>NC_089513.1:7118409-7730227 GCF_036850995.1 Saccopteryx leptura | reverse complement strand
CCTCACCCAAAGTCAAATTGTCTTCCATCACTTTCTATCTGGTTTACTTTGTGCCTCTCCCCTGCCCCACCTCCTCCCTCTCCATCTCCCCCCCCCATCCCATTACCATCACATTCTTGTCCATGTCTCTGAGTCTCATTTTTATGTCCCATCTATGTATGGAATCATATAGTTCTTAGTTTTTTCTGATTTACTTATTTCACTCCATATAATGTTATCAAGATCCATCCATTTTGTTGTAAATGATCCGATGTCATCATTTCTTATGGCTGAGTAGTATTCCATAGTGTATATGTGCCACATCTTCTTTATCCAATCATCTATTGATGGGCTTTTTGGTTGTTTCCATGTCTTGGCCACTGTGAACAATGCTGCAATGAACATGGGGCTACATGTGTCTTTACGTATCAATGTTTCTGAGTTTTGGGGGTATATACCCAGTAGAGGGATTGCTGGGTCATAAGGTAGTTCTATTTTCAGTTTTTTGAGGAACCACCACACTGTCTTCCATAATGGTTGTACTACTTTACATTCCTACCAACAGTGAATGAGAGTTCCTTTTTTTCCACACCTTCTCCAACATTTGTTATTACCTGTCTTGTTGATAATAGCTAATCTAACAGGTGTGAGGTGGTATCTCATTGCAGTTTTGATTTGCATTTCTCTAATAACTAATGAAGATGAGCATCTTTTCATATATCTGTTGGCCATTTGTATTTCTTCCTGGGAGAAGTGTCTGTTCATGTCCTCTTCCCATTTTTTATTGGATTGTTTGCTTTTTTGTTGTTGAGTTTTATGAGTTCTTTGTATATTTTAGATATTAGGCCCTTATCTGAGCTGTTGTTTGAAAATATCATTTCCCATTTAGTTGGCTTTCTGTTTATTTTGATGTCAGTTTCTCTTTCTGAGCAAAAATTTCTTAGTCTGATGTAATCCCATTCATTTATCTTTGCCTTCACTTCTCTTGCCTTTGGAGTCAAATTATAAAATTCTCTTTAAAACCAAGGTCCATGAGTTTAGAACCTATGTCTTCTTCTATGAACTTTATTGTTTCAGGTCTTATATTTAGGTCTTTGATCCATATTAAGTGACAAAATAATTCCTGATGGTTGTATTAAACTTCAATTTTGTTCTGTACCTATGTACATTCCTAAGTGTATATGTGCTTGCTAAAATGGAATCATTATAAATTTGTATATAGGTTTATGTTTTAATTTTATATCTAGCATCATTACTTTTGCTCTTAAATATTCTTTAAAAATATTATTAATGCCAGCATATTCTCTATCTCTCTCTAATTCTCTCTCTCCATAAATAAGCTACTAAAGGTCTATGCTTTACACACCAATTAGCTGCAGAGATATATATGTAAACCAAACCAAAAGAAAAAAGAAAGAAAAAAACAATGTCTTTGCCCCTCATAAGATTTTAATTCCACAACAATAAATAAGTCAACAAATAAAGAGACCATATAGTTATAGATTTGGATTAGGCTAAGGAAAGAAATAAACAAGGTAATAGGAGAAATCAATTATTTTTAATCTAATAAATGTGAAGATTGATTTCAGTATTGCTAATAAATAGATAAACTTACCTGACATTTATTTAAGCTAATGAAATTGCTTTATACCTTGGTCCTAATGTTTGAATTGATTTGGCTACATACTATAACTCAATAACTATAAAAGTAAGCTTCATTATGTAAAGACAATATTATGTAAATGTCTAAGAAGACATCTGGTTAAATCTTCAGTATTTATTTTATATTCTCTTTAACAGTAAGCTCTTCATCAACACAGCTTTCAGTCTTTCACATTTTCCAAGAGCTAGCAAATCTATTCTTTTCTTTATTATATTTATAGTGTTCATGGACTCAAGCATTATTTCCCATTAAGATATAAAAATATGCAGTTCAAAGAAGTTACTGACTTGTTGTCGGATCATATAGCTAATCCTATACACCAAGGCATCTTGGCTTTTTCACTGGAGATTCCCCTTGCTGGAGGTGGATCCTTCAAAAGCATCAGGCAAGCTTCCACGCCACTCCTTCCCACTTGGGTTTTCAATGCAAACAGGTTACTGTAGTGCCATGGGGTTCCTAGGAATCATGCATTAGACAGATACATAAATATTAATTTTGAAAGAATGTGAGCAGAAGAACACCCAGACATTTATTGCTACTTCAAATGCAATCTAAATCCAATCTCTACTATAATATTTACAACAACCTGATGATGCATGTTTTATTCTTATACTCATTGTTTTTTATTTTTCAGATGAGAATTGGGGGGCGTAACTTTAAATAACGTGCTCATTGTTTTATAGCGTATGGTAGTCAGAGTTCAACCCCTGGTTATTTTACCTCCAGCCTTAAGCTCCTAAGATCTCATGCTATAGAATGTCTTTTTTCTTTTTTACACATAGTTACATAAATTGGGTCCTCACTTAACATCTTTTTTTTTTTTTTTTGTAAAGTGAGCATAATATTTACCAACCTGCTGATAAAAGGGAAAAGGTAGTCATAAAGACTAGAATGTTCAAATAGTTAAGAAAACATAGAAATATCCATAAATACATTTTATAAACCTCCTCACTGTGCCAGGGAAAAATATGTTATTATTAAAAATGCAAATGTGTTTAATAGTTCAGAACCCTTTTTAGCGAAGGTCGGAGTGGCCCTAAGAAGATGGCGACCACACTCATAGCATCGCCAAGAATGACGAGCGGTTGACCTCGAGACATTGTTCTCTGTTCTCTTCTCAACTTTACTGTCAGAAATTTAAGCTTCGCTTCGACTCTGTCCTACTGATAGGTTTAGCATAGTTAAAACAGCCTCTGCACTGACATTGAATCTTGATTACTGTTTCAGTGTCACTTTCAAGGAAATGAGAGATCTTGAACTTATATACTAATGGTAGTGAATTTTTGTTTCTTAAATTTCTTAATTGACTTCTGACTTCTCCTTCCTATTAATATGTATATAAAATGTTTCATAGGGTTATTAAAATTTATATTTTTTCAATCTCTAGAAATCATTGAACGCAACTCAAGGATGAGGAAATTAGTTCTCAGAGTTGTTAAGTGACTAATTCAAAGTCAAATATTTGCAGAAAAGTAAACTCAGATGTCTTACATCTCTCTACAGTTCTTCCTTAAGATTTTAGCTTGTAAGCCTTGGCCAAAAAAAAATATGTGGGACTTCTGGTTTCATTTTTAAGAGTCATCATATTTTACTTTCTCAAGATCTGACTTAAGGAGCTGATTCCAAGGAAAACCTAACGGTACTGTTATCATTAATGATTTCAAGAATGCAGAAGTCATCAGCATAGAGGATCAGTACGCCTCTGGGATTTTCTCCCTTCCTTTTAGACCACAGGGCAACACTGCTCGTGTTTGAGGAAGACAGAGCACGTGTTATCCCTGTGTTCTCGTAGGCACACTGGCATTTGTCACTTCTGTTCTGAAGGTGCTGTCGGGAAAACACTGGCAGAATATTGCAACATGGCATCTTGTGTCAAGAGTTTTATCTTGTAGGGTGATATATCTTTTATGGCACATTTATAATAGGTTATTCTTGACAACACAATTGAAGCTGTAATATGAGAGGTGTCAGTAGAGTCTGTGACCTCTAGCAATACAGAGTATCAAGTTGTAAACAGTAACTTTCCAAGAGAAACAGAGGGTGAGGGAGGAATATAGTTTCTATTAGGGAACACGCTAGTAAGGATTCTAGCTAGGGAGTTTGGACTGGATTCAACCCACAAGAGTTTGTACCGGGGGAAAGTGGAAGTTCTCTTGGCGTTCCACCTGGCCACAACCTCTTACACAGGTGTCATGCAGCACAGGCCTTGAGTTACAACATTCTGACACCCTAACTCCTTCTCCACACTGCCGGCCAGCCTCAGCCAGACTGACTCCAGCTCGTTCCCCGAATGTCGCATTCCAGGGGACCACTAATCAGCCTTCTCCAGTGGAGTCTGACTCGCAGCACTGGGAAGGCCTATATGCAAGTCTATTCCTTCCTTGGGCGTGTGCACTTCCCCAACAGCAGTCCTTCACATCCTTTTCCTACAGGAAGGGTTTTCTCCATGCAGGTCATAATTCTTGTTAAACTCTCTCTCTCTTCAGTGTACTGCTTGGTTTTTCATCTCTTGTTTGGATGTTGACTGAGACACTAAATAACTCATATCTATCAAGGAAATTTTATGTTCTAGAATATATATATCTCCAAATACAAGCACATATATATTTAACCATAGAGGAAACTGAGTGTCCGAGGGTTTAAATGTCTTGCAAAAGAGATGGAGGTGGGATTCTAACATGGACAGATGGCTGCAAGTTCGTACTCTCAACCTTAAATACATATATCACTTAAAAGAAATTACCAAAATTGAGCTCTCTGAGGTCACCGAATCATGTTCCTGTTATTCTGTAGCCACATTCATTACTCAGCATCAGACAGCTTCCATAGTTTGTATTTGTTTATAAATACAGTAAAAGAAATTACCAAAATTGAGCTCTCTGAGGTCACCGAATCATGTTCCTGTTATTCTGTAGCCACATTCATTACTCAGCATCAGACAGCTTCCATAGTTTGTATTTGTTTATAAATACAGTAAGAACTTTCAGGTGCTGACTTGCCTAGTCATTTTTATTCCATCACTTAACATTCAATCCCCCTTCAGCTTACGTGTTTTGTGTGCATCACTTTATCAACAGTAAGTCTCTTACCATTTGCATCTTTTGATTGAAGAAATTCTTTATAATTAAGGTAACTCATTAATTTTTACCTTGTATCTAGAATATCTGTATGCTCTTTTTACATCCTATTTTGATGTTTCAATTTTTCCTTCTTGTCCTGTCATACATATCAGAATGTTAGGGGCTTATTGCTGCTGTATTATTTTGTTTTTCTATTACCTCTTGATCTCTGTTACTGGCTTGGTATATCCTATCAAAAATAGATATCTGATGGCTAACAAAAGTAATGTCAGAGACAGTTCATTTCTTCAAGCCTTACCAAAGCAGGACCATAATAAATATAAAAGTGTGCTCTGATTAGGACACTTTGGAATCACAAATTAGGGCATTTCTTACAGTCTACATTTTAGAAAATATTAATAATCATACTAAAAGTTTAACAGTTTAGCCATTTTATACCTTATCATAAAAATGATCATTGCTATTACTGTCTTTAGCCTTGCAAATAGAATGATAGTAAAGTATATATGTTCCATGTATTTTTGTGACACAGAACCCCATCACAGTGAGAGCGCGCACGCTGGTGCTGAGTCCAAGGAAGGCTCAGTGGACAGAGGGCTGTCAGGAAGTGGGTTTGGTTTTTTTAAAGTCTTCCGTTCTAGAATTGACTATTCAGGAAAACTGTCATTCAACTACAAGGGCATGTTAGAAATATTCTGTAGGATATAAAAGTCTCCAGAAATGTGCTGCCATCATTGGAAACTGTTCTGGAAAACATGCTCACAGGGAAGGGCAGTCAAAGTCAGAACACGCTGCAAAATGCCTATTAAATAGCGATGACAACACGTTGGCAAATGAGCTGTTGTCTTTAAAAGGATATCTAAGATGCAAGAAAATAAGAGAAGTAGAGCCATAACAACCCGAGTGAAAGTCCTTTTAATATTTAAATGAAGATTAAATAATGATGGAATTGTGGTGGGTGAATAAAAGGCCGGGAACACACTCACGTTATTTTTTTATTAGGGAGGTGATTATGTCATTTAAAATAATATATAAAGAGTTACAAGGCATTAAAACAGGTCATACTGAAACAATAAATGTATTTCAAAAAAGAGCTTCAAACCAGCCATAATTGTGAAAAGTTCAATATTCTAACCTCACCAGTTAAGACAAAGAAACAGCTCACCGATAGGATTAGACCACGGCTCCTGCAGGAATAACTAGACAAAATAGGTAAACTGTTTTGTGTCTGATGATTCAAAAACATGTAAAAGAATTAAATTTCAAAAAGACAAGAGTCCTTCTTAGAGGAGCAGAGAATAATGATTGCTTTTCTCTCTGTAGCCAAATAGTTAGATCTGGGCACAGGTAGACAGATTATTAGGTCTGTCACACACAGAAGGCGTCAGACAAAGAAACAAGAAAACACAGAGCTTTTAATAGCTGCATGGCTGCACTTCTGTGCTTCTGACGACATCCCCTCTGTAGAGATAGTTCTATCCATTAAAACGACCTCAAAGGGTTTCCACAAAGTGCACGGCGGCATAGAAGGCTGGTGGCTGGTCTGCAAACAGAACTTTCTATTCTCCTGGTGCTTAGTGGAAATATTGGAAGGAGTGACACTGACAAATGTTGTATGAAGAAACTTGGAAATAAAAACTGAATTTATTGCTCATTTAAGGAAGGATGTGCTATGAATGTTAGACACAGCAAACAGGGATCTGTGGATGCATGGAGTCTGAGGGTTTTTTGAAGATGGACTGTTTTACAGACTGGTTGCCCATTATTGACTAAGGAAAGTTCACTAGTTTGTGGCTATAGCTGAATGGCTGAATTTTGGAAGCTTAGACACTGAAGTATGACTTGTACCCATAGGCTGTCTTTCAGAAGCCTGGGACCATCACTGGCTGTTATAATTGAGCTGTGTACTTGTGAGAAAACTGTGCTATTTTGATGCTTTCATTAATCAATTAAATATATTTCAAGTTCTGGTGGTTGTTACCATGGCTACAGAAAAATTAGGCTCTTTATACTAATGTTGAATTTTTACTATTTTTTTAATTCCCTTGTCCAAAGTTCTGCAAATGGGAGAAACCAGTAATAATTGGGACAAATTTTATTCTTGAGAGTTGAACTGAAACTGAAGCTGTCCACAGCTTTGATCACTGCTACTCCTGATTGAGTTGAAATGGTCAGCCCCTGACCATTGATTTTGGACCAAAAAATACAGGCATCCACTGGAAGAAAAGCACTATTTATGGAGTAGCTAAATTGCTAAATAAAACACTGACTTTAGCATATGAAATATTATAAAGGATATAGACATTTATTAGAAAGTATAGCCATTTTAAATAATTTTATTGATAAACCTATGTGTTAGAATTTATAATCTATGTACATAACACAGTCTCTTCATTATTGACATTCAAAAATACAGAAAGTCAAAGAGAATAAATGATGTATGAAAGGCATAGTTAAAAATATTAGCTTACCTTCCAGATGGCAGCAGAGTAGGCGGATGCACAGACGCCCAGCTCTCACCACCAAACTGGAATACAAATCAATTTAGGAAAAATCAGCATGAAAAACCAACTCTGAACTGCAAGAACAGCTCTCAAAAACCAAGGAGCAAAGAGGAAGCCACAATCCTGGTAAGGAGTGCCTGAATCTCCTCTGCTTACAGGAACGGAAGGGGGGGGGGGGTGAGGCTGAGAGCCCAGAGAGGATTTCACAGAGGAAAAAGAGCAGAAACTACTGCTCACAGCCACTTACCTGGCAACCTGGGAGCAAGGTGGGTTGAAAAGACCAGCTTATCTCCCAAGTGGAAAGGACAGGGAGAGGGACAGACTGTGAGGGGCTAAGGAATGCAAGAAATGAAATAAAAAAACTGACTCATTCGTGCTGGAGGCGGCCATAGCTGGGGGAGGGACTGAACCTTTCACAAAACAGAGCTGAAGTGCTTCCAGATCAGAGATCTCCGGACATCTATCCAGCTCCAATCAGCGCAACAAGACACAGCTGAAAACAAGAAGTGGGGAGGAGGGGCAGTAACTCAGGTATCCATGGAGATCTGAGATACACCTCCCCCTACTGAAGCTGAGAAAAAACCCTGCCCCCAGTGAGATTAGTTGGTGGAAGAGACCTTGAGTCTCAGGTTACACCCACAGCATTCCTGGATACAGTTTCAAGGAAGCCCCCTGCTGAGATCAGTTAACAAGACTATCACCTGTTAAGAAAACAAACAAATCAAGACTTCAAAGCTGCCCAAATCCGAAAGTGGATTACAAATAATAGCTGATACCAACCCAAGAAGACCTAGAAATAACACAACTGAAAACTGGAGGCAGACAACACCAAACCTAGACTCAACCAACTCTACAAATAAAACAAAAACAGGATGAGAAGACAAAGGAGTGCAATCCAAATGAAACCACAAGAGACACCTTCTAGAGATGAACTGAGTGATATGGAAATAATCAAACTTCCAGATGCGGAGTTCAAAATAATGATTGTAAGGATGCTTAGGGATCTTAGAACAACAATGGAGGGGCAGTTTGAAAAACTAAATAAAGAAATAGCAAGTATAAAAAAGAATCAGTTGGAGACGACAAATACAATATCAGAAATAAAGACCACAATGGAAGGAATTAAAAACAGGATAGATAGAGCAGAGGATCGAATCAGCGAGTTAGAGGACAACTGGAATGAAGGCATGAAAGCAGAGAAGAGAAAAAAGACTCAAAAAGTCTGAGGAAACTCTTAGAGAGCTCTGTGACAACATGAAGAGAAATAACATCCACATCATAGGGGTTCCTGAAGAAGAAGAAAAAGAACAAGGGATAGAGACTTTGTTCAATCATATCATAGCTGAAAACTTTCCTAAATTAATGCAAGAGAAACTCTCACAAATCCAAGAAGCACAGAGGACTCCATTAAAGAGAAACCCAAAGAAACCTACACCAAGACACATCATAATTAAAATACCAAAGCTAAGCAATAAAGAGAAAATATTAAAAGCTGCAAGAGAAAAAAAAGTTATCACCTACAAAGGAGCCCCCATAAGGATGACATCTGACTTCTCAACAGAAACACTTGAGGCCAGAAGGGAATGGCAAGAAATATTCAAAGTAATGCAGAACAAGAACCTACAACCAAGACGACTTTATCCAGCAAGGCTAACGTTTAAAATTGAAGGAGAAATAAAAAGCTTCCCAGACAAAAAACAACTCAAGGAATTCATTACAACCAAACCAATGCTGCAGGAAATATTAAGGGGCCTGATGTAAACAGATCAAAGTGGGAAAATAATACAGCAAAAAAAAAAAAAAGGAATACACCTTTAAAGAAGAAAATGGCAATAAACAACTATATATCAATAATAACCTTAAATGTAAATGGATTAAATGATCCAATCAAAAGACATAGGGTAGCTGCATGGATAAGAAAACAGGACCCATAAATATGTTGTCTACAAGAGACACACCTTAGAAAAAAAGACACACATAGATTGAAGGTAAAAGGATGGAAAAAAATGTTTCATGCAAACGGAAATGAAAAAAAAGCTGGGGTAGCAATACTTATATCAGACAAATTGGACTTTAAAACAAAAGATATAGTAAGAGATAAAGAAGGCCACTACATAATGATAAAGGGAGTAATCCAACAGGAAGATATAACTATTATAAATATCTATGCACCTAATATAGGAGCACCCAAATATATAAAACAGACTTTGATGGATTTAAAGGGCAAGATCAACAGCAATAATATAATAGTAGAAGATTTCAATACCCCACTAACATCACTAGATAGGTCCTCAAGAAAGAAAATTAACAAAGAAACAGCAGACTTATTGGAAACACTAGATCAACTCGATTTAATAGATATCTTCAGAACCTTTCACCCTAAAGCAGCAGAATATACATTCTTTTCAAGTGCTCATGGTACATTCTCTAGGATAGACCACATGTTAGGGCACAAAAGTGCTCTCAACAAATTTAAGAAGACTGAAATCATATCAAGCACTTTCTCTGATCACAACGGCATGAAACTAGAAATGAACCACAGCAGAAAAGCTCAAAAATTCTCAAACACATGGAAACTAAATAGCAGGTTGTTAAATAATGAATGGATTAAGAATGAGATCAAAGAAGAAATAAAAAAATTCCTAGAAACGAATGACAATGAGCATACAACAACTCAAAATTTATGGGACACAGCGAAAGCAGTGCTGAGAGGGAAGCTCATAGCACTACAGGCACACTTTCAGAAGCTAGAAAAAGCTCAAATAAACAACTTAACCCTGCATCTAAAAGAATTAGAAAAAGAACAGCAAGTAAAGCCCAAATGTAGTAGAAGGAAGGAAATAATAAAGATCAGAGCAGAAATTAATGACATAGAGGCTAAAGAAACAATACAGAGGATCAATGAAACTAGGAGCTGGTTCTTTGAAAAGGTAAACAAGATTGATGAACCTTTAAGTAGACTCACCAAGAAAAAGAGAGAGAGGACTCAAATAAATAAAATTAGAAATGAGAGAGGAGAAATAACAACTGACACAACAGAAATACAAAATATTGTAAGAAAATACTATGAAGAACTGTATGCCAAAAAACTAGACAACCTAGATGAAATGGACAAATTCCTTGAAACATACAATCTTCCAAAAATCAATCTGGAAGAATCAGAAAACCTAAACAGACCGATTACCACAAATGAGATCGAAACAGTTATCAAAAAACTCCCAACAAAGAAAAGTCCGGGGCCCGATGGCTTCACAACAGAATTCTACCAAATATTCAAAGAAGAACTAACTCCTATCCTTCTCAAACTATTTCAAAAAATTCAAGAGGAAGGAAGACTTCCAAGCTCCTTTTATGAGGCGAGCATAATTCTGATTCCAAAACCAGGCAAGGCAACACAAAGAAAGAAAATTATAGGCCAATATCTCTGATGAATATAGATGCTAAAATCCTCAACAAAATATTAGCAAACCGGATCCAACAATATATGGAAAAAATCATACACCATGATCAAGTGGGATTTATTCTGGGGAGGCAAGGCTGGTACAATATTTGTAAATCAATCAATGTGATTCATCACATAAAAAAAAAGGAGAAAAACCATATGATAATTTCAATAGATGCAGAAAAAGCATTTGATAAAATCCAGCACCCATTCATGATCAAAACTCTCAGCAAAGTGGGAATACAGGGAACATACCTCAACATGATAAAAGCCATCTATGAGAAACCCACAGCCAACATCATACTCAATGGGCAAAAATTAAAAGCAATACCCTTAAGATCAGGAACAAGGCAGGGGTGCCCCCTTTCACCACTCTTATTTAACATGGTCCTGGAAGTCCTAGCCACAGCAATCAGACAAGAAGAAGACATAAAAGGCATTCAAGTTGGAAAAGAAGAAGTAAAACTATCATTATTTGCAGATGATATAATATTGTATATAGAAAACCCTAAAGTCTCAGTCAAAAAACTACTGGACCTGATAAATAAATTCAGCAAAGTGGCAGGATATAAAATCAATACTCAGAAATCAGAGGCATTTTTATACACCAACAATGAACAGTCAGGAAGAGAAATTAAGGAAACAATCCCCTTCACAATTACAACCAAAAAAATAAAGTACCTAGGAGTAAACTTAACCAAGGAGACTAAAGACTTGTACTTGGAAAATTACAAAGCATTGATAAAAGAAATCAAGGAAGATACAAACAAGTGGAAGCATATACCGTGCTCATGGTTAGGAAGAATAAACATCATTAAAATGTCTATATTACCCAAAGCAATCTATAAATTCAATGCAATACCAATTAAAATACCAAAGACATACTTCAAAGATATAGACCACATATTCCAAAAATTTATATGGAACCAAAAGAGAACACGAATAGCCTCAGCAATCTTAAAAAAGAAGAATGAAGTGGGAGGTATCACACTTCCTGATATCAAGTTATACTACAAGGCCGTTGTACTCAAAACAGCCTGGTACTGGCATAAGAACAGGCATATAGATCAATGGAACAGAACAGAGAACCCAGAAATAAACCCACAGTTCTATGGACAACTGATATTTGACAAAGGAGGTAAGGAAATACAATGGAGTAAAGACAGCCTCTTTAACAAATGGTGTTGGGAAAATTGGACAGCTACCTGCAAAAAAATGAAACTAGATCACCAGCTTACACCACTCACAAAAATAAACTCAAAATGGATAAAAGACTTAAATGTAGGCCGTGAAACCATAAGCATCTTAGAAGAAAACATAGGCAGTAAGCTCTCGGACATCTCTCGGAGCAATATATTTACTGATATATCTCCACGGGGAAGTGAAATAAAAGACAGGATAAACAAATGGGACTATATCAAACTAAAAAGCTTTTGCACAGCTAAAGACAACAAGAACAGAATAAAAAGACAAACTACACAATGGGAGAACATATTTGACAATACGTCTGATAAGGGGTTAATAACCAAAACTTATAAAGAACTTGTAAAACTCAACACCAGGAAGACAAACGACCCAATCCAAAAATGGGCAAAAGAGATGAATAGACACTTCTCCAAAGAGGACATACAGATGGCCAACAGGCATATGAAAAAATGCTCAACATCACTAATCATTAGAGAAATGCAAATTAAAACCACAATGAGATATCACCTCACACCAGTCAGAATGGCGCTTATCAACAAAACAACACAGAATAAGTGCTGGCGAGGATGTGGAGAAAAGGGAACCCTCCTGCACTGCTGGTGGGAATGCAGACTGGTGCAGCCACTGTGGAAAACAGTATGGAGATTCCTCAAAAAACTGAAAATCGAACTGCCTTTTGACCCAGCTATCCCACTTTTAGGAATATACCCCAAGGACACCATAAAACGGCTCCAAAAGGAGAAATGCACCCGCATGTTTGTGGCAGCATTGTTCACAATAGCGAAGATCTGGAAACAGCCCAAGTGTCCGTCAGAGGACGAGTGGATTAAAAAGCTTTGGTACATATATACTATGGAATACTACTCAGCCATAAGAAATGATGACATCGGATCATTTACAATAACATGGATGGACCTTGACAACATTATACGGAGTGAAATAAGTAAATCAGAAAAAAAACTAAGATGAATCCATACATAGAAGGGACATAAAAATGAGATTCAGAAACATGAACAAGAATGTGATGGCAACAGGGGTGGGGGGTGGGGGGAGGGGGGATGGGGTGAAGAAGGAGAGAAGGGTTAGGGGAGGGGAGGGGCACAAAGAAAACCAGATAGAAGGTGACAGAAGACAATTTAACTTTGGGGGAGGGGTATACAGCACAATCAAATGTCAAAATAATCTAGAGATATTTTCTCTCAACATATGTACCCTGATTTATCAATGTCACTGCATTAAATTTAATAAATAAATTTAAAAAATATATTAGCTTAAAAAATTATCCAGAAATCTCTATTCATCAAAGTTAGACTATACATTCTTAAGTACACAGAAAAGTTAAAAATAAAATTATAAATTTAAAAATTTCATTTATATAAAACAAAATTTAAACTACAATACAAAAACTGAATGATAGTAAAAACAAGATGTATATAAAGTTTATGAAATACAGCAAAACCAGTATATCAAGAGCAATTCCTAGCCCTAAATTAGTACATTAGAAAAAAGTATATGCTCACCAGTAATAAGAGCTCCTCTTTCCAGATTAGAGAAGGACAACAGAGAATTCCTATATAAATAGGACAACATCATTCTGTGCAGAAGTTAATGAGATTAAAAAATATTATTGGAGAATATCAGCAAACAAAATATTGGTATTTGAAAGCATTTACAAAAAAATAAGCATTTGGGAAGACTAATGAAGAGTCAACAGAACAAAGAAAACAAACAATCTCTGAAGGAAAAAGAGAACATAAAGACAGGTCAAATAGAGAGTATATTGTTAAAACAAAGCCATAAATAGATACACTAACAGATTAAAAACTAAAACATAACCAACAAAACACTGCTAGCATATCTTTAAGAGAATTGACTCCAGAACATTCTAAATTTAATTGTAGTATAACGATTAAGGAAATGGAAGCAGTGATTAAATATGTTATCTTCCAAAATTTAAAAGCCCAGATAATTTTATAGACAAGCTCTCTAAAATGTAAAGAAAGTAGAGTTTCTTGTTTTCTAGATAAAGAAGAAATAAAGGAATAGTTTATTTTATGGAGTCAGCATAATCGTAGCAGTAGAAACAGGGAATTGTCCTGCAGACAAAAGAAAATTTCAGGACCATGGTAATTTATAAGTACAGATGCAAAATCCTAAACAAAATACTTTTAATAATATATAGGAGAGATAATATATCAAAATAATATGTATGCCAAGGATACAAGAATCACTTAATATTAACAAATGAATGGAATGAATGGCCTCACCAAGGGAACGCCTGCGTATTTATAAACTTTAAGGAGGATTTATTTCAAAAAAGAGTCACTACAGAGATGAGCGGGCTGCCAGGAAGTAAGCAGGGATATTGTAGGAACTCAGAGCTAAGAAAATTGGATACACTTTACAATTGTATCAAAGCATAGCAATCTGAGAATAAATATAAATAAAACTAGAGATTTTCTATTATAGCCCTTAAAAGAGAAAAATCCTGCATTTCTCCAATGCACTTGATCAAGTTATTTGAAAATGTGTATGCAGGAAGGAAGAACAGTGGAGGAGTAAAGCTCTTCCAATGGAAAGAGCTAGAGATCGGGCAGCAGGGCGGCGGCCCGGAGACCGATACAGGAAGGATGAACAAAGAGTTATGAAGACCAGGGGCGCAGGATGTGCATGCATTTGAGTGTCCTGAGGATGCTCACAGAGGACAATGACCGTGTAGATGATCTAAATAAGTAGATCAACTTGGTTTGCAATGTGAGTCAGCCTTTGCAGGTTACCTAGTAGCGTTCACTGGCTGACAGAGGACAACGTTATGGTTGCGGGTTGGAAGGTGTGCCTGGCTCTAGGAATAGACTCAGCCTCATTGAGGCTGGCCTGGCTGTGACCCGTGCTGAGCTCCCAGCTGGACACCAGAGATAACAAATGCTGAGCTCTCCACCTGGCACTCTTCCCAGAGGACCAGCCAAGCACCTGGTGGAGTGTTGATTTTTATAGATATTTTCCAGCAGGAGCAGTGATTTTCTTCATTATTGGAATAAGTGTTCACTCTTTATATTAATTTCCTTCAGCCAGTGCCTCCTGTGAACATATAAGACATATGCATCCCTTGTATGATAAGCCATGCAACATTGCGTCTAACCGGGACCTATTTTCTCAGTAAAATAAGTGAGGAATGAGTGATCTCACACTCGTGAGATTCACTGATTGTATCATGTATTCCAACACCCTGACATGTCTGTCCTTATAAAAGGTGGCATGGCTTCTGCAAAATTGAATCGTGGCAGTAGCTATGTGGCAACACCAGGTGGGGCTGAGGGGCTTCTCCATATGTTGCAATACATATTTCGAACAGGCGATCCATATGTAGCTAGAATGCCCATGTCTGAGACGCAAGTGATCAAGTAACAAGAGTGTGACTTTCCTTTCTGGCAGCTTTGCCCTTGCTGGCATGGCAATCATGCTGCCCAAAGAACTACCAATACGTAGATATACAATGAACTTCCACTGAGTAGGAAGTTGACATAGCCCCATGCTACTGTGGGCTCTTTGTGCCAAGGAACCAGAAAGTCTTCCTGAGTCCAGTCGATCTTGGGAGAGTAGTGTACCACTACACAGTGAAGGCAGGGAGGAATGACTATGAAATCAGAATTCTCAGAGCGCATCTGAGTCTATAACAACTCAGTTTAGATGCAATATACTGATGTCATGGGTCCTTCATGAATATAATAATGGGTCATGTGTCCACGTAAATAACCAAAGTGAGTTCAAGTGCTGGGTTTGGGCAAAAAGAGCGTGGCCTGGCTTGCGGGGAAACAAGTTTTAAATACCAAAGGCCATATGTAACCAGCCACAAAAATGAGAAATGAGATGCTTTGCATGTTGGCTAGGTTTAGATGTCTATAATAAACATATTGTTCCTTTTTCTATACCATTTTATCTAATTCAAGATATATTAAAAGTGGCTATATATAATATATACTAGCTGTACCCGGCCACGCGTTGCTGTGGCTCAGTCTGGTTAAATGGAAAAGAAAGAAAAGAGAAAGCGCACGTTTCTAATATGTTTAATTTCACAATGCTTGTGGGTATACAATATTTTTTGTTGTTCCATTGTCTGTGCAGATATAGAGATTGTCTGGCTTGCTGACTCTAGAACACACAACATATAATTGTCCATGTGAGAAGCAATCCGTGTCTAGATCTAAACCGCACAATTCTAAAGATTGGCCCTGAGCTTTGTTGATGGTGATTGCAAACGCCAGTCAAATTGGGAACTGCAATCTCTTAAATTGAAATGGCATATCTGTTGGAATCATAGAAATGTGAGGAATGAGGACATCTTTACCTTTGAAAGGTCCTGTCAAAATTGTTGCTTCTACGATGTTGCTCATTAATTTTTTTATTGCAAGCCACGTGCCATTGCAAAGCTTCAGCTGGTTGATATTTTGCAATATGATAATTGGCACGCCGATTTTCAATTGCAGTACGTGCGGTGGCCTCCTTAGCAGATTGAGTCAATTTAAAAATTCTCTTGGAAAAAAAAAATTCTCTTGGATAATTAACCGCTTCATCTGCTTCAACAACAGTGTTGACGGACTTGTATGTGACTGCCTCGCTTTGAATGTTAGACTGAATAATATTGTTAAGTTTGTAGACGTCTTTGTTCTTGGCTGCAAGAATAGCTCATTCACTCAGCCAATTGTGATTCTTATAATTGGTTTGAATATTGAGAAATACTTTTTCAACCAATTCTTCTTTTGACGTCACTAAATTGCAGAAGTTATGAGGCAATGAAATTCGTCCTGAGGTCAGATCAACCGGCACCTTTCTGTTCCCAATTTCCAGCAATTGATGTGAGAATATCTCAGCTGATTGATCGTTTTGCAGCTAGACACGCATATTTGTAGTTAATTTTAACGTCTTTACGTGTTGCCATGAAGTAGAGTATTTCTGGCAAGCATTTATTTCATCTGGTGGTGTAGATCAAGGAATTACAGGTAATGTTTGCCTGAAATCTCCTGCAAGCAATATTAACGCATTCCCAAGTGGTCAGATGTTTCCAAGCAAATCTTGCAATGATCAATCAAGAGCCTTGAGTGATTTTTTGTGCGCTATTGTGCATTCATCTAAAACAATAAGTTTGCATTTCTGCAATACTTTTCCCATGCTGGATGCTTTGGAAATGTTGCACGTGGGAGTTTCAATGAATTGCATGTTCAATGTCAATTTCAAAGCAGAATGAGCAGTTCTTCCTCCTGGTAGCAATGTTGCAGCTATTCCAGACGATGCAAGAGCTAAGGCTACATCATCTTGGGATCAGTTGCTGCCAGAATCAATCTAATTAGGAATGGTTTACCAGTTTCTCCTGGCGCATCTAAGAAGAAGATTTCTCCAACCCCGTTATTGACAGTTTGCATTATTTGATCATAAATGCCTTTTTTCTCAAGCATTAGCTTAGGAATATTTGATTGCACATATGACAAAAGGTCACCCGTGTTGTAATTTTGTTCATGACGCAATTCTACATCGAACAAAGCAGCAGCAGATCAATTTGGTGACGGCATTCCCAATAATTGAGAACTTTGTACGTGATTTCTAAGCACAAATCTTCAATCATTATCAGTGCTTCATTGTAGATTTCTGCTGTGAAATCCATGTTCATATTTGAATTTTCCTTGTGTATTTGACAGAAACTATCTTCAACCATGTGCAAATATATTTCTCCCATAACATTGAAATGCAATCATAAAATATTTAGTATAGCATGTGTTGCTTTTACGTCCAACAGATGGTGCTGTTTTTCAAGAAAAGCATATTTTTACCTGTCACAGGTGTGACATCTATATAACAGTAGGTATATAAAAACAAAAACGCACATATTTGAATGCAATGTTGTGTCAAAATTTCAAAGCAATCGGTGAAGAACTTTCAGAGATTTAAGATTTTGAACAAATGAACATTTACATTTTTATTTATATAGATATGCTATATATTATATAATAAAATGTGTAATTATAATTAATAAATTACATTTATTTTAGCATTTTTTTCAGGATGTAAAAGCGGAGTCATGATTGATCTATTAGATATGAATAACACCCTTAGAACTTTACAGTTAAATGGTGTTCTGTCTGCTGTTTTGGGGAGAACAGGAGCAAGTCTTCAATTAGATGAATGTTATATTGTTAGGTTGAGACATTATGTTGTTATTGCTGTTGTTCAGATGATAAAATATATGCAATAGGTAAATTTACAAAGTAATAATAGATGATGCTAAATTTTCATTTGGGAGTATTTATTCCCTAAGACTAACGTCCCCTCTCTGCTGAAAAGGAGCTACTTTTTCTTGAATGGATCAATTATAAGGACAGTTCTACATTTTTAATAATACATGACTCTTCTCACTAACATACAGATAGGGTTCCATGGTAGAGGTAAATAAGTTCTAGAAAAATTTTCTTCCTCTACCCCCTAAAAAAATAGTAAGATTCAGCACACAATAGTGTCAACTTGGTGGTTCTGAAGGGTGTTTGAGGAGAACCAGAATTATGCAAACTCAGTAACAGAAGTCTAGAAACTCACATTCTGGCTTCCTTTAAAATATTCAGTTGAAATTATTTCTTCTGTAAATAATGTAGCTGAAAACTACAGCCTGTAAATCAGCTCATCTAAAGTTTATAAGCATAGAAAGCCTCTTGTCAGATCAACATTCTAAGCAGAGCTTACTTTCTTTTTTTTTTTATAAATAAATTTTTACTAATTTTAATGGGGTGACATCAATAAATCAAGGTACATATATTCAAAGAAAACATGTCCAGGTTATCTTGTCATTCAATTCTGTTGCATACCCATCACCCAAAGTCAGATTGTCCTCCATCACCTTGTATCTAGTTTTCTTTATACTTTCATGTGAGCTTTGCTCACTAATCTAAGGAAAAGGGCGGGGGTGGGTTAGTGCTCAAGAACTGACAGTATTTCAGGTTTCATAGAAACACAATGTGATGACACTACACATTGGAAGGGAAGGAGTGGAATTCGATGACTCTGGGCCTCCTAGTTCAAGTCCCGTCATCTCTTTGTTAGTACATTTGTACGTCATGTATCAATAGTAAATTCCTGTGCTTAGCAATAATAAATGGTGAGATATGCTGTTTTTTCTTAGAATATCAGGACAATTTAGAGCACCTAGCAAAACTTTGTCTATGTGAAGTTCAGATAGCATTTGGATTTCTGAGGCTAGTTTCAATTTATTTTGATGAAGAATAATAACTTTGTCATTAAATTAAAAGCTTAAGCAATATCGCATCTTGATAGACTTAAATATTTAATTGTGATATGGAAGTTAGAAAGCAAAAACTTCTGAAAGTGTTTTTTTATTTTAAATTTTACAGTCATGTTACTTTATTCTGTTAATAAAAGCAATGTGAGTTTCTCTTGATATCTTGATTTTCTTACATTTGCATTGTCTAGATTTATTAATTTGCACAAAGCAATAGATTAATCTTTTTCATCATTGTCCCCAGTCTATCCTTCCACTTCCCACAAAATGAAACTAATAACATGCAAATCTACTTAGAACTTTTCAGTGGCTTGCAGGATTGAGTGCAAGCACCAGGTTTCTCAAACACAGCTCTTTAGATATGAGTCCACTTCGTTTTCTGTTGTCTTCCTACCATTCCCCAATTCTTTTGGATTTTGAATGTTGCTTAATTGCTTGATTTCTGTGTAGTTTACTTACATCTGCACTTATTTTTTTTCAGTGAGAGGAGGGAAGGCAGAGATAGATTCCCATATGTGCCCAACTGGGATCCACCCGGCAAGCCCACTAGGAGGTGATGCTGTGCCCATCTGTGCTGTTGCTCCGTTGCTCAGCAACTGAGCTCTTCTTAGCACCTGAAGTGGAGACCATGGAGCCATCCTCAGTGCCCAGGGCCAACTCATTCCAATAGAGCCATGGCTGCAGAAAGAGAAAAGAGAGAGAGAGAGAAGGGGGAAGCAGAGGGGTAGAGAAGCAGATGGTTGTTTCTCCTGTGTGTCCTGACTGGGAACCAAACCTGAAACTTCCATACACCAGGCTGACAACACTCTACCACTGAACTAGGGACACGTTTGCACTTTTCTCCTTAAATATCTGTCCTCTTCTTTTTAAGAATTCATTTGAATATTTGGTTTACAAATCAATCGTCTCTAATATCCCTGTACTATAGAGGTAAATATCTAATTCATTTTCAATCTCAATTCTTACGTTATTACTGTTTGCCAAGATGCAGAAGAAATTTTCTCAATGAAATTAAAATGATCTTCCTAATTCTTTATATAACATACAATGTGTAAACAATGTATGAAATATCCTAAACTCAGTGAGATATTTACATTAAGTTTCTTTTTCCCCCTTAATTGTCTTCAAACAAGCTGAATTTATTTTTCTTATATCTTAAATTTATAGAATCTATTTTATACATATACTATAAATTTTAATATACTTAAGAATACTAGCTCAATAATTAAAGAATATCCCAATCTAACTTTAATTTAATATTTCAGTTCACTCCCTTAATCTCCCTCTAGCTAAAGTTGATTCTGCAACTTAGAATTTGCCCCTGGGGAGTGGAAGGCATGATTATTCTTTACACTTGCTTACTCTCCACTCAGCTGTTTCTGCTAGAAGTAGAGGGTGAAGGAATTACAGGAAAGGCAAAAACCTGTTTATTTAATTGGACCCATTACACTCATTTCTTGGCTGTATATGGATGAGTTTCCAGATATTTGTTGAATCTCACGTGGGACATTTCTCTCTCTTCTTTGAATATTTTATAGACCCTTAATAAGAAACTTAATGTAAATATCTCACTGAGTTTAGGATATTTCATACACTGTTTACACATTTTTCTATTATCAGGTATAGAGTTTTATGTACACTAACTCAATAATAATAACTTCATTGATTGTGTTTATAGATCTTCTGTCTTTTTATTTATGGTTTATCTCTTTGTTCTGTCTTGTGCTGAGAATGCTATATTAAAATATCGGTACTAGGGGTTTCTGTCTATTTTTCTTGCATGTTCTGTAGTTTTTATTTATAAAGGTGGTTGTTCTGTTAATTGGGACATGAACATTTACATGTATTTTATTTTCACTGTGAATTCTGGCTTTCTACCTTGAAAATGGCTCTCCTTTTTTTCTATGATAAGCATCTAAAACTCCAAAATTTTTTCAGTTGCGCCAGCTGCATCATGAGAGTTCAAATATGTTGAACATAATCATGATATTTTCTAATTTTCCTTGTGATTTTTTTTGACCCATTGGTTATTTGAATATATATTCTATATTTACTTTCCAAATATTGGGGATTTCCTAAATGTGTTTCTATATTAATTCCTAATTAAATTCCCTTGGGATTATGTAATATAGTCTGTATATGATTTCAGTCCTTTTAACATTCATTGAGATTTGTTTATGGCCAACTCTGCAGACTGTCCTATGTGTATTTGAAAAGAATGTGCATTTGACTGTACTTAGAATGTTTCATAAGTGCCACCAGCTCAATTTGAAAAACAGTGTTGCTCAAGTCTTCACATTAGTGATTGTCTATCTGCTTTTATTTTCTTCAATTATTGAGTTTGGCATATTGAAATACCTCAGTATCATTGTGGAAGTGTAGAAGCCTTCTTTCAATTTTATCAGTTTTAGTTGCATATATTTTGAAGCTCTAAGTTGCATGTACATTTATAATTTATGGATTTGTCTAATACCTAGGCTCTTTTATCACTATGAAATATATATTTTTCTCATTATATTTCTTGCCCTACAGTCTATTTTAACTAATATTAATTTAGCCCTTCCAGCCCTAAGATTCTTATTTTCATGCTATCTCTTTTTTCATCCCCTACCTTCAGCCTATTTGTATATGAACTTGAAGAGTTTCTCAGGTAGACAGTATATATAGTGAGAATCTGTTTTGTCCATCCTGTTTGAGTTATGTTTGTGGAGGAGAAAAGTAAGGAATAAATTAATGTAAGAGCAATCTTGAATACTGGGAAAAGTATAGGAGAAAGAGAGAATGAGGAATCCAGTAACAGACGGAAGACACTAGGCACACACTGCATGCCAAGGGTCTAGGAAACATGGGGGGACAAGAGAGAAATGCTGATTAAACAGGGTGATCTCAGTTCATTGGTAGAAAGATGAATTCAGAGTGCAGTGTGGGAGGTTGGTACAGGAGAAGACTGTTAGCCACTAGACTCTTATTATTCATGAAATTTGTGCCCTTGGTTTACCATGGGGAATCTATCTAAGAAGACAAGTTCCTTCTCAAGGTTCACATCAAGTGAAACTTTCTTCTTGGTATCCATAAGAGAGTAACCCTTTATATTTTGTGCAACCTTTGAAACTATCCTACTCAGACAAAGTTTATACCAAACTACCTGAGTCCTGACTCGCAATTAAGAAGCAGTCAAGTTCTTTCCACAAAACTTTCCTCATCTAAATTTATAGATAGTAGCATCCACTGAGTTTATCACAAGGGATTACTTACAGCCTCAACTCTCAATAACAAATGCTGGGTATTCAGATAAACATGGCCTTTAACGAAGATTAGAATTGGGTTGGTGAACTCTGTAAAGACTTCACTAATGTGGGCACCATCCAATCCATTAACAGCCCTAGAGAATAAGATGCAGAAGAAGGAGCAATTTGCCCTTTTTTCCTCCTGATTACTTGTGCTGGGACATTGACCTTCTCCTGTCCTTGGTGCTTTCCTGGCAGGCTTTCAGACTCAGGCTGAATTACACCTCCTGCTTTCCTGGGTCCCTAATGTGCAGATGGCAGATCTTGGATTTCTCAGCCTCCATAATTGTGTGAGCAAATTCCATATAATAAATCTCTTACAAATACAGCCTCTTGGTTCTGTTTCTCTGAAGAACCCTGACTGATACACAGAGTCTAGTAATGTGTATGTGTTTTTAATCTCATTTCTTTGTTTAACAGCTTGAGTATTGTAATAATGGAAACAACATTAAAGGAATTGTCTGTCATACAATGCATTTTACAAATTTGTTTTACTAACTAAACAGTGAAATGTTTCTTTAGGCAATGATGACAATACCCAATCTGTACCAGAGAATCAAGCCATTCAAAAATGTCCTGTTAACTTCAAATTATTTTGAATGAAGAGAGAGGTTTCTACATAACTTGAAAAAGAAATTACCCTATATTATTCATGTTTATTGACATTAGGAATTGAAAAAAAACCCGCATCATTAAACTAGAAAAGTGCCTAAGAGTTTAAGAGGCAGAATACTGAAGGTCAATTATATTTAGACCATTCTCTCAGTTCTAAAAAAAAAAAAACACAAAAATACAGCTCATAAAAGATATTTTAACTCACAACTTTAACTAATACATTTTATTTCAATTAAATTGTGTTTTGATATATTTCAATGTATTTACAAATAGTTTCAGATAGTCTCTGCACAGATATTTTAACTTTTACAGAAATGCAGAACTTAGCTGCATTAGGACAGAAAGCGATTGGAAATAGTGATTTCTGCATGAATTAAAACCCATCATGCCCCCTAACTCCAATTCTATTGTGATTAAACAATTAACCAAGAAAAGGAACATCGAATCACTTTATGTAAATTATTCTGTTGGTAGGATCCAATATGATTCTGAAAAACGGTATATACTTTTAGAAAATCCAAACTTTACAAAGTATCCTGAAAAGAAACCATTACTTTTCTCACCTTCTTTTTTCTTTTTTAAAAGTTTTTTTTTTATTGAAGAGAGAGAGGAAGGTAAAGAGACAGAGAGAGGGAGAGAGAGAGAGAGAGAGAGAGAGAGAGAGGCATCAACTCCTGTTTCAACTAGTTGTTGCATTTATTGTGCACTCATTAATTGCATCTCATGTTTGCCCAGACTGGGGATATAACCCATGACCTCGGTGTGCCCAGTGGATGTTTTATCCACTAAGCCACCCAGCCAGGTTGGGGACTGTTATTTTTAACTGATGGAAATTTGTCCAAGCAATTCTAATCATGTTAGGTGAGCAATTGCTTTGGACATGGTAATCCCAAGTGTTTTCATGTTACTTTTGGAATTGATAACTGTTCTCAGGTAAGAAAACACCATCTTCACTATTTTTACACTTTATGTCATTTCATGGGAGATCACAGTTTCTAGGGAGGCATTATCATTTTTAATTCCAGGAAGGGGTACTGTGCTTCCCAAAGGAAGAGACGAAAACACTTAGGTCTGATCCATCAAGTTACGAGACAGACCTTTACTGCCCCGTTACTCTGTGGGTCCCCCGGACAAGAGTGATGTTCCTTCCTTGTAAGGGCACAACTTTTATCTCACCAGATTCTTTCTGAGTCCCTCTCTGTTTCTATAATTGCCTCGTTCAGCCGGGGAGTCACTAGACGTTTTCAGATTTCCTTCCATTGTTGATTCCCTTGAAGCAGACGTGTGCCATCTGTGGGACTCAGTGCTCTGACTATTTCCTCTGCACCTACTGGAACCTGATTGTCTTTTGCATGAAACACAGAGTCCTGCTATCCTTTGGATAAATTGGTTAAAATAATTTTTCTGATTCGTTATTTATCACAACAGAGAAGTGGCATACTGCCCTCTACACCTGCTTTCTCTCTCAGCTCAGAACCCACAGAGCATGTGACCACAAGCAAGACACCAACTGACCTTGATGGTCTTTTCTGTAAGTCCTGAAGTGTCGATAACTCTAAGAGTGAAGTTCAATTTGCTTTTCTCAGTTAAGAACATATTTTTTACTTGAACAATAACTGTACATAAAATAGAAAAGTCAACCCATATGTTAAATTACCATTGCAAAATTAAAATTATTAGATTAAGGATCAAAGATCATTCTAAAAATAATGACATTTTTAGGTTTAATATCTCATACATATTTAATTCAGATGGCTTCTTACAAAGTCTAGATAATAAGAGAAATTTATGAGGGTTTTTTTCTTTTTCTTTTTCTTTTTTTAATTTTTTTAAATTTATTTATTTTAGAGAGGAGAGGAGAGACAGAGGGAGAGGGAGAGAGGAGAGACAGAAAGAGAGAAGGGGTCTTTTTCTTAAGAAATTATTTATTCTTAGAATTTTCAGATCTCAAAATAATACTATTGATTTTGCACTTGACAGGTTGTTACCTTAAATAGGAAAACACTTCTGTGTCCCTAAATATTTTTAAATTATTTTAACTTTATTAATTATGCATATGATGACATTTGTAGGCATGATTTGCCTATAAAACAAATATGTAGTAGACCTAGCTTAAAGACCATAAACTCAGTTAAAAGGAAGAGTATTGGAGCCAGCACAGGCATTATATTTTCATAGTTTAAACTATGTTTTCAGTATTAATGTTGCAAAGATATACTAGTGATATCATTAGTGCTATGAAAACTTGAGTAATTTGTTTTCTTACATGAGTGCCAGCCCTGCACAGAGGTTCCATCATCATGATTTGATATAATTATATTTAATAAATAGCCTTTGCCATTCCCCAGCTGCACCAACATTGTTTAATGTTTAATGACTCACAAAATAAAAAAAATAACAGTACTCAATTCACGATGTTGTTCCAAGGACAAAATATGAGTCAACTGATGCGGGAATCTCCACACAGTGCTTACTCAGCACATGCCAACAAAAGCAGCAGCAGCAGCTCTCCCATCATCACCACCACCATCATCACTATCATCACCATCATCACCATCATCATCACCATCATCACTATCATCACCATCATCACCATCATCATCACCATCATCACCATCGCCATCATCACCATCACCATCATCATCATCACCATCAATATCATCATCAATATCATTATCACCATTACCATAATCACCATCATCACCATTATCATCATCATCATCACCATCACCATCAACATCATCATCATCAATATCATCATCACCATCACCATCATCACCATTATCATCATCATCATCATCACCATCATCACTGACATCATCACCACCATCTTCATCATCATCTTCATCTCCACCATTATCATCACCATCACCATCATCACCCTCATCACCATCATCACCATCATCATTATCATTACCACCATCACCACCATCATCATCATCATCACCACCATTATCATCACCATCATCACCATCATCACCATCATCATCATCACCATCATCACATCATCATTATCATTACCACCATCACCACCATCATCATCATCATCATCACCACCATTATCATCACTATCATCACCATCATCATCATCATCATCATAATGAATATCAATATGCTTCCAATCACTTCATTTTTTCTCACTCTAAGTACATAGCATCTTTCTGAGTTCAAATCAGAGCTCTGTTTTGTTTTCCCTGTTATGTTTTTCTTTGTGAAATTAATATAAAAAGGATCCAAGGAACGGATGAGACATGGTTTGGTTTGTCTTTTACTGCTCTTCAGAGGTTGGGATCGTACACATTTCCAATTACGGCAGGTCTTTCCCAGGAGATACAAAAATTGGCATGCTTCTTCCCTGCAGGTTCTGATGAGCAGAAGCTGATAAGGAACCTGGACTTCAGACAGCCTCAGTATGTCAGGCTCTTAATGCACTTAATGAAGCCATTTTCCTAGCTGGTAAACAAAGGGACATATTTTAACCAACTGTGCACACACAGGGATAATTCTATCTTATCCCTAGTGCTACTTCCAGTATCTAATTAGCCAAGCCATCATGAATTTCCCCTTTCTAGCACTTAGAAACGCTTAAGCTGTCCCCTCAGTAATTACCCTATGAATTTCTTTTTTTTTTAATTTATTCTTTGACAAATAATTTAAAAATTTTTCTCAGATAATTTTTCCCCTCTTTTTTCTTTGCAGGAGTGTCATGCATGTTTAAGAAATTGCCCACATTAGGGAGTGGGATTTATGGTAATCAAGTGGTAAAGAATGATGGAGACAACTAGGAGGAGACTTCAGCGGCTGAAATCCATCACCCCGTCTCTGAGAGCGTGTTCACAGTGACTCTATTTTTGTATGGCATTATGAAGTAAAAAAAAACAAAAACAAAAACAAAACTATTATCAGTGCTACTTAAATCAGGGTCAGGAATCAGAAGCTCTAATGTGGAAAATACATCCTCTACAATAATGTTGTGAACACACAGAAATATTTGCTTTTTTTTTTTTTTTTTTTTTTTTTTGTATTTTTCTGAAGCTGGAAACGGGGAGGCAGTAAGACAGACTCCTGCATGCGCCCGACCGGGATCCACCCGGCATGCCCACCAGGGGGCGATGCTCTGCCCATCCAGGGGGTCACTCTGTCACGACCAGAGCCACTCTAGCGCCTGGGGCAGAGGCCAAGGAGCCATCCCCAGTGCCCGGGCCATCTTTTGCTCCAATGGAGCCTTGGTAGCGGGAGGGGAAGAGAGAGACAGAGAGGAAGTAGAGGGGGAGGGGTGGAGAAGCAGATGGGCGTTTCTCCTGTGTGCCCTGGCTGGGAATCGAACCCGGGACCTCCGCACGCCAGGTCGACGCTCTACCACTGAGCAAACTGGCCAGGGCTTGCTTTTTTTGTAATGCGCCTAATGTTAAAGTTCTTGGTATACAGACATCCTCTTTTTGATTCAAATATTATTTACAAACACTATTAAATTTAAAATGTATGTCTATGATGATTTAGGTTTTTCATAGCAATAAAACTGATCACACACTTAATAAATTAAGCCTTTTACAAGTCTAGCTCTTCTCAAATAACCAAGTTAGATTCTCTTAAGTATTTAATTTTTTTTTAATTAGACACACTTAACCTATCCCAAATCCAACAATAACAACTTAAATTCACTAGTGTTGTTACCATGATTTTCTTTTGTATTTAATAGTTTAGCTTTATTTTTTATTCTCAGCTCCATTTTCAACACCTCTGAGTATACATATCAACCTCCATCCACTTTACTTTGTCATATCAGAAATCAATCTTTTGAGAGCCTTTCTGTTCTGTATTGAAATGATTTTTCCTCTTAAATAATTTGTAGATAACCTGATTTATAGAGAAAAATCTCAAACTTCTGACTTTATTAGAATTCAGTGAGAAGCCATGTACATAAGTCTAAAGATTTAGTGAGATTTAAAGATGCAAGTTATCTAAGTGCCTAATGGATAATTTCACTGATAAGTCTTATTTTGTTCCTTTGTATTGGTCTATCAGCTTCTCCTTTTGCTATTTTATTTTTCTTTAATGCTACAGCAGAATCATGAATATCAGGAGAGTAAAGGATAAGTCTAGATAAATCTTCATTATATCACTGAAAGCATGATATTGGCATGTCCATCGCCACTTCCCCTGGACGCTGTCCCTTGGCTGAAGTGCTACTTTTGATCTACCAGGAGACAGGAATATATAGGCAGAGGAGGTGACATGAATCTCTTCCTCAAGACATGGGAAGGGATGGCGTAGAATTCTTCTACCAAAGAAATCTTCTTTACTGAGAAATCCTGCTTGAAGTGGGGGTCTCATAGCCAGAGGTACCATGACTTGAATATCCTAACAGAACTCACCATTATTATCAGAAATTCTCCAAAGTAGAACAGTTCAAAACTAGTACCTGATCAAAAACCAATATAAGCATGAGCAAATAAATAAATATATAAACAAAATGCATGAATACCTTTCCAAAATGTCCTATATTGTAGTGTTTTTTCCCCCACAACCCCAGATACTAGAACAGACACCTAAGAACTACATCTCCTGCCCTGGCCGGATGGCTCAGTGGTGGAGTGTCAGCCGGGCATGCAGAAGTCCCAGGTTTGATTCCCAGCCAGGGCACACAGGAGAAGCACCCATCTGCTTCTCCAACCCTCCCCATCTCCTTCCTCTCTGTCTCTCTCTTCCCCTCCTGCAGCTGAGGCTCCATTGGAGCAGGGTTGGCCCTGGTGCTGAGGATGGCTCTATGGCCTCTGCCTCAGGCACTAGAATGCCTCTGGTTGCAATGGAGCAATGCCTCAGATGGGCAGAGCATCGCCCCCTGGTGGGAATGCCGGGTGGATCCCGGTCTGGCACATGCGGGAGTCTGTCTGACTGCCTCCCCGTTTCCAACTTCAGAAAAATACAAAATAAAATAAAATTAAATTAAATTTAAAAAAATTTAAAAAAAGAACTACATCTCCTTAAGGCTTAGGTTGACATTGCATGGTGTGAGTGTTGGAGCCTCCAGCTCTCCACCCTAGTAGAGAATGGCCCTGTATACATTTCATAGAAGATATTATCAAAAATGCAATAGGCATACAAAACAGATGAACATTTTCATGGCAACCTTCATATAGGAGCATTTCTCCCCTTGCACAAGATGTAATTAATAGAAGATAAAGAAATAGGAAGAGAAATCAAGTGGCCTTGGCAGCTCTCAGCTGGTGGCTGTGTGGCACTTAGAGCTGGACAAAGGTGGTTCTAAGGTAAAGCAGGTAACTTCACAGAAAGCCCACATCACCTGAGATCATTATATGACCACACGAGGGTGAGATAGAAACAAGACTGTATCACACTGACATCATTGTTCATATAGAAACAACAACAAGAAAAAGAGAGTCATACCCTACAGTTATCACATAATGAATTTAATATGCCCCTTCTTTTTAGATCAAAGCCAATGATAGGTCATTGCCCAGGTGAAAATAGATCCAGATAGTTGTAGAACAGTCAAGATCAGAAAGCAGTCCCCGCACAAGAAACACAAAGGAAAGAGGAAAATTCCAGTCCCCATTTCTTAATTTTGAGAATGAAAAAGTAATAACATAGAGAAAAATGCATTAAAATATCTTAGTACATTACTGGAGCTATAATTATAAGGAGATAAAAGAAAAAAAATTCTATACTAAAGAAAGCAGAAATGGTACAATAAGTAAAAAATGCTTATGTATCCATTTATATTCTACAAACCAGATCATGGACGTAACTCTCTCTCTCTGATCATTTAGGGTAATTTAGTTCATCAAATTATTTAAGTGACAATGGATTTAGAAATATTAGACTAGGAAAATAATGAAAATGTGCACTTAGCGATATCAGTTTCTGAATTCCAGCTGGTAAGACAGAAATATGTTGAAAATATATGAATTATCCACATTAATGTGAAGTAATACTCTTAGAGCTTACTGGAATGTTAAATTTTTACAGTCTGAAGCATGGTTTTTCTCTCTAATGCGATAAGTTTTCAAAACCACAGTCATTGTTAAATAAGAATCCTGATATATCTGACATTTCCGCAGATTACTGGGCTTGTAATTTTAAAATCGAACTTTTGCCAAAATAAATATTTCAGCTCAATTTACATGTCTGTGTGGCAGCTTTTGTCTTCTCAGCCTTGGTGTTCTGTTGGCAATCATAATTCTCAATGTGAAGAAATGTACTTGTCTGCTTTTTCCTGAACAAAGAAAAACTCATGGGTTTTATTTTGAGAAGAGCATCATCATACTTCTTTCTAAGGCACACATTACTTCTATGACCTCAAGTTCTGAGACATAAGAAGCAAATCTACACATCGCCTAACTTGCACATTTTTAAAAAATGGATTTAAGGAGAGAGAAAGGGATGAGAATTTTCTGTATCGAAGAAGCCATGATTCCACAGATCCAGAAGGCAAAAGTTGTTCTAATTAAGACAGATAAAATGTACAACTAGACACAGTTTATTTATACTGCAGACAGTGAAGGCAAAAGTTTAAAAGCCTAAATGCCACCAGAGGAAAAGAGTACAATTACTAAGTCAAGATGATTTAGAAAAATAGTTTTCTCATCATAAAACAGAAAAGCCAGAAGATGTTAATGCATATCATCAAAGCATTGAGATAAATTAAAAGTCTTCTCTGAGATGCATGTCCCAAAAAAACTATCTTTCAAGTCAAAGGAGAAATTATACATAAAAACAAAAAGTGAGTTTAACACCAACAGACACAGGCTAATACAGAAAGAGGTAGAATGCAGGGAGACTGGGAAAATAGTGGTAGAAGGTAAGTCTGAACATCAAGTATAAAAATAATTCTAAAACAGGTAATCAAGACTATTATTTTAAAGACATGATATAATCTGTTTTAAATTAAATAAAAGAAAGTCATCTAAATGACCAGAAAGTGGCATTTGAATCACCCAGGACTATATCAAAATATCTTCTGAGCTGATCAAGAACTGGTGGCAATTCCTAAACTGCTGGTTTGAAACTATACAATTTTCTTTTGAGAACTGGTAAGATTACCATACAGTTGGAGGGTGCAAAGATTTTATCAAGCAGAATTGGCAAACTCTCACCTTATGTGGAAATTGGAATCCCTTGAAGGTGTGAATGGAAATTTGAGATCTGAATAGAAATCCAGGCTACTGCCCTTTCTCTACGTTTTAGTGGAAGACTTGAATAAAGTCGTGCACATAGTAATCTCTCAGTAAGTGTTCACTCATCATTATCACCCTCACCATTTTCCTTGATAAACTTGCATTTTCTTGGATAAGCATGTAGAGAATCAAAATAAAGTCAATGCTAACGGGGGTAAAAGCGATCAGATTATATAGGGCCGCTGGATAAATAATAAAACTTCAAGGAAAAAGGGAAAACCTCATAGACTAAGATAAGGGGTCAAGATTGGAAGCTTCTATGCATCCTTGAGTCTTCATGTGGTTAGTACAGCTAGTGTGATGGTTCATTTTTGTCTCAGTCAGACTGGCCTTGGGGGGCCCATAGTAAACCTTATTTCCCAGTGTGTCTGGAGGTGATTAGCATTTGACTCAGTGGATGCAGTAAAGCAGATTGCCCTCCCCATCCTGTTGAGGGACTGGCTAGAGCAAATATTGGAAGAAGGAGGAATCCACCTCTTTTTCCTACCTCAGTGATTGATCTGAGACATCTCATCCTACCTTCTCCAGTCCTTGGACTGGGATTGACACCATTGACATCCCTGGTTTTGGGGGCTTTGTACTCCGATTGAGTTACACCACTGGCTCTCTTGGGTCTCCAGCTTGCACATGGAAGGTGGTGTGACTTCTCAGTCCCAGTAATCTCGTGAGAAAATTCCTCACAAAAACTGTGCAGCTCCACAGTTTTTTGTAGATCAAAGTTTTCCCATGGGATATTTCCAATTGTGGCCCAAACAGAACATTGCCATGGGTGTTTGATTATAGGTAGAAATAGATATTTATGATTGGACACATAATGCCTTGTTTTGTTTTACATTTTAATCATGCAAAAAAATAAAAAAAAGATTACCATGTAGAGAAGAACAGAAATCATTATTTGCCTTTTGAGATAATTAAAATCAGTTTATTCATTGGCTAAAATGTAAAGCCCTGTAGGTTTAAAATCTTGGTGAAATTTCTATTTAAGAAACGTTTTTTAAAACCAGAGGAAAAGTTTATAGTCATCATAGCACTATATCTTGGTAGTAATGAATCCTATTACATTTATGACTGTGTTATCATATCAGTTAATGCATTTTCTGTGCAATGATGCAGTTCCACCGCCTACATCTATCAGCACAATGAATCATTCCTCAAGGTCTCTGCATGAATACTAAATAAATCATGAGAAAATATGCAGAATCAAAAAGTGGGAGATAACTCCACGTTAAATGTCGCTTGCCTAATACTGCTGTTCCACCTTTTCATTTTGACAACTACATTTTCTTCCATTGTAATATACAAACACCCATCTTTTTCAAGCTAAACTTACTTTAATTCCAATCAGACCTAATTTATCAGTTGAAATTGACTAATAGGAATGAAAAACTCTTCGTGGGGGAGAGGGGTAGGAAGTAGGCTTGACATAATTCCTCCACATCCATTGTGTTACAATTTGAATTCTTCACAACTTTGACTTCCCATATGGTTCTATGCCTTGTCAGATTGTATGTTGCTGGCATCAATTTTTTTTCCTATCAAGATTGCTTTTATGCATCCAGTTCTTCTTTTTGGCAGCATCATTGTGATAACTGTTGGTGTCAAAATATCATTTCCATTTAACCCAGAAACATAGAGACAATGAAGAAGTGTGGGGAAAAAGTAATTTTCACTGGTAGACTCTCCCGGTGATATTATCCTACAGATAATTTTCCAGAATAAATTTTTCCTGTATCTTTTTTCCTTCAAACATCTTTTGATGAACTGTTGACTTTAAAACCTTAAGCATTTAATTTACAGCTTGAAAACAAATCTTGCCTTTCATCCTTCTGTCTCAAATTTTCATTACAAACTTTCTGTGATTGTTTTAAATACTTCACCTAGTATTTTTTGTAATAACTTCACTGGCGTAGCTCAGATGCAGTGAAAACTGTCACCTTTGTGACCGCTGACCTTGTTAAGCAGGTTTTATGGAATAACCTCAGTGATTTTTAGTAGGCTTTAATTCATCCATCATCTAGATCTAACTTGATCATGTTATTCATTTCATAAGCAAAATAATTAAGTAAATCAATTTATTCTTTTTATTTGAATTTATTGGGGGAACACTGGTTAATATAATTATATAGGCTTCAGGTGCCCAATTCTACAACACATCTCTGTACACCATATTGCATGTTCACCCCCCAAATAAAACCTTTGTCCATCCATCACCATTCTTTAATGACTTCGTAAATATTTTGATTCAACTAGTTTTTTAATAGATGAATATTACTTTTTTGCTAGATTTGGTTAGGATACAGTGGGATTTAATACCAAAAGGAAGACAAGGTATTGGATAAGTGGTACTTATAAAGTTGAATACAAAAATGTGTTAGTTAATGATTGTTGTGAAATGGGTTATAGATAGTATATAACTTTATATGCATTTGCATATTTATATTCCTATTATGTTAATCTAAATATAATTAATACATGACAAGAATAAATAGATATACAGAAGAGTAAGCTGGGTTTCAGGTATCACTACATAGTGGGGTAGATTATGCTCTTTATTTTTTCTTTTTTATTGACTTTACTGGGGTGACATTTGTTAATAAAATTATATTGGTTTCAGGTTTAGAGTTCTATAGTAAATCATATGCATACTGTTTTGTGTGTTCGCCACCCCAAGTCAAGTCTCCTTTCATCACCGTTCATTCCCCCCTGACACTCTGAAAATATAAATCTTCAGTTTCAAAAAATACTTTGGCAAAATTAATACTTAGTCTACTAAGAATTTGAAAAGATATTAAAGAAATTATAAAGCATCACCTTAACTCCATTAGATATTTTACTTTAGGATAGATAATTTATTTTTTGGAATTAAAAGTAGAGAATTATCCAAATGCCTTCTTGAAAAAGATGCCAACATGCAGCTAGACCTTTATGAGACATGGATGAGTGAGAAGGTGCCCCAAGCATTATTGCATTATTGTGAATGATGAAAATGAAAAGATGCTGTTTTCCAACATACTTTCAAAAAGTCGTAACTTTATTCCTTTGAGAGAGAAATGGCATTAGACATCATCATACTTTTTTGCCTGGATGAAATAAGATGCTGCTGCCTTCAATAATTGTGTGTTTTCTATGCTTTTTTCTCATAAGACACTCTCTGCGAGTCACTGCATTGTTTCACAATGGCATAGGATGTATGTGAACATTGTCCTTCCCTTCTCCTTCCTTAATCTATTATATATATATATATATATAAGAACTTAGGGACCTGGCCGGTTGGCTCAGTGGTAGAGCATCGGCCTGGCGTGCAGAAGTCCCAGGTTCAATTCCCGGCCAGGGCACACAGGAGAAGCGCCCATTTGCTTCTCCACCCCTCCCCCTCTCCTTACTCTCTGTCTCTCTCTTCCCCTCCCGCAGCCGAGGCTCCATTGGAGCAAAGATGGCCCGGGCGCTGGGGATGGCTCCTTGGCCTCTGCCTCAGGCACTAGAGTGGCTCTGGTCACAACAGAGCGATGCCCCGGAGGGGCAGAGCATCGCCCCCTGGTGGGCAGAGCATCACCCCCTGGTGGGCGTGCCGGGTGGATCCCGGTCGGGCGCATGCGGGAGTCTGTCTGACTGTCTCTCCCCGTTTCCAGCTTCAGAAAAAATACAAAAAAAAAAAAAAAGAAGAAGAATTTAGATATGACCCTAATTTAAAGGAATTTCAAGACAAGTCCTTTAGAGTCTGACTCATGAAGGTCAGTAAAGGCACCGATTATAATAAAATCTTAGGATTGTTGTCATAATGTTCAAGAATCTTCATTTTGATGGTTTATTTTTTTGTTACTAGAGATTGAGTTCATCTATTTAAAATATGGATGATTAGCAGTGCCACTAGTTATTAAAAAGAAGAAGGAGGAGGAAGAGGAGGAAGAGGAGGAGCAGGAGGAAGAGGAGAAGGGGGAAAAGAGATAAATGCATTTGAAACATCCGCTGCTGAGAGGATGGAAAAAAAGGAAAACACTAGGAAGGAAAGGATTTCTAGGTGCTAATGAGGGCTCAGTTGGATTAGTTAGGATGATAAAGAATCCAAATCTGAGATGTTGTAGTTTTGGTTTTTTTTCTTGGTAGGCTTCATCTGTTTTGAAATTGTTATGGAGAAGTTAGCTGGATGGATTGATTGGATTTATCTAGGGTTAACGTGATTCAAGTCTAATGCAATAGTGTGTAATTACAGAGTATAATAATAATAATAATAATAATAATAATAATAAAGTTTACAGAGCATGCAGTTGATAAGGACTCAAGACTGGAGGGATCATCTGAGGCCAAAGAATATTCATAGGAGTAACTCTGAGTGCACTGAAGTGTGGACAGAAACTTTCATACGACACATAGTTTTACAAGGAGGATTATGTCATGTGAATGACAGATTTGAACAATTTATCATGGAAGAGTTTAGATAACATGGATAGAAGTTGAAGGTCACTGGAAAAAGGTCTAGAAAGGGAATAGTCAAGAATAGTTTCTGCATTACTAGATGGGGCAAATGTGCACGTTGTATTGTTTCATACACTGAGAGAATACACTGGAGCAGATACAAGGGTTGGCGAGAATGCAGTGAATACAGTTTAACACATTAAGCTTGAATTTCCTGGCAGGTATTCAAATGAAGAACACAGGAATGTTTAAGAATTCAATAGTCTGAACTTAGTGGAAGAAAAGTTTGTTTTGTTAACTGGAGAAAACATACCATCCTATCACTTTGGAATGCCAACACAAAATTGTGATATGGGCTAGCAGAAAAGAATGGGTTAGGTTATACCAAGTGATTAGAAATAAACATATTAATTTTAACCAAGATATGAAATAAAAAGCATCATTTGGCAACAGACCAATTAAGAGTATGTTATTATAGACAGGGATAATGTCAGAAGCTAAGAAAATCAGTAACAGAAAAGGGAATCAAATATAACACAGGAAGAAGAAACCACCTTAAGATTTAATCATAAATAAACAAATAAAAAAATGAGAGACCATCATTTTGTTTTTCTCTCTTGTTGCCATGTAGCTCAAGGTGAAATTGTCTAAAAGATAGTTCAAGGAGTTCAAGGAGAAAGCTATTGTATTATTCCAATCATACAAGCATAAAAATATGGATCATGGTCATCACCATGGTGATAACAATGCACTGATTTTTTAAAATAACTTGTTTATAAGAATTTAAGGGTCTGATATTATCCCTTGAATTGATACAGACAATAAAGAAAAAAAGATAATGTAAACGAATATATTAACAATTCGGAATGGGTGCTTTAAAAAAATATTCTGTCAATGACAGTATAAGGAATTTAGGAGGAGAAAATTGTCAGCTCTGTAAACTTAGGCAGATTTATACCATTCTGATTATAGATGTAACTTCCTTATTTGGGAAATAGCAGTTGAAACCATGAGTTGCAGTGAGTCCTGTAAAGTTTAAACAAGATATACATGAGATAACACATGTGCAGGCAGAAACCATGTGGACCTAACTCACCACTATAAATCCATGTTCCAGGAGAGTTCTTAATACATTCCAGATGCACAATAAATATTTGCTGAATGAGAAAGAAAGTGGGGAGATGAATGTTTAATTTTGCGGAAAAAATACAAGAGAATAAAAAAGATCATTTGACTGAACATACCAGAGTAAAGTCAAATTTTCTTATTAGAAAACAACTTCTTGCATGTTTCAGAGTGTTTCTACCTTGCTTCTTTAAAAGAAAATCAAGAGAAAAAGAGAAAAAAAACAGCTCAGCCAGAAAAAAAATGGTATTAGTTGAAATAATTTCTCACAACACAGATGCTCATATTTATAGAGCAGCTTTCTATACCACAATAACATTTGATGTATATCTGAAATGGAGAACAGCCATTTGTAAATCTTTATCCATCAATGTTCCCCCATGAGAAGTTCAGGGTTGGGGGAGGAAATGCCGACCTAAAAATTATAATAAAGGTAATTTGCAATTATATTATTCTATTTACAATGTCAAAAACAAATAAATCTTCACTGGGAAAAAAATGTATTCTATGTTAATATTTTACATAGCTTTAAAAAGACATTTTGGTTTATTTTCACAGTAATGCTCTTAGTCTATTTTATTCTTCACCCTAATTAATATGCCTAATCATCAATTAAAATGCTGTTTAAGGGTAAGTGGAGATATCCTTTGACATGGCGTCAAATAGTCATCCTAGATAACATCCTAAAATGGTTTTGCAGTAGCTTCATTGCTGTATTATACTCTCCTGTTCCGAAATTCAACCATTGTATTATATCGTTTGTTTACCTACTGCAATGATTTAAATCAATTTTAGGATGCAATTAAAACTTTTACTCTTCATGTTCAAAACCTGAGTTTACAATATTGGTATCATAAAGACACCTGCCTTGTAGGCACTGAGACATATATGAAAGTTGCTTCCAAAGGCAGTGATCTCTTTTTTATGAATTTAAGGTGTCATTAACATACTTCTCATAGAGATATTTACAACAGAGCACTTAACGTACAATTCTAATCTAGTTGTTACTTAGAAAGGAGAGGAATCTATGCCACAGGCTCTAATCAAAGTCTCCTCGACTCACCACACCTATCACACAAAAGAAACTCCAGCCATTTTGAAATGCTTGTGATTCCTAGAATGTTCCAGAATGCTTCATACTTCCTTGCCTTTACTCATGATACCACTTTTTCCTGGCTCTTGAAACAATCTCCACCTTTCTGGTCAGTCAGTTCTTTAAGCAGCACTCTATAAATACGTCTTGTTCCGTTTTAGCAGAATTACTTATACCTTCTTTAATGTCTTGTCCTGTATGTGAGTCTGTAATGAAGCCTGTAACAAATTATTTTGTGCTGGTTTATGTTCAGGGCTGTTTAACTCTCTGTAACGAAAAGTCACTCAGTGGCCATTCTGATAGCTGTGAGGTGGTATCTCATTATGCTTTTAATTTCCATTTCTCTGATGATTAGTGACATTGAGCATCTTTTTATGTCTTTTGGTTATCTGTATGTCCATTTTGAAGTTAAGAACCAGGGCTCCAGATTAGACTGTCCACAGTTGAAATGTCTTGTTAGATTGAAAGCCATAGTTATAGTTGCTCCCTTGGGATCAATAGGTAAATTGTCTCTTGTTGCCGGACCCTGGTTCTGTGTGTCCCTGGCTGAAACAGCCTTGCCTCTCTGGGTCATCACTCCCCTTATGATAGAGACAATCAGCATTAGAAAAACCATGTAATTGTTCTCAAGCTCTTGCTAAGAGGTGGCACATGTCATTTTCACTGTCATACCATTTTTTACAGGAAGTAACATTGCAAAGTCAAATATATTAGTGTATATGTCAGAGGAACATAATCCTCTTGTAGAAAGAGAAATTTTAAGAGGGATTTTAAAGAGTGTAATTAATATAAAATAAATATAAAATTATAAAGGTATAATTAATATACTTCTAATAGATAGAGATATTTACAACAGGGCACTTAACGTATAATTCTAATCTAGTTGTCACTTAGAAAGGAGAGGAATCTATGCCACAGGCTCTAATCAAAGTGTCCCCGGCTCATCACACCTATCCCACATAAGAAAGTCCAGCCATTTTGAAATCTTGTGATTCCTAGAACGTTCCAGGATGCTTCATACTTCCTTACCTTTACTCATGCTACCACTTTTCCTAGCTCTTGGAACACTCTCCACCTTTCTGATCACTCTCCACCTTTCTAGGCAGAAAATCTTCTGAACAATACTTCACTTCCCCGAAGAATTAGTTGTGAGATTTGACTTTGGGTGGCAAACACACAATACAATATATGGATGATGTTTCATAGAATTGTACACCTGAAACCTGTATAATTTTATTAACCAATGTCACTCAGTAAATTTAATTAAAAATTAAAAAAAAAAGTAATATAGGGAGCAATGTATAATTTCTGTAGAGGTATCTTTAAAAAGTTGAGAGATCCTGGGATCCTAATAGTTGGGGAAGGCAGTTCCTTAACTGGAACTACAGAGAAGTCAGAGGTCCAGGCACAAGAGTTGGCAGTGGAAAGATAAATTAGGTCTCCCCTCATCGTTCTTTTCTAAACAGAGCACTGGGGAAGGTCATCAGCTGAAAGTCTGATGGGAAGTTTAGGGAGAAAAAAAATAAAGCATCTTCTGAGAGGAGAAAAGAATTTCCATAACAATAGAATAAGACTACTTAGCAATTGTGGTATTCATTTGCACTCAATAGCCATATAAACCAGTGGTTCCCAACCCCAGGGCCGCGGACCACTACCGGTCTGTGAGTCATTTGATACCGGTCCACAGAGAAAGAATAAGTAACTTACATTATTTCCATTTTATTTATATTTAAGTCTGAATGATGTTTTATTTTTTAAAAATGACCAGATTCCCTCTGTTACATCCGTCTAAGACTCACTCTTGACGCTTGTCTCGGTCACGTGATATATTTATCCGTCCCACCCTAAAGGCCGGTCCGTGAAAATATTTTCTGACATTAAACCAGTCCATGGCCCCCAAAAAGTTGGGGATCACTGATATAGACCCATAAAGTAAGACAGTATGCCCAGTTGCATGCGTGAGAAGAAAGTAAGTAAACCTTGGACTTCTGTGGGGTTAGCTGACCAGAAACAGGGTGTTATGAAGAGGGAAGGGGCTTGCAGGCTTCATAAAATTGTTATTTCCACTCTGTACTAGTTCTGCAAAACAGATGCCAAGACATGTATAAAAAAAAGAAAATGGACTGCAAGATCTTTTGATATATGTGACTATAGAGCATGGAGTATGTGAACTGTATATAATAAAATCTAGTGCTCTCTTCAGCAGCACATATACTATAATAAAATCTAGACGTGACCGGGACACCACTTACATATTAACTTCTAACAAGAGCCATAAAAAATTTCCCCTGGAACAGCTTAAATGTGAAATCCTAGCTAAATGTATTACATCGCTTATATAATATTAACAATAGGTCATATTTACTCATGAGACAGAGTTCTAAGAGCTTTTTCCACTTTAACACATTTTGAACTCCCACAGACAGTGCTAAAAAATGAGTTTGGTAACTGTTACCCCATTTTTAACACAAAGAAACAGATCATAGAAACTAAATGCCTAAGGTAAAAAAGCCAGGACTGTAATTTTAGCATATGGTTTCAGAGACTACTCTCTTACAGTCTTTCCATAGAGATTGTGGCAAATCATTCTGGTGTTTGTAGCTTTATTTTGGGGGTAAATTAATCATAGAAGAGGGGAAAAAGGACAGGCCACTCCAGCTTAACTGTAGTCTAAAGGATGCATTTATCTTACATAGGATGTTGTGATTTTAACAATAGTTAAAATTATTGGGTCCCAAACAAGTCTGTGGATGAACAGAGAATGATAAAGAAAATGTATATCTATTCATCCTCGTAAAAGCCCATAACTGGGTGTAATAGATGTTCGATTATTGAAACCCTTGTTAAAAACCCAAATTCAAATTGATTCTCTGAAAGAGTGAAGTCCAACTCTTTATATTCACTTTTATTCTCTCTTTTTCTATGTTTCCAGAAGGACTATCTATTACCAAGATAAGTTGATATTCCTCATTTAGGAAATACCACATTATCCATAATCGTTTCTTAATATTTACATGATATTAAATATCTAAGAGATCTCTGTGAATCATTAGAAAGGAGCCAAACCCAATGAAAACTTCTCAAACTACAGTTTAAATTATACTTATATTTGCAAGATTGACTTCCCAGGGTATTTTACTCAAACTGTAATAATCAATGTAGAATTGCTTAAGAAGGAAGCCTTTTCAAGCACAATGGCATGATAGAATGTATTTGTTCATTAAATTAGTGAATTAATTCTTGATGGTTTTCAATATTATTCAAATAAACACAGTTATTAATTAACTGAATTGTCTGCACTATAAATTGACATGCCCCACCTTAATGCATGAAGAAAAAAAATAAGAATAATGATAATTGCATGAAAGTTATGTAGGAATGATTTAGCTAAAGTATAGGTTCACCATTTTTATCAGGGTCTCTGTCTTTTCATTCTAATTGGTTGGAAAGGTCCACAGAATTCGAGTAGGAATCTATTTCTGGATGCTCATTATAAGTAAATGTAGTCAAGCACCATCATATCCTAAAAATCTCGACTGACTATGACACCTCTAGAAGGGCCATAGACATGGTATGTTAAAGTGTGTAAAGGTAATCATTAAGATAGAAAACACAAAACCCAGAGAGGAGTCAGAAAAATATCGACATCAAATAATTCTATTTTAATAAAGAGTAGTAAAATTCTCCTGTACCTAATGCAAAAATATTTTTTCCCTACTAGCCAACCAAACTTGTTGTTTAGAAAAGGGGGGGGGGAGAAATGGATTAGTTTAGATGAATAAATGTACATAAATAATTAGTTAAAATGAGGTATAAAAATAATGGGTAGAGCTGAATTTTGTAAGGTACAAAGCTTGACCTTCCTAAAATTTCACATGTTCACACACTGGTTCTTTCTACTGACTCCCCCAAACAGCCTTGTTTATCTATCTGCAAACAGGAGTTTATTTGTTGTTTTAATGATACAGAAAACATAGCTTCTGGAAGCTAAAAGCAACAACGGCTTATTTTCCTTCATGTGCAACCAAAATATTACGTCTCGACATTGAGGTCTCAAAGTTAACTAGCTGCTTCTCAGAATATGAGCTTTTAATTTTAATGCAGCATTTCTCTGCCTTTCCAAAGTCTTAATGGACCAGACTTGCGATGTTAAGAAAGATGGATCAAATAATTTCACAGTCACTACAGTAAGGAAAACCAAGCCTTTGGCGTTAGTTCCGCTGCATGCATTAGTATTTAAATCTAAATGAAGGCATTGATTATCAGTCTTAGTTAATATAGATTGAGTAATATTCCGGAGTTATCTGTCTAAAGCTAAAATTAAAATATAAATGAACTTTATTTCCCCTTAACTTCATGGCTACAGGGCAAGCCTTTTAGATAATATTATATTAATGCCATATGTATAATTGTAATATATCGCAGTAGGCTATTAAGTGTCTGAATTATGGTCTCAGAATTGAAGAAATGTTTCTAGATTACATATAGTTCATTTGCACGGGTCTCAAAAATACAAAAACCTAATAGAATGTACACGCCGTGGGTTCTTTTGTATAAGCAGATGATTCTGTCAGCGAACGCTAAGCATCCTATGCGACGCTGTTCAACTCCTCAGACTTGCCATTGTGTTCTCTTGCTTAGGATTGATGACTCAACTTGCTGACTGATTGTCACTCGATTCCTGGATCTACAGTTTACAGTGAAGCAGAGGCAGGTAAACGCATGCAGATCTGACCTGTGTGGGTACAAGAGCTCTGAACAGCTCAGCATTCCAGATACACTTCGTACCTCTGAGACTTCTGTTCCGTAAGAGGTTGAGAGGATTCCTTCTGAGGATTAAATTGGTTTATACGAGCTTGCTAATATCGCAGGTGTGCTCAAGGGGGTTCCAGAACTTTCTACGTGGAAGTCTGACGCATCCTCAGCATCTGAGCGGAAGAAGCAGGTCCCACGTGCACACTGGAATCCCCACCTGCACTGGAATGAGACCTGCTTCTGTTCTTGCTTATCTTCTGCAGAGGGCTTTCTTTGAAAGAACATTTTCCAAGCTTTCTGAAACCTCTGATTTGATAGATTTGTAGCAAACTGTTTTTTTTTTAATCTTATATATAAAGAAAATATTTTATTTTCGCGTCTAGGATATTTTCTGTGAAATCTTAGCACACTAGAATGTCCCAACTTGACAATTTTATGCTGAGATTGTCTCTGCTTTGTGTTCTTGCTGTCTGTGTGTTACACACTATTTGAGACGACCGCCCTGCTCGAGCTGCGCGACTGCTCTCTCTGCCCATGCCCCCGTGGGCCACCGGCCGGCCGGGCGCCTTCCCCTTTCCCTGTTCCTGGACCTCTCTGCCCGTGCCCACGTGGGCCACCGGCCGGCCGGGCGCTCCCCTTTCCCTGTTCCTGGACCTCTCTGCCCATGCCCCCGTGGGCCACCGGCCGGCCGGGCGCTCCCCTTTCCCTGTTCCTGGACCTCTCTGCCCGTGCCCACGTGGGCCACCGGCCGGCCGGCGCCTTCCCCTTTCCCTGTTCCTGGACCTCTCTGCCCGTGCCCACGTGGGCCACCGGCCGGCCGGGCGCTCCCCTTTCCCTGTTCCTGGACCTGCTCGCTGTTCCGTGCGCCTCAGTGACGGTGCTCTGGGCGCTAAGGGTCTCTCAGACTGCAGCCTTTCAAACACAGACTTAGTTCCTGGGAACATTTTACTTATTTGTACATACTATGCTCTTCTCTGACTCAGCCACTGTGCTCTGTTCACTGTTTTCTCTAATCAAGGCTCTCTAGAGTGTTTTCCACCCATATTGCTTTTTGGGAAAAAGATTTTTCTCATGAAGAAAAGAGTGATGACGGGCATGCGTCTCCCATGATAGCCTTTCTCCCACATCAGTATTGACTGCACCTGTGGCTGATTACCTATAGATAATCAAATGTGAGATTAAGTTCTCCCTGCATGTATTATGTGTACTTTCTGAGAAAAATATCAACTTGTTTGCTATGTCATTGTCTCCGCCGCCCTCCCCGCCCATATTCACCAATACAGAAAACTAAAATAAAAGACCTGTAGGGGGCAAACCACTCCCCCACTCACCTTCCTCGGGACCACGTTATGTCTACCACCTTTCAGTTTTCCTTCCCGAGCAAGAGTTCTTCCTTCTCTCTCTGCATTGTGCCGCTTAGGACTAGTTTGCCTAAGGCTTTGATTTGACGTTTTTCTAAAATGCAATCTATGTGGTCACGTTCCCCAAGATCAAGTCCTGCTGTATGATAAAGACACGTACGTTGCCCCAGGACACAAAGCAGGGCCTCGCAGATATAGAGCCCGGGCGCAGAGGTGCTCTGTCACACAGTTGTACAGACCCACCCCGCTGGACTGGGCAGGGCCGACATTCACCATCCCCAGGGCCAGCTCAGCCTACACCTCAGAATCCGGGGACTTGCTTCTACCATCAGTGGACTAGAAATATTTTTATTAATTGATTTTGTTTTTGAACTGTTTCTTTCTGTCTCATGTGTGAAAAAATAAGACACATTAATGATATAAATATTCCGTAGGAATTAAGTCTGATTCTTACAAGTATACCACTGTCTCTGCTCCTAGATAGATTAGTCTAACATTTTAACAACATTTTACTGAATTCCTGATGAGCCTGCATGATATATACTAACTAGGATAAAGAATATTATATACTATCAACATATATTCGCTAACTGTACCATATGATAAAAGGCATATCAGAATAATATATATTTTAAATTAAACCCTTCCAGCTTTGGATATCATCTAGACATGTGTAATTTATATAATTCATGCAAATAATTTATACTTTCTGGAAACATAGAAAAATACATAGGAGGGAATTTCAAGACAAGATTTCAACAAGATTGTCATAGTCTTGCCAAATTTCATGTCACACCTAAAAAAAGTTAAGAACTTGAAAGCTTTGACAGTTTTACTTGGTGATTTTTAAAGAAGTCTTTAACTGAATGTTATAACTTGTCGTCTGTGTGTAAATCCCCTGGCTAATTTTCATCTCCAGTCAGGGAAACCATTATCCATTGTCACAGAATCCAGTGCCAACTAACAGTAGTTAGATGCACACTCTACAATAACACTTTTTCCTCTGTAATTCTTCCTTATGCACAAATGATACATTAAAAACAAACACACAGAAAAAAGATAGGTTATGATGACTATTCTTGGAAAAAGTTGTTGGGCCACAAAAAAATAAATATAGGTATATAAGTAGGTAGATAGATTCTTTGAATTTAAAACTGTTCTAAAAAATGTCTATTAAAAGTATATATGTCTACAATCTCTAGATCTACCCTATTCCAGAAGCAAGTGCAGGGGTGTGTGTGATAAATCTCTGTTCCTTTCCCTTGTTTCTTGTTTTTACTGTGGAAAAAAATGAATATAGCCAGAATGTGGCCACTTCTTATCACTTCAGCCACTATTAACCTAGTTCAAGTCACTTTTGTTGCTTTTTTCAATTATGAGAATGTTCTCCTTTGACAATAATCACTGCTTATACCCTTGGTCCTCAATTTATTTTTTAAAAATCTGTCAGATTTATAAAGTTAATATCTACCTCAAGTCATGTGAACCCTGTGCTAGATTTCTGTTGCATCCAGAGTAAAACTAAAGTATTTTCAGCATCTTAAAATACCTTTCCCTTGCTGGATGGATGATTATACTCCCACCAAAATCTCTAAATTCAAAGAGGAAGACACGATCTATGCTTCTTCTCCCTGGGAAGCCTTTCCCAAGGTGAAGTTCAATGTCACGTCTCCTCTATGTTCTTTGTTTAAGTATCATCTTTTCACTTAAACATTCATATAATTCATTTTTTTAAAAATCTAAATTGGCCCTGGCCGGTTGCCTCAGTGGTAGAGAATCGGCCTGGCGTGTGGAAGTCCCGGATTCGATTCCTGGCTGGGGCACACAGGAGAGGCGCCCATCTGCTTCTCCACCCCTCCCCTCTCCTTCCTCTCTGTCTCTCTCTTCCCCTCCAGCAGCCGAGGTTCCATTGGAGCAAAGATGGCCCAGGCGCTGGGGATGGCTCCTTGGCCTCTGCCCCAGGCGCTAGAGTGGCTCTGGTCGTGGCAGAGCGAAGCCCTGGAGGGGCAGAGCATCGCCCCCTGGTGGGCGTGCCGGATGGATCCTGGTCGGGCGCATGCGGGAGTCTGTCTGTCTCTCCCCGTTTCTAGCTTCAGAAAAAAATAAAAATAAAAATAAAAAATCTAAATTTACAACTGTTCTACTCATCTTATGACTCACTATGCCCTTTGACTGCTTTCGGTTCATCCACAGCATATATATATATATATATATATATATATATATATATAATTTTTTTTTTTTTTGTATTTTTCTGAAGCTGGAAACGGGGAGAGGCAGTCAGACAGACTCCCACATGCGCCTGACCGGGATCCACCCGGCACACCCACCAGGGGGCGATGCTCTGCCCCTCTGGGGTGTCGCTCTGTTGCAACCAGAGCCACTCTAGCGCCTGGGGCAGAGGCCAAGGAGCCATCCCCAGCGCCCGGGCCATCCTTGCTCCAATGGAGCCTCAGCTGCGGGAGGGGAAGAGAGAGACAGAGAGGAAGGAGAGGGGGAGGGGTGGAGAAGCAGATGGGCGCCTCTCCTGTGTGCCCCAGCCGGGAATTGAACCCAGGACTTCCGCACGCCAGGCCGACGCTCTACCACTGAGCCAACCGGCCAGGGCTCATCCACAGCATATTTAAATCTACTATATATAATTTTTTAGATTTATCCTTGTGTTTATCTCTTATTTTGTCAAAATATAATGTTTATTAGGGTAGAAGCTACTGAGTGTTTTGTTCAGTTACAATACACCAGCAAGTCATAGAGTTTCTTGCCCAAAATATGAGATACATACTTGAAAGAAAAATAAGGAATGGATTACCTTTAAAAAAAAAAAGAACAAAAACTAAGTAATTGATGTGGACTTTTTACAAAAATATGTATTTAATATGTAAGAATCCTTATAGGTTTCCTCAGTGGTGCTCTGTAGAAATGAATAGATAAATGAACCCAGGTTGCACTCATAACTTCAGACAAGAGACACCTGCATCTGACCGATATGGGATAGTCATTCACTAGGTTCTCCTAAAACCCAGTGGTCAGTGACTGAAATGTTTGTCATGTCTCTTTCTAAGCCAGTAGAAGGCTGACCTTCAGTCCTCAAGAGATACATTTTTTGGACAACTTATTTCCGGAGAAACATTATAATCACAATATATGACCATACTATTCCTCCTTGGAGATTCCCACATCCCAGTATATCAAGACCTGGATTAGAGACTTATTGTAGAGGGACATAAAACTAATGTGACCACTATAATAATTTTATTGTTTGTTTTCCACTAGAACCAATATACTTTAGAAAGAATTACCAAGTAAAAGGCAACTTGAGGTATCATAAAAAACTCAAAATTCTAAAACTAAATATATATTGATTATAGGTTGAATTATATTTACTTACAGTCTTGAACTAAATGTTTTTTATACCAAGTTGTTTAACAGAGCATTGCTTTATTGCGTATACGAATACATATATTTTAACTTCTTAAAAAATGTAAAAGGCTTTTAATTAAAGATCGAGGTTATAATTTTATCTATACATTGGTTTTATTATTTTAGCCAAATCTGGGCAACTCTGCCAATGTCTTAGTTTAGGAAAGTCCTTGCAAGGTGTTTATACTTAAAAAGTGCCCACCAACAACAATTTATTTAAAAGCAACTCTTCCTGATGCTCATCAAACAGTGTCTCTGGCAAAAAGTTAGTGGTCAATGAATATATGTTGGATGAGTGGGATACTCAGTGGATAAATGAGTGATCAGAGGGAGAAAAAAATACTTTCTTTTTATGAAAGAAAAAGAGATATCACAAGGTTTTTGCCTCTGCACTTCTCCTTATCCTCATTCACAAGGAAAAACATTGGATGAAAGTCATGACTTACACTGACTATTTATAATGAGCATCCCATTTACAGAGCTGTCCTGACAACTCTCATTTTGAGATTATGTTGTGTGGAGGTAAAATTGTCCCCTGAATTAATGACAAATGCATTAGAGCCTTTATCCAGTACACTGTTTGAAATGATTAAACTCATGGAATGTTTGCCTAATATATTTTCCTTCTCCAAACACTATGTTCTTTGCCTAAGGCAAACCCATTTAATAATTTTCAATTGAACCAAACCATAACTCATGACCCAATAAATTATTAAGGAGTCCTGCCTTGCATCTGATTCCTCATTTATCCCACCACAATGGCAGAAAGCCTACTGAATTCTCTAACAGTTTTTTGCCATAACAAATAGTTTCATTCCAATGTAGGAGTCGAGTCACATGTGTTTGTGTGTGTGTATTTTTCTTTTATAAAGTTACATTTAAAACTGCCTTTTTCACTAGGATTATATAGTAATAATAGACTTGCTCTACAAAGTTGTAGCTTCTAGTTACATCATTTGTAATTTGCTTCTTAATCCTCGACCATCCTACAGAAGTACATATATCCTACCTGAGGTTAGATTGAAAAATGAGCTATGGAGTACGGGATATCAGAATACTGCTTCTTAATCATTCACAGTCTTATGCATTGTATGCTAATATCCTAAATGGGTCTCTAGAAGTCTAGGTGCTAAGACTGTTTAAACGGGCATGTCACATAATAGGAGTGGAGTAAAGAAGGATTGTGATGTTTAAAATACAGCAAAACAAATAGGTAATTGGAATCACATCAGTCAGCAAAAACTAAACCACTTGTGTGACCTGCTACTTGATCACCAGTCACACAAACACATACTGATGTGCATGGTAAAGCATGACAATTAGGCTAGATACCTAAATTTCTGCATGTGAGATTTGAGATTATAATCCGTCATAGCAAACAGTGGAAAAATAAGCACGATTTTCCATCTGCTGATATTAACCACCAGTTATCACATTTAAATGTGTCATTTCAGTGATAAATAATGGAATATTTGACAGCAGCAGAAAATGCAGTCTGCCTCCTCAGCTGCACGTTCAGATCAGCACGAGAAATGAACATGCAGCTCAGCCAACGGCAGCATAGGGTGCCCCGTTAAACATACAGCTCAGCCAACGCCAGCATAGGGTGCGCGTTAAACATGCAGCTCAGCCAACGCCAGCATAGGGTGCGCGTTAAACATGCAGCTCAGCCAACGCCAGCATAGGGTGCGCGTTAAACATGCAGCTCAGCCAACGCCAGCATAGGGTGCCCCGTTAAATATACAGCTCAGCCAACGCCAGCATAGGGTGCCCCGTTAAATATGCAGCTCAGCCAACGCCAGCATAGGGTGCCCCGTTAAACATGCAGCTCAGCCAACGCCAGCATAGGGTGCCCCGTTAAACATGCAGCTCAGCCAACGCCAGCATAGGGTGCCCCGTTAAACATGCAGCTCAGCCAACGCCAGCATAGGGTGCCCCGTTAAACATGCAGCTCAGCCAACGCCAGCATAGGGTGCCCCGTTAAATATACAGCTCAGCCAACGCCAGCATAGGGTGCCCCGTTAAATATGCAGCTCAGCCAACGGCAGCATAGGGTGCCCCGTTAAATATACAGCTCAGCCAACGCCAGCATAGGGTGCCGCGTTAAATATACAGCTCAGCCAACGCCAGCATAGGGTGCCCCGTTAAATATACAGCTCAGCCAACGCCAGCATAGGGTGCCCCGTTAAACATGCAGCTCAGCCAACGCCAGCATAGGGTGCCGCGTTAAAGCTCACTTCCTCTTGATGATACAGAAGCTTTGACAACAACAGCAACAAAAAGAAAGCACCTCTAACTCTGATTTTTCTTCAGTATTTCATTTCATTTTGGTCATTGCTCTGTTCAGTGTTGATCACAGAAATGGCAGCACCAACTTCTTTCTTATGAAAGTGTGTAACTATCACTTGGAAAATTTAGATTGTTGTTTGGAGTTGTTATGTGTTTGGTTTCAGATGCTTGGTTATGTCTCTTAAGGTCTGTCAAGACCAGGTCCCTGGTTCTTCTTCATTGAAAAGAAGATTTGTAAGAAGATGTAAAACTACCATTGGCTTCAATTGTTCAATCTTCCTTTATTCCTAATAGTACAGTTGAGCCAGATGCCTTTTTGTGGGTCAGAGAACCAAAAAGAAAAGGGAAGCTGTAATTTTATGTACATTCTCGCGAGAGTCCTGAACCCAATTACTTAATGCAAAGGCAGTGTCTGTCTGTAACCGCACAAGGACGGAAATAACAAGGTGTAACAGTGATGTGCGCTGTGTCTAGAAGACTTCAGAGGCTTGCCTTCCTAACTTCCCGCCTACCTTTTTGAAGCTGGACTCTCTCATTTCATAAATAAACACTTGAGCAAGACCTTCAGCATAAAGTAAGAAATAGATATAAAACACCCAGTGAAAATAAAATGTACCCAGTGGCCTATCAATATTTGGATTCCCTATCAAAGCGAGTGATAGAACCTAGAATCTAGTGTGTTTGTGAGAACCAAAGCTGAGTGTTGGTAGCCTCAGAATGGCCGTGACATACTGAGATGGCCACCATTCATTTGAATGATGGGACCAAATGTCTCATAAGCTTCAGCATAACTAACAGCCGGAGGGCTTGACTCACAGAAAGTGGGGAATTCATCAAGGAATAGTCACACCCCAAAGAGTCCTCTCTGCTCCTTAAGCCATCAATTTCATAATCTCTAATCACCCTACACATACCAAAAGTGGTCATAGACTGTCTGTATAAGAATATCCTCCATTTAAACTGGAGAAAGTTTCCACTCCAGAGACATTATAATGGACCAGTTTTAATAGCAGGAAATAGACAGTGATTTCAAATGCCATATTGCCTATGTTTCAATGGCCACATCTTGAAAATATGTAGACATAAAGGTGTAGGGTTCTAAGTAAATATAACAACTGAATTAAGGAAGCAGTCAGTTCTGTGTGCCTTAATCTAGAAAAATATAATTGAGGCATCATGTTCTTTAGACATAAATCAGTGGATTGTAAGTCTAGTATCAGAACTGAGATCAAGGCTTCTTCATTCACCAATCTCTGAGGTTAAACATTGCCCCAGGGAGAAATACGTTCCTGTGAATGCATGGTGTGTGTAGGAGTGTGTGTTTGTGTGTGGAGGCAGTTGTTTAGTCCATATTGAAGGCTATTCTAGAAGCCATCATTGCCTGTCCCATAGTTTCCATTAAATTTTTCTCAACAACATCTTGTTGTACAAAAAGTCCTGATTTCAAGGACCTCTACAAACTCTTGTTAGCAAATACACAAACAGGAAGACTGAAGCCTCTATTTAGGGAAAATAATCAGGTACAAACTGAGTACAAAAATAAAAGCTTCAAAAAACTGAGCCCAAACTGCTTGATTAGTTTTTAGAGGTGACCTTGCCTTTGTGGGCAGGTACCTGATTGGAAAAAATCTAAGCTGATAATTTTTGAATTCCTTGGAGATATCTGATTCATCAAAAAAGAAAAAATAATAACTTCACTGCAGCTTTCTCGGTTATCACGCAGAAATATGGCAAAGGAAACAGACTGATTTCATTTGTTCCCGACACAGTATGCAGGGTGTTATCATTGAAGCCTGAAGAAGCAAATGTGCGGGTTCATATGGATAAATAAAGAGGCCAAGCTTAGGAACATTCCCAGTCCATTTAAGGACTAACCCCAGCTAGTGCGGGTCAAGTCTTCCGTCTTGCTTCCTGGTCGTCAAGGTGCACATAGTAGCCATCCATTGCTTTATTAAAAAGCACTCCAAACTCAGTGGCCCAGAAAGACAATTCTTTTCACTGACACACCGGTGTGTCTGGCTGTGGTTGTTGAGGAGGCGCGAACGAGGCCGGGGGTTCCACTTCAGGCTGCAGCCCTCCCCGGATGGGGTTGCACTGCACAGAGGGCAAGGTGTGCCCCACAGGTTGACCACTCCGGTGTCCGAGCCCAGGGGGCACAGACTACCTGGGGAAAGACTCCTTGTGATGACAGATGTCTACGAAGGCGAATGGAACCGGGCGGCCCCTTACAGCCGAGCCTGGGAAACGGCACCCGTCACCAGCCGTACCTGGGCGGACCACTTCTGCTCCTGATGGCAAAGTCCAGAGCTGAGCAGAAACAGACACTAGTAGATTATAAAAACAATGATTGCAAAGTCTACTCCCACCCCCATCAAAATAGGTAGCCTGTATCTCCTTCCTCTGAATCCAGGACTTGCATGCAATAACTTTCCCTTTTTTATAATTGACTTCATTGCGGTGACACTGGTTCACAAAACCACCCAGGTTTCAAGTGTGCAACTCAATAGAACATCATCTGCACACCGACCGCACCATGCACCCCCTCAAACAAGGTCTCTTCAGCCGCCCTTTCCCCCTTTGCCCCCTACACCCCCCCTTTTCCTCTATTACACTCTGCTGTCTGGGTCACGTGTTTTGTATGTGTGAATTTTTTGGCCCCTCCCTTCGCCTTATTTCCTCCAGTCCCCTCACGCCCCTCCCCTCTGACAGCAGTGTGTCTGTCCTCTGTGTCCACGCCTCTGTCTCTGTTGTGTTTATCAGATTATTGTGTTCATTAGATTCCGCATACATTACAGCTGTGATGCGCACAGAGGCTGGCAAAGCGTTCGGACACGGCGCTCACTCCATCGCCCTCATGAAGAACCATCAGACAAGCCTATTCATCGGGCGGGGGTGGGTACCTGGGCACTGAGAGACCACGTGGAACTCATGATCTGCCCAGTTAAACCCACAGCCTGCCGGACACCAGACAGCAGCTTCCAGCGGGGCTCCCTCACTCACCTTAGTGCCCTGAGCAAGGCTGGCAGAGGGCACCCACCGACAATCTGATCTAAATGCATCCACATACCAGCATACTCTTTCTTGTAAGTGATTGAATCTGGGGCTTCTTTTTTTTTTTTTCTTTTTTTTTTTTTTAACAAAGAAAACTACCTGACACAGAAATTGTTGCCCAGAAATGGGTGTTATCTTTATACAATCTAACACATGTGTCTTTGCTATTGGAATTGGGTAATAATCGGAAAATGAGAAATCACCAACCACATGCGTGGTTAGAGAAGTCTGAGAAATGGTGAAGTTATTATGGAAGGGTGAAAAAATGATAACTCGTTTATGGAGTTGTGGGACAATTGGACGAACTGGAACCAGTGACAACATGACAGATAGCAAATGTGCCTGATACACGTGGAGGTTTTCTCCAGAGAGACCAGACAGACTATTGAAATGGTCATTTGGGTGTTTCTAACCACATAAGATAAAGAACTTTTGGAGGGAGATCACCTATGAATGGAGCTGTTAAGATGGCAAGGATAATTTTTAAAAAGTTACAGAGGAGCCATAAATTAGCAGGTTGGAAAATAAACTCTGGCCCCTCATCTTCAAGCCAGTACAAGACTCTGGAAGTAAAAGAAGGCCAAACCCCATCGCTGACGTCAGAGATACGGCTGTGGAGCGAATCTGCTGAACTACGAATAGAAGTATAGCTAGACTTTTTTAAAAGGAATGCCAAAAGTTATATTTATTCTTTCCTTCCTTCTTCCTTTTCTTCCTTCCCTTATTTTATTAAACTCCAAAATAATAAATATTTAATAGAACATATGATATGTTTAGAATGTGTTTTTTGGAAATTCATATTTCCAAACTGAGCATCTCTGATGATAAACATAATAAAAAGTAAAAAATATTTAGCTTATGGAACATTAAAATAGATACTCACAATATAGTCTTTTGTATGCATCTCAAATATGAAATTACTTGATGCTCATCCTCCTAAAATTGCTAGATACACCCTTCCTTCCTTTCCCAAATAGACGGAATGGACTCATTTCACCCCATGTGGACCTTGGTGCCCAGTCTGATGTGTAGCCCAGTGGTGTTCTAGCTCTTTTATTGTGGAGTGTTCTTTATCATCATCCAAAACGATAAGGCAGGAAACAGAGTCTTCCTAGAGTTTGTACATGAATATTTCATGATGGACCTTATGTCGGCTGTATCAAAGCACACCAGTAATAAGAAAATTCAAATGTGAGTGGGGACAGGAAGGGCAGAAATGAAATACAGCCATGCCCAGACTCGAGAGAGAATAAATCCTTCCTGGGTTCATTTTATTTTCTTCCCCTTCTCTTTCTGATTCTTTGTGCTTGAAGCCATGACATCAATAAATGGGATGGGAAACTTGAGGCAGCTGCACTTTTATCTGTGATAGAAAAACTAAGAAACTTCAACATATATTGACAGGGGAGGAGAAAAGCCTGTCAAGTGTGGGAGAGGCTTGGCAGTGCGACCGGCCCAGGCCCCTGGGACTTGGGCTAAGAGGGACATGGACAGTTTACTTCCTTTGTTGCTTTTATTTATTTTTCTTTTACCAGTTTTGCTGAAGGCCAGTTTTCAGTACACAAAGGCATAAGGCACAAGGAAAGTATGAATCTTAAGACATATTTCTCTACCAAGAATAAAAATAAAACAAGTCAAGATGCCCTTGTAAACAAGAAACATCTATTTAAACAGTAATACTATATTCCTCCATATGACTCATATTCTCCAACAACTAATTAGGTGTTGATCATTATATAACTCATCCACTGTGCCCAAGGTTTTCTCTATAGCAGCATGAAACTTAAAATGCTGATTTAAAATTTCACACAGTGCCTGACCTGTGGTGGCGTAGTGGATAAAGCATTGACATGGAACACTGAGGTCGCTGGTTCAAAACCCTGCACTGTGTGGTCAAGGCATATATGGGAGTTGATGCTTTCTGCTCTTCCCCATTTCTTTCTCTCTCTCTCTCCCCCTCTCTCCCCCTCTGTAAAATTAATAAATAAATAATAAATATTTAAAATTACAAATGGAATACTTATAAGAAATGGACTTTTTAAAAGGTCATAAGTTACCACCATAAAAATCTGCTGATGATGCAAGGTATGTTGACCATGAGGCCAGGAATTCAGGTACACAAGAAACAGGTAGGCCCCAGGGTGGGGGGTGGGGGGTAATCAGGACCTACACTTTAAAAAGAAGTGCTAAAAATTATGCAACTATAGGTTTATTTACATTTTTACAGATCTCAGTGCCAACCCCACTCCCAAAAGAATTAGGAAAATTCAAATATGCTTTTCACAGTATTGGGTTTTCCATTTTAACATGCTAAGCCATTTTGCCTATGGTTTTCAGGTTTTTGCCAAAAATTTATGAACTATTTAATGTCAGTCTTTAAATATGTCTCTCAAAACACACTTACCTCTGCTTTATTGAGCACTTACTGCTCATGGTACTTTTATATTCCTTGTAAAATACAAGGTTTTTCTATATCACCAAATAATTAGAAATTGACCAGAGTTTAGAAAATATAAAGAATAAGAAAATTCAGGCCCTGGCCGGTTGGCTCAGTGGTAGAGTGTCGGCCTGGCGTGCAGAAGTCCCGGGTTCGATTCCCAGCCGGGGCACACAGGAGAAGCGCCCATCTGCTTCTCCACCCCTCCCCCTCTCCTTCCTCTCTGTCTCTCTCTTCCCCTCCCGCAGCCGAGGCTCCATTGAAGCAAGGATGGCCCGGGCGCTGGAGATGGCTCCTTGGCCTCTGCCCCAGGCGCTAGAGTGGCTCTGGTCGGGACAGAGCGACGCCCCTGAGGGGCAGAGCATCGCCCCCTGGTGGGCGTGCCGGGTGGATCCCGGTTGGGCACATGCGGGAGTCTGTCTGACTGTCTCTCCCTGTTTCCAGCTTCAGAGAAATACGAATAAAAAAATAAAAAAAAAAGAATAAGAAAATTCATAGCATAAGAACTACATTTATTACTAATTTAAATAAATAAACATATTTTGTGCTTCAGTGGACCCCTTTACTTTCTTTTAGTGTCTGTGCATTTGTGGTATTTTTTAATCTGTATTCCCATATTAAATTGTATTTCAATCTACTTTTATTTTATCTGCCATAAAATATTCAAATACCCTTGATTATGACATAAGTAACTGGCCGAGTGATATTTTAACTCGCTGGGAGCAGGCTAGTTACAAGTGTTGATGAGACCAAACAGGGCATTGTTAACTAAAAGAGCAAAGGACACCAGAAACAAAGGTTTGCCCAAAGTCAGAAACCCTGCGCGAGTGTTGAGGCTTCCAAAGGAAGGTGGTGAAGCCACAGGATAGTTACCTGGCTGCTAGATGGGGGTGGAGGGGGTGGGAGCATAGAAATTCAAGGTCTTGTGCCAGGGTTTGAGGCCAAGAATGTGAGCATCGTAGGGATTGATGTGGAAAACAAAAGATCCCTGAGTTTGGTTTTAATTTGTTTTCATGACATGACTGAGGCTGGTTGGATTGATTGCCCCAACTTCAACAACTGGACGATGCCCATCTGGCTGCCTCAAATAGACTTTATCTCATTCCTCCTGTATCACCCACTATACATGATCAAAATGCTTTCCAAATAAGAAGGGCGTGAGAGCTATTTCTGAAAGGACTAATGCTTGGAGGGTCAGACCATGCTTGTTGAGCCTGCTTACTGTATGTGTCCCTCGGCCTGACTCAGAATAAGTCAGGATGTCTTGCTGCTCCGGCAGTTTTTCTCAGAACGTCCAAGGCATGCTGGGTGCTACAGACTGCTTCCTGCTTCCTGCCTCCCTCCACGTATTGGTTCTCAGAGCTGTTACCATGGGAACCCCTCCTCTTCTCCACACACTTCCTCCATCAGCATCAAATCATCGTGGCACTGTCCATCAAGGCTTACTACTTTCACTTTTTTATTTTCCCTTGGATATATGCACTTTTTCTTGCCACGAAAAACAAAGAGACATGAGATGCTGAAAATAAATGATCATATTCCCCCACTCTTTGTTATCAATGAAAATACAAAAGTGGCTCTTAAATGCATTTTGTGACAACGTTTACCTCTATTTGTTTTCTTGGACCCCCACAGTCAATGCATTATTAAAGTCACTATTCAGAAGCACGGCGTTTTCAGATCAACCTAGGAACAATTAGTTAAAATGAGTTAAGTGACAAGAAATATAATATTTATCGTGTTATTTTCTAAGTGGACTTTTCTCTTTGTCAATATTAAAAGTATTTAAATGTTTAGAAAGTTAAAATGAATACAAAGTACTTCATAAGAGTCTTTAAACTTCTATAATACCCAGCTGCCTTTACGTCAATGTAAGTTATGATTTAAAATCGAGAGGAAAAACTCATCAAGCGTTTGTGTGAAGTGCTGAACGGAGCAGTGTTTTGACACTATTTGAATAACCCTCACACATCCTCACAAAGCATCGTTCTGTATATATCATCTCAGTTGATGTGTTTACCCATACTTCATTACTTTTTCATTTATTGTTTTATAAATATTTCCAATTGTGTGGGGGGGGAAAATGAACATTGTTTTCCCTCTCAAAAGTCATATTAGAATTTGAAATCAGTCTATCTTATTAATTATACTTCAATTAACCTTTTTAAGAAAATGTTAAGCTGAACTGTATAGCTGTTCTTTCTGTTTCTTTATGCCACTATGGGTTTCCTCTGGCTGATGTGCAGTGCTCAGTGTGCTCAGACCTGTACTGTGAATGATGGGCCACATGCATATAAATATGGGATATTTTTACATTTTAAATCTTTCTTTAAAACAAGAGAGATGATCATTTTCAAACCATATTAGCCTCATTTATCTCCATGATGCCATTAAGGCTGTAAAATGTTGCGGTAACATTACTAACTCCTGAAGGCCTGCCTCAGCCTCTAGCTACTCAGCCACATTATTAGATTGTCAACATAATTTAGACATCTCGTCTAGAAACAGCCAACCCGCTGGCTCCAAGTCTTCGTAAATGTATTTGCTCCGTGAAGGAGCTCTGAACAGATTGAGGCTTTTGCTTGCTAGGCACACAGCACGTGGAGCATCCACGCTGTGGCCACTTCCACAGTGCCCTGAAGATTTACGCCTTGGTTGTCCTGTCTTACACGTTTCAGCACGCCTCCGTTCCGAGCCACAGCTGAGCATGTGATCACAGAAAAACGCGACTGGTAAGGTTAGCGGACATGCCAGTGTGAGAGTGATCAGCATTACAAATGGACACATTCTCATGTAGTTCTCCAATAAAGAGGTTAAATAAATTCCCCAGGCTTACAGATAGAATATTGACAGTGTAGACTGGATACTTCTGTTTTGCAAGTAATGAATATGGCGCTGTCAGGGGAGTTTTATATATGAAAATAGAATACCAGCACATATGATAGGTCCCCTTTTAAGCTGAATTGAAGCAGGGAGCGCGTGTGCAAAAATCTGGGACTGGACTTCACATCAGAGTAGGAAAACAAGCAGAGATTTGTTTGCTGCAAGCAAACTGGAAATCAGAGGGGTTGAGCAATGAGCACAGACAATGGAATAGAGAAAGTTTTGTTGGTCTTTGAAGTGTCTTCACCATTCTCTGCCTCCTTTACCTTTAGATGCTAGTGCTTTGAGTTGATTCAGCACTCCTCCATTTGGGTTCATTTATTTTGGATTAGTTTGGTCTTTGTTAATACCTCAGAGATATTCCAAATGTCTATTCTTGGAGGGATTGAATTAGATAAAGAATCAACGCTCTATTACCAAGTAAAACAATCTTCTAGGTAACCCAACCAGTCAAGATAGGAGTGAGAATAAAAAAATAAAAAAAAGAAAGGTAACAATGCATGACGACAGATGGTAAGTAGATGTATGGTGCTGATCATTTTACAGTATATATGAATATAGAGTCATTATGTTTTACATGTGAAACTAATATAATGTTGTGCTTCCATAAAAAAGGTAAGTGTAAGGAGCTAAGGCAACATTGCGTATTACTCATGATGTGTTTCTGGCCTCATTGGATTTTGTTTTTGTTTTTCTAAACTACTTTGTTTCTCAATCTTTTAATTGCACCCGACTGAATGATGGTAGCTTATTAATAGAATCATTGATTGCAACCTGAAAACACTGAATTTCTTTTATGACCTAGGCATACAGAAAGCAAAAGTGTAGAGGCGAGAAACAGGTTTTTTTGTTTGTTTGTTTTCCTTTTTCTTTTTTTTAATTAATTTTAATGGGGTGACATTGATAAATCAGGGTACATATGTTCAGAGAAAACATCTCTACGTTATTTTTTTTTTTCATTTTTCTGAAGGTGGAAACAGGGAGAGACAGTCAGACAGATTCCCGCATGCGCCCGACCGGGATCCACCCGGCACGCCCACCATGGGGCGACGCTCTGCCCACCAGGGGGGCGATGCTCTGCCCATCCTGGGCGTCGCAATATTGCGACCAGAGCCACTCTAGTGCCTGAAGCAGAGGTCACAGAGCCATCCCCAGCACCCGGGCCATCTTTGCTCCAATGGAGCCTTGGCTGCGGGAGGGGAAGAGAGAGACAGAGAGGAAAGCGCGGCGGAGGGGTGGAGAAGCAAATGGGCGCTTCTCCTGTGTGCCCTGGCCGGGAATCGAACCCGGGTCCTCCGCACGCTAGGCCGACGCTCTACCGCTGAGCCAACCGGCCAGGGATCTACGTTATTTTGACATTTGATTATGCTGCATTCCCATCACCCAAAGTCCAATTGTCTTCCGTCACCTTCTAACTGGTTTTCTTTGTGCCCCTCCCTCCCCCAACCCCCACACTATTGTCCATGTCTCTGAGTCTCATTTTTATGTCCCACCTCTGTATGGAATCATATAGTTTGGATGGACCTTGATAACATTATACTGAGCAAAATAAGCAAATCAGAAAAAACTAAGAGAAACAGTTTTGAAAAGAGACAAGCTCCTGGAAGAGTTGAGTCTGCAGTGTTTTATGAAAAGTACAGCAATAAAAATGAACCGAGCGGCCCCAGAGTGGTGTTTGCAGTAATTTCTTCTGCTTAAAGGAGTTAGGGTTGATCTCTGAGCACAAATATATATAATTTTCCCAGCTTGATTTAGATAATTGACATATAACATTTTGTGGTTGTAAGGTAGCCAATACAGTGGTACCTTGAGATACCAGTTTAATTCGTTCTGTAACTGAGCTTGTAAGTCAGTCAACTCGTTTATCAAACAAATTTCTCCCATTTAGAATAACTGAAATAGATTTAATCTGTTCCAGCCCTGTGAAACATCCCCAAACCATCCTAAATTATGAAAAAGGACATGTTTTTAATTGAGAAACACACACGTATACTTTACCAATGCATAACACAATATATGCAATAAAAGAAAAAGTGTTATTTAGTACTGTATTCTTATCTTGGAGACAGACGAATGCAGCTAACAGAGGTGAATGGAGGAGGAGGAGGGAGGGAGGAAGGGATGCAGGCACTGTAGACATGTAAACTAAAACTGCACTTTCTTAACACTCAATGTAAACTAAGACTGCATTTTCTTTACTTTAAACAAAACTAAAACTGCACTTTCTTTACTTAAAATGAAACCACAAAAACTTAATTGTAAAAAAATGCACTTTCTTAACTTTAAACTTAACCTAGGCTTAACATTATGTATTTTTCAGTTAATCATCACCTGTTTTTTCTGGCTGCACTTTCAGCACTTTCACTTGCAGGACTTTTGAATAAAAATCTATCCAAAGAGGTTTGCTTTTGCCTGCCTTTTAAAATGTTATGGAAATGTGAAAAACAAGTGTCATTAAAAAGTGCTGAAGCACGACCAGTTGAAACTTTTTCTGGGTGATTCTTTTCAATGAAACTTGCCAGCATGTCTTTAATTTCACTTGTAGAAATCACTTCCTCCGACTCTACCTTCTCCTCACTACTAATCTCTTGCAGAAACTCCGTATGTTGCATCATCTGTAGCTCCTTCAACTCCTCAGTTGAGAGTTCCTCCTCATGTTCCTTGATGAGCTCGTTTACGTCACCCTCATCTACCTCCAGACCCATCGACTTTCCGAGGGACACAATCTCCTCCAATGCTTCTACCTCGGTCTCGGTCTCTGGTTCGAATCCTTTGAAGTCCCTATCTGCAACAACATCAGGCTGAGTTCAAGATTCTTCTTGTAACCTCTTGCCATGCCAAGTCAATAATGTGTAAACATATCATGATGTAGTGATCTTTCCAAAACTCTCAAAGGGTAAGAATTGTATTCTCAGTCACCTCAAAGCAGCGGCAGAACAAATGCTTTGTGTAAAGCTTTTTAAAGTTGGAAATGACCTGCTGATCCATAGGTTGCACGATTGAAGTCATGTTGGGTGGGAGATAGAGAACTTTCACGAATTTGAACTTATCGAGAATGTCATCTTCAAGAACAGGTGGGTGGCCTGGAGCATTATCAAGGATTAGTAATGCTTTCACTGGGAGTTTATTTTCTTGAAGATATTTCTTCACTGCAGGACCAAAGACAAGATTTACCCATTCAATAAAAAAACTACTATGAAACCATGCCCTAGCATTGGTGCACCACATAACCTGCAGTTTTTCTTTAAGAATCATGTGAGTCTTAAAGGCTTGAGGATTTTCAGAATGATACACTAGCAGTGGCTTTACTTTACAGTCACTGCTAGAATTTGCAAACAATGCAAGGGTCAGACGGTCCTTCATGGGTTTATGGCCTGGCAGCTTCTTCTTCTCTGGTGTGATGAAAGTCCTCCGGGGCATTTTTTCCCAAAACAGTCCTGTTTCGTCACAGTTAAACGCTTGTTGAGGGGTGGAGCCTTCCTTTGCAATAAGCACAGGAAAACATGTGATGTACTCCTCAGCTGCCTTAACGTCAGCACTCGCAGCTTCACCATGCCTCACCACTGAGTGGATGCCAGATCTCTTCTTGAAACTTTCAAACCAGCCATGACTTATCTTAAAAATATCTTCTGCTGCCTCTTTTAAGGTTGATGGTTCTTTCTTTTTCAAGTCACCGTAAATAATACGGGCCTTTTCGCATATTATAGTCTCCGTCACTGTATCTCCTTACAGTTCTTTCTCTTTCACCCACACCAGCAGAAGCTTTTCCATTTCTTCATGGATATTTGTCCTTAATTGGGACAGAATCGTAGTTCCTTTCGCAGGATTTGCACTTTTGATGGCATCCTTTTGTTTAAGAATGGTACAAATTGTAGATGAATTGTGGTCGTACAGCCTTGCCAGTTCAATCACACGTACACAACACTCATGTTTTTCTATTATTTCTTGCTTTACTTCTATTGACATCATTCTCTTCTTCTTCTCACCACTGTCCTTTACACTCACTTTCTTCAGCCCCATGATAGCACACAAAAAAAGTTAGTAAAAAATGCAAAAATGATGCAAGAACAAGTACAGCACACAAGATTTGACTTGATTCTGCAGGTAACACGTGAGAAAGAACAAGATGCTGGTGTTGTACTGCTGATACTGGACCCGTGTGCCAATGTACCAACTAGTGGCAGCTTCCCGATTCATGACTTATATTTCAGAATTTCACTCAGATCTTGAACAAAATACGCACCAAGTTGCAGTTTGTATCTTAAAAAATTGTATGTTGGTCTGCTCATATCTCAAGGTACCACTGTATAATGGTTTCATATGCGATTATGTTGTGAAACTATTAGTACAATAAGATTAGTTAACATGCACATCACCTCACATAATTGCAATTATTTGTGGTGAGACCATTTAAGATTTTTCTCTCAAACAACTTTGAAGTCTATACGATAGTATTGTTCAGTCACAACACTGAACATTAAATCTCAAGAATGTATTCATCTTACAACTGGGAGTTTGTACCCTTCAATCAATGCGTCTGCATCCCCCCACTCCCTAGACTTACATCACCATTCTACTCTGTTTCTCTGAGTTTGGCAAATTTTTTAGATTCCTCTAAGTGAGATCATACAGTATTTGTAGCTGTCTCTTTCTTTTTGGTTGTTTTAAATATTTTGGAAAAGTTTGATTATGTATTTGATTTCTTCACAATAGCTAGTTGTATTTTTTTTCTCAAGTGTAGATGGCAGAAAAGACTCAGAAAGATACACAGAAATTAAAAGGGAAGAAATAGGATGCTTCAAGAGAAAGAGAATGAAGGCTTGCTTTGCACGTCAGAGGGACACCCCATGCGTAACTGGCCCCTGTGTCGTGTCCACAGCCTGAACTTCCATGGCTGAGTGAGGAATCTTGGCCTGGGGAGCTCACCCCAGGAGTGCTCAGCATCTCTTTATATAATTGAGTCAGCCTTGTGAAATCAGTTAGGCCAGCGCACATCAGAGGTAAAGAGACTAACACTGTGGGTGACAGAGGGATTTTGAACTTAAAATAGCACTAGATAAGTACGATTGCTATATGTTAGAAAATAGTCAAAAGTTAGACATCAGACATTGCCAGAGGTACTGAGTTTCAAAACCAGGTACATATCAAATCTTTCTCCACAAAACCTAATCATATTTAAAAAAAAATTTCTTCTTATGTGTGTTTTGATACATTTCAGACTTTGAGTTAACTACATCTAAATTTTCAGCTATTGACATAAAATTATAGGTAATATTATTTTTTTATCTTTTCAATATCCATATGCTCTGTTGTGACCCTCCTATTTTATGTCTCAGTACAATTTTGTGTTTTCTCTTCATTTTAATCCTAATAGAATGGCTTATAAAACGTATTAGTATTTTTAAAAAACCAAATGTTTGATTTAAAATTATTTTTCAGTTGCCTTCATTTTCTCTTTTGCTATTTCCATGCACACATATAAATTTGTGTACGTATGTGTGTATGTATTTATGTGTGTAAATTAGGTCAAGGTTGGTTCAGATACGGTATATTTATTCTGAAATTTTTCATTTTATTCTGACAGTTATTGGAAGAAGTCTTCCACAATGAATGTTGAGTTTTTAGTTTGATTTTAATTAATTTATTTTTTATTGAATTTACTAGGGTGGCATTAGTTAATAAAATTATACAGGTTTCAGGTGCACAATTCTGTAATATATTCTCTGTATAATGCATTGTGTATTCTCCACCCCAAATCAAGTCTCCCTTCATTGAACTATCAGGCCTAACAATTTTATCATATTAATGGAATAGTTGATAACTTTCCATTTAATATAATCACTAATATTTTTTAGTTTAAAAGTACTGTTGGTTTTTCATTTAATAGAACTGTATTTTTTCTTTATTCATCTTTTTAACTGGAGATTTTTCTATATATTAATCCAATTTCATAGAGCTAATTCATTTTTAATACATTATTTTGCTATTTATATTTAGTTTCCCTGAAGAAGTAAAGAAATAATAATAAACCAGCCCTTTATGTTCAGACTTGGGATTCTAAGTCTCAGATGAAATGTTACAAATGTGACCATGAACCTCCTTCAATACAATGACAGTCCAATATACCCTTCTGTTTACACTGGTGCAAGTGAAGATGGGAGAGGTATAGCAGCTGTGAATTAGAATTGAGCACCAGGTTTATTTGTGCTTGGTTCTGGGACGTTGGGTTGGAGCTGAGTATGTACGTGCGAATCAAGGATCCCCAAATGTAGTCAAGACAACATTGCATTCACTAAATACTAAGTTACCCCCCAATGTTGTTTGGTCTGATTAACTTTGCATTCTCTAGAAAAATCTCTACTTTAGCACAAATACAACATATGATAGTAGAAGACAGGACCTTACTTTCAGTACATTCTTTCAAATGGCTCCATCTAAGGTGAGGAAGGAAAGAACTATGTCAGCCTATAGTAGAGACAGGCCACATACACAAGTGATGGGAACAGGCAGAACTGCCCTTGTAGCTGTCTTCTCAGATGGGATCCTTTCTGTTGTTCATAGTTTAAACAGAAAAGGGTGTAGCACTCTTTATTTTGAGGCATTGGCCATAAACATCATGTTGATTTATAGCAATTCATTGAGAATATAATAGAAACTAGGAATAATATGATTTTTGAAATAAGAAATTGTGTGCAAATGAACAGGTACATTTAAATAAGTGCACCCTAATAAATAATTAAAATAATTTGGGGCTCATTTACTTAACAATTACCTTCAAAACTGTGAGGAGGAAATAGAAAATAGTCTGCATTTAAACCCATTTATTTATTTATTTATTTATTTATTTATTTATGTATTTATTTATTTTGCCTTGCCGACATAACTTAAAGATGTCTTATTCTTCTTGTGACTTTTTCTAATCAGAGGAGGTGAGGGAAAAGGTCTGACCTTCCCTGTTATGTAGCTTTTCTCGAATTGATATTATCTTTGATTTAGTCTCATTAACGCTACTCAACTATTAAGGTCACATTTTTATTTATAAAAGATATTTGAAAAGTCAGTGCACTTGGCAACATCGTGAGGTGAACTGCAGAGGGACCTGTGCCCGTAAGAAGTCAGCCTTTGTGGGAGGAAAACCTCTCATCGAGCGACCATCTGTCTTTGCTATTAGGTCACGTGTCTGCATTACTGTCTCCCGGCTGCTCATCAGTCGGTCTTTCCTCTCTGACAGAAGGTCCTGAGCAGTAAAATAGGATTCCCCGTGACAGATTAGTTTTTACCCTTTTCATTTTTTTTTCAGTGCTTTCCTTATACCTCACCATTCCGCTGAGGATAAGGAAGTAATTTTCTACTCGGAAATCGGAACACTCATCATACCTGCCAAGATGATGACACAAAATAATTTAATTTGACAATTGCTGGCCTGACATCAGAAATGAAAGTTTCAAGTCACAAAACCCTTTTCCAGGACATGGTTCTTCCCTTCCTCCTCCTCTTCTCCCTTCTCCTTCTCTCTCTTCTCAACAGGACAGATGAGCTGTTCTTCTTTCCATCAGATGGAAGGTCCAAAGTATAGCACCTCACTGTAGGACCAACAGTAGGAGGTGCTTTAAATAGAGAGCTTCTAGACTTTGCCTAAGCATAATCTAAGTCCTCCACTCCCCGAAGAATTTCAACTTTAGCTTTACTGTTTCAACTATGTTTGGTTAAAATATTTTCTAGGTCCTGGCCGGTTGGCTCAGCGGTAGAGCGTCGGCCTAGCGTGCGGAGGACCCGGGTTCGATTCCCGGCCAGGGCACACAGGAGAAGCGCCCATTTGCTTCTCCACCCCTCCGCCCCGCGCCTTCCTCTCTGTCTCTCTCTTCCCCTCCGGCAGCCAAGGCTCCATTGGAGCAAAGATGGCCCAGGCGCTGGGGATGCCTCTGTGGCCTCTGCCTCAGGCGCTAGAGTGGCTCTGGTCGCAACATGGCGACGCCCAGGATGGGCAGAGCATCGCCCCCTGGTGGGCAGAGCATCGCCCCCTGGTGGGCGTGCCGGGTGGATCCCAGTCGGGTGCATGCGGGAGTCTGTCTGACTGTCTCTCCCTGTTTCCAGCTTCAGAAAAATGAAAGAAAAAAAAAAAGGAAAAGGAAAAAATATATATATATATATTTTCTAAATCAAATAATCAATCCCCATATGTTAGGCCTGATATTGTACAGCCTACTATTACAGGAAAATAAGTATAAGGTTTTTTATTTCAAATTTTACAGTAAAAGCTAAATGACTGTCCATGGAAAGAGGTTACAGAGGTAGGCAAAGATTCGCATATATTGTATTAGGCACTGTGTGAGTCCAAATACTTCCTTCTATTATAGGTTAACTTAAATCCCAATGCTAACCTCACCCATTAGCAGCCTGGGAATAAAATGGTGGGCCTCTGCTAGGTATAAATATTACTGACTTCGGTCAATACTGTTCTTATACTCTTTACCATTCTTTCACTGGGGTTTGAAAATAAACTTTGATGCTCTCTTGACTATGGGAGAATGTAAAAATTGTTGAGTATGTTATATTAAAATTGCAGTGTAAGAAACATTCTATTTTATACTTGATTTCTTTTTTCCTTAGAATTCAATCACTTTGTTTAACAGAATCGAAAGCTCAGTGTTTAGTAGTGTTAGTTATGGACTCTTGATGAGTGAACCCTTCTGTCATCAGGAAATAACGTGCTTTTCCTTTGGCCTTGATCTTTGAATTTTTTTGGTCTTTATATATGAAGTAAGCTTCTAATTGGCAACATTTAGTTGTGTGTGTCTGTGTGTGTATGTGTGTTTTAACTCAAAAACTGTCAATGAGCCAGTCACTACGCTATAGGTTAGGTTGAAACAAAAATATAGATCAGGCTGTGTCCTTAAGAAACTCTGCACTGAATTAAATAATTCATACATGCTTAATTAACAATACACTGCATGAAAGACAAAGCAGGAGATTTTACACAGAAGATTATGAGTTTTCAGCAGATACAATGATATGAAGTCAATCTAAATTATAACATTATTTTAAACATTTACATGATTATGCATATTGTTGCAATTTAAAATATTTAAATTATGGTAAATAAGTTATAAGAGTGTATCATAAAAAAAAGACACAAGTTAATATTTTTCCTTCATCATTTTTTAGTTCAACAGATCAGGACCAGAGAAACCAAACACCAAACAAAGCAAAAACCACATGAACCAGAAAAGGGTTGAGGCGGAAAATAAGCAGCAGTCCCTCCTGCTGAGACTTTCTCCAGTTTGATCAGAAAAAAATAAAAACCTGTTGGGAATAAGATATGAAAAGTAATTTGAAAACCAGGTGAGCTGGATAAAAAAAAATAACATCTTACTAAATTTCAAGTGTGCATCAATGAAGCAGTGCCTACAACAAAGTGTAGCAATGTTTCTAAACATTATCAAAACCCTGAAACAATTAATTTAAAAGGTCCGTCGCAATATTCCATTATGTCTTTGAAAAACATAATTTAATTATGACATGCTGTGATTCCATTTTAATCAGTATTTTCTATTTTATCTTCTGCACCTGAGATCAAATTCTCAAACAGAAGATATTTCCTTTCTGAGTTAGTTCACATTTGTTAAAAATAGCTATCTTGTTGTGTGATAGCTGTTACTATAAGCTAAGATTTATTAAGTGATTACCACCGTAAGTTCAGTTTTTTCAGCAAAATTCTGCTACTAACCAAAAAAGAGACACACGCTGGCAGTGGCTAGAGTCAAAGTGGCTTGGATGGTGATGCGATTTCTATTGTGGAATTCCAAAACAGGCCTGACTTGTCCTCCAAATTCAACCATAATCTAAGCTGAAACATTCAGTCTTCTGAGGCATGGAGATTTCCTTATACATTTCAAATAATTTTATAGCTATCCATGACTTTTATTACAAGGGACTGATATAAACAGCAAAAAAAAAAAACAACAAACCCATAGTGACAAGGATTTTCATAAATTCAGTAATAATTTTAACAATGTGTTGATAGTCTGTACACCTATGAGAGAGCATGACTTAAGTACACAGACAATGCTTGTTGTACGTGGAGTTTGCAAGCACGTATTGAAAAATTCCAACACCACGGTCTATTGTCCACAAGAAACTAATGAGCTGAATGAAGCTTTACTGAGTTTCAGATACCGAGATCGTGATAAAGGGAAACAAGAGAAGAAGTGAGGGTACCTCGATCCTCCCTTCCCGCAAGCAATAAGACACAAGCCCAGCAATGGATACCTGAAACCATGGAAAATGCCCTCAACAATATACACTGTGTTTTAAATCGTGTGTCATTCTGACTAGAGAGATGACACACAGTTTAGCAGACACTAAATCAAATACTTTGTACAATGTCCACTGTGATAATGATAAACAGGTTGAAAATTATTTGTTAAAAATAAACCCTCCATTTTTCTAAAAACATTCCTCTGTGGATATGTTAGCATTTATTTTCTTGTTTTATTTGTTATATTTTCACAAAATATATACTGAGTTCCTGCCTTCAGTTATTGCGAGTATATACTAAGAAGTGGATTGTTGGATCATAGCTCATTCTATTCTTATGGTTTTGAGGAGCAACCATACTGCTTTCCACCATGGCAGCAGCCTTTTACAGGCATGGAAAGAGAGTTCTTGCACTAAAGTTTCTATCTGCATTGTTCACAACAGACAAAATGAGAAAACAAGCCAAACATTTCTGGATGAATGGATCAACAAAATGTGTGACCATGCAATGCGATATTATTCAAATTCAAAAATGGATAAAATTCCAAAATACGCTATACTATGGATGCAATGTAACCATTTTGCTAAATAAACTTAGTCAACACAAAAGGATAGTGTATGATTCTGATTTACAAGGTACTTAGCATGGATAAATTTATAGAGACCAGAAGTGGAATAGTGGTTACCAAGATCTGGTTGTAGGGGCAAATGGGAGTTGTTTCATGGGTACAGAGATTTGTTTTTGGGTGATGAAATATTTTGGATATGGATGGCATAGATGATTGCCCAAAATAATGGTCAGGGAAGCCAGTGCTTCCCTGGGAAGTAAACAGCATCTCCAGGGAATAGCAAATTTGCTTAAGTCCACCTGTTATGGAAAAGAGCAACAGTGATAAACCAGAGTACGAGAAGGCACTGAATGAGAGTGTAAGACAACATAATTTCTGCCAGCAAAGGAGAACTGTCTGCCTCTGTCCCCAATGGGTGTGTGCATGCGTGTGTGCACTTATATATAATTATATTGTATATTGTATGCATCATACATACTATAGGTGATATATAATAATACACATGAATTAACCTATATGCAAGTATGTAAGAAGAATCTACTTATATATATGTATATATATGTACAATAAATACACATATATATATAAAGACTATATGTTTATCTCAATTGTTCAAGGTTAAGGCAGTATAGCCAATGAAGATATTAAAATATGATTATCCATTAGAAAAAGACTAAATTTTTCTTTTTGCAGTTTACTGTGTGTTAGCTTAAGTAATAGGCTATTAAGAGTTTAGGACATACAAAGAAATGCTTGAATTTTTAAAAGAGGCAATTTTAAAATTTTAATTTAGCGGAGAAATACTGGTTAAAACCAATACAAATTTCAAGTACGTCATTCTATAATTTTAATTTATTTTATTGGGATGACACTAGTTGACATAATTATACAGGTATCAGGTGCACAACTCTACAACACATCTCTGTACAATATACTGTGTGCTCAGTAGCCAAGCCAAGCCTTCGTCATCACCATTTATCCCCCCAGACCCACCTCCACCTCGCCCCAGGTGTCCTAAAGGGAAGTTCTGAGTTATGGAACTGACTTCAGTGAGTAAACAAGAAGCAAAAGCAGGTTCCTTTTGAGAGCTCTCATTGCTAGTTATTGGCAGGGAAACTTATTTTATTAGTAAATGTGCAAAAGAAACACAAATATGGATAAATAAAAATCAATTGCATTTATTTCAGTTTTTTTCTTTTACACTTTTTCAAAAGTTGCTTACACATCTACAAAAAAATTAGCTCTCTTAAGATGGCTAACATATTGTTATATTTCCTGAAATATACTTGTTTTCCTTTAATGAGGAGTATATACCCACGTGATGTCCTATAGGAACTCATTTGCTCCAAAGGTAAAGAGTAATTCATAGCAAAATACTTTCTCAAGTGCTAGGGTTTTCATGTCTGGACAGACCTCACTATACCCCAGTTGCACGCAGAGAGCCAACGAGTCCCACCTCCAATGATAATGTGTAGCAAAAGGAAAAACTCCTTTCCGCCATTACCTCATGGCGGCATTAAGTTACTGTGCTACATATTACAGTGGCAGCAAATGATTTATGAGCATGTCTGTCACTGGAGTGATGTGCAGCTGCCTATGGTGGAGGAGCAAAAACACTGTGGATGTAACGCCTTTGTAACGCTCTAATGTCAAGGACTCGAGGGAATACATTATTAAGGGAATATCGCGCTGATTACTTGCCTTTGTAATATATCACCAATCTCATGTCACTGCTAAGACATATAAATGTAATTTATAATGCACAAAGTTAAAGGCAACAGTGAGACTTTCCATCTAAGTAATCTTTTAAAGGATTCAGTTTTGAAAACTTTATTCTAAGTCCTTAGGAAAAGGTGTGGTGGATAAAGGTTATTTAAAGAATATATATTGCACTCAAAGAATGGATAAAACAGAAAGATTTGGTGGGGTCCAGGTTAGTTTTTCTTGTGAGGAGGTCCAAGCCACTGCCCTGCCCAAAACTTTTGGTTTTAATTAAGGGCCCCATCTCACCTGTGGTAGGCTAATTTTAAGACATGTGACTAGTGCCCTGGTTTTAAACAGCATTTTAACATGTTTTAACTTTTATTTTGAGAATGTTGCTTGATAGGATTGTTGAGGAAGGAATTCTAAGGCTTTTTAAATAATTAAGCAGTCAGATGATAATAACATATAATATATACTTACTCCTTTTTCTCAAAGAACTACAGTAGTAGAGGGGGAGGCATTGGTGTTTTTCACAGTCTAATCTCTCTTATGCCCATAATAACCCATAATTTTAACCAATTTGACCTTTTTGACATTAGTTTTATTTATCTATAAGACAGTTTGATTTAAATGATCTTCATGTTCTAGTTAAATTTGATTCAAAGAGCTTCCTTTAAAGCAAAAACCAATTATTCAAACAGATTCTTCTTAAAATATATATAATAGAAAAAATCCAAAGTAATTGAAGTTTCACAAAAAAATAATTTCTTAACCATGTGAAAATATAAAGCTGCTTTTTATTTTACTGTATAATCAAATCATTTAACAATACATTTCAAACAATATGTTTAGTTTTATCATAATTAAGAGGTAATACCAAAAGCGTCCTTAGAAACACATTTCATTATTATAACCTCAAGAGTGTTTGCACCAACTCACAGAGAAGCCTAGTAGGTCTCTGCTCACAGTGAAGAAAGAACTCTCATCTGAATTCCTCAAAAATAATGCAGTGCTGAATATGTTTACGAGTAAAATAGATTACTGAAGCATTGATTCTAAGAAGTTTAATTCACTCTTTGGGGATACAAATTAAAACTGTGTCCATAAATTATTCTACAATGAAGTCAATGTCATAACAAAACACCTTTATGTATGTGAATCTCCCAATCAGGAATGTTTTATGCAACTCTTGTTTTAAAAAATGACTCTTTTCCCCTGGTGTTTTGCAATAGACACACTTCAGTTGTGAATTATGCTGAAAGTTACAACTCCATAGAGTTTAGTAATGTTTTGCTTATTTAAATAACATTTGTAACTGAAGGAAAAAGAAGAAATAGGGAAAATATAGCAGAACAGAATGACTAAGAAGGCAATGCAGAGTGCTCATATTTTATTTTCTAATATGGATTTATTTTTTTTCAATTTTTATCCCCAGATTTAGTGAGACATAACTGATATACAAGAAACTGTTTGTCTCTAATGTATACAGTTTGATAATGTCCATGCCCATGACACCATCACCATTAAACAAGGTAGTGAACACACCCCAGATCTCCCAAAGTCCCTTGGTCTTCCTTCAATCTGTTTCTGGAAGTTTTTGGCTTGGTTTTGTCTTGTTTTAAAACATTTAGTGTGAAATCTATCCTCTTAACAAATTTTGAACTACCCAATACCATGACATTATCCATAGGCACTATGTGGTACAGCAGATTTCTAGAACTTACTTGTTTATCGTAACTGAGATGAACTATTTACTGAACAAGTTTTCATGTCCTTGCCTCCAGTTGCATTCTTTCAACTCTCAGATGCCTAATGTAGATGGAATCATGTAGTGCTTATGTTTCTGCAACTGGATTATTTTAGTTAGTATAATGTCCTTCTGGTCCATCCATGTTGTTGTAAGTAGTAAGACGTCCTTCTTTTTTAAGGCAGAATAATATTTAATTGCATGTACATACCACATTTTCTTTCCTCACTAATCTTTTGCTGGTTATCTGGTTTCCATAACTCCATGATAAATAGTGCAGCAATAAACATGGAAATACAAGTATCTCTTTAAAATCCTGATTTCAATTTTTTTGGATAGATACACAGAAGTAGGATTGCTGTATCATATAGTAGTTTTATTTTTAATTTTCTGAGGTACTTTCATACTGCTTCCCCTAGTTGCCTGTAAAGCCAGTATCTAAGGCCAGGGCAACTATCACAACAGCCTGGCTCATGCAGGTTCGCATTGGATTCGGACAGTCGGTAAAGAAACAACAGAGCCAAGAACTGATGGGCTGTCATCTTTAATCCTAGCTTGCACCCAGCGGGCAAGTAAAAACATACACTGGGCTCCAAAACCCACTCACATTCAGTGCTCACAAAGCCACTGACTTATCCGAGTTTCCTAGAATCAAAAGTTTCTAGCTCACCAGCCTTATTCTCCTCAGTTCTCATCTCTTTCCTTATCCCAGATACAAACTCTGCACAAACTGGCATCTCACTCAGCACTCCGCCATCTTGGCTGCTTTCCCTGGCCACATGGTCAATTTCTGCTCTCCTCTCTGCTCTCTCCTCTAATGATAATCTCAGGAACCAAGAGAGCAAACTCTCGTTCTGCCCCCATTTTATATTGTAGCTTCACAACCTCTAATCCAATATACAAAATAGGGAAGTCTCTAATACAAAGTCACTTCTCTGAGGCATGATTGGATTGTACTGCCCCACAGCAAAAAGGGTGGGAAAGGCTTAATCCCAAAACCAAGCCCCAGGCTACAGGGATTCGGCCTGCCCACAACACACATTAATATCACCTGGGTAACGGCCTCCACATGGGCAGTGTCATCTTTAACAAAGTGAGCATAATACATTTTATCTGCCCAACATTGCCTCATTATTTTACTTTCCCACCAACAGTGTACAAGTATTCTAATTTCTTCACATCCTTTTCAATGCTTGTTATCTTTTGTCTTCTTTGAGTAAGTGCCATCCCAACAGGTGTGAAGTGGTATTTTATCAGAGTTTTGATTTTCATTTTACTGATAGTTCTTGATGTTGAGGATATTTTCATATACCTGTTGGCCATTTCTTTGTCTTTGGGAAAATGTCTGTTCAAGCTTTCTGCCCAATTTTTAATTCAGTTATTTGGTTTTTTTTTTTACTATTGAGTTGTATGAATTCTTTATACATTTTGGATATTAACCTCTTACCAGATGTGTGTCATTTACAAATATTTCTTTACTTCCTGAAGTTACCTTTCCATACTGACTGAAAAGGCAAAACATTTTTATTAAGGCATGATACTAACAAACTTGTTGCCATTGAAGATGGTGAGATACGTATTGATGTGTCAGGATGACGGTGGGTCCTTGTCACAGTCATTTGGTCACATGTACACTGATGTACTCTGTAGATTGGGTCTCTCACAAGATTAAATGTTTCTCAAGGGTGCCAGAAGCACTACAGAACATTCCTGTCTCATCCGGTTGCTGAGTATATATCTAAACAACATTGTGCATGTTGCCTAATTAACAAAAAGAATTTGGCTTCAGAAAAAGAAGCAAAAATGCCCTGGCAAATCCTTGCTGTGCTTCCCTCCAGAGAGTGTACAGAATCTTGTGATAAAATGAGCTGTGTGTCTCTCAAAAATGTGTCTGTGTTGGCCATTTTAAGCTTGTGTTTATATTTCAGAATTAACTCAATATGTTATTGTTGCTAAATAATTAGCAGAAGACCTGCTGTTGAAGGGGCTGATTCTTAGATTCAGGTTACTTTTATAAGAAAGCACAATGCTGTTCTTTACCTGACCAGGTGGTGGTGCAGTGGATAGAGCGTGGGACTGGGACATGGAGAACCCACGTTCGAAACCCCGAGATCTCAGGTGTAAGTGTTGGCTCATCCCGTTTGAGAAAGGCTCACCAGCTTGGGCCCAAGATCACTGGCTTGAGGAAGGGTCACTCAGTCTGCTGGAGCCCCCCAGTCAAGGCACATATGAGAAAGCAATCAATGAACAACTAAGGAGTCACAAGAAATAATTGATGCTTCTTATCTCTCTCACTTCCTGTCTGTTTTCCCCTATCTGCCCTTCCCTCTGTCTCTGTCTCTGTCACACACAAAAAAAGAAAGCACAGCATTTTTAAAAGGAACTCATGAAACTGAATGGAGTGAGGAAACAGCATCATGAAAAACTACACCGACGGTAGGTAGAGCCTGTGTATGAGCTTGCAGGCCCTTCTATGAGTCGAGAGAGACCTGCTGCCCTACTGTTCTGTAGGTGAGGACACCAGGAGAAGCCTGCAGCCCACACCGGAAGAGAGATCTCACCAGAGCTCAACTGTACTGGCTAGTGCATGGTGAACTTCCAGCCTATAGAACCATGGGAAGTAAACACCTGTTGTTTATAAGCCACTGTCTGTGGCGCTTTGTTATAGCAACCTGATCCCACCAGGACACATATATGGGGTACTAATACTTACACTAGGCCATGATAGTGAACCTTTTTATAAAAAACCGCCTATTTTTGTAGTGCTGGTCAACCTGGTCTATCCCGCCCACTAGTGGGTATTCCAGCTTTCATGGTGGGTGGTAGCAGAGCAACCAAACAGCGCCGTGATTGGCCCACCATGAAAGCTGGAACACCCACTAGTGGGCGGAGGGACCAGGTTGACCAGCACTGCAAAAGTGGGCAGTTTTTATAAAAAGATTCTCCATCACGAGGCTAGGGACTAGTTATTACATGTTGAAAGAGAGGACTATTGAGTTATGAATCTTGGAAGACTAGGGAAGAGAAAAGGAGGAAAGGAGGAAAGAAAAAGGATAGGAGGAAAGAAAGGTTGGAGGAATGAAAAGAAAGAGGAAGAAAAGGAGGAAAAGAGAGAGAGAAATTCAGGGCACCAGAATGTCTTTGAGGTATGTCAGCAAAAATATGGAGAAGGTGGAGGAAAAAAACTTCAAAATTCAAAACCAAATGAAGGATTTACAGATAGAAACTGAAGCAGTAAAAGAAATTTCTTACAAGTCAAAAGACACTTCACATAGTTGAAAAGAGACTGTGGTCATTTGAGCACAATCTACATAGTTAGCAGCTCCAGAAGTGCCCGTCAATATACTGAATGAAATGTAATTGTTGATGTCAGAGTAATGGTGTGGTAGGAAGTGATACCAATAAATCTCCCCCAAAACTCAACAAGATCTTCAACCAGAAACAGAAAAACCTATCCTTGGAGCCTCCAGATGTTTCGCAATATAACCGAAGGTATGGTCGAGCGAAAAATTGGCTAAATATATGATCAAACTCCGAAGGAAATAGGGAGTAAGAAATGCTCCACCTTCCTCACTAACCTAAATAGGGCTGCTTTCACTGGGAACTGAGAGTATAGAAACTAAGGCGGGCAAAGGGGGTGAATAGATCCAGGCCGCGGCACAAATGGCCGAACCAGGCTGTGGCACGGAGATCCAAGCCGAGGAAAAACTGTGCCTGTAGCAACCCAGTCAATACAACCTAATGCTCGTGCCAAATCCAGATAAGAAAGACAAGTGGAGCAGCCATTCATCCTGATCTCCTGGTCGGTGCGTGCAAATAGTGGGCGAGAGATTCCTCCAAGTGCCTCGGCAGTGGGAGCTCGTGTTACCCCACAGAGAGGCAGAGTCAGGGGCCTTTGTGTGGGCCAAAAGCAGAATCTCCGGGCCACCCCAGCACCCTGAAAAAGCCGCGCACAAGGAGGGAGTGAGAGCCAATTCCAACGCTGGAACTTTTCCGTGCAGGCGGGGGTTTCGCTCAAAGTGTGAGGGGGCTGGCCTGATATCCTGGTCGGTGCGCACGGAGAGTGGGCAAGAGATTCCTCTGAGCACTTCAGGAGTGGGCGCCCATGTTACCTATCAGAGGGGCAGAGTCAGGGGCCTTTGTGTGGGCCAAAAGCGGAATCTCGGGCCACCCCAGTGCCCTGAAAAAACTGTGCACAGGGAGGGAGCAAGAGCCAATTCCAACGCTGGAACTTTTCCATGCGGGCAGAGGTTTCACTCAGAGTGTGAGACTAACGGCCTGATATCCTGGTATGTGCACAGATAGTGAGTGAGAGTTTCCTCCAAGAGCCCCAGGAGTGGGCACCCGCCCGTGTTACCAGACAGAGTGGCAGAGCCAGAGGTCTTTGAGTGGGTGGAAGCCCAGCCTGATTATGCTAGCAGCTCGGACTGACTGAGCCTTACCCAGAGCCCTGTGCTGAGTGGAAATAGAGTGGGGAGTTGCCAGCTCTTTGAGCCTCTTACTATCCAGGCAGAGGCAGCAGCAACCCCATAGCTGGATTATCAGGCTACTAAGTGAGGTAGGAAAGACTAGGAGAGAGGCTCCAGGAACACGGACTCTCTCACTGTCGGAGCCTATAAATGCTAATGAGCCTCAACTGCCAACAAGACTGAAGCACAATACATGACATCACCATAGAGACTTATCAACTGCAAACCTCTACCTGAGCATGCCAAAGGGGCAGAACCCGGGGTACAGAGTCACTGACCAGGAAGAGGGAGAGAAAAGAAAAAGCAAGAAGATAACTTCTCAAAATCAAGAATAATCTGCAGACTTTATAACCTATCCCATTTTATTATATTTGTTAGTTTGTTTCTCTTATCTTCATTCTTGATTTTTTTTTTTCCTCCTCCAATTTGGTCATTTAACTCTCTGCCGGTCTTACTCTCTCCTCTCCTTGAACTACATTACCCATAAGTGTTACATCTCCCATTATCTTTTCTTTCCTCTTCCTTTCTCTCTATGAGGGTTGCACTCCAAAAACCTTAACTCTCTCTCTTCTTTTTTCTTTTTTCTTCTTTTAGTGGTTCCCTCTTTTTTTCTCTCTCTCTTTCTTTTCTCCCTCTATATTAGTTTCTTCCTTTCTCCTTTACGTCTCCTCTTATTCAAACCTCAATAACAAACAAATTATCTTATCTGGGACTCAAACTTATGTTTGTGGCATTTTGGGGGTTTTTACTTCACCTTTTTAATTCAGTAGCAGTGCTCCCATCCCTGGCTCTACATTTTATCTAGTTCTTGTTCCACTAAATACAATAGTAATTTTTTAATTTGTCCCCCCACTTCCTGTTTCCTTCTTATTCCTCTCATCATAACTCTTAGTCAACCAACACCTAAAAGCAAATCATTTTATTCGTGACCCAAATTTTTTCCTTATTTGCTTTTTGTGGGTCCATACCCCCCTTTTTTGTTCTTTTCTTCCTTTTTTTTTTTTGCCCCTTTATTACTTCTCCCCAATTCAGGCCCTCCATTACAGGCATTGTTTGTTCTATTTAGTACAATATAATTCACAGTTCACCACAAGATTTTCTCAAGAAATAAGGGAGAGGGGAGGAGAGGAACAAAGGAGGGGGGGAATAATTTTCTTTTTTAATTATTATTTTATTTTATTTTTCTTTATTTAATTATTAATTAAAAAAACAACTCTTCAATTTTTTAAACTTTTTATTCTATTTTAAATCTCATTAATACTATCAACAAAACCACCCTCAGATGCCATTAAGAAGAGAAAATTGAATATCATGGATACAAAAGAAAGAGAGGTAACACAGATAGATGAGGAAAAATCTAAGGAGAAAAAATTTAATATTTTGAAAACCTTGGAGTTAAATGACAGAGAATTTAAAATATAAATCCTAAAAATAATCAGGGATATACAAGAAACACAGAAAGGCAATTTAGGGAGCTCAGAAAACAACTCAATGAACACAAAAAATATATTTCCAAGGAAATTGAAACTATAAAAACAAATCAAACAGAGATGAAAAACTCAATTCACGAGCTGAAAAACAAAGTAACAAGCTTAGCTAATAGAACAGGCCAGATAAAAGGTAGGATTAGTGAAACAGAAGACAAGCAACTTGAGGCACAACAGAGAGAAGAAGAAAGAGACTCAAAATTTTAAAAAAAATGAGATAGCCTTACAGGAATTATCTGACTCCATCAAAAAGAATAACATAAGAATAATAGGTATATCAGAGGGAGAAGAGAAAGAAAATGGAATGGAGAACATACTCAAACAAATAATAGATGAGAACTTCCCAAGCCTGTGGAAAGAACTAAAGCCTCAAATTCAAGAAGCAAACAGAACTCCGAGTTTTCTTAACCCCAACAAACCTACTCCAAGGCACATTCTAATGAAATTGGCACAAACTAACGGCAAAGAAAAAATTCTCAAGGCAGCCAGGGAAAAGAAGAATACAACATATAAAGGAAGGCCCATTAGATTATCATCAGATTTCTCAACAGAAACTCTACAAGCTAGAAGAGAGTGGACCCCAATATTTAAAGTCCTGAAACAGAGGAACTTTTAGCCACGAATACTATACCCATCAAAGCTATCATTCAAATATGAAGGAGAAATAAAAACATTCACAGATACAGAAAAGATGAGGGAATTTATCATCAGAAAACCCCCACTCCAGGAATTACTAAAGGGGGTTCTCCAATCAGATACAAAGAACAACAACAACAACAAAAAGCCACAAGTAAAAGCTCCAAGAAGAACACAATATAACCAAATTTAAACTGTGACAACAACAAGAAAGGGGGGGGGGGAATAAGATGGAGATTAACAGTAGCAAAGGACGATGGAGTGCAAAACTACTCACGAAATAGTGTACTACAATGAACAGGGTAGGAACCCTTTTCATTACTTAAAGGTAACCACCATTGAAAAAACCACCCCAGAAGCACATGATTTAAAAAAGATAGCAACAGAGAAAAGATGTATGGAATACAACCAAATAAAAACAAAAGATAGAAAAATGAAAGAGAAGGATTAAACAAGACACAAAACTAACAGAAAGCAATGTATAAAATGGCAATAGGGAACTCACAAGTGTCAATAATTACACTAAATATAAACGGATTAAACTCACCAATAAAAAGGCACAGAGTAGCAGAATGGATGAAAAAAGAAAATCCAACTGTATGCTGCCTACAAGAAACTCATCTAAGTAACAAGGATAAAAAGAAATTCGAAGTGAAAGGCTGGGCCCTGGCCAGTTGGCTCAGTGGTAGAGCATCGGCCTGGCGTGCAGAAGTCCCGGGTTCGATTCCTGGCCAGGGCACACAGGAGAAGTGTCCATCTGCTTCTCTACCCCTCCTCCTCTCCTTCCTCTCTGTCTCTCTCTTCCCCTGCCACAGCCGAGGCTCCATTGGAGCAAAGGTGGCCTGGGCACTGGGGATGGCTCCTTGGGCTCTGCCACAGGCACTAGAGTGGCTCTGTATGCAACAGAGCGATGCCTCAGAGGGGCAGAGCATCGCCCCCTGGTGGGCAGAGGGTCGTCCCTGGTGGGCGTGCCGGGTGGATCCCGGTCGGGCGCATGCAGGAGTCTGTCTGACTGTCTCTCCCCGTTTCCAGCTTCAGAAAAATACAAAAAAAGAAAAAAAAAACCCAAAGTGAAAGGCTGGAGAACAATACTCCAACCAAATAACATCCAAAAAAAAGCAGGCGTAGCAATACTCATATCTGATAATGCTGACTACAAGACAGCAAAAGTACTCAGAGACAAAAATGGCCATTTCATAATGGCTAAGGGGACACTGAATCAAGAAGACATAACAATTCTTAATATATATACACCAAACTAAGGAGCACCAAAATATATAAGACAGCTACTTATTGACCTTAAAACAAAAACTGACAAAAATACAATCATACTTGGAGACCTCAATACACCGTTGATGGCTCTAGATCGGTCATCCAAACAGAGAATCAACAAAGATATAGTGGCCTTAAACAAAACACTAGAGCACCTGGATATGATAGACATCTACAGGACATTTCATCCCAAAGTGACTGAGTATACATTTTTCTCCAGTGTACATGGATCATTCTCAAGAATTGACCATATGTTGAGCCACAAAAACAACATCAGCAAATTCAGAAAAATCGAAGTTGTACCAAGCATATTTTCTGATCATAAAGCCTTGAAACTAGAATTCAACTGCAAAAAAGAGGGAAAAACTCCCACATAAATGTGGAAACTAAACAACATACTTTTAAAAAATGAATGGGTCAAAGAAGAAATAAGTGCAGAGATCAAAAGATATATACAGACAATGAAAATGACAATACGACATATCAGAATCTATGGGATGCAGCAAAAGCAGTGATAAGAGGGAAGTTCATATCACTTCAGGCATATATGAACAAACAAGAGAGAGCCCAAGTGAACCACTTAACTTCACACCTTAAGGAACAGGAAAAAGAAGAACAAAGACAACCCAAAACCATCCGAAGAAAGGAGATAATAAAAATTAGAGCAGAAATAAATGAAATAGAGAACAGAAAAAGTATAGAAAAAATTAATAGAACATGGAGCTGGTTCTTTGAAATGATCAAAAAAATTGACAAACCCTTGGCCAGACTTACCAGGGAAAAAAGAGAAAAAACTCATATAAACAAAATCCAAATTGAAAGAGGAGAAATCACCACAGACACCGTAGATATACAAAGAATTATTGTAGAATACTATGAAAAACTTTATACCACTAAATTCAACAACCTACAAGAAATGGATAAATTTCTAGAACAATACAACCTTCCTAGACTGAATCAAGAAGAAGCAGAAAGCCTAAACAGACCTATTAGTAGAAAAGAAATAGAAAAAACCATTAAAAACCTCCCCAAAAATAAAAGTCCAGGCCCAGACGGCTATACCAGCAAATTTTATCAAACATTCAAAGAAGACTTGGTTCCTATTCTACTCAAAGTCTTCCAAAAAATTGAAGAAGAAGCAATACTTCCAAACACATTTTATGAGGCCAACATAACCCTCATACCAAAACCAGGCAAGGATGGCACAAAAAAAGAAAACTACAGACCAATATCTCTAATGAATACAGATGCTAAAATACTAAACAAAATACTAGCAAATCGAATACAACAACATATTAAAAAAATAATACATCATGATCAAGTGGGATTCATCCCAGAATCTCAAGGATGGTTCAACATATGTAAAACGGTTAACGTAATACACCATATCAACAAAACAAAGAACAAAAACCACATGATCTTATCCATAGATGCAGAAAAGGCTTTTGATAAAATACAACATAATTTTATGTTTAAGACTCTCAACAAAATGAGTATAGAAGGAAAATATCTCAACATGATAAAGGCCATATATGATAAACCATCAGCTAACATCATATTAAATGGCACAAAACTGAAGGCTTTCCCCCTTAAATCAGGAACAAGACAGGGTTGTCCACTCTCTCCACTCTTATTTAATGTGGTACTAGAGGTTCTAGCCAGAGCAATAAGACAAGGAAATAAGAGGCATCCATATCGGAAAAAAAGAAGTAAAGGTATCACTTTTTGCAGGTGATATGATTTTATACATCGAAAACCCCAAAGGATCCACAAAAAGACTACTAGAAACAATAAGCCAATACAGTAAGGTCGCAGGATACAAAATTAACATACAGAAGTCAATAGCCTTTCTATATGCCAACAATGAAACATTTGAGAACAAACTCAAAAGAATAATCCCCTTCACGATTGCAACAACAACAACAAAAATACCTAGGAATAAACATAACAAAGAATGTAAAGGACTTATATAATGAAAACCATAAACCATTGTTAAGGGAAATTGAAAAAGATATAATGAGATGGAAGAATATTCCTTGTTCTTGGTTAGAAAGAATAAATATAATCAAGATGGCCATATTACCCAAAGCAATATACAAATTTAATGCAATTCCCATCAAACTTCCAATGACATTTTTTAAAGAAATGGAGCAAAAAATCATCAGATTTATATGGAACTATAAAAAACCTCAAATAGCCAAAGCAATCCTAAAGAAAAAGAATGAAGCTGGGGACATTACAATACCTGACTTCAAACTATATTATAGGGCCATGAAAATCAAAACAGCATGGTATTGGCAGAAAAATAGACGCTCAGACCAATGGAACAGAATAGAAAACCCAGAAATAAAACTACATATATGGCCCTGGCTGGTTGGCTCAGCGGTAGAGCGTCGGCCTGGCATGCGGGCAACACGGGTTCGATTCCCGGCCAGGGCACACAGGAGAAGTGCCCATCTGCTTCTCCACCCCGCCCCCTCCTTCCTCTCTGTCTCTCTCTTCCCCTCCCGCAGCGAGGCTCCATTGGAGCAAAGATGGCCCGGGCGCTGGGGATGGCTCCTTGGCCTCTGCCCCAGGTGCTGGAGTGGCTCTGGTCGCGGCAGAGCGATGCCCCAGAGGGACAGAGCATCGCCCCCTGGTGGGCAGAGCGTCGCCCCTGGTGGGCGTGCCGGGTGGATCCCGGTCAGGCGCATGCGGGAGTCTGTCTGACTGTCTCTCCCCGTTTCCAGCTTCAGAAAAATACAAAAAAAAACAAACAAAAAACTACATATATATAGTCAAACAATTTTTGATAAAGGGGCCAACAACACACAATGGAGAAAAAAAAGCCTCTTCAATATATGGTGCTGGGAAAACTGGAATGCCACACGCAAAAGAATGAAACTGGACTACAGTTTGTCCTCCTGTACTAAAATTAACTCAAAATGGATCAAAGATCTAAACATAAGACCTGAAACAATTAAGTACATAGAAGAAGTCATAGTTACTAAACTCATGGACCTGGGTTTTAAAGAGCATTTTATGAATTTGACTCCAAAGGCAAGAGTAGTGAAGGCCTAAAGATAAATGAATGGGACTACATCAGAATAAAAAGTTTTTGCTCAGCAAGAGAAACTGATAACAAAATAAACAGAAAGCCAACTAAATGAGAAATGATATTTTTAAACAACAGCTCAGATAAGGGCCTGATATCCAAAATATACAAAGAACTCATAAAACTCAACAACAATCAAACAAACAATCCAATAAAAAAATGGGAAAAGGACATGAACAGACATTTCTCCCAGGAAGAAATACAAATGGCCAACAGATATATGAAAAGATGCTCATCTTCTTTAGTTATTAGAGAAATGCAAATCAAAACTGCAATGAGATACCACCTCACACCTGTTAGATTAGCTATTATTAACAAGACAGGTAATAGCAAATGTTGGAGAGGCTGTGGAGAAAAAGGAACCCTCATACACTGTTGGTGGGAATGTAAAGTAGTACAACCATTATGGAAGAAAGTATGGTGGTTCCTCAAAAAACTGAAAATAGAACTACCTTATGACCCAGCAATCCCTCTACTGGGTATATACCCCCAAAACTCAGAAACATTGATACATAAAGACACATGCAGCCCCATGTTCATTGCAGCATTGTTCACAGTGGCCAGGACATGGAAACAACCAAAAAGCCCGTCAATAGATGACTGGATAAAGAAGATGTGGCACATATACACTATGGAATACTACTCAGCCATAAGAAATGATGACATCGGATCATTTACAGCAAAATGGTGGGATCTTGATAACATTATACGAAGTGAAATAAGTAAATCAGAAAAAAACAGGAACTGCATTATTCCATATATAGGTGAGACATAAAAGTAAGACTAAGAGACATTGATAAGAGTGTGGTGGTTACGGGGGGAGGGAGGAGAGGGAGAGGGAAAGGGGGAGGGAAGAGGCACAAAGAAAACTAGATAGAAGGTGACAGAGGACAATCTGACTTTGGGTGATGGGTATGCAACATAATTGAACAACAAGATAACCTGGACATGTTATCTTTGAATATATGTATCCTGATTTATTGATGTCGCCCCATTAAAAAAATAAAATTATAAAAAAAAAAAGAAATGTAATTGTTTTGTTATAATCATTAATAATTTGACAAACAACCAAGAATAGGGTATCTTCATTGGTTATTTGATAGTTTTACAAGCATATTCAATTTGAAATTTTGCTTTACATACTTTGACAACTGCTATACTGTACTTATTTTATGTTCCTGGGCACATGCTCTCTAGGGTACACCAACCCCAAACCTCATGACAAGGGAGAAATTCATGAGTTAAAATTATACCTTAGAGAACCCGAATTAAATGGGACATATGTTAAAAAATTAAATTTATATATTATAAAACATAGGAGAGGAGCCATTTGATTCAAAATAAAGAGCATACAGTTTGTTTCTCTTTGTTTTACTTCAGAACAATTGTTTCCATTGCTGGAATAATTTCATTTGTAGACAGGAATCATCACTGTGATTTCAATGGTGGTGGAAAACTGAGTGTGAGTCCAACCTCTGCTACCTATTCACTCCGCCACCGTCAGAAAGATATCTGTGTCTGTTGGAGCTTGCTTTCATCCCTATGAAATAAGTTCCATCAAGAGATTAAAATAACAAAGATAAAATAGTTCATGTATTGAAAAGAAAACTATAAAAAATCAGACTACAGCATGAAGTGAAAATAAATGATCTTCTTTAACTATTTTCCTAACTGCTACGTGCTCTGAAGTTTAGTTCAAACCCTTGCACACAATACATCGATTTTTCGAACACCTGGACTGTCTGTAGTTTCTCTGAGGTTTGTTGTCACTTTAAAAATGCACACTTCAAATGCAGTACTCACGGGCTCAAACTCTAAGCAAATTCTCTTTTGCTTTGTGTGCTTATCTCACAAGAAATAGAGAAGCGAGTTTCAGGAGCTCTCGATTCACTCTTATCCTTCATGGCCTCTCCCATCTCAGATTCGTGATCTCGTGATCATATCATCAACTCATTAATATAAAAATTATATTAAACTTATCTTCTCTATAATTTAATTAAAATTCCTTTCACAGAAACCCAAAACTACATATAAATTTTAACTTTAAATAATTTAGAAAAAAATGTTTTGAATATAACAAAATATCTACTATTTTTATCATCATTTTCATTAACTGGATGCCTTAATTCTAATGTCCTTCCTATTAAAATGAGAGAAATGAATAGTTTTCACTCACTTTTCTGTGTTGGTGTCAGTTTCCTAGCCTGATTGTAAATATTACCTTAAAGTGCATCTAAAAAGAGTTTTTGGAAAAGTACATATAGAAAATAAATGAATACTTGCCAACAGAAAAGTCAAATATTTGCCAGAAACGAGGAGGAAAAGACCAATGTACAACACAGCTGCAGCTGAGTTGGAAATCACAACAGTTCCTGAGCAGAGGGGTTAATGAGCTGTGGACACATCTGCCCACCCCAGTCCTGGGCAGCGCTCGGTGTTAGCACGAAAGATGGGCACCTTCTTTGGGCTGTGAGTTCTGGTTTTTGATGCTGTTCCACTAGAAAAAGCCTGCCCCTTCCCTAAAACGTCTTCCACTTCAGTTTTCACCCAGACATTTCAACTCTTGATAGCTTTATGTCTTGGCTTCTAATTTGGATGATTTGGATGTCTTCTTTCCTTTTCTGGCTTCACTGTTGAGACTGGAGCTTCCAATTTAATACTGAATAGCAGTGACAAAATCAGGTTTTCTAGTGTTTTTTGTGATCTTAGGAGAAAATCTTTCACTTTTTTGTCATTGAGGACAATGCTAGCTCTGGGTAGTTCGTGAACTTCCCTTATCATGTTTAGGAAATCTTCTTTATATAGCCTAGTTTTCTGAATGATTGTGTCTGGAAGGGGTGTTGAATTTTGCCAAATGCTTTTTCCGTGTCCAGAGAGATGATCATACTTTTTATACACATCTGTCAAATTGCACAGTGCTAATATAGAATTTATTATAAGTTAAACCTCAATAAAACAGTTAAAAATAAGCATCAGTCTCTACTTTTTCCATACAATCTTCCAAATAAAGTGGAAAACTCCACATTCGCTGCTTCAAGTTAGATTCATTAACAGAATTTCCTTCAATCTCTTCGTCAGAGCCATGCCTAGGTAGAGTTAAAATTCTCTAGCTATTGAGTTTTGTGTAGTTCACTTTCACATGGAGAATCTGTGAACCAGAAAAACAATGCCTTCTTCCAGAGCCAGCTTGTCATTGTGATCCTATGATGCTATAGACAGGGACTGAGGGATAGAATTCAGTATAACAGGTGCAGTTGCCATAAAAATCTAAACCACTCTGTTTGGCTTCCATCCTTCAAGAATACTTGTCCACCTGCCTTGTATTGCATGTCCTCATCACTTTCATGGTGGGCAGCTCACGTACCACAATAACTGGATACCCCATGATCAAGTGTTCAGTCTACCAAGGATCAACAGTTGGCCTAAAACCCAAGACTAGATATTTACACATGTCTGCATGTCTGTGCAGCTATCTGCAGGTGTGTGTGAAGGAAAGAGTAGGTGGGCCTGATCTTTCGCAGGGCTTCCTACAGTGCTATCAGCCTGTCCACAGTGTTTCTACAAACAATGTCATATCTGCTTTCCTTCTGGGTGTTTGGAAGTTGAGTGGGCAGGAAGTGGCTCCTTGACCAGCCCTCGGTAAGACCGGGCTCAGTGAGTCTCCACAAGGTTTCCCTGGACAGAAACACAGCTGCTGGCGGTGCTTGAAAAGCATTATGCTGTGTGACACCCTCTGCGTAGACTTCTCCAGACTCCATCTCTTGTGTTCTTTTCCCTTTCTGGGCTGGTGGTGTATCCCTACTGTATCACTGTAGTAATTCTTAGCTGGGCATACAGCTCTGTGCTCAGTCCTGGGAGTCCTTGTGATGAAGCGTTGAACAGGTGGGTGGTCTTGGGACCCCTACCTCAGCGAGTCAGTGATGGGAGAATCCCTGAGGATTCTGCCATCTGGAGTCGCCTTCAGCCACGAATTCCTCTTTTCCTACAATCACCATTTTTTCGCACGGCAGTCAGGGATAGTTGACCCAAAGACAAGTGACAGCCAGAGTCTATTTGTAAAGGAATTGTTACTTCACACCCACATACAATATTTAAAAGGGGTCGTTAGAAGGAGATCACCAGAAAATTGCTCCGTTTTTCGAGAAGCTCTCAGACCCCACCATCTCTCACCCCACAGCATCCAAACAAGGGTTTCCCAAGTGCTCACCAAGGGGCCGGTGGAAATTCATGCCTGAGTGAGAGTCTGGCTGTGATGCTACCAGAGAGCAATGGCCACTCTCTCTTCTTCACCTTCCAAAGAATGGATGAGTGTCTTATGTTGACAAATGGTAATCTGGAACATGTAGGGAAGGGGATTCTGGGAAATGTAATGCCAGCTTATCCTATAAAATGCAGAGAACAGTTTAGGAATTTGGTGTGATTAATACTAAACTGACAGTAGATAATCCAGTATAGATAATCCTATCCCTTGAATATTCAGTCAGCACACCTTGTTTTGTATGCCTTATCACCTTTCTTGTAACCAAGCTCTTTAGGACTATTTTAGTGTTTAAATTCAAGTCTGACTAAGATTTGCAAATTCACCTGTTTATTAAAGGTAAAAAAATAATAACCTAGTGTTTTTCCCTTTCCAAAGCAATAATCCAGGATAATATCAGCCATCATTAAGAAATATGTGGACATTTTTCCATGCTAGTGTGTTTATGCTGTTATGTTGATTTTATAAGATTTAAAAATAAAAGACAGCTCCATAAAAGAAGGAGGAACTGAATCTGATGATTTGAGACCAGTGTTGAAACAGAGACTCTTGCTGGATTCAGGTCCAAGAATGTGCTTATTTAAAAAAGAAATATTTCGTGAAGCTTAGAAGGGAGGAAGATAAGTCTACCTAGCGAGACAGAAAAATGTGAGATTTCTGTAATTGATCTGTTATTGATTACATAATCTAGCCTGAGCTATTATTCTAAAGAGAAATATTTTTGTGCCAAACTTGAGAATCAGAGGTTGAGTTTTCGTGGGGGTTGTCCTCAGATGAACGGAACAGGACCCCTGTCACCTTGTGGACGTCAGCCTCATTTTCTGAGAGCGTCCTCCATGTTAAAATTGGGGGGAGGCAAAAATTCAACAGGAAAAGATGACCAGGGACAGAGCTGCTAGCATTTAAGTACACCTTCTCTGAACCCACATTTGCTCTTTGATGAACAGTAAGGAAGAAAAACGCAGTAAAATTATCTCAGCTAAGACACTTGTTGGCTACATATTAAAGACATAGACAGATTACATGTAGTTATTTCTGAGTCTTGTAAATGGCATGCATCCCTGTACTTTCTAATAAATTTTGCAGATCGTAAGCTGCAACAAATTTTATGAAGGGAGATATGGTGGATAAGTCTAGACATGTGCAAGGAGGTACCTGAACAAATATTAATCTGAAAAGCAATAGATTACCACCCAATAGTTTAAATATTATTGTGAATTAAAATTACGTTTAGGTAATAGTCAAGAAGAAAGAAATAAAATTGGCCCATTGCCACATGATAAAAGCATATTTTATTTTATATGATCACATTTCAAAGTCAATATAACATCAAACAATAAAAATAGGATATAATGGTTTCAAATGAAAAGTTCTGTTCTTTTCAAAAACATCAGAATCTTGATGCACCATTGTCCCGATTATGTTTAATTGTTTAGCACATGCATACTTTAACGCAATGCTAATTCATCATGAAGGAGATTGCCTTGGCTCCCAAGTTTTAATTTCTATGTGAGTGCTTTTAATGTATTTTGTATATCTTTAATTCTTATAACCATTATCTCAAAAAGCACCATTAGATCATTTATTCCATTAGGTTGAGATTCTCTTTTCTTTTACATCATTTCTCATATGCCTGGGAATGACTAACTGAATAACCAAAGAGAGAACTTTGTCTGTAGTTATCTAAATACATACTTGGTACCCTGTTGTATAAATCCAGTCAAGGCGATCCTATCGATTGACTCAAAAGTTTGGAATTTAAAAGAAATGTTTAAATTTAATAGAGATTTAGTTGAAGTAAGCATTTTGGGGGGGGAATATATGATGACATTTCATTAAGAAATCAAATAACTTTAGTTTATTCCTGATTTTCTTTTTTTTATTTCTTTTTATTAAATTTGGGCTTGACCTGTGGTAGCTCAGTGGATAAAGTATCCATCTGAAACGCTGAGGTCGCCAGTTTGAAATCCTGGGCTTGCCTGGTCAAGGCACATATGGGAGTTGATGTTTCCTGCTCCTCACCCCTTTTTTCTCTCTCTCTTTAAAAATGAATAAATAAAATATTTAATTTTTTTTTATTTATCAGGGCAACATTAGTTAATAAGATTATGTAGGTGTCGAGTATATATTTTCTGATACATGATCTGTATGTTGCACTATGTGTCCACCACCCAAAGTTAAATCATCTTCTGTCATCATATATTTGACCCCCTATACCCCCAGCCTTCTGGTAACCACCACACTGTTGTCTGTGTCTATGAGTTTTTGATGGTTTTTTTCTTGTTTATTTGTTACTTTCAATTATATATCCCACCTATGAATGGAATCACATAGTTCTTAGTTTTTTCTGTCTGACTTATTTCATTTAGCATGATATTCTCAAGGTCTATCCCTGTTATAGCAAATGACAGTATTTCATCTTTTCTTATTATTGAGTGGTATTGCATGGTGTGTGTGCATGTGTGCATGTGTATATCACACCTTTTTATCCAATCACCTCTTGTAGGACATTCTGATATTTTCCATATCTTAACCACTGTGGATAATGTGATAATGAACAGAGGGATGCATACATCTTGGTAAATGGTTTCAAATTTTTTGGATAGATAACCCAGGAGAGGAGTTGTTAGGTCATATGGTAACTCTATTCTGAATTTTTTGAAGACTCTCTATGATTTTTTTTTTATGTAAACCCCTACTCTTGCCCCCTAAGAGATAGTATGGCGTAAAACAGGGGTCCCCAAACTATGGCCCGCGGGCCACATGCGGCCCCCTGAGGCCATTTATCCGGCCCCCGCCGCACTTCTGGAAGGGGCACCTCTTTCAAAGGTGGTCAGTGAGAGGAGCATAGTTCCCATTGAAATACTGGTCAGTTTGTTGATTTAAATTTACTTGTTTGTTATTTTAAATATTGTATTTCTTCCCGTTTTGTTTTTTTATTTTAAAATAAGATATGTACAGTGTGCATAAGGATTTATTCATAGTTTTTTTTTGTAGTCCGGCCCTCCAACGGTCTGAGGGACTGTGAACTGGCCCCATGTGTAAAAAGTTTGGGGACCCCTGGCGTAAAATTTTTGATAATAAAGACACAATGGGATATGTGAATTTGGGTGGTTTTGTGCAATTTTCACCCTTAATAATGCTTTTTTTAATGCCTTTGAAATACAAATGGGCAAATGCTCTGCTCAATGTATCAACATTTACAATTTTAGGGGCCTTGAGTAGCCATTTTCTGTCGATGCACAAATAAAGGGGAAACGTACAGTCATTATTTCTGGATTTGATCTCAAGGCAACAGGCCCGAAGAAGTCCCCCAAACTAAGGAGTCAAAATAAAGCCAAAGTGTGAGAACAAGAAGCTGATAAATGGTTCTGCCTTGGAACTGGACTAGAAGTCACACGTGAATATGGACAATAATCCATCATAGCAAACAGCAGCAGGATCAAGGGACAGGGATTCTCCAGCATTTAGGATGATAACCGTCACACTTTCAGAGTGATATGTTCATTGGTCAGCCTGGTAAGTGAGACGGGCTGGGGTGCATCTGATGGACATACTGTGAACGCATTACTGTCTATGACAGCCTGCCTGCCCACGTGTCCACCTTCAGAGAGATTAAGTTTCTTGTGTTGTCAGATGGCCTACTAAGGAATGCAAAATACAAGTGAAAAATGTGAATCTCCTACAAAAGCCCATAGAGAAGTGTCTCTATGCCTTTTACAGATTTAGAATTTTAAGAATTAGCATGCTGAAGAAAGCAATGGAAGAGTCAAGCAAATATACCACATTAAAAAATAATGGTTAGGGAGTCAGTGTGTCTTCTAACCAGTGAACACTAAAACACTTTTTTTTTTTTTGTATTTTTCTGAAGTGAGAAGCAAGGGGAGGCAGAGAGACAGACTCCCTCGTGCGCCCAACCAGATCCACCCGGCATGCCCACCAGGGGGCGATGCTCTGCCCATCTGGGCCACTACTCTATTGCAACCAGAGCTATTCAAGCACCTCAGACAGAGGCCATGGAGCCATCCTCAGCACCCAAGCCAGCTTTGCTCCAATGGAGCCTTTGCTGTGGGAGAGGAAGAGAGAGACAGAGAGAGGGGAAGGGATGGAGAAGCAGATGGGCACTTCTCCTGTGTGTCCTGATCAGGAATCAAATCCAGGACTTCCACACACTGGGCTGATGTTCTACCACTGAGCCAATTGGCCAGGGCCTAAAACACTTTATTTTTTAATTATTCATTTGTTTGTGTTTTTTTTCCCCATGAAGACAGAGAACATATGAAAAGAAGGGAGGGAAAAAAATGAAGGGGGGAAGGAAGAAAGGAAGGAAAGAAAGAAGGGAAGAAGGGAGGGAGGGAGGGAGGAAGGGAGGGAGGGAGGGAGGTTGAGCAGAGAGGAAATAAGGAGGCTTGAGAGGGTGTGAAAACAAGTGAACCTAGAGAAAGAGAAATTTGATATTTGGTTCCTTGTGGGGCTACTAGATACTAAATACTTTACACATATAACATCTATCTCACAACAACCTAGAAAAGTATTATTGCTCTTCCTCTAGTTTTTAACGAGGATAACAAGGAGAGAGAAGACATGTACACCAGGCTCAACAGGAAGTAGATAAGTCAGCCTCCAGCTTGGCTTGTCTGTTTCTAGACATCTGCCTCCTGTCACCCATCTCAAGCGACTTCCCATATCCCTCCCACTTCACTCGTGTGACTGCCTCGGTGTCCCTGCCGCAGCTGCTTCGATGGTATTGATCTCTTCATCCTCCTCTCCAGAGAAAATATGATCTGAAATGATTCCTTTTTTTTCTTCAATATTTGGGGGGGGGGGATTTTTTTTAAAGAAAGACCTTTACTATCTGACTGTTGGTTAAAATTGAAATTGTGAATGAAGCTGATACAGAAATAAAGTTAGACTTATAAAATCCAATTAAAATTACATTTTTCCAGACACAGTGGCGAATGAGGACTCTGGTTTTGAATCTCATATGGCAGCAGCTTCTCTCTTTCAGGGTAGTTCACTCTGAAAAATGTTTTAGTTCAAAACACGTGACAGCATAGCTTTAAGTTTACAGAAAATTTGGATTTATCATGTGGAATACAATTATGGCCATAAAATAAATAAATAGAATGATAGCCAAATATCTTGGCAAACACACAGCCCTAAGATAAATGTATCTATTACATGAGATAGTTAGTTACATGCAGGTAACATTGACCTAAACAAAAGGTTTGTGACTCTCTGAGGGGTGCGTTGATTCTTTAAAATGAGATTGTCAATCACTGCTTACAACTGTGAAACCATTTCATCCTTTCCGTAGTATTTTTACAATGAGTAAGCAGCCATCAGCAACCGGCTCTGACTCAGAGCAGATTGAGAAAAATCCAATGGGGCCAATTATCCCTGTATCCTAACTCAACTACCAGTGCGTTTGGAGTGGTCTGAGGGAGGTTTCTACGGGCCTATGCTCTAAGAAATACCCAATAGACCCTACCCCATGAATTAAGTGACACACACACCTGCTCTGTGTGTTGGTACAGCTATTTTAAAGCAGAGCTGGGGGTTTTTTCAAGCACTGGACTGTCCCAGCTGGGCCATCCTTTTGCTAACTGTAGGGAGTGTGCAGTTTAGCGGGGTCTCTGTCGCCAGAATGGGAGAGCTGGGAACGTGAAGGTTCTTCTGTGGCAAAGAAGCTTGCTATGTATGGTCTTACTGGGCTTACTTCCCGGAGTAACCCTTCCTAGGTCTGTTCCCCAGAATTGAGCCTGTTTTCTCCCTTGCATGTCTTACTTCCTACTAAGCTGTGTGTGAGTGTGTGTGTGAGTGTGTGTGGGTGTGTTATCATATTAACTTGTAAACTGGCACCGCCACCATCATTCCCAGTAGACCTGTATGATGTCCTGCCAAAGCCCTTGACAGCACCCTCTTAAATGTCAACAGCTGCCTGAAATCGGGCTGTTCTCTCTGTCTGGGTACAGTTGTACCTCTTTGGTCACATACGAAATTCTTGATTGTGACCACACAAGGCCCCACTGCTCTGGGCTCCGTCCCTGGAGTGTGAATCCTACAGTCTCCGCTACGGAAGGCCAGTCTTCAAAGGGACAGAGCTATTAGACACTTCCTATCATAGGTATATTTGTTTGGAGAAAATAAAATCCATATGAAGGCATCCATATTATTGAATTCCTTTATTTATTTCTGAGAAAAAAATATTTTATTTTGTTTGTATTTATGTTGTGTACTGTCAATATTATTCCCTATTTTTCCATTCAACAGTGAGAAGTAATCTTTCCAAAAAGTGTAGTGTGGCGACACCTTGTGGTCTTTCTGAAATACTCAGTTTTGCCGTGTAAATGTTCATGCTGTTCTGTCAGACTCGGAATTTATACCATTGCATATTGACAATAAGACAGAAAAAAACAAGTCTTTGTTCAGTTCCTAGTTCATGCTTCAAGAAATTCATCCATGGCATCAACGTTGAGGGTCAGTTTCAGAAAAATAAAAACATGACAAGTTCTTTTTTGTGAAACACAAAGCTTTTCACTTCTATGAAGTAAGTTTCCAAAGAACATTTATCTGATTTAGAACACATTCATGCTACAGAGTAAAATTACTTCAAATGCTGAATACTTGATTGTATTAATTGCTATAACTACTACAGTGCAATTAATTTGATAAATGCTATATACCTATTTATTGGATTATTTTAGACATTCATTTAATAACTTTGGATGAATTAATTTATATAAAATAAATTTATATTATAACAAATAATGAAAATTATAAATTCATCAAGTGAATACTTTTACAGTGCATAAATGAATAAAATAATATCTTGAAGGGAAATTTCAAAATAATGTGAAAAAACAACATATATATTTAAACACAGTTTCTGTGCTAAGTTTTAAGAAATGAGGCATACCTAAGTCTTTGTTAACAAGCATTAAATAACTGATTTTTACAGTTGTATGAATCATTGCTATTTTATAAACTTGACTTTAGTAATTATTGAGAATAATTTGTCAAAGACTGTCTAAAACTTAGTTACAAAAATAATGGAAAATGAATAAAACAGTGTATGATTATTGAAAATTATGATAAAAACTTTTTCAATAATTATGATAAAAATTATTGAAAATTATGATAAAAATTATGATAAAAAATACCAATAAGCCATGAATCTTATGCAATCCTGTGAAGTGAGTTTTAATTTTACAAAGGCTTAGTGGACTAGCCCAGCAAGTAGTAAGTTATATGCCTAAGGTCACATTAAGTTTCAGAATGAAAATCAAATTTCAATTTTTGCCTTATATATCTTATAATTCAAAATGGCATTGATATTTTAAAGGAAAGTTTTATTTTACTGGTGTAAGTAATAATATATATATGAGCTTTTTGTTTGAAAATAGTCTCTGGCCAGCATCTAAAATTTAGCAGTGCTCTACTTTGTAAATGTCAAATCAAATGTTGGCTAAGAGGAAGTTCACAAGATTAAAAATGAGGACTGACAAATTTCTCTGATGGGCTCATGTGACTATGAGGCAGATTTAGAAAAATTCATACAGGCTTTGGAGTACAACATATTTAAGTTTTAATGAAATAAAAACAGAAGGAGAAGCAAAAGGAAGATGTTATGTGCCTTCTCCATCAATCAATAAGTCATAAATTTGGATATGAAGAAGTCAAGAACCAGGTAGTCATACCACGCTCTCTCTTTCTTGGGCCACAGTGTACGTGATGCAGAGAAATATATAATTCTCTCCATCTTCTATATTTATCTCTTCAGACAATGAATTAGATACCTAAAGGTCAAAGGTATTATAAAAATGAGAAAAAATATGATAGCAGTGATCTGATTTATGGAAGATTAAAGTCTCCATGGAAAACAATATATGTAGCAGCATAAACAGGAACATCTTTGGTACAAACCTTGGGCATTGTAATCTTCTCAAACCTTGCTTGAATGAGTAAAAACTAAAAATAGATATTGCTAGGTACATGAGATAAAAAAGAAGCTTCACTAAATAAAAGAAATTTTTAAATAAAATTATGTGTGATATAAAGATAGATAATGAAGTCAGATAAGAAGAGTCAACAACTAAATGATTGATCTTCAATGAAGCCACAGAAGAAATAAAAAATGATATAATAGAAGAAAAAGTTTCCCTGGCCAAAGAAAAATTTACAAATGCAGACAAAAGCACACATATACTGGAGCAGAGCTCGGTGCCTTTATTTGTCAAATGCTAATAGGTTCTTATCATCTCTTAAGTGAAACTGTTTTATGTATTAATGACTCAACAATCCTCATTATTTGTGATTTGAGCAACTCTATCATTAATGGAGAAAATGAAGTTTTTCATTTAATTGTTATCAAGACATGGAAAGCAATTTGAAGTTTGAACAGTTGGAAAGCACAAGTTAATAAATATGGATATTTTTAATGCCTTTTGGGCATTCATTTGACTATCATAATTCTGATGTTTCGGGAGGTACATGCTAAGAATTAAGAAATAGTTAAAAAAACTGTTAAATAATCAAAGTCTCTTTTTTGAGGTCCAAGTCATTTCAGTTGAATTGCTTTTAATAATACAGTTAGCTGGAGAGAAAATATTTCTGTTTCTCAATGAGCTTTTGCAATGAGCGCGTGACATCAAATAAATACTTAAGGTTGCTTTAGATTTATTAAACATGCCTATGTCAGATAATTACCTTAATTTATCTGTTTTCAAACATAAAATATGATGAAGAATTACTGCTAAAATACTGATTAGATTATTTCGATTTCACATTTTATAGTATAACAGTCACACTACTAAACGGAGTTTAGAAGGAGTGAAATTTATTTATATGATAGAATGGATCTGGTGTCTGAATAAAAAAAAACTCAGAGGGAGCAATATTATGTCAAATAGCTATAAAAATAAAACTGGAATTATTTGGACTATTTCTGCATAGTGCAGAATTTCAAAGGGATAGAGTTACTTGCCTGTCAGTATACATAGAAATCTACACACTCCTGAACTCTGAACAAGACGTAAATCATAACCCTTCATTCTACAACATTCATTACACCATTTCTTTATTGACTCTTACCATGTGCCTATCACTATTCTGGCACTTAGCGACAGAGCAGCGAGCAGAACGGACAAGTCCTGCTGTCCGGGAGCATCCATTCCAGTGCCAGGATTCATTCGGAAGGCCACACCAGCACCTAAACAGTGTCTGGCACGTTGCCGATACTCATCACAGACTGACTGACTGATTGATTGACAATGGCATGAATGAACAAATTAAAGAATAAAAGAATCAATCTTTGAGTTCTTTCATGTGCCAGACCGTTTCAGACCGTTTCATGTGCCATGGTCATATTGACTACCGTACTCCTGCACAACATACCTATAAAACTTATCCTTGGAGTGTAGCTTATGCTTTTTTTTTTTTTTTTTTGCCTCTCTTTGAATTAATATCCTGTCTATTCTCCTCGGTCCTAGGAACAGCACCTCCACTCCAGTGGGACCAGAAGGCAGAGAATCAAAGCAAAGCAAATTATTCTCATTATTTTATCTTTTCAAATATTTCAAGTGTTATGGTATTCTTCTACTTATTTACATTTTTAGAATGATTTGAAGTTATGTTCTTGGGTCAATTATAGATTATTATTCATTATTTGATGGTTCATCTTAGTGTATTATCAAATATAGTAGGAAACTGAAAACTTTGATTATGGAAGTAAGACAATATTTTCATCTTACTAAATTAGCTGGGTGCTTAAATAAATTTCATATAAAGCAATTCAATTTATTTTTAGGTGCATGTAACAGTTCCTAAAATAATAATAAAAAATTTATTACTCCAACCACTCAAAAGGGAAGAAATAATTATTTTTATGGTGTATAATAGAAGATCGATAACATCATAAATAACTAGTTGTGTCATATATAAATGAGAGGAATGAGCAAGCTGGATAATGATTTCATTAACTCATTCTAATTGTGACTTGGGGAGATGAATATGCAGGCAGTTTGATGTATGTGTTGAAATATGTTGTATTAAAGCATAATGGGTTGTGAATTATATTTCTGGAATTACTTTTGGGTTCCTAGTGAAATGGTGAATTGCTTCCTTATGCCAGAAAAGTATGACGCCAAACCACCAATGCTATTTATCTGTAGGACAGTAAATGATTAAGCTCAGAGTATGGAAATTTAAAATATTTTATGAAAAGTCACCATAAATGCTTTGGTATGAAATATTATCTCTTCATAAGTTTGGGTTATGTTTTAACTGATAATCATTTGAACAGTCTATTCTAAGTTTTGTGAGTTTTCATTTTGCTGTATTTGACTTAACACTAACTCTATTTAACAAATAAAAGCTCTACATTGCCATTAATGTAAATATTTTCCCCCTGGGATTATTATTTGTTTACACACTTAGGCCGTGACTATACAACATGTGAAAACCAGATCAGGACTAAAAACCTGGGTAAATATTTTTATTGCATCTCATCGACTGCCTGGATTCTCATTGTTAAATTTAGTTTTAAAGACTATTTCTTTTTTTATTTTAGTGAGAGAAGGGGAGGCAGATACAGACTCCAGCATGCGCCCTGCCAGGATCCACCTGGCAAGCCCACTAGGGGGTGATGCTCTGCCCATCTGGGGCCCTTGCTCTGTTGCAACTGGAGCCATTTTTTAGTGCCTGAGGCTAAGGCCATGCAGCCATCCTCAGCACCTGCAGCCAACTCACTCTAATTGAGCCATGGCTGCAGGAGGGGTGGGGGGAGAGAGAGAGAGAGAGAAGTGAAAGGGGGAGGGGTGGAGAAGCATATGGGCGCTTCTCTTGTGTGCCCTGGCCGGGAGTCGAACCTGGGACTTCCACATACCAGGCTGATGCTTTACCACTAAGCTAACTGGCAAGGGCCAGGACTGTAATTTTTAACAGTAGAATCGGATGTTAGTCTTATATAGTTGTGGGTGAAGAAGTCTATTGACAAATGAAAAAAAGAAATAATCATTTTATTTAGCGACTATATTTTGGCAAGACTAGGAGAAAGAGACTCTAAGTACAAAAATATGTTTGATAAGTATCTTATGCAAGTGAGGAAAAGGCTGTGAATTAGAAGCCTGGCCTTGGAAAACAGCACTTTATAATTTTTTATGACACAGGCTCTAGAATCAGAATATTAGGTTTAAATTCCAAACCAAACATCCCATGTCTATGAAACTTTGAACAAGTTATTTCACTTTCCTGTACCTCTGTTCCCAGCTCTATAACATGGGAAAACTATGAGTACCTACTGCATACCTCCTAGTTGTGTTGTGAAGATTGATTAAGGACTTGGCAAGGGCCTGGTGTGTAATAAATGCTCAATAAGTTTAACTACTATAATCATCAACATGATGATTAAAACTAGAGAATGCATATATGACCCATTTCTAAATGCCTGATGAAAGAGGTCGAAGAGTCAGTCATGATCCCTGCCCAAGAACATCAAATCTACTACTTTAGCCTCCAGACTATGGGAGTCTTTTAAGCCATATGTCACTTTCCCTTCTTTTTTATTTCTTCCTCCCTCTCCTGCTTTTCCCTCCATCCTCCCTTCTCTCCCTACTTTCTTTACTGCCTAGTTTTCCAGATTTCTTAATTTGGTTGAAACTTACCAGTTTAAAAAAAATTTGAAGAGTGAAATTATAAACTTCTGGCATGGAAGTCATTTTGTAATCATGTCGCCAAGATGTTCTTACTCAAGACAGTATCTGATAGCTCAGCAATGGTATTTTAATCATTTTTGTAGTGTACATTATATCATACAAAATGATGAATTATTTCCTTTTAAATTTATACACTCATATAATTTTGTTAAAATTTTCAATCCATTTCCATTACATATATAAATATAATATATAGTATTGAAAATATTTGAAAATTAAAAGAAAATGGGGGCATGGAACTGATGGGAAAACAGAGTAAAATTTGTCTTTTTAAAAATTGCTTTAAGATATTGGGATTGGGATTGTGAGTATTGTATTAAATAATATTCATAAGACTGTAAGTTTGATTTGTTTGTTCCAGTTGATGCAAACTTTGGCAGAGCGGGTAGGTTAGAGGAGGTTATAAAGTATAATTACAATTTAACTCAACAGTAAGTTAACTCTCACTGGGTACTACTCATGCTCAATACATTTATAAATAATTATATTGAATAAATTAATGTTACTTTTAATTAACTATACTATATGGCTTTTTGATTAAATTTAATGGCAAGAGATAATTGGCTATAATAGATATCACAGTTAATTAAAATATTTGGCTATATACATGAATGACTGTATCTTTATAACCCAGAAATATCTTAATTGTTGTCAAAGTACTTAATTTTAGTGTTCAGTTTAAGTAATTAAACATGAATTTGGCTAAGAGCATGAGAAATGACTCACAGATAGTTGAGATGCCCTGCTCTACAAGATCTCTCCCGGGATGTCTCCACCCATTCATCCTTCAGATTTGGGGCCATTAACCACCAGCTGCCTCCAATCAGAGGTTAGCCACCATCCCTGGTTTTTCCATACTTTCATCTTTGTAAAGAGTGCCCTTTCAAAGTAATAATCAAATGGTCCATCAATTTCCTGCTGGGACCTATAGTAATAATAAAATTTTCAATTTCATACAAAACTTCTTCTTGCTTTTAGCTGACTTAGATTTTCAAGTTCTTGATAGAAGTTGAGATAAGTTCACTTAGATTTGATTTTCAAGTGAAATACAGCCGTCTCTGCCTCAACAGGTGGTGGTTCAGTGGATAGAGTGTCAGACTGGGATGCAGAGGACCCAGGTTCAAGACCCCGAGGTCACCAGCTTGAGCGCAGGTTCATCTAGTTTGAGCAAAGCTCACCAGCTTGGACCCAAGGTCACTGGCTTGAGGAAGGGGTCACTCGGTCTGCTGTAGCCCCCCCGGTCAAGGCACATATGAGAAAGCACTCAATAAACAACTAAGGTGCTGCAGCGAAGAATTGATGCTTCTCATCTCTCTCTCCCTTCCTGTCTGTCTGTCCCTATCTGTCCCTCTGTCTCTGTCACAAGAAAAAAAAATACAGCTGTCTCTGTCCTGGGTTCATTAGACAAGAAGCCACTACTTCAGGTTTGAGAAGTTAAATACTGCACACGAAACCGATTTCGAGGCTGAGCGCAAGTTCCCTGAGAAGGCTGTCATGTGGCCCCACACTTGTGCTAAAAGGGAGGGAAACTCATTGTTCATCGACTTCTGCAGTTCTGTGTGGGTGATTTTCAAGAAGGCCGAAGTCTTCCTCGCTCTGAGTCCCACGTGGGCTTGGAAACACTTCAGAACTCCCCCTTTAGCGACACGGTCTTTACAAAGATTGGATTTCCTCTTGAGTCCACCTGAATCTGAACCATTTTATCTGAAGTCTTGAAGAGATCTGTCCAACTGGTCCACGAGATGGGCTCCTCGTGGAAGGCTGGGTGCCCAGCTGCCTTCCTCTGCCCAGCGGACAGCAGGCATGCTCTCTTTTCCCGGGAGCGTCCCCGCAGTTCACCTTCCGCGTCACATAGACTGATGAGAAGCCTTTCTCTGCTGAGCTGCTAGACTGCTCAGAGTTCCCGGAGAATTATGCATTTGTTGTTCTGGTTTCCACGTAATTGTTGAACACCATACGTTGACCTGGCCTTATAGCATTGACCATTTTGAAGTGTCTTCCCGAGCTGTTTTTCAATGCATGTCCGGGAGTGACGGACAATAACTTCTCTCTCTGAAGCAAACAGAGCGTGTTATCAATCAGGGCTTTAGTTTTTCTTTTGCAAACAGGGAGGTGAAATATTACGAAACCAAACATCAGTCCAGACAACTACTGAGTTCCTCCAGGATGCACTTTGTTTCCCAATGAAAACAAAGCACGAAATACATTTACGCCTCTGTTTGTGTGGAGCAGCTCGTCACAAGAAAAAAAATGTGGCATTTCACCATTATTTGACAGTCTTACAAATGCCACTCGTGACGTTGATTGCTATAATCAATCTGGATAGAGCACTTTGTTTTGTTTTTCGGTTGACGACCCTGAAGCTGCTGGCATCTTGTCTGTGGTGCTGTTTGAGAACGGGGTCTTTTCAGATTCTCACCCTGCAAGCCGTGGGAGGGTTTACTCACATTATTTTACATGCGAATGTTACTTCGTCTTCAACAACAGTCGGTTTTTGCTTTTACCTCCACTGAGCAACATGTGCCACTACAACATGTTTTCTAAGACTTATCAAGGGATGTGGCTTTTTCATGAAACAAAATTGTGACTCTGTTTGGGATCCCAGCCTCCACTGAAAATAATCAGCGCCTTTCCTGTTCAGTAGCTCTGACTTGCCTTCTGTCTTTTGTGGTTTTGCAGTAACCACAGCTGTCTTCGTACAAACATTCTCTCCGTGCTAACTCAGCGTGGAAAACCCACTGTGCGTGGCCAGCTCGTGTCAAGCCCTCGATAAGGAGCTCTCTTGGTGCACCTGGCCTTCCGTGTTTCCCTGTCACGCTCACAAAAGCCTCCAATGACCATGACTCTGAATCGGTGACCTCACTGGAACTGTGATTGGCCAAGGCCCGTCACCACCCTCTTACCTGTCACATCTTGTCTGAAAAATCACCACACTGGGCAATCACACAGGTTTGCACATCACAGCTGCTAAGAAGAGACAGACAGAAGGAAACAATAGATAATGAAATGAGAAAACTACAAAAGGCGATGTCAAACATTCCCCATACATGTCAACTTTGACATGTACAATCCATGGTCACAAGTCATATAACAGCAGCACAATGACAAAGAGGAGGCGGTTGAAGTCACATTGGAAGACCTGGTTCATCTCATGAAAATCAGCCAGAGGTGTGTAAGGAAAGTCTGGGAGAGTTCGTGCAGAAGGGACCAATGTTGCCGGCTCACTGGTCCTTGCTCTGTACAGGGCGGTACATGCCGCCTGTCCGTGAGCGTCTCTGGCTCCCTCCAAACGCTGAGATTGGACCCAAGAAAGGCAACCCTGTTCAGGTGCGATGAGTGTGCCAACATGGGTGTGCGGTGCTGAGAGACCTCCAGCAGAGTGGGCACAAGACTTGCAAAGAAAAGGAGAAAGACTGCCAATTTGTATTTTTCTTTCTTCTTTTTTTCTTTTTTATTTTATCATACTCTGCTTTTAGAGGAAGTGTGTGGAGTCCTCAAGGTCCTATCGATCGAGCCCCAAAATGAGACGCTCTAGTCTAGAGGACAAAGTAGAATTCACCTCATTCCCTTGTTTTTCTGGTTAATTGTGTATTTCACAGGCGGGGGTGGGGGTGGGGTGTGAATATAAAAGGAGGGTGCCCGAAGGAAATAAGAGATGCAGACGTGACCTGTATGGGCCGACGGCTGTGCGTGAGAGGTACCTGAAATATTTCGAAAGCAGTGTCTGAACGGATTTGAATAGATTCTAGCTTTCCAGAAAAATCACGTCCTGTGCCAAAATATATCTGAAATCCTCACGATGGCGCTTCATATTTATTCACTGTCTGAAACCAAACGTAAATCCATTGGGATTTCTGGGCTTGCGTGTGCGAGAGAGAGTGTGTCTAGAGGGGTGCATATAAACAGTAATTCAGACGATTTAGACATAAGCTATAAATATGTCTGTGAGAAGCAAATGCTTAATTCCAAAGGGCGCTTGCTATTAACGAGTTTTCCTCGTCAGAGAATGTGCCACAGTTTTTAGTGTGTCCACCAGATGGCAGGCTTGGACTGTTAATCCCACCGCTAAATTTCTGACCCTTCCACGTGATGAAACTGAGCCCCTCAGATAGAAGTCTCCTTTGGAAGAATGTACCATCGCATGAATTGTGTATTGGAAATAGTAAAATTATTTCAAAGTATCATTGCTTCTTTACAAAATAAAGAAATAGCTTTATTTTTGTCTAATTTGTTTCTTATCTCTTGACGTCAGCCAATAATGAACCATAATTAAAAAGCAAATAACTCCCAAAACATCACCTTAATTCTCCACTCTACATAATTTCATTTCACAAATATCTGGCAGAATTGTTTCTGCGCTTCCATGAATACTTGGACTTGAAATACGGCGTTCAAAGCGCTTCTCATATCTCACAACTCCTTCGAGTTCAGCAATGGAGCCCTGACGTAGGCACTGCGGCAGGAATATAAAGTTAATGCCTCAACTCAACTGACCTTACAACAGGGAGACTGTTTGCACCTGATTCATCATGTGACACCCCCCCACACACACACTCACACAGGGTGGACGTTTGCACTGATGCCCGCAGAAGGCAGAGGTTGCCAACCAACCACCAGACGCTACAGAGAAAGAGGGGGACAGGTTCACGGGGATCATGTCCATCCATGCACACTTTGATCTGTTGTAGCCGTCAGAAGGCTGAGAAAGTAAATTTCGTGACCCTGAAAGCCCCAGTGTGGGCAGCTTGGACCCAGCGGCCCCAGGACCCCGGTGTACTGCGGAGAAGGGGCTCTGTTTCTGCTGAAGCCAGGTCCGGGCTCCGCAGCCTAGCAACCTCTCCATCCTGAGCTCGCTTACGCCCTCATGGCCCCTGTGCTTTGAACAGGTGTGTGGAAAACGCTGTACTGGATCATGTATCTTGAGATATTTTAAATTTTAAATGCTTTTTAAAAATGCAAATTACCTTAGATGAAATATCTATAAAACGGTCTTTCATTTGCAAAATTTCTCCTCTTGATAGAATGACACAGTATAGCACAGAAGCTTTCTACAAACTGATCCTACAGCTTTAAGGTATTCTCCAAACTAAATTTGCCAAAGCATTATACAAGAAATGGGTGTGTGTTTATATAAAATATGTGTAGATGTGCAAATGGAGCTATGGTCTACAGTGGTGGAGACAAGGAAGAAGTCAGATTATTCTTCATCTTTTGAAATGTAGCTATCCCTAGGCAAGTACACTCCTACAAACTTAGTCACAGCTCTCTGCTCTTTCCTACCCCCAAAATGACCAGTTCTTTCATCCAGAAGGCCTTCTGTCCTGTCTTTCGTTGTCATCATCATTAAAACTGGCATATGGGCTGTGTGTTTCATATAAGGACTGTGAACTCAGGAATAGTACTCACCCTGGCTGGGTGTCTCAGTTGGTTAGAGTGTCCTCCCTGGGCACCAAGATGGCGAGTTCAATCTCCAGTCAGGGCACACACAGGAGTCACAATGCCTAAATAAGTAAAATGGCAAATTAATGATTCTCTCTTCTTTCTTCTCCCTTCCTCTTCTTCTCCTTCTCCCCTTCCTCTCTCTCTCTCTTTCTCTCTGAAAAATCAATAAATACAAATTTTTTAAAAGAATAATATTCTTTGTAATCTTGGACAAATTTCTTTTACATCCGTAAGTTTTCCCATGGTGAAAAATAAAGATAATATGTCTACCACCTCTTAGGCTCAATGGCTTAACATATGTTTATGGCCTAAGAAAAAGTATGTATCACATACTGGTTGGTGAATATTACCTATTTTTATGCTGTGTTATTTAAATATGATATGTATGCTTTGTTTAGTATTTTAAATGTATAATTGAGGGTCATAATATATATTTTTTATTATATGCATAGTTTTACTATTTTTCCTGGTGCATTAGTACAAAAGAACTAAGACAAGGTTCACCGTTCCCACAAAATACACTTGATACTTTAAGATCCTGAAAAAGATTTTTCTTACTATAAATTTGTTATTGAAATGAAACTTGGATGACATATGTCATTAGGTTTTAAAGATTATATTATAATACTTTAAAAAAAAATACAGACTGGCAAATGAGTAAGAAGCTCAGGGAGATAAGATTTGTGAACTGCACAGAGTAGATATTGCCAAATAAGAGAACAGTTCTTAAAAAGGAAAGCAGGTCTGAGATGGAAAATCGCCTAAAAACTCAGTGTTTGCATTTTCTTATCTACACAAATGGTAAAGCAGAAGATTTCCCACGCCCCCTTCCAGGTCTCAAACTCCCTTTGTTTTGGTGCCTAATTGACATTCAAAATAATTATATTCACAACATTTACAAGTCTTTCCCCAAGCAGAAGTATATTTTATATAAACTCTAGGCACTCTGTAATACCTGCCCTGGGTTATCGAGGCAACAATGTACAAATGTTACAGTCAATATTTGTGCTAAATTGTTGTATAATAAACACGAGTGAAGCCTTGTGTAAGAGTTTGTATTTCAGTCCAGCATATATAAATTTTGACTTTTTTTTGTAAATACAGGAACAATAGTTTTGCTAACCAAACTTCTTATATAGAAAAATAATATTTAATCCATTTCTAATATATTTCCTTTATCTTTGAAAAAAACTGACTAAAGCCCTTAAACTAGAAGTTTATAATCTACATCAATATAGCCTGTGGAAAATTCTTAAGGACGGCAAGAAGAAAGGGCCTGTTGGGGGAAAAAAATATTGTCAGAGGACAGGAAAGAGGTGATACATGTATTGATGTTAGTAGACAGGGTAAGAGAGTAGATAGGTAAGAGAGATATGGTTCATATATTCAAAAATATGGAGAAAAAAAGGGAATTTAGCCAGATAATCAAAACTGTAAACACACACACACACACACACACACACACACACATATATTCACATATATATAAAGTTATTACTTAAAAACTTGAAAATTAAAAAATACAATATCTGAAATTGAGAAATCAGTAGATAGGCTTAACTACTGGTCTCATGCTATAGAATTTAGGATTAATAAAATGGAGAAGTTGATGATACAGAATATCCAAACTCAATATGGATAGAAAAATAGACATAAAACAGACATAATTATAAGAGACATGTATGTAAGTCATGCTTAACAATTGTAATATGAATACAATTAAAATCCCAGAAGAAGAGAGAAGTGACCAGAAAAAATAGTTGAAAAATAGACTGGTAAGAATTGCCCAAAACAAAGGCATGACCTCAACTTAACAGAGTCAAAGCAAACAGACAAACCTGTGAGAATACCAGGCAGGCAAACTCTGACAGAGCTTCTAGAAATATCAAATCAAAGAAAGAGATGATGTCCTAAAAGCAAATAGATATTTAGAAAAAGGGAACTACTATAGGATTCAGCAATTACACTACTGCATATACAGCCAAAGGCATGGAATTCAAAGTCTTGAAAGTCTATCTGTACTTCCAGGCTCACTGCAGCATGATTCACAACAGGCATCATAGGAAAGCCACCTAACTATTCATCGATGAATGGACAAAGATCATGTGATATGTACACAAACATCATGTTATTCAGCCTTAAAAAAAAAGAACTTCTGCCATGTGTGGCAGTGTGGATGAACCAGAGGGCATCGTGCTAAGTGAAATGAACAAGAAACAGAATGACAAATACAATATGATCTCACTTATATGTCGAATCTAAAATAGTCACACTCACAGAAGCAGAGAGTAGAGTACTAGTTGAAGGGAAGGGAACTGGGGAGGGGAGGTTCAAAGGGTGCGATATTCAGATATCAAAGATAAGTTCATCTAAAAACACATTTCAAAATTTTAACTTAGTTGATATTAATAATAGCTAAGAATATAATCTTTAACATGCACATGGGACATATATTCTTATCTAACATATCTCAGTGCATAAAGTGTCAGCACATTTGAAAGTGCTGGATATATTCAGAATATATTATCAAACTACTGAGTAAGCTGAATACCATCATAAAAATGTAAGTAGAAAATGCCCAACTGTGTCGACATTAAGTAATGTAGTTCTAAATAATTATTTAATCAAAGGAAAAAAATGAGAAAGGAATGAAAATGTTTTGAACCAAATGGAGATGAAGATACAATATATCAAGGTATGTGAAATCCTGAGAAAACAGTGTTCAAAGGATATTGTACAGTGTTATGTGCATATGTGAAAATAGTTCTCAGATGCCATGGAGATGAATAAACTCTTTAATATCTGTGTTCATCATTAAAAAGAAGCTTTGCTTAGTAAGCGACTGTTAATGGGAAAATGTGTTGCTCCGGTTTCTTCACCACACCCTGCAAAGCTGTTCTTTGCCATGCGACTTCGAAATGCCTCTCTGTAGAGGCAAATTCCCACCCCTTGACTTAAGCTTGCTCATCAGACTTGTTTTAACCAAAGGAATTTAAACAGATATGATAAAGGAAAAAGCACAACGTGTGCCTGTATGATTGAGATTGCTGCCTTGAGCCTTAGCCAGTGCCAAAAAGGAGCATCCCCTGACAATCATTGTGGTCCGATTGAACACACATGAGCAGACCTGGTCCAGACTGCAGCAAGAAACAGAGCTCTGGGCCAACAGTTTCAAACAGAGAAACTGAATAGACCCCCGCTGACCTACAAACACGAACAAGAATAAGTGGCGTCCCTGGCCGGGTAGACCCAGTACACTGAGGCTGGGGGTTGGATATCCGGTCAGGGCACATACAAGAAACAGTCAATGAATGCATAAGTAAGTAGAACAACAAATTGATCTCTCTCTCTCTCTCTTTCTCTCTCTATCTCTCTCATTTTTTCTCTCTCTAAAAATCAATCAATAAATTCTTTAAAAAATAAATGTCTATTCCTGTTCCTTTCAGACACTGATTTTTGGAGAATTTGTTATAAAGCAAATTTGACTGATACACTTTCTAAAAAGTTACCTTGGAGTAACAAACATCTATGGATAATATTAATTATAAATACTACATGCAAGGGCCCCTGGAAGTTGCATATCTTTTTTTTTTTTTTTTTTTGCTTCCTCGGTATATACCAAGTCATGATTTCCCTCAGGGCTAGAGCAAGTATGAATGTTTAGATTGAGATGATGCTTTCTCATTGCCTGAGTTGCTAAAATAATCAATTTCTTGTAGGACACACAATCTTTTCCTGTTGGGGCCAATAATGGATGGTCTTTTCCTGGTGATGATTCTTCTCTTGGGGTCTGAAGACGATGCTCTTTCCTGTAATTGACCCAGGGTGGTACTCCCCATAAGCTCCTCCTTCTGGCCTCCCAACTCCATATTTAATTAGATTTCTTGTTATTAATTTTTAGAGGTACATAAAACATTGCATTTCCATATTTAAAATAGTCTTAAGGAAAAAACAAGACTCATGTACTGAAATTTTCGATGGCAAAGAACTTACACTTAGGTTGAAATAATTAATAGAATATTTGTTAAGCCCAGTAATTCATTTTTAGTTCCAACAGCAGCAGTTTTATCATATGATGTGGGCCACTCATTTACTTGTTATGGTCCTCAGATGATAGGTCATTTATTCCTCCACCTTCCCTGCGGTGTTTCATCGTTTGTACTGCAGTGTGACCTGAGCCAGGAAGGCTTTCCGTTTGTTTTACTAATAAGACATATTGCTGGCATGTTCTTGGATTTTGTCTGACAAATGAGTTTAGTGAGAACAGGAACAGAACAAAGAGTCAATACTATTTTTCTTGCTTATTAGCTTCCAAACATCCCAAGGTCCAAACATGAAGGAAGCTACCAATGGGTTCAACGTATCTCTAATTGCTTTTGTGATGCAGGTCTGGGTACTCCAGCGGCTGGCCATGGTATTGCAATTCCATAACACTGGAAACCACAGAATCAATAACTTCCGGGCTTGTTTTACTTTTAAAGGAAGCACAAGAGAGATCTAGAGTACCTCCCTTCACAAAAGGTCTTTATTCTTCCCATCAGTTCTATATTCACTAGAAACCAGCCTCTCGGACCAGCAGAAAGTCATGATGTGACCAACGTGATCAAATTCGAACTTCTCATTTGACCTCTAAAGGAACAAGGGTGTCTCATTTTTATTTAAGGCTTGTATATGAAAACTCAGAAGAGGGCACCTAACCTAAGAAATCTAGTGCCTACAGAGAACAGGTTGAAATACATGGTCTGAATAATATTTGATTTTTACTCTTTCAACCAAAACATTCATAGTGTTTTTTTATTTTATTTATTTAATACTCAAATTATTTACATATTCATCACATATATTTTATTAAACTTTGACAATAACTGCTTTGCACACCTAAAATCATTTAGGTGCTGGATTATCTTGTTGACTTGAAATAAGATTTGAATTTAGTATGGGAGAAGATATTTGCAAATGATTCTTCCCATAGGAGAATAATATTCAAAATATATAAAGAACACATACAGATCAATAACAAAGAAATAGCTCTGACCAGATAGCTCAGTTGGTTACAGTGTCATCCTGAAGAACAGAGGTTGCCGGTTTGATCCCGGGTCAGGGCACATACAGAAACAGATGGATGTTTCTGTCTCTCTCACTTCCTCTCTCTCTAAAATCAACAAATTAAAAAAATTAAATAAGCAATCTGACTTTTAAAAAGGAAGAAAATCTGAATAGACACTTTTCCAAAGAAGATATACAGATGTTCATCAGACAGCATGAAAACGTGTGCAACATTACTAGCTACTAGAGAAATGCAAATCAAAACACAATGAGAGACCACCTGACACTTGTGAAAATGGCTATTATCAATAATACAAGAAGAAACAAGTGTTGGAGAGGATGTGTAGAAAAGAGAACCCTTCTATATTGTTGGTAGGAATGTCAATTAGTATAGCCACCATGGAAAACAGTATGAAGGTTCCTCAAAAAATTAAGAATAGAACTACCCTATGATCCAGCAACTTCACTTCTGGGAATTTACTCAGAAAATACAGAAACATCTAGTGTAGTGTCTAACCCATTCTTTACTGAGAGGAAGCTGCTGAAGAGGGACGGTTAAAACTACTCACCCAGTCACGTCTGGTGACTCAAAGCGACTAGTCCTCCAAGTCCCCTGTGCTGACAACAGCTCTGTTAACACGGTTACCCTGCTTAACAGGGCTACCTCTGAAAGTATCTTTTCTCTTTGACAACTTTTTTTAAATTTTTTTTATTTAAAGAGACAGAGAGAGAATCAGAGAGAGGGACAGATAGGGACAGACAGACAGGAACGGAAAGAGATGAGAAGCATCAATCATCAGTTTTTTCTTGTGACACCTTAGTTGTTCATTGATTGCCCTCTCACAAGTGCCTTGACAGCGGGGCTACAGCAGACGGAGTAACCCCTTGCTGGAGCCAGCGACCCTGGGTCCAAGCTCGTGAGCTCTGCTCAAACCAGATGAGCCCGCACTCAAACTGGCAACCTCGGGGTCTTGAACCTGGGTCCTCTGCATTCCAGTCCCACACTCCATCCACTGCACCACTGCCTGGTCAGGCTGACAACTTTTTTGATTTAGTTATACGTACTTAATTCTACCATGGTCTATTAGCAGACTTTTTCAAATGTGGATAAATAAATAAGCACTAAGTACTTAGTTTGTGCTAATGGACTAAACAATCAAGGAATTTTTACTTATTCCTTAGAGTCAGAAGATAGATGAAGGTTTTTATATGTTTGAAAAATGACTTTAAATCAAGCCTGGATCCATGTCAATACAGAGAAGAAGTATACCTACCCATAATGATCTATGTAGTATTATATACCTCATTTGTTTTCCCATTAACGGAGCTCATTTTTGTGGGCTTATTCTAAGGCAGTGGATAAATACTACACATGAATGTGCAACAATTAGTGCTTCAAAGTGCAGTTGGACTCTTAGTTGTGTTATCACTCTATGACAATATAAAGTAATACATCAGTGCATAAACTTGGTATTAAGCTATTGATACATGTATCTCTGCCACGAGTCCTCATCATTGTGTATATTAAAGTTTTGACTTCTACATTCAGGTCAGAATTTATAAAGAATAGTTTGCAATCGAGAAACTTATTCAAAACCTCATATGTATTTTGTTGCCAATTTTATCAACCTCGTCATTTGTCATCTACTTGACATTTATTAAATTCCCACTGGGTACCAGGCTCGATGTCGTGAATTGACGAGAGAATGTAATGTAAAATGTTGCTAAACAAAACTCAGGCGGCTATCCTTTATTTTCGATGCATGATTCATCCACCCATGTCCTGACTGACAAACAGGACCGAAGACAGATGACTCAGGACAGGGACGCTAGGTGCCAGTAGTCACCAGGAAGTCAGCAGCTCCTCTTTGTTTCATATTCGAGGAATACTTATTAATCCAATACAAATTGGGCTCTTATTAAATGCCAAACCTGACTGCTGGCAAAGAGGGCTGACCAATTAGTAACCAATTATAGCTGTGAGTGGGCTCATCGTTTTGAACTATGCAAGTTTGAGACAGTTGTAGGAGAGATGACTTGTTCAGAGACACTGTTTCTGATTGCTCTTTGATAATAGAAACCATTTTCCCAAATCCTCGGCATCAATTTCTTCAATGTGTAAGTGGCCAGTGCTAAGTCCAGCATTCAGTTATCAGACCTCATTTTAATGACCTATCCACAGCATTTGTCACTATTGACAGCCTCTGTCCTTAATGACACACTGTCACCTGCTGATGTCCAGAATGCTAAACTTCACCTTGCTCCTCACTCTTGGTAGCTTCGGGTTTTAGTGCCATTTGCTGACTTAACCCTTCCTGCATGATTTCATTATGTCGTCCTCTGTGAGAACTCACTCTTTGGTCCTGTCCTCTTTGGTGTCTGCACGAATATTTTCAGTGTCCTCCACCAGCCTCAGGACCGTACACCTGTATGCACAGGGCCCCTAGACATAAACCTGCGACTCACCTCCAGACTTGTATACCCAACCACACACTCACCGTCTCTACCGGAAAGGGCAGTGGACAGTCAAAATTCAACATGTTTAAACCTTAATGGAACCTGTTACTGGACTAAATTGTTCCATTTGCCTGTGCACATCAAAGCCCAATCAAACATGAACAGGAGTTTGCAGCCAAAAAAGGAAGGCTCTTTTAATTGAGGAAATGGCGCCAAGCTCCACGTCATGGGAAAGATAGTGCTCAAAGGCTGGCTCTCCGGTGGCTTCCAGGGGTGGGTTATATAGGAGAAAGTCACCAATTGTGGTGGCTAAAGGAGTTGGGCCAGGGTAGGGAGTAGTTGATCATTGTATCAGGTCTTGATGTCAGCCCTGGCGTTGCTTTGTCATGGGCCTGGGCTGTCACACAAGAAAGTCGTGATGTTATCTTTTAGCTCAACTAAAACTCCATTTCTGTGGCCAGCAGACCTGAGGTTTTGTTCTTTAAGACAGTTTGAAACCAACCAGAACCTGATGTCCTAGGGGCTTAATGACCAAGGAAGGGCATGGATGGACCGAAAGGAGAAAGTGTGTGTGTGGTTACAACCTTCCCCAGAGCCTTTGAAAATAAATTCATCTTTTCATTTGCCCAGACTAAAACTCTTGGAGTTATTATAGACTCACAGTTTTTTCATCTGCTGACCTACATACATATTCCCAACATGAAATCCTGTTGGTTATAAGTAATTTATAGAATACGATCTCTTCTTTCCACATTAACTGCTGTAAATTCAAGCCGAGACAATATCAGTTCTCACCCTGGCCAGATAGCTTGATTGGTTAGAGCATCCTCTCAATTGGCAAAGGCTGCCAGTTTGATCCCCAATCAGAGCACATACAAGATCAGATCAATGTTTCTGTCTCTCTCTTCCTCAATTTTTGAAATCAGTTTGAAAACCGGTAATATCATATCAGCTCTCACCACCCAATATGTTTATAATGTCAGAATATTATGAACAATGTGTGAATGCTATAATTGTTCTACCATGTGTGCAACATGGAAATGACAACATGGTTTATTTTTTTGTTTTTTTCTTTTTTTACCCAATACAACATTTGTCACTTCTTGGAGCTCACTGATTAGATAGCTAGGTATATGTTAGATGATAGATAGATAGATAAATAGATAGGTAGATAGATAGATAAATAGATAGATAGGTAGATAGATAAAATAATAAATAGAGATGATTTGTTCAATCATATTAAGTTAAAAACTTAGGTTTTAAAGAGTTAAATTAGTAGAATTGGGGAGAGAACAAAGACTTTCCCCTATAAGACATAACATAAAGTTTGAGAATGAACAATATGAACATCAAAGTTTAATTTTTAACCCCAAACCTACTGTGATAGGAAGAATCGTGGTCCTCCAAAGATCTCTGTGCCTTCATCCCTAGAATTTGTGACACCGCCCAGGAAATTCTGTATGCGCGTGGAATTAGTTTGCTGGTCCACTGACTTTAAAATAAGGAGGCTGTTCTAGACTCTTCGTGTGGGCACATCGTGATGGCCAGGGTCCTCCAAGCAGAGTCTGCAGGCCTGGCTGTGAAGGTGGATCAGGGGGGTGAGCTAGGTCGTGTCTCAGGGCTGGGAAAGACAGGGGCACCGATTCTTCCCCGGGGTATCAATACAGAGACTTCGTTAGGCTGTCTCCGGGTTTTAACGCAGGAGACCCATTTCAGACTTGTGCCCCCCAGAGTCGTCGGAGAATACACGTGTGTTCCTTAAAGCCGCTAAAATGGTAGTAACCTATGACAGTTCTGATAGTTAACTCAGTTACCCTCCCAGGTGCTGAAATCCTTCTTTTTTTCAACAGTGCATCTTTTTTCTACCCGCGCAGAGTGTGTAGATGAAACACTCGCCTCCACAGAGTTTCCCAGTCGCTCTTCACACCATGGACGACTCATCTTGCTCTGTGGCTGCTTTCCTGACGCTTGGCATTCACTCCGGTCACTCTGCGCTTTCGTCCCCTTCCCTGTCCGGCGCGCTGCTCCCTGCTCCCCCGTTTTCCGGGGTTTGGGCTTCCAAACCTCTCCTGTTCCACAGCTTCCCCGTTAATCTTCTGCTGATGCCGCGGGTCCCATGTCACTGATACCTCCCACTTCATGTCTCCTCTCTTGGCGAGGTTCCCAAACAGCATCTGTCTGTGTTGCCTGATAGGGAGTGTAAATCGGTTTCCAGAGCCATGTACAAATTTCACAACGACATTTTTTCGCAAAGGGAAATTATTTTAATGTACATAAGCAATATAGCCACGTAGGATTAGCCTCTGTACTAGAATCTATTTTAAAATGTGTAAGCATAAATTAAAGAAAGAAATTATTGTTTATGCTGAGTAAATAAAAGACTAAGGCATTCATGTTTTGGTTTGCTAGATGAAGGCTTTTAGACTTTTAAAATTTTTTATTGATTTTAGAGAGAGAAGAAGGGAGAGAAAGAGAGAGACAGACAGAAACATTGATCTACTCTGGTATGTACCCTGATTGGGGATCAAACCTACAACCTTGGCATATTGGGAGGATGCTCTAGCCAACTGAGCTACCCAGCCTGGGCCTAGACATTGTTTTTCTGATGCATAAACTTCATTCAACTTAACTCACACATGTCTGGTTTGTTTTTTTTTTTTTTTTTTTTTACATGTCTGTTTTTTGCAGCTATACAATTATGAGACTTATTTCCCTTTTCTCAAATCCCAATTCCTGCTTTCTGGCATTATTGTAAAACCAGATCAGTAAATATTCCTAAATAAATTATGGTAAATCATCGTAAATAGTCCTAGGACCAGATTAGATTATAGATACAGATATAAATATAGATAGAGCATCACCATTTCAGAAAAAAGTGACTTTATTGTGTTTAAAGAAATAATACATAAAATTCAAGTAATGAAGAACAAAAAAGCTGAAGGCAAATAAATCTATTTAAATATAGAAACCCAATTTAAATAACCATAAATAATACCAAATGACTACATGTTAAAATGTATCTTAATTTGATACAATGGAAAGTGTAAGTTGATAAAATGATTGTATAAAAATTTTTATAACTATATCACTAAAATTAAAAGCATGTATTTATATTTTCACTTGGAAGAAAAGAAAAAGGGAAATATTCATTAAAAGTTAAAAGAATTGCTGAAATTTCAGAGAAATGTTTTATTAATAAAAGAATTTTTTTTAAGTTCTCTGAATAAAGAACATGCAAAAATCTTAGGAGGCTTGAATAACACAGATTTCTAAATGTATGCTTCAATTTCAGGCACTTTGCAAACGGACCTCTTGCCACGCATGAAGGAGTCTGCATTCCTACCCGTTCACTATTCGCTGAGTGAGTACCACCTCGTTATTACTATTGTCAAGACTTATAATATTGATAAGCTGTCATAATAATCCCCTTAGCTGTTTATTCCTATATCTCTAATTAACAGATTCAGTGTTCATTATATTTTATACTTACGTTCACTCTTAATGGATTACTTATTTTTATTTCTTGGTGAGATAAATTTATTGTCCATTTATTTTTAAAGGAAGACATGGTAATTGCACTAGTGCTGTCACATTCTTAATTCTTCTCTGTCACTGTTAAAATGCATATGGTAATCTAATTTCCTAGGGTCCCACTGGAGCCATGAACAAAGCTCAGATTAGGGCATTTCTTAGGTGCGTATCAGACACGTGATGGATGATCAATGCTCAAAATAATGCATATCTAGTCAATTAATTTCTTGTATGAAAGGGAGGGTAGGAGGGAGGAGGAGCTGGAAGAAAGAAAGAGGGAGAAAATCTGGTCTGAAAAGAAAGGAAAATAACAGCGATGCTGCAGAAAGGGTCTATAGACAACAATATGGCCTCAGCACATGTTTCTAATGGACAACTGTAGCATGAGTAATGGGGGAACCATTTGATTTGGGCAACAGTTGCATGAAGGAATGGGGGAGAGTATCTGAGGGCACAGCAGCCAAGCGGTCCTTGGGCTCTGCCTGCACACGCAATGTCTTCACCTCAAAAGGTGGAGGAGAAATACCATTGAAATAACTGACCCCTTAGTTCAAAGTTCAGAGAGTGAGTGGACTTGCAAGACTCTGCAGTCATGCATGGCATTAGTAACAGCACATGGTCAGTATAGCAACAGAGCTGAAACCCAGGCAGTCATGGAAAAGCCAAGAGTTCTAACTGCAGCCTCCCATCCTTTCTCAGACATTCAAGTCACACTGTCAGACGGTGAACTAGCAAGACGTGTGGAAAGGACCTTGGTTTCAAGGAAGAAACCAAGGTGCAAGTTTACTGGGGTCCTTTGCCCCATTGATCACATAGCTAGAACCAGTCATTCTAACAAGGTCAGACCTCTACTCCATCCATTTTCTTTAAACAGAGTAGACAAAGTAACACAAGAAAACTCCAGCATAGTTTAAATATTGGGCAGCAAATTATAAGTCGCTAGACAGCACATCCTCCTTACCTTGACCACGTTTCAACACCATACTTGCAGAAGTCCATGGAAATAAGCAGACTGCTCTTCCAGGTCAGCTAGACATTAGCCTTGTTCTTACACACCTGGGTAGGGAAATCGCAGTTAAATGTTTACAACATGAAGCAGTTCTCTGCAAAGCTGAGCTCTGGGTCATGGCGGTGGTGTGTGTTGCTGGAGTTGAGTGATGGCAGCTGGATGTAAGGGGATAAAGAGTGGGCCAGCCAGGGTATCAGACATATCACAAAGGTGACCCTTTAGAGCTTCCACACTGGTAAAGCATGGACAGAGACTAAGAGCTGGCGCCAAAACCTGCAGCTGGTGAAGAGGAGGTATAGGAAATTTTTTTAAAAAATGACAACAAGGATAGATAAGGTTGGCATTCCTGGATGCCCCTGGAATGACCTTGAAAAAGCAGTACAGTATGAAGGCAGCCACCCCAATGCTAGATCTGTAGGTAAACAGGGTATATTAGCTTTCCATTGTGGCCACAACAAATCACCAGCAACGGCCACCATTTATTAGGTCACTGTGTGGAAATTGGAAGTTTGGGTACAGCATGGCTGCCCTGCGTTCTTGGCAGGGACTCAGGCTGAAATCACAGTGTGGGCAGCTGTGCTCCCTCCCCGGAGTTCCGGGGATGAGTCCCTCAAGCTCACTCAGGATGTTAGCCAACTCATTTCCTTGTGTTTGTGGATCTGAGGTCCTCATAGGACGGAGACCCCTATTTCTTTGCTGCTTTTTGGCAGGGGGCAGGCCTTTGCTCCCCGATGCTGCCCACACCCCTTCCCCATAGTCCATGTGGCCCCTCTAGAATAGTGGATGGTTGTGGTGAACTTTAGCTTCTGCCATGGACCAGTGTGGCTAGTAATTCTGAGTCTTGAGGGAGAACGGTGCGGAATTAAGAAAATAGACTCCCTGAGAAAAGAGGATGGGATCAGAGGCCTCTTCAATGCTGATGGCATATCAGAGAGAGCGAGCCTCTGGTCTTTGCTTTATTATATAGCATAGACAATTAAAGCCTTTAATCCAATATACAAATAGGGAGGTCTCTGATATAAAGCCACTCAACTGAGGCATAGATTGGATTCCTCATGAGATGCACCACCCTACATCATGCAACAGTCAAGGGTGTGGGGAAAAGCTTAGTGTTGAAAAGATCTTTAAAACCAAGGTCCATGAGTTTAGTACCTATGTCTTCTTCTATGTACTTTATTTTTTCAGGTCTTATATTTATGTCTTTGATCCATTTTGAATTAATTTTAGTACAAGGGGACAAACTGTAGTCGAGTTTCATTCTTTTGCATGTAGCTTTCCAGTTTTCCCAGCACCATTTGTTGAAGAGGCTTTCTTTTCTCCGTTGTGTGTTGTTGGCCCCTTTATCAAAAATTATTCGGCCATATACATGTGGTTTTATTTCTGGACTTTCTATTCTGTTCCATTGGTCTGAGTGTCTATTTTTCTGCCAAAACCATGCTGTTTTGATTGTTGTGGCTCTATAATATAGTTTGAAGTCAGGTATTGTAATGCCCCCAACTTCATTCTTTTTTCTTAGGATTGCTTTGACTATTCGGGGATATTTTTATAGTTCCATATAAATCTGATGATTTTTTGTTCCATTTCTTTAAAAAGTGTCATTGGAATTTTGATGAGAATTGCATTAAATTTGGATGGTTTTAAAGAGCATTTTATGAATTTGACTCCAAAGGCAAAAGAAGTGAAGGCAAAGATAAATGAATGGGACTACATCAGACTAAGAAGTTTTTGCTCAGTAAGAGAAACTGACAACAAAATAAACAGACAGCCAACTAAATGGGAAATAATATTTTCAAACAACAGCTCAGATAAGGGCCTAATATCCAAAATATACAAAGAACTCACAAAACTCAACAACAAACAAATGAAAAATCCAATAAAAAAATGGGAAGAGGACATGAACAGACACTTCTCCCAGGAAGAAATACAAATGGCCAACAGATATAAGAAAAGATGCTCATCTTCATTAGTTATTAGAGAAATGCAAATCAAAACTACAATGAGCCCTGGCAGGTTGGCTCAGTGGTAGAGCGTCAGCCTGGCATGCAGAAGTCCCGGGTTCGATTCCCGGCCAGGGCACACAGGAGAAGCGCCCATCTGCTTCTCCACCCCTCCCCCTCTCCTTCCTCTCTGTCTCTCTCTTCCCCTCCTGCAGCCAAGGCTCCATTGGAGCAAAGATGGTCCGGGCGCTGGGGATGGCTCCTTGGCCTCTGCCCCAGGCGCTAGAGTGGCTCTGGTCGTGGCAGAGCGATGCCCCAGAGGGGCAGAGCATCGCCCCCTGGTGGGCGTGCCGGGTGGATCCCGGTCGGGCGCATGCGGGAGTCTGTCTGACTGTCTCTCCCCGTTTCTAGCTTCAGAAAAATACAAAAAAAAAAACCACAAAAAAAACTACAATGAGATACCACCTCACACCTGTTAGATTAGCTATTATCAACAAGACAGGTAATAGCAAATGTTGAGAAGGAACCCTCATTCACTGTTGGTGGGATTGTAAAGTGGTAAGGCCATTATGGAAGACAGTATGGTGGTTCCTCAAAAAACTGAAAATAGAACTGCCTTATGACCCAGCAATTCCTCTACTGGATATATACCCCCCAAAACTCAGAAACATTGATACGTAAAGACACATGCAGCCCCATGTTCATTGCAGCATTGTTCACAGTGGCCAAGACATGGAAACAACCAAAAAGCCCTTCAATAGATGACTGGATAAAGAAGATGTGGCACATATACACTATGGAATACTACTCAGCCATAAGAAATGATGACATCGGATCATTTACAACAAAATGGTGGGATCTTGATAACATGATACGAAGCGAAATAAGTAAATCAGAAAAAAACAACCACATGATTCCATACATAGGTGGGACATAAAAACGAGACTAAGAAACATTGACGAAAGTGTGGTGGTTATGGGGGGTGGGGAGGGAGAGAGGGGAAGGGAGAGGGGGAGGGGCACAAAGAAAACTAGATAGAAGGTGATGAAGGACAATCTGACTTTGGGTGATGGGTATGCAACATAATTGAAGGACAAGATAAACTGTTCATGTTTTCTTTGAACATATGTACCCTGATTTATTGATGTCACCCCATTAAAATTAATAAAAATTTATAAAAAAAAAAAAAAGAAAAGAAATAATCTTAGTATTAAAAGAGTTGGAAAGGCTCAGTCCCAAACCAAACCTTAGGCACAACGGCCCCGCAGCTACAGCCAGTCTCCCGCAGGCTCGCACTCTCCCCTTGCTGCTACATCTCTCTGATTTCTGCTGAACAGAGTTCTGCTTTCAAGGGCTCATGTGATGAGACCACACCCATCCAGATAAATCTAGGATAATCTATTTTAAGACCTTCTAACTGTATCTGCAAAGTCCTCCCCCCCCTTTTTTTGTCATATAACAATGTGTCGCAGGTTCTATAATTTATGATGGAACATCTTTGAAGGGCAGTGTTCTGACTAACACAAAGGACTAAGAAGCAACCTTCCCTCGAGATGACCACAGGAAGAAAGGAAAAGGGGGTGAAGAATAGAAACTCAGAACTCAGGGGTCCGTTAAACCAGGAGAGGACATATGCACGGTCCAACGTTTGCACTCTGTGGAATTAAATATTTTGCAGTAGTTCTTAAATAGTGAAAATGACGCCAATATTGCAAAGTCCTAATACATTTTGTAGCCTTGGGAAGAAAATAAAAGGAGCATATTAACATGCTGAAGACTGAGCAAGGCTAGAGGAGGAGAGAGAGAAGTGGTCTGGAATTCCAGGATCAGGTTACTCAAGCTTGCCTAAAGCCTTTCAGCAGGTTAGAAGTTGGTCAGAGGAGCTGTTCTTGGTGCCTCTCGTCTGACTTCGTCCTGTGGTTTGATGTCTTTCACAAGTTGGGTATGTATGCTTCTCTTCAGTAAGATGATGGTCCCGGAACTTTCATTCTCTTTGCCTCCATTATTTGATACCCTGCCTGAAAGGGAACAATTTCTCCTTCCTGTGGCAGTGTATACTGTTTGAATTATTTGAGTCACGCTGGAGGGCTATTCTTATTTACTTATATGCCCTTCAACATAATGCCCAATCCAGAAGCTGTGAATATGTCACCTAAAGGTGATGGATATCTTCAAATGGTCACATTCCAAAGTTATAACAGGCACTTGCTTTAAATTGGTGTGATTATGTCTCATCCACGTGATTTGAAAGGACGGCACAAACAGGCAGCCTTTCTGTTGCTCTGACGCCTTCCTCCTATCACAGAGCCAAACAACATTTTCATCTCTTGACTGGATATGATAGCTGTGTGATTCTTTCTCCTCTGTGATTACAATTAATCTGTCTATGTTTCTGGGCTTTACAATTTTTTTTGGCATATTCCTTTTTCTTCTTTCTTATTTTTTTTTCTATACAAGCTGTTTACATTCTCAGAATGACGATCTTTAGATCTTTATGCTTGCCCGCTTTTCAGGTTAGTCACCTTCTGTCCCAGCTTCCTCTTTACGGCTTTGCTAATGATCACCCTCATCTCTTTATACTTGGGCTTTGATTTAGTTCCTTCGCTTCACACAAGCACTGCAATTATTCGAGGTGCATTCAATAGCTCACTTGAAGGAAGCAGACAAAATAATCCTTACAAAGTCTCAATATTGATTTTGTACTCTGTAAAGATTTACAAGAGCTTAATGGGAGCGTTGTGGAAACTAAGGACATCAGACGAGTAATTGTTTCAACCAGTACTTTTTAGGGAAGCGGTAAGAACAGACACAAAGAAAAAAAACAAAAGCCATTTGTCAGGATATGGAAAAGCTACTGAGGTTGCAGTGAAAGAACGCAACGGAAGCATGGTATCCTTCAACCCCATTACGAGATTTAGAAACTATTGTGACATAGAATGCGTATGCAAAAGTGCATGCTGTGGACCCCAATAAAGGTAAACTGCACCCTTACCTTTGCTTTACTCATTGGGAAAGGGATCAACTATAGAACAAATATTAATTTAGAAAAATTTTTAAGTGTAGTTTACTTTGCCACAAATTATGTTTAAGTCAGTTTTCCAAGTTGCACATAATCTGATGGTTTAACAACAGTGAATCTCCGGAGAAGTTCTACAGAACGTGTGGAGTTAAAGAGCCAATTCAAAAGATAATAATAATAATGTTTATAAAGTACCAGCCCAAAAAGTTATATCTCTATGATTCTACTCATGTAAGCATTCTTGATATAACAAAATTATGGAACTATACTGTAGAGAATTACTCATCTAACCTTGAACCCTCTATGACTTGGATTAAGGAACTTTAGTTAAGAGCCCTGAATGAATGTCTCTTGGATGCAAACACCAAGAAACTGTGTGTGTGAGTGACCTTTGTGCAGACACAGAGGAATGCATGTGAAAGGACTTTAGAAAATTAGCCTAGAGGTTCTAGATTGCCCCTTCCTTTGTGCTTGTTAATTAGCAAAAGAAAAAGAATGTACTGACCCAAATTAGCCTTTTCTCTATGTCAGCAAAACGGCCATTAGTCATTCTTCCCTTTATCACTTGGTCTCCCTCCCTTGTATTCCTGTTACCTCTGTTCTGCTTCTGGTCATAAAAGCTGAGTGAAAAGGAAATTCAGATCTTCTTTGCCTCCCTTGGCAAGCCTCCCCCTCTTCATCTTGACATAAGTTTGTGACTTGAGTAGGTTTTTTCCATACGACACTGGTAGTTCCAGTGGGCTGGATTATTACACTATAGGACAGGTTCATGTCACAAATGATGATTGATAGTGTGTGGTAGAAGAGAAATTGGTGTGGCTAGAATAGGGAAACATGAGGGATCCTTATAGTGATAGAAATGGAGTGTCTTGACTGTGTTGATGTCGGTATCCTGGTTGCGATGTTTTACTCTAGTTTTGCAAGAGTACAAGAGTTCTCCAATTGGGGAGAACTGGGTTAAGGTGCTAAAGTATCTCTGTGCATTATTAATTACAATTACATAATAATTTGTATCTTTAGAAAAATTTTTTATTGAATTTTTTATCTGAGAAAAAAGATAAGGACTCATATTTTCATCACAATTTTAATAAAGTGGCATTTCTATACATTTTATGCACAAATCCTAGATTTAGGAATTATTTTTAAAATGAAGCATAGAACATAGACAAGAAATAGTAAAATAAATAAATTTTGAGGCTATATAATAAAATGGGAATGAGTAAAAACAATAACAATAATTAAACCTTACTGATAATTGTTCTATACATTCTTTGTTATTTTTTGCCATCTTCAATATAACTATATAATAACTAACATATAGAAAGGCTATGAGTTGCCCAGTGCTGTAGTGTAGTGTGTTATAAAGCTAAAATTTATATCTAGGCTAAATAATTAAAAGTAACATTAATTAAAAAGTGAATCACTGTCTACTTTTTATTTAATCTTAACCAGCTTCCACAAGCTTTGTTGCTTAGTTCCAGATATTTTAATTCACGACATAGGTGACTTCTGTTGAGAAAAGTATCCTATGGTGTACAGTTTAAAATGAAATCATGTAATTTTGAATGGATCTCTTTGGTCTATTTTAGAACACCATTACTGTGTGTTTGTAAAACAAAATGTTTTATAAATCTTCACTCTCCAATATGATAGATACTTATTTACCTGTGGTTATTGAGCACTTGAAACATGGTATGACTGAGAAACCCAATAAATTAGTAACTTAGCACATATTAATTTAAATTTAAGTAGCTGATGTAGCTAGTAGTTCCCATATGGGACAAAGTGGGTTTAGCATGTAGAACCCATGAACTCCAAGCTCAGGTCTACCCCAATTACAGCTACAATATTGCCCCCTCCCTCAGAAACTGCCTGGCAGTTGGCAATATCTCAGTTAAATCTTGTTACATGAATCCAGAAAATTTGTCATTTGGTGTCAAACCTGACAATTTGAGAAAATTAATCTAATTGGGAATTAAAAGCAACTGGCCTCAAAAAGTTTAAATAAGGACATCCACATTTTTAAGGATTTCATATGTTCGTGACTAGTTATTCTCTAGCTCTACTACAGAACCTGAATATTAAACACCACTAATGACTCCCACCTCCATAGACAAGACTAAAAAGTAGAAATGTACCCTAGGCTGAAATGGAGAGAAACCAATGTCACATGTGAGTTAGAAAAGGCTGTCATACAGAACTCTGAGCACTTCTCCAATTTCAAATTGTCATTTTGATCTAAACTCATGTGTGTTTATCTTTTTTATATCTGTTTATTTATTTTTTTCATTCCAGATCCAGCACATGAGCTAAATAGGAGACATGTACAGGCTAACCCTGTGCTTTATAGTTTTCAATTTTTTCTAACAATTCTTTTTCAGAATAATAACTTAATTTTTCCTCCCTTGGGGGGGCATTCATTCACTCACTCCATCCTCCATGGATTAGCCGCAAGACTTTCATAAATATGAGCTCTCTCCCATCATCTATGCTGAATTCTGGATGCAAAGCCAATGGAGTAAGCCAAATTCTCATCTGTAACTGGGTTTATAAACTTGCAGGACAAAGACAAAGACAATTATCCAGTGAAAAGCTAAATTTGACCTCTTTCCTCATCATTTACCCATGTGTCCTGCTCAGAAATGAACTTTGTTTTCTCTCCGTTACGTCCCGCAAACAGTGACTGTTCAGTCCTCCTGATTTCACTCTTGTTCTGTTGTCACCGTTCCTGTGCTCAGCGTGTCTGGCCAGGACATTCTGTTTCATGTCAGATCCCTGCCCACTTACAATATATCCTTCACCATTTGAGTCATAATTGTTTATTTAGCAAGGAATCCATATCTCTTGTCCCCTCAACTCCAAATTCTCCTAGGCTGCTCTTGGCAAACTATATAGCCCCAGATCAAATCAGCCCGTGCTCCATTGTATATCCTGTGACCCAAGAATGTTTTTGACAGTCTTCAAAGGGAAGAAGGAAGAAGAGAAGTTGGAGGAGAAGATGGAGGGAAATTGACAAATTGAATTAGTAAGTGAGGGGCCACATATAGCTGAGGAAACCCAAAGTGTTTTCTTCCTATCTGGTTCTGTTCAGAGACAGTTTGCTGACCTGGGACAGGATACACTAAATCTGCTTACTGAATTGTCGTGTCAGGGCTTTCGTGATGGAAGTTAGTGTCTAAGGACTCGGACATCAGCGACTGTGAGTTGATCCTGCACTTTCACCGTCGGGGGGTATGGAATAATTCAGCCTGTTTCCCCTTAGTATGAAATGGAGGTGCAGAGGGTGTGTATCTCGTAGAACTGCGGTTATCATTAAAGGGGACGATGCTGCCAAGTATGTGGCCAGGCACCTGAGGGGACGCGGCCAGGTCGCAGCCTCATTTTCCACCGCACACTCTTCTCACCACCGGCTCTTATCTGCAGCTGTCCTCCCCCACGTCTGTGTGTGCTCACATGGTCCCTTCCGTGTGAACAGCATCATTGTACTGCATGCTGCCGGAAGTCGTGTCTACACCGCTTTCCAATTTCTGCTCAAATACCGCTTTCTGGCCATAGCCTCAATGCTTCCCCTCAGCTTGACCAGCATAGTATTCCATTTTGTGTGATTATACCACAATTCGACCATTCTCCATGAGCGTGATCCCATTATAATATGGTTGCTTCAGCAAGACCAATCAATTGTCTCAACTGTATTTTGCTTAGGAAATAACTCCTTCTCCTGTGTCCTGAGTGCCATTTGACCCACTCTAAGCCTAGTTGGCCCCCTAAGTATTTATTTAGTGCATTGAGGGGAGCCAATACCCCATTAATGTCTCTCTGTGCATTATCCATTCTTATCTATTGTTGCATTCACACTTTCTCTGATACTGGCTAAATGTCACAGATCAGGACATGACTGGAGCCTAGTAATTCATTCACTCTCTCTTGCTTTCAGGACATTGTATTCTCAATCACAAAATTGGTATTTGTCCCTTTGTGAAAAATTTTTTTTTCTGAAACTAGAATAGAAATTTCCTGAGTTTGGTAATGTTCATACTCAGAGCAATTCACTACATTAAACCAATGAAGCGCCCAATTGTGTTATGCACTAATTTTTTTATGTTACTACTTAGGTAATAAAACACAACAGTGTGAGCTTTAGAGTCTAATAAGGACATGCCTTGGTGGTTGTTAGGAATATGAGTATGCGTTAGCTGCCCTTAACAACTCTGATCTGTCATTATCAGACCATTAAAAACCCAAGGGTGAATTATTATGGTTCCAGAAAATAAATATAAGTGACAGAGAACATAAAACTAATATATTTGAATGAAAATGCTTATACATGAGGAATATTATCATGCATAGATAATAAAGTCCTTTAAGAGTTTTAAAAAGGAAATTTTCTTTAGAAAGTTGGAAACTTTCAAGAATAACAATAAAAAGTACACAGGACCCAAATACTGTCTCTTGGGTCCTGTATTCTTGTATCTTGGAGATGTATTTAGATTTATAGAAAATCAAGGTTTTACTATCTCTTAGTGCCCAAAGAGCCTTGAAGTAGTAACTCTAAGGCCCCGGGGGAAATGCTGGCGAGTTATTGGTTAGTATTCTGTCCCTATTCTGTGGCTTTCACCTCTCACCTTCTATCCAGAACTTCCTGACAAGGTCACACTGCAAGTGTCTGAAGGATGGACCCTCCAAGACTGACCCAGAATCCTTAGACTCTTTGACAGAAGAGCAAGAAAGTCACAGAGAAAGGGAGTGAGCATGCTCTGTCTGTTGTCGGTTGGTATGCATTTTGATGCCATTTTGATTTGATGTAGAGTAAACAAGGTCATTTTTCCCTAATGTCTCAGGGAGAAAAACCATAGACTCTGAATTTCATTAACGTCTTTTTCAGAAGCAATTTGCATAACAAGTATCAGCATATAGCTTAAAGTAAAGTAGATTACAAAGTGACAATTTTATTTACTTACTGAAAAGCTGATGATCCCTGTTTTTCTGAAGTTTTCTTCTTGAATTAGTAGTTAAAAAGTTATTAATATAGTCAACCATTTTGACTCACAGTACAGAATTTTGTATGGATCAACCCATATTGTTATTAAAGATAGTAATGGATATACTTTGTAATAAAGTCAAAATATTCAACATTGTATATGTATGAAATTCTTTCTCTTTGGTCCTACTTAAAAACGTATTGCCCCTAACACAGGAGTTAATGTTTTTATTATAAACAATGAAGGAGAATAAAAAGGAGAGACCGTATAACTAGAGGCAAGATATATGAAAGATCATCTCTAAAAGCCCTGACTCATGATTAATTCAGTTATTCTGTACCCATTATCATGAAATGTACCCATCTTTGCTTAGAAGTTATTTATTACTTACTGTCTCTGATTAGTTAACTTATTTTACCAATGAAATCCCAGTTTCCTATGCAGATGAGTTATTTCCTAACTGAAATACAGTTGAGTCAAGTGGTTGGTCTTGCTGAAGCAACCCCAGTATAATGGGATCACGCCCATGGAGAATGGTTGAATTGTGGTATAATCACACAAAAAGGAATACTATGCCTGTCAAGCTGAGGGGAAGTATTGAAGCTATGGCCACAAAGCAGTATTTGAGCAGAAATTGGAAAGCAGTGTAGACAGGACTTCTGGCAGCATGGATTACAGATGAAATGCAAGTTTTCTTTTGGATTCTTCAATCCTGGTGAAAATAACAGGTACCGTTATTACAGGGCAGGGCAAAAAAGTATTTTGACAGTTGTGAGTACACAACATGCAGTTTATTTATTCTTGAATTCTTATTGATTAGTTATTGTATTGTTTTTCATATGACCAGCTGTCAATATACTTTTGCCCCACCCTGTATAAAGTACAGTATTAGTATTATGAAGAATTAGGTGTAAATCAGGTCAAGTCCATTAGGAAAAACAGTTTTATTATATAACGCAAAGCAGAGACTCTGCTTCCCGTGATGCACTTCACTTCTTCTGAACATACATTCCTAAACATAAAGGGTGTACTCTTTACTTTCATACTTGACACACAGCTTTCCAAGCCATTAAATAGATGTTTCCATTCTGTGTGCAGAGCTGATAATATCTTGATAATATTTTCAGACCTTCTGGGTTAGAGGTTAGAAGGCCCATGGCAGGTTAAGCTCTTTCTCCAGGAGATGGCCTTGGGCTACCTTCCTTCTCTTCTAGGCAGACTGCCTTATAGTACAAGTATAATGTTGATGGTGTCACCAGGCATTCTTGATTATTGTCTTGACCAGTGCATTGAAAGGAGAAAGAGTGGTCACATGAACCTTCAAAGCTATCCTAACCTGCACAGCTGACTATCACAGCAACACCTGTTTTGTTTTGTTTTCTAGGGGTCAGAAAGACCCATGTCCCAAGTCCCAGAGCATACCTTGTAACAGATCAAGTTTGAGTTCGGTTATTTTCTAAACTCATTTTATCCTACTTATTAATCATTGTGTATATGTGTGAAGACAGATTTTGTTGTATGTATCATGTATCTAACTTTTATTTATTATTATTATCTATTGATATATCTCTGATTCTACTTGAAAAATGAAGTTCAGGTGAGATCAGGTCTTAATCCTGGCCAGCCTCTTAGAAATATCTTTCCATCTGGAAAAGCACACTAATATCTGGGCCACAATCCCAAACAACCAAATTTGAACCCCTGGAGGTGAACGTCAGCATATGTACTTGAAAAAGTTTTCCCAGGGTGGTTCTAATGTATGGCCAGATTGAGAACCTCTGGACTAGATCTACGCCCTGTTTTCAAGCTTTGTTTGTTTGATAATTGCTGTGGAAATACCTGATGTAATAAGATCCACCACTCCCTCTGTGATTAAAAAGAGACTGAGGCAGTTGTCCTTTCAGCACCACCACCACCACCACCACCCCCGCCAGGGGCATTTTGATCTAATGCCCAGAGCTCCACAGAGGTTGTTCAGAAACCATGTTAGATGATGAGGTATGTTGTCTAAGTTTTAAACTTCTATGATTATAATCTTCATTTTTAACCTGAAACCTGTATAATTATGATAACCGGTATTACCCCAATTAGTTCAATTTAAAAATTCCAGTTGCAGAGGAAGAGGAAATGAGTTATTGTTTAGTGGGAGTGGAGTTTCCTGGTAGGAAAATGAAGAGGTTCTGGAGGTAGATAGGGGTGGTTATTATAGGACAGTGTGAATGTACCAGACTGCATGCTCACAAATGGCTAAAGGTGTAAATTTATTGTTATCACAATAAAAAACAGAATAAAGACTCCCAACCCCCCTTCTGTTAGCCAGCAGGCAAGTTACTGCCCCTCTCTCTAAATCAGTGTCCTCGTCAGTATAATGGAACTGGATGAGAGTAGATATACTAGCAAGCTCTGTGGGAAAGAATCACACTGATTTCCTAATAATCAAGGTCCCTGTCGTTCCGATGCTTTCTGAGTGTGACTTCTGTTGTTAAGATCACTTGTATTTGTGATATGCTCCTCTTTTTGTAGGATTCTCGGTAGAAATCACCAATTTCAGTTTTGCTTATAAGCCAGGCTTTCATCACTTTTAAAATAATACAAATAATCTTTATTTTTAAAATATTGGCTTAAGGAACATATGGAAGACAAAGATGATATTCTAATCTTAATTTTAAAAGGTACTGAGGTGTCACGACCGGTGGTGGCACTGTAGATAAAGTGTGACCAGGAACGCTGAGGTCACTGGGTTGAAGCCCCCTAGTTCTGGCTTTAAGTGCAGGCTTATCAGAACGGGGTCACTGGCTTGTGCAAGAGAATTAGCCACACCATCCCAAAAGCTGTCCAGCTTGAGCCCAAAGGTCGCTGGCATAAAAAGTGCAAGGTCACTGGCTTAAGCAAGAGGACACTGGCTAGTCCCTGGTCAAGGCATGCACAAGAAACAGTCAATGCACAACTAAAATGAAAGCAACTACGAGTTGATGCTTCTCAACCTCCCTTTTCCCCAAAAATAATAATATAAAAGGAGCTGAGGTGAACACTATTTCTTGTATTTAACCCAAAGATTTATCTAAATGACTAAACATCACAGAGGTGGCGATCAATTTTGTATGTATGTATACAGATTAGGTCATTTCCATTGTAGTTGTTTATGTCACCCTAGGAAATATATGTTAATACCCCAATGATGACACTTACTGCCAACACCATTAATCTTTAGTTTTCAAATTCCAAACAAAGCAGCAAACATAAGGCACCCTTTCATGAAGGCAAATGATTGGTCACACACGGACAGATGTCTCTGAAGGCAGTGGTGCCAAATGACCATCTTTTCATTTTATCCTCCTTCTGCAAGAATATTTTTTAAACCTTCAGAAGTAAGCCTTCAATTCTGATTCATTTCAGAGTCTTCAGACTTTGAGTTTATTAAAGACATAAAAGGGCTCCCCAGCTAATAAGCTATGTGCTTTTTGCACCTGAAAGACAAAAATAAATAAAAATAAGAAAAGTCAAAGCCAAATCCAACCAGAGTGTGAAGACTAATTTGCCAAGAACTGTTAAGCATGATGAATCTTTCAAATGCAGGGAGAAAAATTATTAATTCAAACTTTGAGGAAGATAGAGAGGCTGATTTAAATGTTATGTGAGTCATGCTTGTACCTAGTTCATTAATTCCAATCTCTCCCTTCAAAGGCATTTTAACGGGAACACACGTCAAAGTTTTATGATTGTTACATAAAGTACAGTTCCCCAAGGTTTCAAATGCTTTTTTCTAAAAGATAGTAGGTTGACATGAAGTGAGTTTATCTAAGTTTATCTCTATTTCAAATTTATTCTCTCTTCAGAAATTCTGATCTCCCTACTTAATAAGTTGCCAGAATTAAGTTTGTTTTAATCCTCTAAATTTTAATAAACAGAGGTGCAGTATTTCAATAACGTATTGCTCATTTCACTGAAGGACCATAAGGAGCAAACAGATTGGTCCTTGTCTTGCCCAAAATGTCACATTTCCTCAGAAAAGGGAATGTGAGGAATGCACCTGCGTCTGAATATCTCATTTGACACCCAGCCCGGTGTCACCATCCATTCCTGTCACTCTGTGTTCTTTGTATAGCAGATGTGCCTGTGGGGGGGCGGTGCAAAAAATTATTTCTCCTCCCACCTTTCAAAGCTCTTCTGGCTTGGACTAACTAACAATCAAATTAACTTGAGACAAATGAACAGGAGAAAATAACCAAAGTTAACATGTATGTGCACACAGCAGTGCCATAAGACGATGAGACAGGTAAGGCTCATCTACCATCTTGAGCTCATGAGAAGGGAGTGGGTTGTGGGCCATCTTTAACAATGGGGTGCAGAGAAGACTTTGATCCAACAGCCCTCCTGGGTTTTGCACACCCTGTCTTTTGCACACCGGTTCACATTAAGCTATCACTAGCTGCGATAATATCTCCCTTTGTGGGGCAGGTCCTCTAAATACCTTTTAGGCAGTAAGTGGAAAGGTCAGAGGTTTTTCCTGCATCTTTGTGAAAAATAACCAGCTTAACTAACAAACAAAACAAGAAAAGCAAACAAACAAAATTTAGAAACAAACAACTGTACGGCAGTTTCCAAAGAGAAGGAGGGTAAGGTAAAAAAGAATAAAGAGGGTGACATATATGGTGATAGAAGATGATTTGACTGTGGGTGGTGGGCCCACAATGTCATATGCACTGCTCACAAAAATTAGGGGATATTTTATTGGTTCATATTCATTTTAAAATATCCCCTAATTTTTGTGAGCAGTATATAAATGATGTATTTAGAATTGTACACTTGAAACTTACATATTTTTATTAACCAATGTCACCCCAATTAAGTTTAATTTAAAAAGTAACCAGCTTAAAATATCCAATAGCCCAAAGAGCGATATTTTGGGGTGGCAAAATTCAGCTACCCCTAAAGCCCCCAGATTTTACATTTCTAGGGGGTAAGATCATCTTAAGGCTCATTATTTGGTTTGCGTTTATTTTTTCTTATTTTTTAAATGAATACTAAAATTATTTTCTTCTTCAATAGTAATTTATTTTATCAGGATCATCAATGAAAATAACATCTCTCTGGATTCAGTTGTCCATTGAAACCTGGCCTCAATCAGATATCAATTATCATAGCTTGTTATGAAATACTCAAGATGAATAAGACTCAGTTATGCTTTTCACATAATTGGCAGTTAACAATTTTGAGATTTGTTTAGCTAGATACATTGGAATGAATTTACAAACCAAAGGATACATGTACTCAGCTAATTTACATGATGCCATCTCCTATTCTTATTCTCTAGATTTATTTTTTCTTTATAAGTATCCAAGGTAGTAGGCACCTTAGCAGTGGTAACAGTTCAGGAGAAGTATTTCTAAGTACAGATACAGAAAGGGTGTGGAAAGTTGCTCTGTTAAGACTTTGAGTAATAAGCTATGTTTCTATATTTGTCCCATAAAATCCTTTAAAGGTCTTTGTATCACAAAATAACTGAAATAGATAATTGAAGTTATTGAAAATTACACATTTCCTTTTAATGTACTCACGTTTGCTTTGAATTTATTCTTTCAATTAGTTTTCTACACCTTTTAATTGTCCACTTGTAAAATCCCCAACTATTAAAAAACAATAACTGTGACTTTTTTTTCAAAGTAATTTTAGCTACATTTTTTTTTGTTTTTGTTTTTGTTTTGTTTGTTTGTTTTTTTGTATTTTTCTGAAGCTGGAAACGAGGAGAGACAGTCAGACAGACTCCCACATGCGCCCGACCGGGATCCACCCGGCACGCCCACCAGGGGGCGACGCTCTGCCCACCAGGGGGTGATGCTCTGCCCACCAGGGGGAGATGCTCTGCCCACCAGGGGGCGATGCTCTGCCCCTCTGGGGCGTCGCTCTGTTGCGACCAGAGCCACTCTAGCGCCTCGGGCAGAGGCCAAGGAGCCATCCCCAGCGCCCAGGCCATCTTTGCTCCAATGGAGCCCCGGCTGTGGGAGGGGAAGAGAGAGACAGAGAGGAAGGAGGGGGGGTAGAGAAGCAAATGGGCACTTCTCCTATGTGCCCTGGCCGGGAATCGAACCCGGGTCCCCCGCACGCCAGGCCGACGCTCTACCGCTGAGCCAACCGGCCAGGGCCTAGCTACATTTTTATGCTGATAAAAAGATATTCCAACTGGAAAACTCATTTTAGTAGTTACAAATAGAATGCAATGTTATTTCATGCAATTTCTAAAAATAATTGAGGATTCTAATAATAAATGTTTATTTACATACAACTGCTGAAAATTAATAGTTATTTATCACAGTAAAAATGGCATGGTACCCAACTGCTTTCAGATATGCTAAAATAGCATTTTACCCTGCCCTGGCCAGATAGTTCAGTTGGTTAGAGTATAATCCTGAAGCCCAGAGGTTGCTGGTTTGGTTCACAGTCAGGGCACATACAGGAACAAATTGATACTCCTTTCTCTCTCTCTATCTCCCCCTCTCTCTCCCTCATCTCTCTTTAAAGTCAGTAAATAAACTATAAAAGAAACTGCTGTTTCATTTTTTTTTAAAAAAAAGCATTTTAAACCATTTAATGTTGATTGTGTTTTTGCTAAAATATCTTCCTCAGGGTGCCTTTCTGAATCTTCATACTCTCCAATTTCTTTCTCAGTTTGTAGTAAGTGCTTTCTCTATGTATTCCCATTACAATCAATCTTCCACCTGATATTGGTATGTTAATTGTTGGTTTAATTTTCTATTTTTCTACACAATACCAAGGTCTCCTTGAAATTAAGAGCCATGCCTTGTTATTCTTATTTATAGCCAATAGACGATGCATGTTGCATAAAAATGTTGGTGAATATTTGCTGTGTGAATGAATTACTTGAAAATATACATTCAGTTATAGAATCTAATCTTGTGTTTAGCATACTATTATTAAAATGAAATAAGCTACTGTAACTTTTATGGAAAGACACTGGATAAAGGTTTACCACAGTCTCAGATGATGATTAATAAACATGATAGCATCAGTATGAAGAAGTAAAAATTTCACTCTTAAGTGAGCCAAGAAATGAGTAAGCATGTCCCATGAAGCAAATGTCAATACAAAAGAATGTTCAAAAGTCAACAGGAAACATGACAATGGAAATGAAAATAGAATTTAGAGAATTAACAAAAATAAGAATGGTGACAATATTCAGTCAGCCTAGGGTGGGTAGACAGTATACAAAAATTTTATTCTTATTCTTTCAGTGGCTAAGATTTAATGCACTCATTGTAGAGGGCAGTATGTTCTTATCTAGCAAATGTTAAAACCTATATGTTTTGATTAATGATTATAATTCTGAGCATCTCTGACCAGATGTAAGGTTCTGTAAAAATAAAAGTATAAGGATTCACAGTTAATTAAATAGGTATCAACATCATATCTATTTCTAGAGAATACTGCATGGATCACAATGTATTCATATATATGGAAATTACATGTATATTTAAAACATTGGTAAAGAAGATCTCCATGATGCATTTTTAATTCAAGGTTTCATGTCACAAAATTCTACATATGCTATGATTCCATGTCAAAAGAAAAAAATCCAACACTCTCAAAATACCATTGTGTATGTATTTGTACATATGTCTACGTGGGTGCACAGAAAATTCCAGGAGAATATATCACAAATAGCTAAGGATACTGATTTCTACCACTGAGGTTGAATTGGGGTGGGTATATAATGTCGCTCTAATGGTTTAAACAAGAGTGCATAAAAATAAGAAAAAGAAGTGAAAAACAAACAAAAGTCATGACTTTTAACTACCAATGAAGCCATTACAGTTTTTGACCCTGTAACTAGGCTGAGTATTGCAGTATTTTAAAAGGTCATTGTGGGTCCCCAGTTCCACACCTGAGAGCACTGCAGTGAAACAGGGAAGCAAACCAAAGCCCTGTGCATATCTCTGCTACATTTTAGCCCAAATCCTCATTTTGCTTCTTCACATGTAGAGGTGTGCATCAGTGGTCATGGCCATTTCTAAACAGGGTGTTGATTGCTGACACATAGTTTATATCAGTGTGCATTAAACTGCCCCACCACCACCGACAATATCCTCTGCCATCGTGAAATCAAATGTATTTCACGTGTAAATTTTATTTCATATATGGGTACTTTCTTTAGTGACGTGGTCCTTTTCTTTGTTCATATAATTCAGTGAAATGCTTTACAATGCAAAATTTCAGAGTGACAGAAAGACGGCACCAGTAAGGAATACATTTCATTGGGAGGAATCAAATCAGAGGATCTGAGGGTTTTGCCCGTAGTCCCATCTTAGAACCTTTTGGACTCATTTTCATCATCTTTGAAATATGGATATTATTAACTGCATCAAAGAGCTGATATTTGTTGATGGAATGTAACAATAACCTGATAAACAGAGCCACAGTAGTGTGTGGGTTATCATTGCTCTGTACACCCCATGACAGCAGAGGACGACATTCTCTTAAACCAGCAGTTATCCCTGGGTCCCCGGGACAGCTAGCCTATAGTAGGCATCCTACAGCAATTGTTACATGATTGAAGGAATCAACTAGGGTAATTAACAGTATGTTCTCCAGAAGAAGGCATAAAAACACCAACGGTGAGTAGAGGACATTGAAAGAAAAACAGAACTTCTAGTATATTCCCAGTGGGTATCTCTAGAATCTGGAAGGACTAAGAGGACCACCACTTTTTAAATTTATCCTCTGCCAGGTTCTCTGACTCAGATTATCGTGGTTTGGTGGGAGCAGAGATTCATTCTGTTTATCACTAAAGACTGGACGTCGACTGGCTCTTCTCTCGATTGTAGACAGATGTCAAATGGATGCATAGTGAGAGCTAATACATATAGACTCATGCTTAAAGATTAATCATTTATTTAAGAAGCAAGTAACACCAAATTTATATAGGCAGTGTGCTAGAGTATGGAATAAACATATAAAAAAAGAAAGGAGGGAGGGAGGGAGGAGGAAGGAAGGAAGGAAGGAAGGAAGGAAGGAAGGAAGGAAGGAAGGAAGGAAGGAAGGAAGGAAGGAAGGAAGGAAGGAAGGAAGGAAGAAGGAAGAAAAACTCATAGTCCATGTCCTCAAGAAATTCACTGTCCATGAGGAAAAATAAACCACAAACAGGAAAGCACAATAAAACATGATTAAGAGTGAAGTTTGCACAGGACCTGAGGGAAAGGGAAAGTAACACTGCCTTGGGCATTTCATTTATTAACTGACTTCTAAAGTTTATTTCCTGGTGAGTGATATTAAAAACACCATGCTTCCAGGGTACAATTAAATTCAATTTCAAATGTATTAAGTGACACTTGGTGAAAAGTACTTTACATATAGCTCAGCTCAAGGGAACATTAGTGATCTTTCAGACGCAGCTCTGACTGCAAAGTTCTAGAGATCTTGTTAGCACAGAACTCTTGCACACTTGTAAGTGTGTCCTAGGTGTAGAATGAATGTCCCCATGGTCTGCGCCATAGAAGTTGAGTGGGGAGAGAGAATAATGTGACCTGGGGCATTTTAGGGGTGGAGGGTTGATTTGGGATATGAAATGTGGGATAAAGACAGTGTTCCTGTGGCTAACATGTTAATGGACATAAAATGATTAACCACATAGTTTGAGCCGCCCTTGCCAGGCAGAGGGAGAGAATCTAACAGTATGTATGACACAGAGGGTCTCAGTGAGGCATGATTTCTGTGTGGTGGTGAATATTTCTCAAGCTATTCTCTGTCAGAAAACCACATCCTGGCCAAGAGAGAGTGTGGGATGCATTTACTCCCAACATCACTTAACAGTGATAATCAGAGGAAAGGACAATGGAGCAAAGAGCTGAGTTCTGCACAACTAGAAACTGGCTTTCTTTTTTTTCCCCTGAAAATGAAAAGGAGAAGTGAAAAAGGGCAAACCAAATTATGACCATTTACATCTGTGTGGCTTGGCATGGAGCTGCTAGACACATGGGAAGCTCATCGTTTTAAATCACACGACATAAATATTTTGATCTCTGAGAAAGAAGCCAGAATGAGGAAGTGGTTAATTCTCTGAAATTAATAATCACAGCACTGAACTGTGGCCATCATCTATGAGTAAAAGGAATGCTACTGTTGTTCTATGAGAACTCCCTTCACTCTTTTCCAAAAGTCATGAAGACTAGATTTGGTTGAGTATCACCAGATGGAAATGAGACAGCGATTATAGAATGTCATCACTTCCAATATTTCAAGGTCGCTTGGAAGAAGCCCAGAAGCCACTCAGACATTCTATCTGGAGGGAAAAAAATGGACAGAGATGGAAAATAACCCAGAAGAACACAGCCAATTGGCTACCATTTCTTACAGGTAGCCACTGGTGAACTCCAGGACTCACATTCTGGTGGTTACCTTTCTAAAATTCTGCCTTCTTTTTAATATATCAGATTTCAATAGCATGGAGCTTTGTTTATGGGTTGGTTGGTTTCCAACCTTTAATGTGAATTTCTAATCTATCCTCAAAATGGAGTACTTGTTTTATTTTTAATTCAGGTTCCTTTTACTTCTAAGTACTTTTAATGCAGAGTTTTGCTAATATCACAGAAAATAAAAGGGTAAGGGAATGATACAGACTTGGTCAGAGCAGTATGATTAGTATCATTAAATATTTTATGCTTATTTCTTACTTGTCATAAAAAGGTTCTTTAAAAACTTCTCAACACAGTATTTTTTCCCACTGTGTTTAAAAAGAGACTGGCTTCTTTTATAACAATGAATACATATTAAATACACATGGCATCTTTATCGTTTTAGCCATACTGTCTATATTGTAAGTAGAAAATAACTTTACTATTTCCCAACACACCCTGTTAAAAATTATGTTGTTAGTGTTTCCCTGTCCTTAAAAGAAGTCACAGAAGTCCCATCGATTTCCCAGGTGTTCAAAGATGATAAAATCCTTACCCTTCTACTTATTCTAATGTTCTGACTTATTAAGGCGGGACTTCATTTGGGTTTCTGCTCCACTATCAGCCTTCTTGGGCAGAGAAGTAATGGCAAGCCCATACCATCTTTGTTCACTGCTCTGCCTTCCGTATCTTCACAGTTTATTGTCTCTCTTATTTTAACAAATGTGTCAGCACCAGGAGAATAAGGATTTTGGCTTTTTATTCACCTTTATATCCCCATGACACAGTAGGTACTAAAGAGTTAAGATCATCCTTTCGGGTTTACATCTTCTCCCATATTATAGGCTTGAAAAAAGCAGTTCTTATGATAGTGTTGCTGTCCTTAAAATGTATAGAGTACCAACCAAACCCCCTTTTTTTTTAAGGAGTGCTATTCTCGTGAGTTTCATATTTTGAGTCATAAACCAAAGGTAAAGTTCTTTTATGTTATCTGGTTACTGTCTAAGAAACACTAAATATAGTTTGGGTTTAAAGAATTCTTGCCAGTTTTAGAATTTGGGACTGAAATTTAGGATAGTGAGAGGAGGTGGTTTATTATGTAAATAGATTACTTTAATTCACAAGTAGCTAGAAAAGAAAATGATTCAAGTTTTAGCTTTAATTAATCAGAGTGGCGATATTTAAAATAAACAGAATCAAGCAACAATAATTATCAGGACTCTCAATTTTTCAGAAAAGATAATTTTTAATATATTGGTTGCATTCCCAAAATCAAAAGGGAAGCTTAAAAAGGTAAGGATTTAAGAAGGGAAGTGTTTTGGTGTCAAACGGGACCTACTACTTCTTGTTAAATATTCTATCTCAGAGATGAAATGTAGTTTGATTTATTGGTTTTCTCATTGCTATAATTTTCCATTTTTCTTTTAAATTCAAAAATACCTTTATAGTCATGTACTTAAGCATATATAATCAATCACCTTCAAAGTGAAATGACAAGTTTTTTCATTTTAGTTTCACATCTCATGTATTAATTTTATCATGTTATTATAAGAGAGAGCATCTACTACTTTAATGTATCATGTAATTGGAGATCAGAGAGAGAAAAAAATAATTTTCATATGGACAGGGATAGTAAGCTGATTTGTACTTTCACATTCACATTTTCCTTAACCTCTTCAGAAATTACCCAGGTAATCAAAGTGACTTTATTAATTCACTTGATTTTATTATAGTCCAAAGACTTTCAGTCAACTAAGGCTCTTAGAAACTATATTTAGTATTACATTACAGAGCAACATAATCACTACAGTTAAAGAGATGATGCTTAAAATTTATACCCATAAAATATAGATAGAATCTTTAAGTCCAAATCATGTGCAGTAGAACATTTCCCAAGGTTTACAGGAGCCAGTTCTTTTAAAAGACATCACTTATTAAAATTCAACTTACTGGCACATTTTCTTGTTGTTAAATAATTCACAGAAATACCAACAATACCTTTGACCCATGAAATTATGATAGAGATATCAAAATTACAACTAAGCTACAGAACAGCCATCACTCAGAACTGCCTGAGACGTAGCTGAACCGGAGTTCTACAACTAGGCATATAGAAAGAAAACCCCATCGAGACTGGTAGGAGGGCCAGAGACACAGAATGGATTAGTCCCATGGCCAAGTGTGGCAGACAAAAATTGGGAAAGAGCCTGACCAGGCAGTGGCGCAATGGATAGGAGTGTCAGATTGAGACATGAAGGACACAGGTTCGAAACCCCGAAGTCACTAGCTTGAGCATGGGCTCATCTGGTTTGAGCAAGGCTCACCAGCTTGGACCCAAGGTCGCTGGCTTGAGCAAGGGGTCACTTGGTCTGCTGTAGCCGCCCCCCACCCTGGGTCAAGGCACATATGAGAAAGCAATCAATGAACAACGAAAGTGCTACAATGAAGAATTGATTCTTCTCATCTCTCTCCCTTCCTGTCTGTCTCTCCCTATCTGTCCTCTCTCTGTCACTCTCTGTCTCTGTCACAACTGGGAAAGATGTATCAGCTGCAGAGATCCCCTCTGATGAGTGAGTCAGGGGTCCCATGCCCACACCAGGTCCTCCAGCCAAGGGTCCCAGTGCCATGAATTCTGGCCGTACAAACCAACAGGGACGGAGGCTGAGAGAAAGGAGGAGCTACTGAAGTCCCTGGCATTTCCTCTTTAGGGCGTGCACACAGACTTATGACTTACTCTGACTGCTCCTTCTCTCTGAGCCCCAGTGCTGGGGAAGTGACTTGAAAGGCACCAGGGACATATGGAGAGGAACTGAATTGTCTGGCATCAATATAAGGCTGGGGGCAGCTTTCTTCCAGCCAAAAGTGCCCACAGAGATCATTGTTTCTTTGATGAGTTTCTCCCCACAGAGCCAGTAGGTGGGTGCCATATCTGAGTCTCCATAACCTGGCTCACACTGTTTGAATCTGCCCTGGTGATTCCCTAGGACCCTGTCCACCCAACCTCTGGGCCCACCCAACCTGTTTCTAGTGGCTTTTCCATACGAAAGGCCTGCCTTAGCTCATGCTTCAGACTTTCCTAAAATCTCTCAGACAAGCAACATCTGGCCACAGCATGCTCCATACCCCTCTCTAAGTGGCCCTAGGCCCAGCAGTAGCAGCAGTGGCCTTGGTTTGCAGCCTGGACTCACCTGGGCACCTCCAAGCCCAGCACAAGCAGCAGCCACCCGCTGATTGCTTTGTAGCTTGTGCTGGGTGGCCCCAAGCAGAACAGAGGGAGCAGCTGACTTTGGCCTTCACCTTCTGGGAGGCTCCAGAGCCAGTGCACCCAGTGGACAGATCTAGACCGTGTTAAAGCATCACTTAACCACCTCCACAAATGACATACTCAGGGAGTGGCCTCAGCAGACACCAGCGCCTGCTGAAGAAAGTTCTGCTCTTTGGGGTGGGCCCTCCTCAGTGGTCGGTGGTCACAGCCAGTCTTCATAGCTAATCAGTCTGGGGGTAAATCCCTCCTGTTTATGTGCCAACAACAATCAAGGTTCAACTACAGCAAAAGGGTGTACACCGTCCACACAGTGGGGGAGGCCTACCTGGAGCACCCAGCTTGGGTGACTGGGGAGGCATTTCCACTGAGTCCTACGGACAGCTTCTCTGAAGGCCACTCTTCCCTGGCCAGGCAGTGTAGCAGCTTCACCTCATTCATAAAACTGACATGGGGGGCTGCCAAAACCAGGAGACAAAGGAACATGTCCCAAATGAAAGAACAGAGTACAACTCCAGAAAAAAAAGAGAGAATAAAAAAAACTAAACAAAATGTAGACAAGCAATCTATCAGGTGCAGAGTTTAAAGCACTGGCAGTAACGCTGCTCTGCCTCCCATCTGACTTCTAGCTGATTCTGCAACAGAAACACGGGAGGCCAGGTGGGGGTGACAGGAAGTATTCAAAGTGATGAAAAGCGAGGACCTACAACCAAGATAACTCTACCCAGCAAAGCTATCATTTAGACTCAAAGGGCATATAAAAAGCTTCCCAGACCAAAAAAAAAAAAAAAAAAAAAAGCTAATGGAGTTTATCACCACCAAACCAGTATGACATGAAATGTCCAAGGGTCCTCTTTAAGAAAAAGAAGAAGAAAATAATAAAAATATGAACAATAAAATGGCAATAAGTGCATATCAACAATTCAATCTACAAAAGAAAATAAATGAACAAACAGGACAGAAGCAGACTCATAGATACAGAGAACATTTTGGCAGTTTCCAGAGGGAGGGAGTTGGGGGAATGGGGAAAAGTATGCAGGGATTCGGAAGTATGAATTGGTTGTTACAGAACAGTCATGGGGATGTGAAGTACAGCACAGAGATACAGTCAATAACAGTCTAGTAACTACTTATGGTCTTACACGGGTAGGAGATTTATAGGGATGATCACTTAGTAGATTATATAATATCTAATCACTAGGGTATTCACCTGAAACTAATAGAATATTGATTTTATGTCAAATATAATTGAAAAAATAAAACTGATTTAAGAAGAAATTAATATAGGAAAAAAAAAACTTAAAAATAATCATGTTTCATGAGAGATGTGTAAGTAAAAACTCAAGATCTTCCAAAATCACATATTATGTTTCTATAGTATTTTAAGCTAGATGTAATCAGAGAGGCAACAATTAATACCTTTAAGATGTTAAACCTAATTGTTCAACACATATAATTATTCTAATAATTTGCCTGCCTGCACTAGATATGTTCCACAACTTGATCCTTATATATTTATCCTTTGTTTTACCAAGTATGTAATAAAAAGAAGTTTTGGAAGTTTTTATTATTGCAATTTTTGTGACTATTAGTTTTTTTACTTCAGGTATAAATACATTTCTACAATTCATACCTAGCAATCAGCTATTGTCTTCCCCAGTTGATTACTCTTGAGCTGACAGCATTTTGGGGGGGAAATTTTCCAGCCAGAAAAGCATGCACAAGGCATTTTAAATTCAATTTGTATTTTCTCTGGCTCTGTTCTTCCCCATGCCACAGGCTGGAAATTCTCCCAGCATTAAGTTAGCTAATTACAGGGCTCGTTTCATTTTGTTTCTTATTGTTCTGGGATCGCTGTCCTTCATTTCTTCTTGCACAACATTCCTCCAAATGTTCCTCCTCAATTCTTTCCACTGTCCATTTCTCTAAAGACATGTTTTGTCATATTTTAGCTCATATTTTCCTTTCAGTTTAATCCTAATTTCTGGCACATTTATTTTCTTTAAATAAAAAAGAGTTAAATGAAATAAAAGCAACCACAATACCAGATGCAGAGTTTAAAACAGTGGTTAACAGGATGCTTTAGGAGCTTAGGGGAAGAATGGATAATCTCAGTTAGAACCTAAACAAAGAGATAGTAAGCATTAAAAAGAACATAGAAACCATAAAAAAAAAAACCCAGACAAAAAAATACAGTATCTGAAATAAAGACTACACTAGAAAGGCCCTGGCTGGGTAGCTCAGTTGGTTAGAGCGTCGTCCGATACAACAAGGTTGTGGGATTGATCCCTGTTGGGGCACATACAAGAATCAACCAATGAACGCATAAATAAGTGGAACAACAAATCAATATTTTTCTCTTTGTCTCTCCCTTCCTTTCTCTCTAAAATCCATCAATAAATAAAATTTGGGAAAAATATACACTAGGAGGAATATAGAGCAGGTTAGAGGAAGCAGAGGATCAAATCAGTGACTTAAATGACAGGATAACCATAAGCACTCCAGCAAAGCATCAAAAAGAAAAGAGATTTTAAAAAATGGGGGAAGTCTAAGGGATCTCTGGGACAACATCAAGTGTTACAACATCTGCATCATGGAGTATCAGCAGGACAAGAAAATGAGCAAGGGATAGAGAACCTGTTTAAAAAAATGATGGCTAAAGACTTCCCTAACCTGGAGGAAAAAAAAATTTTTCACACAAATTCAGGAAGCATAGACTCCCAATGAAAATGAACCCAAAGAGATCTACATCATTGAGTTCTATCACTTCTGAATTTGACCAAATTTATGTGTTTCGCTGCCACACTTTATCATCCTAATACAACGTACCTAGATTTGAAAAAGTAGATTACCGTCTGAAGTCTTTTGGGAGCCTGTCTTTCTGTTGAGATGCCATTTTACATATTTTATTGTTGATGATACTTAAAAAAGTAATTGGGCCTTGGTCATTTTCTGTTGCTAGTTATATATAATATTAATTTTTCTGGACTTTTAGAAATAGGTCTAATCTGAGGTTCTAGACTTCCTCTAGTCTAACTTTGGTGGTTATTTCATTCTGAGATCTCCTTGATGATTCTCCTCACTCATATTTATCTAAACCTTCACTTCCAAATCTGTAGACACCTCCATCTTGGAATTCTCAACCTCCAAAACTGTGAGAAATAAATGACTGTTGTTTAAACCATGCAGACTGAGGTGCTTGGCTATAGCAGCCCAATCTGACTAAGGCAACTTATAGCACTTATAATTCTACAAACAATTAATTTAGTGATTATTGAGCATAGTGTCCGTCGTTGAAGTGATGAAGCAAGACATTTAAATTGGCTAAAACAATGGTTAAGTGTAATTAGTTAAATAGGTTGAACAATAAAAGAACAGGATATTTGTATAATACGGTAAGAATGATATTACATAGCAATCATAAGTAATTGAGCTTTCTTTTAATTTCATAGAATTTTCTTGTTTCACTTTTATTATGAGTCATAAAGAGGACAGATAATTATGAAAGATGTGGTCCTTTAATTTTTAAATTTGACTCTTTTTATTTTTTATATGGATTGATGTTCCAAGCCCCCCCAAATTATTTCAATATTAATGTCATTTACTTCAATATTTAATAATATTCTTGATTTAAAAAGGCATATTTATATGACTTAATAACAGATTTATAAGATTTATATCATAAAATATGATAAATAAAGTTGAGAAAGAAACATAAAGAACCCACTTAAGAAAGTCAGTTTAGTCTTATATATATTAAATAAGACTGCTAACTCTTCATCATATTGATATTTTTAACTACTTTGATGTGACATAGAAAGAGAGTTATTAAAATATGATTCATGATAATATTTACATAACAACAAATCTGTTGAAAATTTAAAGGACTGTATCTTTGAGAATGTTTTTACACTGCTTAACTATAAAATACATATGTTTAGTTATATGGTTTATAAGAATGGGCAAAAAGGATTTCACCGGTGCTTTGAAATTTATTTAAACATAGTGTACTGTAAATTTTAGGTTTTATTACATTTTTATTATATTAGCCTCAAAGAGGCACTTATCCAAATGTATAGTTGATCTTATATATGTTTAATGAGAACCTATTCAAACTCAAAATAAGTCTAGCTCATGTAAGTATGAATCATGACATTAAATTCTAAAAACATGGGAGAAACAAGTGTCACCTGAGAACTGCTATAAGTCTTCACCAAAAAATAGAATTAAAAAATCATTAAGGTTTTTCTAAAAAGTGCTAGCTTCTTAATAATGGAAGAGTCCTTGATGGATTGTGTCAGTTACTTCATGTGCAAAATAAATTAGCTTGCCTGAGAAAATACTTTTCAGCTTAAGTAATAAACCAATATTTAATAAATATTCATCTACTTCTTATTCAGGGATGAAGATTAAATTAAAGTTGAAAAGACATTCATTATCCTCTACTTTTCTTTTGACAATTAAAATGATACAATTGAAAATTGGATTTTTATTTAAAAGCTATAAACAAACCCAGTTTGGCAATTTTCACCAGATGTTTCATTTGAGTTAATGCTGTAATTCATAAGACAGAATAAGCATTCATAAAGTATTATCTATCATTTAAAGTAGTATGAAAAAAAACTGGCTGGTCTTCACCCTCCAATGTTAATTATCAATGTACATACATTTGTAATTATTTCTATGAAATATTCAATCAACATAAATCATTTTTGAAGAAAATATTGTGCTTTTTAAAGACTAGCATATATTCTAACTGTTGAGTGGTTTGAGTTTATGTTTGAATGGCAAAGGAAATGATATCCTCAAACTGACAACTACCGGATAAAGACATGGAAAGCAGGTGTTCATATTAATCATCTCCCTAATTTTATGGTTTGTTTATTTAAATTTATTGACATTTTCTTTCAAATGATGATATTAATTTTGGACTATTAGAGAATTTTTTTGTTTTATGGGTTTAGGAAATTTGAATGTGACCAACAATATACCCCTTTGATAGTTTCAAAAATACAACTATTTCAGAGTATAATGTTCTTTTTAAATTTTATTTATTTATTTATTTATTTATTTTTACAGAGACAGAGAGTGAGTCAGAGAGAGGGATAGATAAGGACAGACAGACAGGAACGGAGAGAGATGAGAAACATCAATCATTAGTTTTTCGTTGAGCGTTGCAACACCTTAGTTGTTCATTGATTGCTTTCTCATATGTGCCCTGACCGCGGGCCTTCAGCAGACCAAGTAACCCCTTGCTGGAGCCAAGCTGGGTTCAAGCTGGTGGGCTTTTGCTCAAACCAGATGAGCCCACGCTCAAACTGGCAACCTCGGGGTCTCGAACCCAGGTCCTCTGCATCCCAGTCCAATGCTCTATCCACTGTGCCACCGCCTGGTCAGGATAATGTTTTTAAAGACAAAATTATTATTGTTATTGGTATTGTGTATTTTTAAATTAAATTTAATGGAGTGACAATGATAAATCAGGGTACATATGTTCAGAGAAAACATCTCCAGATTATTTTAACATTTGATTATATTGCATACCCCTCACCCAAAGTCAAATTGTCTTCTGTCACCTTCTATCTGGTTTTCTTTTTGCCCCTCCCCTCCCCCACCCCCTCCGTCTCCTCTCCCCTGCCCCCTGTTACCATCACATTCTTGTCCATGTCTCTGAGTCTCATTTTTGTGTCCCATCTATGTATGGAATCATATAGTTCTTAGTTTTTTCTGATTTACTTATTTCACTCAGTATAATGTTATCAAGGTCCATCCATGTTATTGTAAATGATCCAATGCCATCATTTCTTATGGCCAAGCAGTATTCCATAGTATATATGTACCAAAGCTTTTTAATCCACTCGTCCACGGACGGACACTTGGGCTGTTTCCAGATCTTCGCTATTGTGAACAAAGAACTTGTAAAACTCAACACCAAGAAGACAAACAATCTAATCAAAAAATGGGCAAAAGAAATGAATAGACACTTCTCCAAAGAGGACATACAGATGGCCAATAGGCATATGAAAAAATGCTCAACATCACTAATCATTAGACAAATGCAAGTTAAAACCACAATGAGATATCACCTCACACCAGTTAGAATGGTGCTCATCAACAAAACAACACAGAGTAAGTGCTGGCGAGGATGTGGAGAAAAGGGAACCCTCCTGCACTGCTGGTGGGAATGCAGACTGGTGCAGCCACTGTGGAAAACAGTATGGAGATTCCTCAAGAAATTAAAAATCGAACTGCGTTTTGACCCAGCTATCCCACTTTTAGGAATATACCCTAAGAACACCATAACACTTTTCCAAATGATGTTGTGTATTTAAGAGTACTGATATTTTATGCACTTTATTTTAGGACACATTATAATATAAAATATTTATAGTTTTTTTTAACTCTACTTTGCAAAATAGATATTGATTACTGAATTGTTTCTTGACTGGAAGTTTAGATTTTGATGTTTTTTGGTCTGTCCATGCCGAATCCAGAGTCTAATCAATCCATTTTTATTTTGTCATTTAAATTATTTGTGAAATATGCTGGCATATAAACAAAACTAAATAAACAGACCTACATTGTAAAAATTTATTTTGATAACTTCAAATAGTTAAATATTCAATGTTAATATTATTACATGCTAAATATTTAAATATTTATTTCCTCTGTATGTCTTTTTTGCTTTGTGCCTCTCATAATTTTAAAGTTTTTGGCCCTGGCCGGTTGGCTCAGCGGTAGAGCGTCAGCCTGGCGTGCGGGGGACCCGGGTTCGATTCCCAGCCAGGGCACATAGGAGAAGCGCCCATTTGCTTCTCCACCCCCCCCCCTTCCTCTCTGTCTCTCTCTTCCCCTCCCGCAGCCAAGGCTCCATTGGAGCAACGATGGCCCGGGCGCTGGGGATGGCTCCTTGGCTTCTGCCCCAGGCGCTAGAGTGGCTCTGGTCATGGCAGAGCGACGCCCCGGAGGGGCAGAGCATCGCCACTGGTGGGCGTGCCGGGTGGATCCCGGTCGGGTGCATGCGGGAGTCTGTCTCACTGTCTCTCCCCGTTTCCAGCTTCAGAAAAAAATAATAATAATAATAAAGTTTTATATTAGATATATATGAAGATATAATTGATAATGATATTGTTAAATCTCTGAGTAATGTAACAGCAAAAGCAAACATTAATCATGGTATTCTACGTTGTGCTTCCCTAAGATACTAATTATTCAGTACAATTTCTAAAACATTTTTTAGTTTACAACTTCCTGAAAAATAATTCATAAATATGTTATTCAGCTGAAAATGTGTCATTCCTAGCAATGAAATCAGTTTTTACTCCACTTTGCATGTAAAAAAATAAAACCAACCTTATATTGGCCAATTATTTTCACATGTTGTTTTAAAGCAATTTTCATGGGTTTTAAATAGGTTTTTCATCTAGAACTAGGCATAGTAATTCTGTTCTGCACAAAGCTTGATTTCTGTCCTATTCTTGTCACTTTCTACTTGAAGAATTACTAAACTGATGGCATTTGCTCTTTATTCAAGTGTTCTTGGTAAATGTGTTTGGTTCTCATAGCATACATTATCTTACTTTTGTTGAAAGAAGACTATAATTTTATCCTTATCATCATCTTTTAAGAAAAAATATTTTACAGTGTTCCACAATACATCAGAAATAGCACCAAGAAGCTCACTTCCACTGAAGGGAGGGAAGCATGTCACTCCAGCTCATATTTCACACTGAAATTAGTCTCATTCAGTGCATTCCATCAAGAGTGCACTTTGATTACTTAAGTATGGGCTTAACAGTCAAAGCATTTGGCACTTTCTCGGTACAAAATATTAATTGTTATTAGAAACTTTTAAAAAAGGAGACAAGCACTAATATTAATATCAGAGCAAACAAGGCTACAAGAAAAAATATTTAAATATCTTCCCATTGCCATTTTGATTGTTGTAATTGAAAATTGTTCTGTTGAACAAGCTGTGAGAAGACAGTGCTCCTTTATATTACCTCTGGTTGACTTCATTAAGACCTGGGAAAATGTGGCAAAGTAAGATCCTCTTAAACAAATTCCAAATTTTTTGACCATTTACTTTACTTAACCCAACCTTGATATTTCCCTTAAAAGGGTGAGCAAAGGGAGAAAAATACAAGCAATTAGAATAAGCTGAAATGTTACTTTTACTGTAGTTTTGCGACTACAGTAGCCAAATGCCAACCTTTCTTAAACTGGTCACTATAGTATCCAACAGAGGGAAAAACATTGGACTATATGGAGACTTTATTCAGCCATTTTCTCTATGCTCAGCCTGCTGTCCCAACCCTCTAAGAATGGCACAAACAAGTGGGTTAGAGAATCAGATACAATTTTATAAAACTTAAAGAAAAATGCCCCCCAAAATGTTCTTTGTATTCTTAAATATCAGCCTTCCAGAACCAATCAAATGTCTGTTAATGTTTTCTTGAATAAAAACTAGAAGATAAAAAAAAACCTATGTAGTTCTAAATACCCTCAACAGTTTTAAAACATTTTATAAAAATGACTTAACAAAATAAGTTAAAAGGACAATTATGCAACATTGTGGATAACAATGGTTATTTTGTTAGCTCATTTCAGAACAAGAACTGATATTTGCAGTGTTTACAATGTTGGTCAAATAAATCAACATTAGTAAGGAAGAATGATGAATCATTCCAGTCTAAGTGTTTTGTTTGTTATTATTTTATAAATGCACATTAACAAAATTAAGGTTCCCCTGCTTATCAAATCTATATATTTGAGTTGCTTTGTGTGCCTGAACACTATATTATTTGTAACTACCAAATGTTTTTTTAATTTTCAAATATTTTTTCCCTTGGCAGATTTATTAAACAGTAGGGTATCAACAGTGTGCTATTGGGATGTTGTATAGAAAATAATACAGGCACATTTTACAGCCTCAGGGTGGGACAGAGTAAACGAAAGAAGCTGTGAAGCTAAAACCTTACTCAATTCCATGGCAGAAAATACAAGTATTCTAAGAGACTATAAGAGGGAGACCCATTTACTTCAGAGAACTTCAAGTAGGCTTTTCTGTTAAGGTGACATACTTGAAATTTGAAGACTCATACGACTTAGATAGACTAAAAGCAGAATGAAGAACATTCCGGGAAATAAAAAGTTTGTGTCTTGATGCAGAAAAATGCTTGGTCTATTGGAAACTAGAAAATGCCCATGAGACTAGAATTTGAGTAAGGTCAGTAGGTAAGGCTGAAATGTTAGATGGGGCTCCCACTATTCAGGGCTCATAAAGAAATCAAGGCTGCCTTGTTTTATTCTTAGTGAAATGGGAAATCTTTCCAATGTTTGAGAAAGATGATGACATAATTTTTTTTAGTTCTAAAATGGTTTCTTGAGTTATTTCATGAAAATTAGATTGTAGGCAAGCAAAAGAAAAATGGAGACTCTGGTTGGAATCCCATTATAATATTAAACAAAATAAAACAGATAATGTTAAGTGAAATTAACACCAATGGAAGAGTGAGGTATGTAGTTCTAAGATGTACCACAGTCCTTGAAAGTTCTGAGCCCCAGGCTGTTGATTTGCACAGGAAAGAATTCAAGAACAAATCTGAGTGAGAGCAAAAGCAAGTTTTATTTAGGTAGAGAAAAAAGAGACTATTCTTCCTTTTCAAGATTGCTGAGGCTATTCATGTTCTTTTTTGGTTCCATATAAATTTTTGGAACCAAAATTTTCTATATCTTTGAAGTATGTCGTTGGTATTTTAATAGGAATTGCATTGAATTTATAAATTGCTTTGGGTAATATGAATATTTTAATGAGGTTTATTCTTCCTAACCATGAGCACGGTATATGCTTCCACTTGTTTGTATCTTCCTTGATTTCTTTTATCAATGTTTTATAATTTTCTGAGTACAAGTCTCTAATCTCCTTGGTTAAATTTACTCCTAGGTACTTTATTTTTTGTTGTTGTTGCAATAGGGAAGGGGATTGTTTTCTTAATTTCTCTTTCAGACAGTTCATTGTTGATGTATAAAAATGCCTCTGATTTCTGAATATTAATTTTATATCCTGCCACCTTGCTGATTTTATTTATTAGGTCCTGTAGTATTTTGACTGAGACTTTAGGGTTTTCTATATACTGTATCATATTATCAGCAAATAATGATAGCTTTACTTCTTCTTTTCCAATTTGGATGCCTTTTATTTCTTCTTCTTGTCTGATTTCTGTGGTTAGGACTTCCAGGACTATGTTGAATAAGAGTGATGAAAGGGAACACCCCTGCGTTGTTCCTGATCTTAAGGGGATTACATACAGATGGCCAATAAGTAGATAAAAAAATGTTCAACATCACTAATCATTAGAGAAATGCAAATTAAAACCACAATGAGATATCACCTCACACCAGTCAGAATGGCACTCATTAACAAAACAATACATAATAAATGCTGGCAAGGATGTGGAGAAAAGGGAACCCTCCTGCATTGCTGGTGGGAATGCAGACTGGTGCAGCCACTGTAGAAAACAGTATAGAGATTCCTCAAAAAATTAAAAATAGAACTGCCTTTTGACCCAACCACCCCACTTTTAGGAATATATGCTAAGATCACCACATCACTGATTCAAAAGAAGAAATGCACCCCCAAGTTTATGGCAGCATTGTTTACAATAGTCAAGATCTAGAAACAGCCCAAGTGTCCATCAGTGGATGAGTGGATTAAAAAGCTGTGGTATATATACACAATGGAATACTATGGGGCCATGATAAAAAATAAATCTTACCTTTTTCAACAACACGGATGGACCTGGAAACTATTATGTTAAGTGAAATAAGCCAGGCAGAGAAAGAAAAATATTTTATGACCTCACTCATTTGAGGAAACCAATGATCAATGTGAACTGAGGAACAGAATAGAGACAGAGGCAGGATCAAAGGGACCAGAGGGAAAGGCAATGATAAGATAGGATTAGAAATGGGAAAGAGATTGGTGAAATTATATACATGTAATACAGCATTATAGAGAGCAGAAAAGCAAATCCTAGAGGGTAGGGGGTAGGGGGTAAGGGGGATGTAGAGGGGAACATGGGGGAGGGGTGGATGCCTTCAGGGGAACACTAGACTCTATATAAATACAATAAATTAAAATCAATTAAGAAAAGAGACTAGGACACAGGGAAGGAGACAGGATCAGGTGTTTAGCTTGGGACTGGTTGTTGCGATCCACCGCTCCTCTGTTTGCAAGTCTCTCAGGGTGCTCTTGTGAGAGAAGTGAAGGTACACATCCCAGTAGATGTGGGTGAGGTCACCAGGGAGTCACATGCTACAGCCAGTTTATTCTTGGGATTTTATGTGTTTCCAAGGATAGGTTTTTTTCTGGACTTTGTGGCACAGAATTTTGTCTCCAGCTTCTGTCTGGGAAAGGGCTTTCTTCCTAATATAGTCCATTCTAGAAATGTCACAGCATTTGTCTCCTTGGGGCCCCCCTTTTAGTTGTGGTGTCAGTCTTCATTATAATGAGGTTATAATAGGCTTTTGGGTCATTCTCTGGTCAGTTTTTCCTCCATCTTGAATTGATTTGGTTTTAACAAGTCCTGTTGTTGACTTTTGTGACCACAACAGGAGTTCCCTAACATAAACTTGCCCTTTGATCATGCGTGCATGTGGAGGACTTGGTGAGAATACCTAGAGCCTTATGGGGCTGTGATGTCCACTTCTACTTCCTCAATCCCCTTGGTGGAGACTTTTCCTAACTTTTTTCTGTTCTGCCTCACTCCAACCCTCCCAGGTTGTATTAAAGTGTTACTAAGTTGACGTTTCTTAAAATTCATACATTTCAAAGGTAACATTTGATGAGTCTGGTCAGTTATATAAAGTCCTGTAATCATAACACAATCAAGACATACAATACTAAGATGTTCCCTCGAGCCTTTTATACAGTAGATGGCGGGTCGTCAGCAACCTTCACCCTTCCTATGTCACCATGCTTTGCCTTTTCTAGGGTTACAAAAGAGCAATATAATATGCATAGAATCTGCATTTGACTTCTTTGTCTTTCACTTTGTTTTTCAGGTCCATCCCTGTTGTTAAGTAAATCAGTGACTCTTCTTTGTTATTGCATAGAATACATAACATGAAAATAAAAGATCTGTTTAGCAAATTGCCAGTAAATTGATATGTGGGTTCTTCCCATGTTTGAGTCATTATAAATAATGGCACTTTGGATGTGTGTGGAAAAGTATTTTGTGGATATATGTTTTTGTTTGTCGTGGGTAAATTATTCATACCAACTCATTTTTAGCTAAAGGTTTTCCAAATATTTTTTCCTAATCTATGACTTAACTTTTCATTTTTTTAGCTGTGTTTTTGAAGAACAAGATTTTATTTTTTTTAAAGATTTTATTTTTAACAGTTAGTGCTTTTTTGTGGTTGTGTGTGTGTGTGTGATTTAAGAAATCATTGTCTAACCTAGTAGCATGTGAAGTTTTATAGTTTTTAACTCTTATTAAATTTATTATTTATTTTGAATAAATTTTTGTGAATGGTGTAAAGTAGGTTTTTCTTCCTAATTTTCATGTATGTATTCATTTGCTTTAGCACAATTTGTTGAAAACACTGTCTTTTCTAAATACATTGAATTACCTTGGCTTCTTGGTAGAAGAGATATTTTACCTTGAAAATATGAATCTGTTTCTGAAATATCTTTTCTGTTTCAGTGTTTTATATACCTATTCTCGAGTAAATAACCTAACTGTTTTGATTATGATAGCTTTGTATTAAATCTTTAAATTAGATTTTTATGATGTACATTCTTCACTTATTTTTTATAAAGAGTTTTGGATGATCTAGGTCCTTTGCTTTACAATATAAATTTAATAATCATTTTGATAATTTTTTATATTTTGCTGGTGTTTTACTTGAGATCACATAAAATCTAATGATAACTGCCTTCTTAACAACACTGGCACTATGGTACCTCTAAATGCACTTTCTCCCACAGTGGTAGTGTGAGTCACCTTCATCTCAATCTCCTTCATTTCAGTGAGTTACAAACCCTGCCTCTTCAACTACAGATGTGTTCCTGGTAGCCTTTGAGTGGGAAGCATTGACAAATCCAATTAAACGGGACTTCTGTTAACTATACAAAGTATATTCTAAAGTGATTTACTAATACCCCTAGTCCCAACCCCAAATGCCAGTTGCTATGGTAGCCAGATATCATGTTTGACAATGAGAGGAAAATCAGTCTGACAGTAGCTTGAAAGAGTTTTTCTAAGTTCACACTGTGAAAAGTCTACTTTTAGTTTCTCCCTTAATGCACTTTAGCAATTTAATTAGTACTGTAGAATATATATAATTTAATATTTAACTGTGCTCACTTTATTTACTACTAAAAGATTAATAATCACTACAAGATACATTAACAATGATTTCATAATACCCATTATAAATTAATGAGTCCTTTGTATAGAAATACATCTTGCAGGCTATTAATGGCCAGCTAGAATATTTCAAATGGTTATTGCATGTGCATTAACTTAGAGTTTTAAAAAGTGACTTGACTACAGTACAGGCTACACTAGAATTAGACTTTAGAAATTATACTAAAATTCCAAAGCTTTTCTATATACTAAAAATGCCATTAGAGTATGTGGGTCAAAGATCTCTTTGATAGCCTTACAATAAAAGAGAGATGTAAGAAATAAAACTTATCAATCTATACTATTCAAAAAATCATAAAAGATGGTTGTATTAATAAATTTTTCTTTGCATACAGATTTGTATAATTTTGTATTGTCATCAAATTTGAATATACTGAACATCACTATAATTTTTAGTAACTACTGAAAGTTTTTTGTTTTTTTTTTTTGTATTTTTCTGAAGCTGGAAACGGGGAGAGACAGTCAGACAGACTCCCGCATGCGCCCGACCGGGATCCACCCGGCACGCCCACCAGGGGCGATGCTCTGCCCACCAGGGGGTGATGCTCTGCCCCTCCGGGGCGTCGGTCTGCCGCGACCAGAGCCACTCTAGCGCCTGGGGCAGAGGCCAAGGAGCCATCCCCAGCGCCCAGGCCATCTTTGCTCCAATGGAGCCTCGGCTGCGGGAGGGGAAGAGAGAGACAGAGAGGAAGGAGGGGGGGGGGAAGGGAGAAGCAAATGGGCGCTTCTCCTATGTGCCCTGACCAGGCCGACGCTCTACCGTTGAGCCAACTGGCCAGGGCCACTATTGAAAGTTTTATTGTAAATATTTAGCTCATATTTCACTTCCATTCCTTTAGGGAGTGACATGCTACAGGGATGCAACTTCTAACATTCTAGTCAATTACTGAATTTTTTCCAAAGCAGTGTAACATTTGTTTATAGTGGCCATAATATCTCATCAATTAAGATGAGGTCTATGGCCCTGGCCGGTTGGCTCAGCGGTAGAGCATCGGCCTGGCGTGCGGAAGTCCGGGTTCGATTATGGCCAGGGCACACAGGAGAGGCGCCCATCTGCTTCTCCACCCCTCCCCCTCTCCTTCCTCTCTGTCTCTCTCTTCCCCTCCCACAGCCCAGGCTCCATTGGAGCAAAAGATGGCCCGGATGCTGGGGATGGCTCCTTGGCCTCTGCCCCAGGCGCTAGAGTGGTTCTGGTCGCGACAGAGCGACGCCCCGGATGGGCAGAGCAGAGCATTGCCCCCTGGTGGGCATGCCAGGTGGATCCCGGTCGGGCACATGCGGGAGTCTGTCTGCCTCCCCGTTTCCAGCTTCAGAAAAATACAAAAAAAAAAAAAAAAAAAGATGAGGTCTAATTGAAACTCTACTTATTAAAATAATATGACAATGGTTGTCTCATATCTTAAGTAGTTGGCTTAAGTTTACCAAAATACAAATTAGCTGGTCTTTTTGTATATTTTGTATTATTTTTTTGTCTAATTATTATAATAATTTCAAAATGAAGACAATCATCCAGTCCAGCTGTTTCTTGCAGGACAATTATTTTCTCATCAGGATTGAGTACAGGCTGTGCTCATCTGGCAAAGGGACACAGAAATATATGATAGATATGCTGCTGAAGTGGAGGTCTGTTTCTCTTTTGTGTCATTGAAACAAAATAGAACAATGGTCTGTTAGGTAGTTATGCTCCTTTGGGTAATCATGTGAAGCATGATAGGTCGCTGTTTGCTTTTTTAAAATAGATCTCAAAACAGTTGGTCTCCCATATATAATTCTGGGTGAAAGGACATGTATAGGTATATTGTATCAGATGGAGTGCTCTTCAGGAGTTTTAAAAAGTCCCTTCCAGAAAATTTATTTGTATAGTTGTACTTAGCAAAGGTAAACAAATATCTTTCTACTTAACCTTCACAAATTAAGGTATATTGGCCTAGCTGAAAATAGTTTACTTTAATTTTTTTTTTTTTTTTTGTATTTTTTCTGAAGTTGGAAATGGGGAGGCAGTCAGACAGACTCCCACATGCGCCCGACCGGGATCCACCCGGCATGCCCACCAGGGGGCAATGCTCTGCCCATCTGGGGCATCGCTCTATTGCAACCAGGGCCATTCTAGCGCCTGAGGCAGAGGCCATGGAGCCATCCTTAGCGCCTGGGCCAACTTTGCTCCAATGGAGCCTGAGCTGCGGGAGGGGAAGAGAGAGACAGAGAGGAAGGAGAGGGGGAGGGGTGGAGAAGCAGTTGGGCGCTTCTCCTGTGTGCCCTGGCCGGGAATAGAACCCGGGACTCCTTCACACCAGACTGACACTCTACCACTGAGCCAACTGGCCAGGGCCAGTTTACTTTAATTTAAAACAGAATTTGGAATGAGAGAAATAACAGTTTTTGAACTGAATGATGACAATATAAACACTGAGAAAAGGTTAGAGAGAACGTGCTAATGAATATCACCAGCATGTTTGTTCTAATGTCATTCTCAGCAATTACTTGTCTGATATTTACCTTCATTTCGTTGGCATTCTAGAGGGAGAGATTATGCTGGCTTCACCAACATAAACATCTGGTTCAACGGAATGTGATAAGTGTCGTTAGGAATGACTATTTGCTCATTGCAGTTTAATTAACAATCTCTTGTCTGATTGTATTCCTGAAGTTTATCCCCAATAATCTTCTTTTAGTGTCCAGACACTTAGTATAGATTTTTCTGATACTATACAATTGAGGAGCACATTCAGAATTATGGTAATTTGTATTTTCAAAAAAACTAACCCAGAAATATTTACTGAGTGCTTTTTTTTTTTTTTTTTTTTTTCTTTTTCATTTTTCTGAAGCTGGAAACAGGGAGAGACAGTCAGACAGACTCCCGCATGCGCCCGACCGGGATCCACCCGGCACGCCCACCATGGGGCGACGCTCTGCCCACCAGGGGGCGATGCTCTGCCCATCCTGGGCGTCGCCATGTTGCGACCAGAGCCACTCTAGCGCCTGAGGCAGAGGCCACAGAGCCATCCCCAGCGCCCGGGCCATCTTTGCTCCAATGGAGCCTTGGCTGCGGGAGGGGAAGAGAGAGACAGAGAGGAAAGCGCAGCGGAGGGGTGGAGAAGCAAATGGGCGCTTCTCCTGTGTGCCCTGGCCGGGAATCGAACCCCGGTCCTCCGCACGCTAGGCCGACGCTATACCGCTGAGCCAACCGGCCAGGGCTTACTGAGTGCTTTTTATGTTCCAAATTCATTCCTGTCCTCATGGAAATTACATTTTTATATATGAAGAAACAACTTTCGGTAAATATATGTGGTTGTCTTCTTTCTAAGTTGCATGTATAAGACGACATATGAGAAGATACTCTGAAGAGAGACAGGGCTGAGCTAGATCAATCTTCTGGGACTGGGTAACTACAGAGAGAAAGAACAGTTTGTACTCAAGTGCTAGGTTGGGAACAAGTGAAGACTGTTTGAGGAATGGTGGAGAGCTTGAGATGGCCACAGAGTGAATGAAGAAGAGACCAGAGGAAGGGGAAGTCAATGAGCTGAGGGAAGTAAGACACATCACATGCTACTTACTGTAGGGGCTTTGGTTTTTACCCTGAGTAAAAGGGGTCTTGGTGGAGGGTGTTGAGAAGAGGACTGATGTGCCTTAAAAGTTTCATCCTGCTTTGTAATGTATATTGTAACAGTACTAGTGGGCAAGCAAAATAACCACTAAGATGTATTATAATATATTATAATAATGTAGGAAAGAAATGATGACTGATTGACAGACAGATGATACATAGATAGATAGATAGATAGATAGATAGATAGATGATAGATAGATAGAAAGATAGACAGATGGATTAATAGATTGATAGATCAATCCATCTTACTGTCATTAGATAGACCTCTTATGGACCTTAATAATGGCAGGCAAAATAAATGCACTTTTGGGAGGGTTTTTTTTTGTTGTTGTTGTTGTTTTTTTTCATTTTTCTGAAGCTGGAAACAGGGAGAGACAGTCAGACAGACTCCCGCATGCACCCGACCGGGATCCACCCGGCACGCCCACCATGGGGCGACGCTCTGCCCACCAGGGGGCGATGCTCTGCCCATCCTGGGGTCGCCATGTTGCGACCAGATCCACTCTAGCACCTGAGGCAGAGGCCACAGAGCCATCCCCAGCGCCCGGGCCATCTTTGCTCCAATGGAGCCTTGGCTGCGGGAGGGGAAGAGAGAGACAGAGAGGAAAGCGCGGCGGAGGGGTGGAGAAGCAAATGGGCGCTTCTCCTGTGTGCCCTGGCTGGGAATCGAACCCGGGTCCTCCACACGCTAGGCTGACGCTATACCGCTGAGCCAACTGGCCAGGGCTGGGAGGGTTTTTGTGTGTATGAATGTGTGTGTTCTTGAGGTGTTTAGTTTCTAGAGTAACACTGTGCAACAGAACTTCCTTCTGCGATAGAAATATTCTCTTTTCTGTCCAATATCATTGCCACTAAATAGATAGGAGCACTGGTATGTGGCTGCTATGACTGAAATACTAACTTTTAATTCATATTAATTTAAATTTAAATACACATATATGGACAGTGGAACCTACTGGACAGTGCAGTTCTGGAATATAATGTATGAAGGAAGAGAGACACTGGAAGAGTTAGATATTGGAGGAGAAATTCTGGAGTGCTATCAATTTTATATTTTTAATCTGAGTGATGATTACCATAATGTTCTATTATAAATATTGCTCAAATACATCTTTGTGTTTTCTAGATTTTTATTTATTACTGCACACAAATATACACACACAAACAAACCATGTTGATTCCAAGAGGGAATAGGTAAGCACATATTAATTGTGTTCATCCATTAACAGAAGTAAAACTGTCGCTCTATAAACTGTATTTTTTTTTTTTTTTTTTTTTTGCCTTAAGAAAGACATGATTTTTTGGATCAATGTTAACTTAAAGGGCTCGGCACTGTGTGTGGCTAAAGAAATTTTGATTTTGGATTTATTTTATTTTATTTATCTTTATGTGGGAATCAAATTTGCCAGTAGCTGTAACGCTGCCATCTAAATTACAAACTGTCCTATGAGACTGTGGCCAGAAGAAAAAAAAAAGTGGGAGAATGACAAGTCATCAGCCTTAACCACAAATGGAAAAATATATTATTTTGGTGAATAGATCATTAACTAATAGAAGAGTATAGAGATCTCAGTTAATGAAAGAATTTCAGCTTTTGATGAAAATGATAGAAAGTCTTAGGAAATTATTTTTGCATCCTTTTTTCCCAACATTTAATTTATTGCTCCAAGATTCTTCCTTTGAAGGGACACTTCCAGTGTCCTAGATTTAAAGTTACCTGTGTACACAGCAAAAATGTCCCAGCCAGACACACAATGAGCTCACACTCAGTATGAGAATAGCATTAGTTTACTTTTATTCCTGTGCATAAAACCATAGCTTTGTAAGTCTGGGATATGAAAGAAAATAAACTTCAGGAATACTTTTGAAGATCATTTGATTCAATATGCAGATTCTTTGTCAACGGAGCTCAAAGACATTATCAGACAATTTTATATTAAATTTTAAATGGTCTAAACAAAAGCTCTTTTTCAGATTTGGTAAATTAATAGAGTTAGATAGTACTTTACTCAGAAACAAATGAAACGGAAGAAATGAACAATAACAACCACACCACATTGCTTCAGCCTGCTCAGAGCATACTCTTGCCTTTGAGTTTCTTTAAGTATTCCTTTAAGAGAATGATTTTGTAAAAATAGTTTCCTTCACATTATATTTTATTTATATTTGAACTATAGAGTTTATTAGCTACCCTGGCAGCCGGGAAGTTTTTATTTTACCAGCTAAAATTCATATTACACGCACTGATGCCCAATTAGCTTGGCGACAATAACACGTGTTTCTATATGTTACACGTAGTGAGGCTGCCAACTGTGCTTAATGGAATTGGACACCGCTCTGAGAATCGGGAATGGGATGACATCTTGCATTTGAATGTGATATTATCTGAAATCAAGGTCCAGATTTGCTTTGTTTTCTTTTTGTTATTGTTTGTCTTTCCTTGGCAAATAAGAAATCATTTTAATTAAAGAAGCAATCTCATTACTATGTGCAATGACAATATTCTATTAAAAATTCACTTAGTTCAGCTATTCATTCAGAAGAGCTATTATAACTTGCATGGCAAGTCAGCACCATGCAAGTAAATTACTTGAAAAAAACAACAACAAGGAGATTTCCTAGTTAACAGGCTTTATGAAAATGATTATATGGGTGTGTTTTAATCTCCAGATCATCTTGGGTATAATTCTCACTAGGGATGTAATAAGATGATATTAATAAAAAAAAAAAGAAGAAGAGAGAAAGAAAGAATACCTCAGCACTAAAACCACTTGTACCATCTAGGAATCCCTATGATTAATACCTTAATTACTGTGTATGATAGGAGAGCGCAGTGATGTGTGAAGGCAATGTTAACTTTAATCGATGAGAAGCAAAGTCAATTTAATTGTCACATGGTATTTGCTATTACTGGCATATTGATATGGCACATTTGCATAATGACTCTTTTAAGCAAAAACACCATTCTTTTTTTAATTGAATGGACGGGCTTCATTATTTTCTTGACCTCTATTGACCCTTAAAGGATGTACATTTAGTTGACATAGAAACAAGCTGTTGCTTGTGGTTGCTTTAAGCAGTCCAGCAGGAGAAGCCAGGGTAGTTTAAGATTTTTTTTTTTTAATTTATTTACGCATTCATTCAACAAATGTGCAGCAAGTGGTAGGGAAAGAGAAGTGAGCAAGACACTCTGGTGGCTGAATTTATAAAGCTCATAAACTGTTGGAGGAAAGAGGTATCTTAGTAATATCATTTACATTTTCTAGTTAAAATTAGGTTAAGGGCTATGACACAAAGCTGGTGGGTCCAACGAACCCATGTAGCAGGGAAACTGACATTTTTAGTAGGCACTGGGGAGGTCTTTCTGAGGAAGTGATATCTAAAATAAGCCCTAAAAGATGACAGAAAGAGGATATGGTGGCTGGATTGTGCTGAAGAAGAGAAATCAGGGGACCCAGACGAGGTGAATTTACAAGGAGTGTGGCCTAGGTAAGATGCATCTGAGCATGCGCGGTCAAGGGAAGTGTGCTATGTGGTAAGAATAGAAAGGAAGGCCAACAAGAGCTTTTAACACGTCCTCATTTACTCTCTTCTTCCTGAACTTCTTAACTTACTTGGCTCCAAATATTCGACATTTCCCTCGTTTTCCTCCCATTTTCTTTCTTCTCATTTCCTACCATTAATCATCTAAATGTTGGTTGGAATTCCATGGAACCTGATCCCCCAACATATGCCATCTGTAAGCGCTCCCACTTTCGGGATGATGGTCAGTGCCCTGTCTTTAAATAACATCTGCCCTAGAATGACTCTAAAAGGGAAGTTAGGAGCTATGATCTCTGCCTTGGTTCCCAGACTGCCCAGCAGTCAACTGCATTTCTATGTCTAACAAGATTAAAATCTAATTCGCCCAAATAAGTCATTCGGGCTACCCCTCCCCAGGTTCATATTTTAATGAACAAATAAGAAAGAAATCAGTCAATAGTGGCTGATTTATTCACCATTTGCTCCTCTTAAGTATCTTGTATTCTTCCTCGCCTGTCATGTCAACATCTAAATCCAACAGCCCATGCAGTCATTTTGACCTCTGGAACATATCCCAAATCTAACAACGTAATCACGTCCTGAACTACTAATACCTGTAAGGACAAATAAAATTTAAAAATAAGAACTCTAATTCTTTTTCTTAAAAATAATAGAAGATACACCCTTCTTTCTGAGCATTTTTTTTTTTTTTTTACAAACTAACAATTGGAAGTCCTTTCTCTCTTTTTTGTAAATGTATATAAATCTTTCTCAGCACAGCCTTTTGTGAGGTTTACAAACCAGGCCTGTCTTTCTCAAGAGGCTGGGGCCATCCACTTGAAATGTAAACATCAAGGGAGATAGCACCCCTACCTCCTGCTTCTGTGGGAGATCAGAGCCTCTTCCAAGTGTGCGAGGCAGGTGAATCCTTAATGCCTTCGACACATTAACAAACTAAACTAAAAATCAGTCGATACAGAAAAAACATTTGACAAAAGCTGGCATCTGTTCAGAATTTGGGGGGAAAAAGTACAAAACTTCTCAGCACACTAGCGCTAGAGGGAAATTTTCTCAACTTACCAAAGAATATCTACAAAAATGCCTACCCTTGTCTTCAATGGTGAGAAATGGATGCATTCCCCCAAGTTCAGGAGTATGATCAGTATCTCTTCTCTCGCTTCTCCCATTCGACATTGTGCTGGAGACCCTGGTTAGTGCATTAATATATGAAAATAAAATGTAAGCGACTTTAACCCCATGATCTTTCTCCTAAAAGCCCATAAGCCCATCTAACCACGAGCAAACCAGGGAGAGTATCTTCATTGAGGCCCATTCCGAAATATATCTGAACAGCACTCAAAACGGTCAACATCATCAAAAACAAAGCATGCCAAAGATACTATTAATGCTTAGAAGATCCTAAGGAGACCTGACTCCTGAATGTGATGTGGGGTCCTAGATGGGCTCCTGGAACAGGAAAAGCTCATTAAGTGAAGTCTAAGGAAATCTAAAGAATCTGGACTTCAGTTAATGCTGTAGTAGCGTTAGTGTTGGTTTATTAATTTTAACAGATGTTCTATACTAATGTAAGGTAATAATAGGGGACAGAGGGTGTGTGGTATACAGGGACTGTCTGTATTATCTGGACAAGTTTTCTTTTTAATCAAAAATTGTTATAATTTTTTTTAAAAGGAAACAAGAATAGTCATCTAAAAATGTGCATTGTGGATGACTCTTTCCAAGTGCGAACTTTCTCATGTGATGTGGCTTCTGTTGTCTCCCCACCACCCTACTCTTTTCCCCTCCCCCTTCTGTTTGAATCTTGTGGCCTCCATTGTATCTCAGATTCAACACTTCATTGGATCTTTGCCTCCTTCTCTTCTGTCTGTCAGAAAAGTAAAACCAACCAGTTTCCATGTCAAATTTCATGACTTTCTCTCAACACTCATCACCCTCTGTTGGCACCTCCTTCTCTTAGAGCCCTTCTAGGAAATAAAATAAATGGCATCTATCATTTCATTTTTTCTTTCCTGGAATAAGTGGAGCAAGAAAGTAGAAGTTTAGCAAAATCATCCATTTTTAATTATTTCCAGTAAAATATTATGACTCATCAGCTATGGGAGTTGGAAAGAATGAGATATCAATTCTTACCCCACATTACTGGTATAAGTAACCAACCAAATGAGTAAGTCATGAAATATGAGTGTGGAAGCCTAAAAATTAGTAGTTTCTATTGTGGAGAAATCATGAGCGTAGTTTTAATATGTTCACTTAGATGTTCAAAGTGGACATGTCATATACATAAGTATGCAGACAGAGAGATAAAAATAAGTAGCATATTTGAAGCCACAGTGACAGAACAAAAAGACCTGTGGTTGGAGTGTAGTTCAAGGTTTAAATAAAATGAAAGACCCAGGATCAAACTCAAGCAGCACAAGCGAGGAAAGGTCCTACAGAGGAGGAGACACCAAAAATGACTGAGATGTAGGTGAAAAGTCAGAAGGGAATAAAAAAAAAAGATTCGGTGTCCAATTAGAGGAATTTTTCCAGGAGGGTGTGATTGACTGCTAGTACATCAGAAAGGTTAAGAAAAAAAAAAAAGGTAATCTGAAAAATTATCAGCACTTATCAACGATCTTATCAAGAATAACTTGATGCATGGAATAGTGAAGGCCACAGTTCCACAAATTGAAGAATGGAGTTAGCCCCAGGTCAGTTGGCTCAGTGGTAGAGCGTTGGCCTGGCGTGCGGGAGTCCTGGGTTCAATTCCCGGCCAGGACACACAGGAGAAGCACCCATCTGCTTCTCCACCCCTCCCCCTCTCCTTCCTTTCTGTCTCTCTCTTCCCCTCCCGTAGCCAAGGCTCCATTGGAGCAATTTGCCCGGGCACTGAGGATGGCTCTGTGGCCTCTGCCTCAGGCGCTAGAATGGCTCTGATTGTGGCAGAGTGATGCCCCAGATGGGCAGAGCATCGCCTCCTGGTGGGCATGCTGAGTGGATCCCGGTCGGGCACATGAGGGTGTCTGACTGACTGCTTCCCCGTTTCCAACTTCAGAAAAAAAAAAAAAGAATGGAGTTACAGTTGGTCAGAAAATAGAGCCAGTGTGTGGAGCAAATCGCTTTGTAAAACTTGGCTATTAAAGGTCCCGTTGAAATCCCGAGGGGATATGTTTGTTTTTGAAATGGAAGAGCTAAGAGTATGTTCTTCATGCTGATTGGGAGATCCAGCAACGAGGAAGAATTCTAGAAACAGGCGATAAGGACTAAGTGTGGACAGGAGTGGCTCGAAACTTGCTCATTCATATTTTCAAATGTGCAACCCCAGGTGGGGGTGTGGTCCTCCACTTTCCGTTCTCAGTGTTCTGATTCAGTCCGTAATTCTTGAGAAAGTTTGAGATGTCCTTTTCTATCTACAACTGTTGGGTCCCAAGATATGTAAGGGAGAGATTCTGGGTATGTAATCTCTTTTTTCAGATCCAGTCTCCCCTGGGCCAGGTTTGTTTAGGTGCTAATCCTAGGAGAAGAAATAGAAAAGCAAACTGAGGCTACCTCTAGTTTGTATTTTTCAGAACGACTTTATCACTAACAGAAGCTACTTTGTATTCTATCATTTCCATCCCCACATCCTGTACGTCCATTGTGTCACAACTTGAATTGCGTCTCAAGGCAGCAGTGATTAATCAACTTAAACCCACACGTCAGGTTGTCCCTTCCTTCCATCCATTTGTTTCCTACCAGATGAGAGTACTATTCTGGGGAATGATGAGTCAGATGGTCTCCGCAATGTTTCTCGCTGTAGAGTTACATGATTATTAATTTCAGCCATTCAGTGTTTATGAATCTCATCTATATTCCAAGTATAAAAATACTTTGGCATCGTCATATCTATAAATAAAACTCATGATTAAAGTGGGAGGGTTATGTTCAGCTTAAACTCTAATCAGCCACTATTGGCTGATTTCTTTCTTATTTGTTGATTCATTGATTGATTTTGGTGTAGTGACCACAAATGCAAACCAAGCCATTTGTTAGTGAGATGGTTCTAAAACCTCTTTGCTCCTCTGTCTTCATTCTCCAATCTGTTGTCCTGTGGAACTTGTCCAGGAGCCCCATGGACACAGGCTGCATCCAGAGAGTCTAGTGCCCTCTGCCTTCTGGGTCCAGCCAATGGTCAGCATAAGCAGGACCTGGAAAGAGGAAACGAAGTGGGGCTGGGGGGCAGATTCTTTAGATTCACTGGGTTACTAGAAGACGGTTTTCTCTAGAGAACATCCTTCTTAGTTTTGTGAGCGACTCTTTCTCTCAGCCCTGCGTGCATGTTGACTAGTGCTCTACTTCCAGGTACTAGACTGTTCGTTGTGCATTGCTAGTCTTTTGGTCATTGGGCTCACACACCTTACATAAAAAGTTATTTTTAAATACTGTCTTCAAACTACCCAATTTCACTTTTGGGATGCAGGGAAAGTCACAAGTAGCTATACAGTTATGACTGCATGAAGCACAGAGTTTATTGTAGGATTATCTATTAATTACTATATTATTTTGCATACAAACAAATGTAAACCTACTTTTGCCCTGCCCTGTGTTGGCAAATCATTAAATATAGCTAAGAGCTTGATTTGGGGAAGAAAATTTCAGGAAATTAACAGATCAACGTAGTAAACAGTGATTCTTGCTTGTTCATTTAATACATATTCCTGGAGAAACAACTAACTACATGACAAGAACTCTTCAGGGTGCAATCAATGCACATGATTGAACAGGAAGATCATGGAGTATTTGCCCTTATGGACCTTCTTTTGTAGCCTATAGTAATATTTGGCCAGACACCTTGCTTTGAATATTATTCTCTTTATAAAATGAAAAAGATACTGAATTTATTTTTTTTTGTTTCATGTATAATAAGTTCTGAATCTTTTCCCAACCTATACCTTTGAAAATCATTTTCGAATAGCAGCTTTTACTCACAAGCTTCTCTTCTAAGGTTTACTACTTAATGCCACAAACAGGTTAGGATACACTATCAAGTAGTTTCAAAACTATGTCACATCTGCCGTATAAGAGAAGTCTGTTTTTCCTCCCGCGGCAGTCCTGAAAAGTAAATGAGACAACAGGGCATGCTATTCATCTCCAACTCGTGGCTACCACGTTTGCTCTGGAAGTTGTTTCCAGTCAGCCACCCAGGAGGGCGAAGGAGCCCAGAGCAAGTTTCTATCGCCCATTCACAGAGGTGGCTTATAACACTTCTGCTCAAATGTCAATGACAGGCAAGCACCCAGGTACAGAGCACTGCTAACCTCCAGGGAAACTACAAAATGTGGTCCAGCTGTGCATTCAAAAAAGAGAAAAGAATTTGGAGTTACATGGTCTAGCAGTCTCCAGTCCATGGCATATGGCATGGAGTAATCGAACATACACGTTTGTTATGTATTTGCATGTGCATGTCAAACATGTATGTGGAATATTTCTATGTATATGGAGTACTGTAATTCTTATTATGTATACTATGACTAGTATAACTTAGAAAAAGTGAAAATACCTGAATGTCTTTTATGATTACCTACTAAAGAACACAGTGCTCTGGTGTGTTACTATTAGTCAAACTACATGAAGAAATCATATACATGGTACATCTAGATCTCAGGACTTTGGGAAAGTCTACTGACTTTTTTGATACCTACTCGGAGCATAGCTCAGAGCATAAGAACAATAATGCCATCCTCCTTGAGCCTCCTTATTTGAACAGATTTCCTTGATCTTGATATCAACTTTACGTCCTGGGTGACTATTGTCAGGCTCACGTGACCTCACTGCAAAGAACAGAAATTCCCTAATGCAGGGATTCGCTGTGGTCAGAGACATGAGCCAGCACTTGAGCTGGCCTGGTAATCCAGCCCAGAGACCCCCACAGACTTCTCGAACCTGACAGCAGGGTCCCGCTCTTCCCTGGGGGCTGGCTAGCATAGCCCCTCCGTCTGTCTGCAGGGATGGAATTTAAAGGGGTCACTACTAATCAGGCAAAGGGTGCGGTGGATCAGAACAGAGGCTCCAGGCTGCCACACTGTGGTCCCCAGCTGTAGCTGAGGAGCCCGAGTGGTTGGTGGCAGGAGACATTCACAGGTGGCTTCCAGAAACAGCTGTCTGCCAGGCTGTTAGAACTTAATGCGATATTTAAATGGCAGTGTGGCCCTCCCAGTGTGCACCCGCTGAGTACTGGCCCTGCACTGCACCCCGGGCTCCCCTTGTGATGAGGTTATTCTGTCCCTCTTCTCTGTCGTCTGCTGGCACGTCCAGGGCCCTCTGACCTCGCTTCCTCCCCTCCGGACCTTCCGTGCGCACAGCCTCCACGTCCTCAAGGCTCCGGGGTTTCCTTTCCGCCATTGTATGTTTCTGTGAGCTCTTTGTCCACGCTCCCGAACGGTCAGATGGGTCTAATTAGTCACAATTAAAACAGGACAAGTCCTTTGGTCAGAGCTGCATATCACTTTATTTAGACTGCTGACGATGCCCTTTATTTGTCACAGTCCACTGAGACCTCAGCATCCAGGTCTCATGATTATAAAATAAAACCACTTATGTATAAATAACCCCTGGTGTATAAATAAGCTCTCTTTTGAGCAGGAAGCTGAACACCTCAGACACGGTCTGTATCAGGCTCTTCTCCAGATCAGATAATGGTCCGGTGTTCTCCACCCACTTAGGAACCTCACATCCCTAACATTTTATTTATTCTTTTCCTTGTGAGAATCAGGTAGAAAAACCAAGCACTACTCAGGGAGTTCAGCAAAAAGCTTTTTATTGTGTGCCCTCTAATTTCTTTTCCTAAATTATTACCAAAGACAGAAACGATTTTGGAGAGAGATGAAAACAAACAAACAAAAACAAAAAACAACCAAAACAAGAATGTCACCTTCGTAATGGTAAGCATGAAATTCTGTTAACCTATTAATGATGCGCTTGGGTATTAATGGAAAAAATTTGAATTTACTGTGAATATGACCGGTCATCACTGCCCTTCATACAACAAAGACAGATTCACCTTTGTCTACGATATCCAGCATTTACGAAAAGCTATCAGAAGAGAAGACATTAACACAAACCTCCGAGGATCAGTGAAATGAATTTATAGGTATGGCTTCATGCCTACATTTTCAGACTGTCGCTAATGGGACAATTACACTCTAATGACCTTCCACTTAGTGGAAGCCAAAAATATAATTCAGTTTTGTATAAATTAAAACAATTAAACAGCTTTCAATTTAGCATTGTTGACATCTCTCTTCGGAGAACCATTTTTATGGGAAAATGCTAAGATTGTGGAGGGAAAAAAGTATATTCAAACTTAATGAATCATCTGTCAGATTGAAAAAGTCATAAATTCCAAGGAGAGAAATCTATGTAAGACTCACGTTGAAGACATTAATTCTGTCACATAGATGAGAGTTACATGATTCATCTTCTGTTGCTAATTGGCAGTTTGTATTGGAAGACAAATATATGTGTGTGTGTGTGTGTGTGTGTGTGTGTGTATTCTCCTTTAAGAAATAAAATACCTTTATATTTGTATCTTTATATAGTAAGTATTGATATTAGGTTTCTGCAACCTAGGCACGGAGATTTTATCAGTGATCTTAATAAGTGATGACAGTTTAAAGAATTCCAGAAAGAGATTACCATCTTGATAGATCTTCCAGGAATGGGGAAGCCACTCAGCGATTCATAGGTTACGTGAGGAAGAGCTTGCAATAGTTACTGAATTTTTACTATTACATTTCTATATGAAGTGGTAAAACTTTTATTCTTTGCTGTATGCTGATCCTATTTATTTAAGCTTTCATGATGATTTCTTTTTCAGTATTTGCCAACTCTTCTCTTTTTTTTTCACTCTCTTCTTAAAGTTATCGTTTGGTTTCTTGGATGCCAGGCTGATCTGTCTTCCCAGAGGTGCTCGGCCCTCTTTTCTTCCTAGTCTTGACCTTGAGAGCCATTCAGAGCTCACAGTGCCTTAGCCCCTCTGGTCTCCGTTCGCATTCTTGTGTAGAGAATTGTATGCCTAGAAGAGAAATATACCAACAATTTGTTTCAATAAATTTTCCTATTTTTGTTTGTTTTTTAACAGCATTGCCAAATGTATATACTTTTTTCTAAGTTTCTGGATCTCTGCCTAATACTATATTACATGCTACTATACTTTATACTCTCTCTCTCTCTCTCTCTCTCTCTCTCTCTCTCTCTGTCTCTCTCTGTTAAGCTTGATTATGCAATGGCTCATTTTCAGTAAAAATATTTTAGTTTTATAATACAACTTCATTTATTCTCATAAATATTTTTAAAGTAGTTTCTTAAAAAAAAAAAGAAGTCAGAATGTAAGTTGCCTAGTCAAAATGTCACCAACTTTTAAATAATATAATCTCTATGTTTTTTTTTCCACACATATAGGCTACAAAGAACATGTCGCCATCATATGTAGCCTTTAGATTCAAGATAGATAGATGATAGATTAGATAGATAGATAGATAGATAGATAGATAGATAGATAGATAGATAGACAGATAGATGATATCAATAGGTGTTCTGGAGTATACTTTATTGAATATTTTTTTCAATATTCCACACCCATCATCATATAATTCATTGTGCTACTTTTCCTTTAGTCACATGCATATGTGCATTTCAAGTAGATATAAAAGACTTGAGCATGATGTCACCCTACAAAATTACTCTGATATGTGATGACTAAATGCAGAAGTTATTACAATTCTTGGTTAACATAAAGTATTTAACATCATTTGACATGCTCTTCTTCCATATTAGATATCATCTTGCTCAATTTGTAGTTCTAGACATAAGTAATTTGATTTTCAGAAAGTGAAGTTATAAAAAAGCAACAATTTGTGTAGGCATTTGCTTAGTTTTAACTGACTTTTTAAAATTATATGAAAACCCAAACTAAAATTAGAAATAAAAAGCCATGCATATTTATAAGCTAAGAAGTATGTGCAATGTTAAAACTTAAAGAGAAATTTAAAAAATAATAATTGTTTAAAAGAATTACAAATGACATCCAAATAAGAGTAGGACTAACTAAAATATTACATAATTGGTCTCAGAATAAAATTATATTATTTTATGAATTAAACTGAAATATGTCATACTTATTATCATTCAGTAAGTTGATATTAATCTTCCAATGGTTATTAATACATATCCTTCCATATATTTTTTTTTGTATTTTTCTGAAGTTGGAAACGGGGAGGCAGTCAGACAGACTCCCACATGTGCCTGACCAGAATCCACCTGGCACACCCACCAGGGGGCGATGCTCTGCCCATCTGGGGCGTCACTCTGTTGCAACTAGAGCCATTCTAGTGCCTGAGGCAGAGGCCACAGAGTCATCCTCAGCGCCCGGGCCAACTTTGCTCCAATGGAGCCTTGGCTGCAGGAGAGGAAGAGAGAGACAGAGAGGAAGAAGAGGGGGAGGGGTGGAGAAGTAGATGGGTGCATCTCCTGTGTGCCCTGGCTGGGAATCCAACCCAGGACTCCTGCACACCAGACGGACGCTCTACCACTGAGCCAACCGGCCAGGGCCTCCTGCCATATTTTTTAAATTTTTATTTATTTTTTTTTAATTGAGTATTGGGTAACAATGGTTAGTATAATTACACTGGTTTCAGTTGCCCAATTCTATAACACATCTTTGTACACCATATTGTGTGTTCATCTGCCCAAGTCAGTCTTCGTCTATCACCATTTATCCCCCCTCAGCCCTCCTCCACCTCCCCCACGCCACAATCACAACACTGTTGTCTATGCCTATGAGTTCATTTTGTCCTTTTTTGTATTATCCTTCCTCCTCCCTCACTCAGCACCCCCTCCACGGCTGTCAGCCTGCTCTCGATGTAGAAGCCTGTCTCTGCTTTGCTTGTTAGTTCATTTTGTACATTAGATCCCAAACAAGAGTAAAGCCATGTATATCCTTCCATATTTTAGAGAAAGCATTTCTATATATTTTATTGACAACATACCACAGGCTGCTGTCTTTACATAGAGAAAAAAGGTTACTATTTGTGGAATTATTCCTTTTTCCTATTTCTAAACAATTTTCAAAATTGCTAGGAAGGCCTTGATTTCAAATTATTTTGTACATATCATTCCCCTATTTAAAACAAGGCATGTATACATGTGTGTATATGAATACATGCTGAGACATTTTCTGAAGTAAAACATAGGGAATATCAAAGCAACTGTGGGAATCAGTACATTTTAATAAGAAATTTCACTGTTTGAAAGGTTTAGATATCAGACTTATGATAAATGTTGTGACTTGTGAGTATTAATATATATGACATTTAATTAACTGTATTCTGAGTTTGAGGTCAGAGTTCACAGGAGTAAAAGTATAGAAGAAGGCTCAGAAAACCATTCATTTTAAAAAATTGACTTTCTTTTCCTTTCAGTTGGACCTTTTAATTTTACCTAGTAACATAAACAAGATTTAATTTATACTCTGTTTTGCATATTCTTATACTTTACCTAATTGAAATAAAAGTCCAGGAAGAAGATGATATAGATTTTATAAAGACATGATGTCAATTTTGGTTAGGAGGGATTCTAATCGTTACTTGAGGTAATGATACCAACAAAAATCTTTCTGGAAGATGTTATTTGCAACTTGTATTGATTCTTCTAAGACTTATATTGGGAGGGCATTGTCACACATTGTCGACTAAATGAAGAGAGTTTAACCAAAAGCTAAAATAAGCTGCAGTTATTTTAATTGCAAAATCACCAAAGCTTTGAAGACTAACTCATTAGGTCACTGGTAAGGCTAACAGAAATTAAGATTTTTTTTAAATTGACAATTTTAAAATCAATATTATGTGGCATAATAAGTATTCCAAATTTATGTAGATCTATTTTTAATAATACTTAAAACCGAGATAAGTTGCTGGAGGGCTATTTTGTTATTGAAAACATACTTAATAACCTCTATTAGAAAACCCTGCTGCCTTGGAGGTATTATCACTATGTCTCATTTGCTGCTGTCTATTTTAATTATAACTGGGAGAAACCTAATCAAGCATTTTCCCTAACTAAACAAACCACTTAGATCAGACTGTGTGCCTCCTTCTGAACAATTTACTATCCTTCCAGAAGCTGCTAATAGATCTTTAAACATCAAACAGAGTTTATGCAGGAAGGTCAGTCTTTATCGATCTAGCCTGATCTCTCAGCCAGTCCTCTTATTTACCAAATAGTCTCACTAAATTAGGGAAGATGAGGCTTAATTATTCTTTGAACTATCTGTAGTGAATGTTTTTTTAAGTGAAATAAAGTCTATGTAATATGTTACAAGAAAAAAAATCAAGCTGGTCTAACAGAATTTTAGTTTCCTTATATTCATTGAGTCTAATCAGGAATTTTTGTTCTGAAAACATCTTTCTGACCACAGTCAATAAGAATCTAACTACTCTGTACTGTAGTTAGATTTAAAAAATCGGTATGATTTTTTTTCCAGAGTGAGATTGTGGTAAAAAAAAAAAAATCTAAAAAGTCTATCTTGTATTAACATATTTTTTTCTCTGAATACAATTTTGTTTCGTTAAAGCCTGTTCTGCAGCCCAATTTCAACCAGTATCTGGTTTGGGAATTGGCTTTTCTTACATATCTAGGTTTGTGTTGCTGTAATAAATATTGATATTATGCTTTAGAAATCATACTTGACTTATGTCATTACATAAAATGTGTTGAAGAAGACTGTTTGTGGGTTTCATGACAATTTCTCATTCTGCCATCGCTCCTGGAACTCACTGTAACCTGTGGGTCATGCATCAGTGCTTTGTGTACTCTACTGTTGGTGGTCAAACGTTTCTTAAGATAATATTTTTTTACTTCACATGCTGTGTCTCAGAACAGGAAGCCTATAGCCAGTTCTAGATGTTGAGTTTTCAGCAGGCTCTACGGTTACCATCTGATGTAGATCCTCACCTCAGTGTGTCTATTCAAAGAATGATTCATAAAGGCTGTAGAAGTTGAAGAGGTCATTTGGTTTGAAAAATGATGAAATGACCTACCCTGACTCATTGAGGTACTAATAGAATTCTCTTTTCTCATGTAATTAGAGGGCTTTAGAACCACTAGAGAAGAACATGCAGCCAATAGCCCAAGTGGCACATAACATCTATAAAGTGCAATAATGTTTTGTCCCTGAAGACCTAGTCCCAAATGTCGTGGTAGTATTTGGGATCCCTGCGACACAGAAATCACTAGAAACTAGTTGTTCAAGAGTGACCCTTTGACCATGTTTATGAAAGTGGAGTCAGAGTTTTATCCTCGTGAGGGATGGAATTTTTCCTCCAGCCTGCAGTACTGGCAATTTCAAATAATTTATAAGACACCACTTAGAGGAAGCAGACAATAAATTATGATACAGAGAATTCAGGAGATGGAGAGATTTGGAAGTATTTGGAGCAGAAAATGAAAATTGGAAAAGGAATGATGAGTCTTCTGAAGATGATTTGAAATGTTATCTTTTTATTTTCCTTTTCACTCTAACGAATAAGAATTTGTTACTAAAAGCCTACTAATAACAGTGTGAAACTGAAGAAAGAGCATTTTTCTGAAAATTCACACAGCATAGTTTTAAGAGGAGCTGAAGGTGAAATACTCTGTTAAAGATGAAATAAAACAGAACAAAGATCAATGATCAGATCACAGAAGAGGAACAAAGGGCATTTTCCTGTCTCCACACTCCCCATAATGGCACAAATACCACACTCTCCCCATAATGGCACAAATAAAAGCTTTGGTGTTAAAAATTCTATTTCCAGGTTTAATTTGCCGTCTAACATGTTGTGCATATGTGAATCAAACCTTCCTATGTACTATATAACAAAAGTTTATGGGAATTCAATGGAAGAACAGTATATTTCAAAAGGTATGATGTGACAGATCTTGTGTTTAAACATGAGGGTTATTGGAGAGCAAAAATATATGAAAAGTTACCTGAAGGATAGGTCTTTAATGAAATTCTTATACATTTTGAAAATTTGGTTTTAATGTTTAGTGGATAGAGACTATTTTATGTTCCTTCTTCTGCAACTATAATTTACCATGAGAAAAGTAAGTGATTACTGATTTAGCCCACTAGAGAAACTTGAACAGTATTGTAAGAAGTACAGGAATTGGTGTGTGTCACCAGTTCTCAGAATGATCCAAAAATGGTGACATGTACCCCTAACACGGACTGTGATGGGGCTGAAATTGAAGGATTTGTTGAATGTATGAGAAGTAGATAAAAAATATAAAATACACATAAAAATCACTCAAACTCAACACACAAGTAGCTCTACCGAGCCATGCAACTAGAGCTGTTTGACCCTGCTGAAGGTTGCAGGATTATTTTATAGAGAAATGAGAGCCATGAGGATTCAAATTAAGGAACAAGAAGCACAGCAAAGGACCAGGCAAAGACAAAATATTGAAACAGATTTCTGCGATGTAAAGTTAAAGGCAAGGTCAACACATTGAACGACGGTTCCCTTCATTCCCAAGGTGTCACTTAGTTCCAGGAACCCGGCCAAAAGTTCAGATCATCCTCTCTGTACAACATGAGCAGCCTGAGGGAAAACCACCAGCAACTGATATTCAGGATCCTTCAGTGAGCTGGTCAAGCCCACACCTTAAGCAAAGATTGAAAATAAGACCCATAAGAAAATGAATTATTTTAAAATTGTAAGAGACCAGAGATAAAAACTAAATCTTAAGAGCCCCTAGATGAAAGCACAGGCCATCATAAATGACTGTGAACTAGATAACTCACTACGACGCAGTCACATGATCAGAACCATGAAGAATTTGGAGCCATTTATTCATGTTCTAAGAGCCCCTAATTTCACTTTCACATTTTATACACAAATCAGTACTGATATGTCAAAATAGCATAAAGCTAGTTCTAAACTCAGATGTTCTCCAAAAAAAATTACCTTTTATGCTCACATCATCTGAAAGCCAGTGGAAGTTAAGGTAGGGGTGGCAACATGGATTGAAAGGATACATCAAGAAGGAATAAGACATAATGTGCTAGATTGACTTACCCTTGGAAAGATGCCACTTCTGCCTCCACACGGAGGTTTTGTCACATGACCGGCTCAAGCCAATGACATGTGGGCAGAGAAAAAGTGTGTCACTTCTAGAGGGGAGCTTTTTAAGCCACCGTTGCTGCATTGTATTTGTCCTAAAGTTTAATTGGGGTGAAAGTTGCAATTTTTTCTCTTAAGCAACTTTCATTAATATAAAAATTATCAGGATTTCTTTATTAAGTTTAAACATTTTCTAACTTTGATAATCCTGTCGCAAAGGTGTTTTTAGAAGGCCTTGAGGATGTGACAGGTAATTAGCCACGTAGAGATTTTCATGTTACTTTGACTTAGCCTTTCCTCTGCCTCCGCTTGGTTCCCTTTGAATCATGGATTAACAGAGAGGTGTTCTATTTTACTGCAGCGACACAAAGGAAATTCAGGTATAGTGTCTTATTAAATAGTAGAGGTCCTTTTGAAATATAATTCTTGATTCATACAAGGTTTATTTTAGTTTATTTTGGATACACACATGAACTTCAGATGTATATACCTTCTCCTTTTCTATTTTGTGCCTTATTATTTTGGCTCGGAGAACAGTTATTTTACAATGAGCCAAACTTTGATACTGGTTATAGGCAGTTGAAAATTTAAACAGTATGATTCTTACTATCAATAATAACACATATAATTGCATATCCAAAAAGAAAAAAAGAAAAACAGTTTCTTTTATTTCTTTTATTTATATTTTATTTTTGGATGTAAAAGCAGTTGCAATTTCTTTTTGATTCTTTTTTCTTCAGTAGAAAACTGAGATGCCTAATTCACCATTGAAAAGCAATGTCTAAACCATGAGAGGGTAATTATAAGATGACAGAGGGGAAATCAGAATGCAATTATAGTATTCTACTTAGAAGGCTGTTGAAATTCAGATGAGATATTTCCTAAATTCGGAAGGCCTCTCCATGAAATATATGTCTCTTCCCATTCAATTTAATCAATACCTTTTTGTAAAACATTGTAGCTTTCTCATTATCTGCCCCCAAATTAAACCACTCTTTACACTGACATCCAAAAATGCAAATCATTTGAATGATGATTATTTTATTTATTTATTTAAAAAAAATTTTTTTTTTTACAGAGACAGAAAGAGAGTCAGAGAGAGGGATAGATAGGGACAGACAGACAAGAACGAAGAAAGATGAGAAGCATCAATCATTAGTTTTTCGCTGCAACACCTCGGTTGTTCATTGATTCCTTTCTCATATGTGCCTTGACTGTGGGGCTACAGCAGAGTGATTAACCCCTTGCTCGAACCAGCAACCTTGGGTCCAAACCAGTGAACTTTGCTCAAACCAGATGAGCCTGCGCTCAAGCTGGCGACCTCGGGGTCTCGAACCTGGGTCCTCCGCATCCCAGTCCTACGCTCTATCCACTGTGCCACTGCCTGGTCAGGCTGGATGATGATTATTTTAAAAATATGTTTCATTCATATCAGTTTTAAAAATTCTTAATTATACAGAGTGGTGCAAAAGTAGGTTTCCTGTTGTGAATACGTGAAACACGGGATTTATTCTTACATTATTATTTACTAATTATTATTTTCCATTTGAACCACTGTAAACCTACTTTTGCCCCACCTTGTATTCAGTGTTAATCTATCTTTAGAGATCTTAGATTCCCCAAAGAGATTTTTTATAAATATATTTTCAAATCACTAGATAACATCAGAAATAAGTTTAACATGTCAATTCTAAAATACTTGATTGATTCATCTTTTTAGAATGGACTCCTTATAAAATTTTGTTACCAATATTCAACAATAATGTGTTCAATAGGGTGTGTGAAGTGGAATTTGTGAAGACTGCCTCCCCCACATTTTCCTAGTGGGGATTTGAACATGTTTTGCTATCCTCAAAAGCAGCAAACAAGTTTCCCCACTGCACATGCTCTTTTTGCTTATAAGCATATTTTCTTCAAGTATAGCTATAAACATATGTTTTTCTCTTCTAGTATGTGGCTACATTGCCAATTACAGTTAGTTAAATATCACTATATACTGAAGTAGTAAACATGTTTGGACAGTACTGAAAGGTTCTAGAACGGTGTTTCCAAACGTGGGGCCCACGCCCCACAGGGGGGCAATTCGATAGTTAAGGGGGGCAATTTGAAAATGGACTCGACACTTTAACTCTTTTGCCCCAGGCCATTTAAATGCAATGCTAGATATCAGTGCCAAATTTAACAAAAAATGCAATTCTTAAATAATTGCAGTAAATAATTATTAAGTATAATTTCGTTTGATGAGACCAAAATATCAACTGGGTGATTGGCGTCGTCAAGTAAACTTCATCCTGGGTTCACCGCGGAGCATGCCTTCTGCCGCAGGGAACCCCGGACATTTTAAAAACTCGCTAAACAATGCAGTTATTCTCACCTAATTGGCCCATCGCAACTTCTGTAGTGTTTCACATCATTCAGTTGGTGTTAATTTGAAATAAGTGTCAGTCAAAACTGTTGTAAAAGCTCGTTGATTTAATAAATATACATATATATATTGTATAGATATAATTGGTAAGTATTTGATTTTATTTTTATCAATATTAAACTCTTTATTAAGTACTTCTTGCATCGGGGCTAGAAAGCAATAATATTTTATAAATATTATTGGGGCTATAATAGTTCATGCACGACAATTTTAATTTTAGAAGCATAACTTTCCAGAAAATTTTGTCAAGTGGAAAAAATATAGATACCTTTTGATTTGCGGTGGTAGTGTAGTAAATGTGTTATAAATAAATATGAATTTTTAGTATACGTTTATTCTATGTCACATTGAATATATTTTAACACATATTTTAATATTAGTTTTTAATTGATCTTATTTTTATTTCTTATAGCCCATAGTAAAATGAGTGGTGCACGCAAGAAAAAAACTCATCAATATTCGGAGGAATATTTAAAATTTGGGTTCATACCCACTGTTCACAATGAGCGGATTCCTTTTTGTCTTTTATGCCAGCAATGCTTGACCAACGAATCAATGAAACGAGGTCGTCTTGAGGCGCATTTGAAGGCGAAACATAGTGCTCATATTAATTCAGATTTTAGTTATTTTAAAACTTTAAAGAAAAATTTTGAAAAAAGAATAACATTAAAGTCTCTATTTAGTGCTCATACTTCAACTAATAATCGTGTTTTGAGGCTAGTTATCAAATTTCTTTATTCATCGCTAAAACTGGAGAAAATCGCACTATAGGAGAGAATTTAATAAAACCGTCAATATCAGCATTTCTTAAAACGGTTCTTGAAAAAGATGACAAAGATGTAAAAGCTATGCCACTCAGTGACAATACTGTTAGCAGAAGAATAGACGAAATGAGTGAGGATATTGAAAAACAACTTATTGAAAAGCTGAAAACAAGAAAATTCTCCTTGCAAATGGATGAATCAACTTTAAGAGACAGTGAGGCAGTATTGATAACTTACGTAAGATATATCGATAAAGGACATTTTGCTGAAGAAATGTTGTTCTGTAAAAGATTAGAAAGCACCACTACCTCCAAAGATATATATAATAAGCTAAAAAACTACTTAGATGTCAATGATATACCAATGAAAAATATAACATCTTGTGCTGCAGATGGTGCTCCCAATATGATGGGCAAGAAAAATGGCTGCTTAAAATTGATGAAAGATGCGAATCCAGAAATGATTCTTGTGCATTGTGTTATTCATAGGGAAAACTTGGTAGCTAAAAACATCTTGCCTGTTCTGAATGAAGTATTACATACAGTAATACAGTGTGTTAATGCTATTAAAGCTAGTGCCAAATGTGAGCATCTTTTCAAGCTATTTTGTGAAGAACAAAATGAAGACCATGTGAGACTTTTACTTCATACTGAAGTAAGATGGCTATCTAAAGGAAACTGTTTGAAAAGATTTATGGAACTGTTTGATACTCTTAGTGATTTTTTAAGCGACAAACCTGAAATGAAGTATCTGTTGACAGTAGATGGTAAAGCATTTGTGAGTTATTTAGCAGATATCTTTGAAAAGCTAAATATATTAAATAAGCAACTTCAAGGAACAAATAAAACTCTTGTTGATGCAAAAGCAAAGATATTTGGTTTCATTACCAATATTGAGTTATGTCAGAAACATATTAACAACAAAAACTTTAAACAGTTTCATTGGCTCCAAAAATGTGAGGTAACTGCAACCGCTTTACTTGTTATTGTCAATCATTTGACTATTCTATCGGCTGATCTAAAAGAAAGATTTTCTGATTTAAAACAAATTGATTTCCCAACATGGATGATGCAGCCAATGTTAGTGGATTTGTCTGATATATCAAATATGCAGTATCAAGAAGAACTTGCAGAATTGCAAAATGATGAGTCAGTTAAAGCTTTATTTAATATCAAAGGAGCGATGGCATGGCTTTGTGAGGAAACAGAAATCAAATACCCAAATTCAACCAAATGTGCAAGAAAACTACTGCTACTGTTTCCATCTTCATTTTTAGCTGAATGTGGATTTAGTGCTGTAAATGATTTACTGGTAAAAAAAAGAAATCGGCTGGATATAACACAACGTGGAGACTTGAGACTAAAGCTAACCAAATTGGAACCTAATATAAAATCTCAGTGCAGCAAGCATCAAGCGCAAGGATCACACTAAATTAAAATAATAAATTAATATAGAAAAATCTGTATTAAAATTATTTGGAATTTAAATTTCTGTTTTTCATTATATGTTTTGAAATTTTACTTACTGTGTTTTGTTAACAATTTCATAGTGATTTCTTCCTAGAACCTATCATTTATGTTTATTAAGTGAACAAATCAATTTTTTAATGTTAAAAATTATGTATGTTACATAGGGGGGACATAAAAATTTTAGAAAGGTTAAGGTGGGGCATGGCACAAAAAAGGTTGGGAAACACTGTTCTAGAATGTATGGATAAGGAATTGTGTGCATTGAAAACCATTTGAAAACCTATCAAACTATATAGCTGGAATAATATATTAACATGGATACATGAATGCATGTATATATCCATATATGACACATCAGAATACAGTTGATGCAACTATGAACCAATGGAATATGAAATCTACCGAGAAAGCTTTTGCAACATGTGTCACACTCTAATAGGGAAAGAAATTCTAAAAATTATCTTTTTCTGTGCTAATATGAGCAAAGTGGATATCAAAGTATGTAATCAATAGAACTATGAAATGAAATCTCTTACCACAAAACATGTAAGTTACTTGTTTTCCCCACCTAACTACCTTCCTAGGGATTATATGTTATCAGAACTCTAGTTGCCAGCCTTCTGAATAAGAAACAAACAAAAATTATAGGAGCTGCCTAGTTTTTTATGTAGAAATCGTTTAGCTTATTTAATTCACAATGTCCCATTCATGTTCATTTGCCTGTTTCACCCTCTTGGACAGAGAACTTGTACCTCATCATGGCATGGTACTAAGTATATGTCGTGAGAGTGTAAAAAATCACAAAAGTTAATTCCTTAGCTACAGATAAACGATGATGCAAAGAAAATAAGAAAATGACCTTAACCAAAGCAATATAAAACACAAATATTTTATTGAGTGGAGGAAACGTTGAAGGTCAAAGACAGTGGTAAGACACAAATTACTTGAAGAGGTAATGGACTGAGAAACACGGGGCCATGAATTGAAGCTAATGCTAAGAAAAGAGGACATCAAGGGAGTTCGTGAAAAATGTCCTCAGGCAGAGGCTGATTAGTGTGTGGAACAACTAGCAATTAGAGAACATCGTTATAAAATCTGACCGCTGCTCTTCCTGTGGATGGATATAACTGGGCGACCGACTCTAGAATCCTCAAAATCTCCTGTGCAAACAGACAGACCTAATGAGGAGACATTTTAATTTAGAAATAGAATACACTCTTCAAGAAAGAGTTGATCTTAAAACAAGAGGAGGATGTGTGAACCTATGGTCCCATCTGTACAGAACAGTAATGATGGAATATTAAAGTAACATTGTGATTAATAACCATTTGGGGATAACAGCACTAACACAGGACAAGGGGACCAGAGTAGAGGTCAGACAGAGAGCCTCACAAGAAATGCTGCAAGACCTTGACATCCAGGGCAACTCTGGTCTCTCCTTATGAGACCTATGCTTTTTTAAATTTTATTTAATTAATTGTGTTTACATAGATTCTAATGTTGCCCCGAATGTATCCCCCCTCCCTCATATTCCCCTCAACATCTCTCTTGCCCCCCTCCCAACACCACCCTCCCCCCTTCCCTTCAGGTTTATCCCATCCTATCACCCCCTTTCCCTCTGTCGTCTTTTCCTCTGGTCCCTTTGATCCTCCTCTGTCTCCATTCCGTTCCTTAGTTCACATTGTTTCTTAGATTCCTCAAATGAGTGAGGTCATATGATATTTTTCTTTCTCTGCCTGGCTTATTTCATTTAACATAATAGTTTCCAATGAGTTAACACCTCACACCAATCAGAATGGCGCTCATTAACAAAACAATACACGATAGGTGCTGGCGAGGATGTGGAGAAAAGGGAACCCTCCTGCACTGCTAGTGGGAATGCAGACTTGTGCAGCCACTGTGGTAAACAGTATGGAGATTCCTCAAAATATTAAAAATAGATCTGTCTTTTGACCCATCCATCCCACTTTTAAGAATATACCCCAAGAACACCATATCACTGACTAAAAAAAGAAATGCACTCCCATGTTTATGGCAGCATTGTTCACAATAGCAAAGATCTGGAAACAACCCAAGTGTCAGTCAGTGGACAAGTGGATTAAAAAGCAGTGGTACACATAAACAATAGAATACTATGGGGCCATGAAAAAGAAGGAAATATTACCTTTTGCAACAACATGGATGGACCTGGAGACTACGCTTTCAACATTAATTACCCATCATTCAAATTCAGATGATTTGGCTGTGGTGCGGTAAGTAATCCAGACATTATTATTTTTTTATTTGTTTGTTTTATTTTATTTATTTTATTTTTTTAATAATTTTATTTTTTTAATGGGGCAACATCCATAAATCAGGATACATATATTCAAAGATAACATGTCCAGGTTATCTTGTCGTTCAATTATGTTGCATACCCATCACCCAAAGTCAGATTGTTCTCTGTCACCTTCTATCTAGTTTTCTTTGTGCCCCTCCCCCTCTCCTTTCCCTCTCCCTCTCCCCCTCCCCCACCCCATAACCACCACACTCTTATCAATGTCCAGACATTATTTTAAAGCAATATGCTAGCTTTAAACAAAGCTAAATTTATCAGGAAAAAGCACAGTCATAAGGAAACCAAAAATGTAAGAGAAACTAAAAGGGGGGTTGGAATATAATACATTAACTCCAGATCAGATGTAGGACTTCCGGAAGGTTCTTGGGCATCCACAGAGAGTTGAATAAAGGTGTAAAGAATGATCGAGAGGCATATCAGAATGTCTCGGTTTCTAATGATAGCAATGAGACCATTCTACATAAGACTGTCTCTGAAAAGAACTTTCTAAATTATAAAAGTCTAAGGTTCTCATCTTATATTCCCAGTTACTATATACAGATACGAAAGTTGGACACTGAAGAAGGTTAATAGGAAAAAAAAGTTGATTCACTTGAAATACAGTGCTGAAGGGAAGCTCCTTGTATACCCCAGCCTGCCCGAAAAAGGAACAAGTGGGTCCTAGGGCAAATACACGTGAAACATCACTGGAGGCAGAAATGACAGAAGTGAAACTGTTCTACTTCAGGCACATCATGAGAAGGCAGGTTTTTTGGGGAAAGATAATAATTCTGGGACAAAGAGAAGGCAATAGGGGAAAGAGGAAGAGCAGATATGAGATGGATTGACTTCATGAAAGAGGCCATAGGCCTGAGTCCACAGGAGCTGAGCAGTACTGTTGAGGAGAGGACACTGGGGCCATCGCTCATCCGAGAGTCACCAGGATTCGTAGTCAACACACATATTACCGCACATACCAGGTTCTCACAAAGATACTCAAGTGTCTTTGCCAGAGCAAATCATTTTCCCCCTGACCTCTATGATTTCAGGAATAAGGTAATGATAAAAAAAAAAAAAGTCTGTTAAATAATACTAGAAAGCCCGGCAGTCATACGAAATGACCGCTGTTCTAGATATTATAAATTGTAATTAAAATGATTTGTGCAAAGGTGTCTGCTAATTCAAACTGAATTACCCAAGGCAGGCGGCGAGGACGCCCCTTTGCTTAGTGCCCCATGGGGTTTCCCCCTTCTACTTGCTTAATTGCTTAAAGTAGAGTGCAATGAAGGAAACCACTGGTGGTACATTTCTTAAGAGCCACCACTAGCTCAATAAATAAAGGTGATTTAAATAATAAAATGTTAATTCACATGTCAAAGATCTCTTTGTACACAACATTTCTTGTGTAGATCTTTCCATCATTTTTAAGCTCGCCTTGCAGAGGACCATCAATTATTTTTAATTTTACGTCTGTTCTTTCATGAACTCTTGAACAGGCAACATAAAGTTGACCGTGTCCAAATGCAGGCTCAGGTAAAAAAATGTCAACACACTGATTAGTCAATAATTTACTCAAGAGTGGTGGATAATTCTCAATTAGTGGAACTACAATGTTTCTGTACTTGCAACATTGAGAAAATCCTTTCTTGCCACGGTCAAATCGATTAGTTTCTAACTTGAAGTTTAAGGACTGACAGTGTTCACATTTAATATTCATGTCACCAGAGGAATGCTCAAAAATTAAAGTTTCTCCATTTGAAACTGTTTTAATCCTTTTTGCGTTTCGGTCAGCATTACTCTGTCATTTTTTTGCATTTCTCTCCTGCCTTTGTTCAAGGGACTCATTTTGTCGAGACAGGCTTTTTTGTCTTGCATCTGCGGCAAGCCTTGTTTCTCTATGCTCATCAGTCTCATTTTGCCGAGAAAGACACATTTGCTCTGCAACTGAAGCAAGCCTTGTCTTTCTCTGCTCAGTGGTTTCTTCTTGTCGAGAAAGCCGTTTTTGTGCAGCTTTAGCTCCTTTTCTCTCCTCTTCAGTGCTGTATTTTCTAGGAGGCATTCTTAAAAGAAATTACGTTAAGACGTAGTTTTTATGTAAAACAGATGATTGCCAATGCAAACAAATGTTCACCTTCCCCCTGACACGCTCAATTTGCGTTCAGCCTTAAATTGTTTCAAAAGCAGATGATTGCCAATGCAAACAAATGTTCACCTTCCCCCTGACCCGCTCAATTTGCGTTCAGCCATGGCAACTTCACCCCATTGGCTAGTACAGTTACGCAAGCAACCAATAAGCTATCGGCGACAAACAGACACTTAAGCCGCATATATGAAATGATATGAAGGAAGTTGCTGCTTCTGCTAGTTCCTGGGTTGGGGTGAGTCCTGGGAGACTATGGGAATATAGAAGTATGGCAGTGTAACATGTTAGACTCCCTTCCAGATGGTGGGAGCTACACAGGCATGACTGGGCTCACATGGCCCGATGCCCAGGATAAGTGCCTGCAGGTGTTGAGTAAGAGTAAACACTAGCCTTTGCTGTATTTATCAGGAATGATTTGAAAGATAACTTTCCAGAACTATGGGGGAAACAATGATAGGAAAATAATAAAAATCCCTAAAAAGGCAATTGTGCAGAAACTACATATGACCTCCTACAGATAGAGTGGTCAAAAGATAGAGGAAAGGGTTGGGGCCTGGGGGAATCACCTGAGCCACTTGAAAGGCAAGACCATATTGTTTCATGAAGAGGGTGCTACTTTAATGCTATATACTAGCCCAGCCCAGACACAGTGGGCACACAGGAAAGATTTTCAAACCATGGGAAATAGAAGTCTGTTGGATGCAGCTTTTCTAATAGATGATCTTCGAAAATGATTCTTACCTAATGTGTAGTCGGGTATTTAATGTTAACTAATGCATATTTACTATGATCCAGGTTCTTAACTTGGCACGGGGACACCATTTTTCACTGATAATCACAAGGGAATAGTAATAATAGTGCCCCATACTCCCGTATGCAGGCTGATTGAGGTGTCAGTAGTGGCAATCGCTGACCTAAAGGACCACTGGTGAACATTGATTTTGCTTATGGATGTTTTTATTATTAGTTTGTCGAAAGAGTTGGTCAATTTAGTTGAAGACTGGTGGGGTTCCATTCTAAGAAGAGTAGTGGCAAGATACAGGTGTGAGGGTCGGGATTATAAGCATCATAGATGACCATGCTCCTCTGAAGAAGTGACAGTAATTACTTACAAATGAGAAACCAATGCGGAGCACAAGTACAGCCTTTGGAAATCTCGCATGGGTGAGGCAGAGTGGATAGCCTGTGATGTTTCTATGGAGGCAAGAAGAATACATTTCCTCCCACCTTCTAAATTCTTCTAATGGGACTGACAATCAGATTAACTTGAAACAGATCAATAGGAGGAAATCACCAAGCTCCATGTGTATGTCCATGTGGGGGTGGGGTGCCACAAGATTCTTCTACCTGAGGACACCTTGGGCAGTTCAGTCCAGGTGCCATCTTGATCTAACTGGAAGGGGAGATTGTGGCTTAGACATCAAAGGAAAGGAAGGCAATTCAGGTAGAAATGAAAAAGCAGACGTCTGGTAGTGAAACGTTTGCTGGGCCACCTTTAACAGTGGGACCAGAGAGAAGTTTGCTAAAAAGAGTCTTCCTGGGTTCCTGTCTGTCAATTACATACTAGTTTAGTTTAAACTATAGTTTATCTGTGATAATATCTCCCTTCAGGAGTATGTCCTCTAAATTCCTTTATGCAGGTAGAGAGAGGTCAAAGGTTTGTTCCTGAGTCTTTTTTTCTTAAAGATAACCCACTTAAACTAGTCAATATCACAAAGAGGCATGTTTTGGAATGGCAAACCCTGGTTCCCCTCTCTTCAGAGGACCATAAGAGGAAACCAAGGGGAAGTTACAGGAGAGCATACTTTATGGGAAAGTATTTTCTAACAATCAGTGTTGGTCAAAAGAGAAACATTTACTGCAAGCAGAGGAATTTCAGGCCAGTGTTAGGATTGGAGTCTGTTTTTAAGAAGCCTTTATACTGAAGTGATTAAGAGCATAGGTTTTAGAGTCAGATAGACCTTGGATCAAATGCCAAACTGCCTACATATTAGCTCTCTCATCTTGGGAAATGTACTAATCTCTCTAAGCTTCAGTTCAATCATCTGTGTAGCACAGATAACAGCATCTCCTTGAGGAGCTGTTTGGATGGCTAAATAAGGTGAGATACTCAGAGAATTTAGAGTAGCATTTGGCATATAGGAAATTTTTATTCCGTCTCTTCTTATGTTAAGATTGTACATTCGAAACACATAAATTTGTGGGTTATCTGAATCTTAATAACAACCTGCCATTATTGTTTATAATTTATAGCTACATATTTATTATTTGCTAAGGAAAATATTCAAGTATAAAATTCCAGATAGAATATTGTGAAATATTAGATAAAGATTGTCCCACCAAAGAAAAATCATAAAAACCTACACTACAGTGTTACAGGCAGCTTCCAAGTTATGAATGAGATAGGTTCTGAAGGTTTGATCTATGCTTTCATCCCATAAGGTCTTCATTGGATAGTTCTTGGTCATGGGAGTCGAATGACTCTATGATACCATTTCCACTGTGGAGAGACACTGTATCTAACTTCCAAAGCGGTGGGCTCACTAAACATCCGTGGGAAAGTAGTCAACTTCCAAAGCGGTGGGCTCTCTAAACATCCTTGGAAAAGTAGTCAGCTTCCAAAGCGGTGGGCTCTCTAAGCATCCTTGGGAAAGTAGTCAGCTTCCAAAGCGGTGGGCTCTCTAAACCTCCGTGGGAAAGTAGTCAACTTCCAAAGCGGTGGGCTCTCTAAGCATCCTTGGGACAGTAGTCAGCTTCCAAAGCGTTGGGCTCCCTAAGCATCCTTGGGAAAGTAGTCAACTTCCAAAGCGGTGGGCTCTCTAAGCATCCTTGGGAAAGTAGTCAACTTCCAAAGCGGTGGGCTCTCTAAACATCCATGGGAAAGTAGTCAACTTCCAAAGCGGTGGGCTCTCTAAGCATCCTTGGGAAAGTAGTCAACTTCCAAAGCGGTGGGCTCTCTAAGCATCCTTGGGAAAGTAGCTTCCAAAGCGGTGGGCTCTCTAAACATCCTTGGGAAAGTAGTCAACTTCCAAAGCGGTGGGCTCTCTAAGCATCCTTGGGAAAGTAGTCAACTTCCAAAGCGGTGGGCTCTCTAAACATCCGTGGGAAAGTAGTCAACTTCCAAAGCGGTGGGCTCTCTAAGCATCCTTGGGACAGTAGTCAACTTCCAAAGCGGTGGGCTCTCTAAGCATCCTTGGGAAAGTAGCCAGGGCAGTCCGAAGAACTGTGCCCAGTAGTCCTTCTTCCTCTAAAGACTCAGAGGTTCTTTATTTTTTAAAGTTTCCTTTGCTTATAATAATGAAAATAAAGTTTGATTGTTCCAGTTTCTTTCAGTACTTCATTTAGAGCTGTATCCTTTTACATGTCTCCCATTTTAATAATTTTCTTTGCAAATATGTATATTCTTTAATTTTTTCTTTCTTTTCATTTTCTTGCTTTCTGTTTTCCTCACTGGCTGGCTTCTTTATTGCTTACTAAATGTGCAGTTTATTCTTTTCTCCTTTGGGCATTTTATAAATTTTCTTCATTTTTTAAAAAATTATTTTTGTCTTTTCTGTTTTGTAGTTTCTTAATTCATTTAATTCATTTGATTTTTAAATTTTATTTTACATTTGTAGTCTCAATCTGAAAATTCTAATACAAGGTTTCTTTCATATCTCCAACTGATATTTATGATCTTTAATTCAAGTTTAGTGTAGTGCTACAGTTTTCTTCTCTGTTTTGTTTTTGTTTTTGTCTTTTTGGCAGAGAGAAAGGTTAATTTTACTGCTTCAGTGCTTTGGTTCTCATTTTGTTTTCTTCTCATAGTAGCTTTGTATAAAGTTCTCTATGTGTCTGTATTTTTCTATGTCTGCAATTTGTGGACAGAAATCAGCAGTACAAGATGCCTTATTCAATAATATTCTGTCCTGTTTGGGTGGAAGCATTCAGTGTTCCTAATTGGTGGTATTTTATGGAAGATGAGAGGGTATTGGCCATCTTTAATTTTTCTTTTCTTTGTGTTCCTAGTCATCCTATACCTTCCAAAAGTCGGGGCCCTTGCGAGACTGCCTCTTTGTTTCCTGTGTTCAATGCTTTTCCTGTGATTAGCTGTCTCTGCCGTGACTCCGTTCTGCTTTCCCACACTTAGAATGGATGGTCTTTCTCTGGAGGGGATCTTAGTGAAATCACAGGACCTCTGCTCCCTTCGTCTTTGATGGGTTGTCCTGACTTCCCTGCACACTCTGTGGAGGTTACAGATCAAGTGGTAGTTCTGCTGAAAACTGATGTTTCTTCTTCCTACTAACAGATCATTTTAGGTTGTTCATTTTCTATGTCTTTTTGACTTACAAATACTAGGACAAGTGTAAAAGTTAGAAGTTAGTGGTATGGCATGTTTTAAATTAGTATCTATTTTTCATTAGCACAACTATGTGAGGAACTCAAATAGTGAATTTTTAATAGCCTGGTTTTATTTTCAACATTTTTTTCTAAGTTGAAGGCTTTCATTGTACATTCCCATTCCCCTCAAAATAATTTCCTATGCTAATTGATTTGTCTCTGTGTGATATATATATATCATACTTAAATATATTATATTTAAGTATCTATTATAAATACACTTAATCAAGATCTGGTATTTCCCGACAATAAGGTTTCTTTCCCTGCAATATCTACTGGTGGTCAATTACCACCTTCCAATGGCCATTACTTTTATGTCATCTGTCTAAATCAGTAACTTTTCTTTATTACATTTAAAATTTTTATTACATTTAAAATACAACCTGCTGTTGTATTTAGATTCAGGAGGGTTCATAAGCTAATAGTGGTGGGTATTTTTGTTTGTTTGTTTATTTGTTTTAATTTAACAACTTTTTTGTTTGGTCGTACGTGTGTGTTTTCTCAAGTAAAACTCAATCTTAAAAATCTTCCTTCCGGCCCTGGCCAGTTGGCTCAGTGGTAGAGCGTCGGCCTGGCGTGCAGAAGTCCCAGGTTCGATTCCAGACCAGGGCACACAGGAGAAGCGCCCATCTGCTTCTCCACCCCTCCCGCTCTCCTTCCTCTCTGTCTCTCTCTTCCCCTCCTGCAGCCAAGGCTCCATTGGAGCAAAGATGGCCCGGGCGCTGGGGATGGCTCTGTGGCCTCTGCCTCAGGCGCTAGAGTGGCTCTGGTCGCAACATAGCGAAGCCCTGGATGGGCAGAGCATCGCCCCCTGGTGGGCAGAGCGTCTCCCCCTGGTGGGCGTGCCGGGTGGATCCCGGTCGAGCACATGCGGGAGTCTGTCTGACTGTCTCTCCCCGTTTCCAGCTTCAGAAAAATACAAAAAAATAAATAAATAATACACACAAAAAAATCTTCCTTCCAATATGTCTTTCAGATCTAACAATTTACCAGTCAGGAACAATTAATCCCTTTTCAAATTTCAGAGACAAATCCCAAATCTCAATTTTTTTATTTCCTATGGCAATATTTTCCACTAAAAACATGTCAAGCGATTCTCAGTACATCCAAATACCTCAGTTGCTAAGCAACTGCTAATGAATTTTCCACCAAAAAAGGTTTCAGACCCGGCCTCTGAGATATCAAATATTCACACAGCTCTTGGTGGCTTTGCAAATGTCCCTCTACCATAGCATGAAAAGTTACTCAAATTATTAAAAGTAAGTACTGCTAATAGCATACTGTTGAAAAAAAGAAAATAAAAATTGTTTTGTTGGCTGATCCTGAGCATGGTCCTATGTATTGGCTTTTTTCCTCAAAACATATAGATAATTTACTATCTGTGAATGTATTTTATAAAACATCAATATACTCAAATAACATTGTATTTCCAAAAATCCTGACTAAAATTTTCACTTTGTATTATTTCTATTTAACAAATTTAATTCAAATTAATGTGAATGTAATAATTTTATGCTTATTGTAGTTCCTGTTATTAAAAATGAACAATATATCTAATTAAAAACAGAAAAGCTTACAGGAGTTTCTGAATTAATTGTGTGAGTGATTTTTTTCTCTGAAGTAGAGGATATATATATACACAGATTCTGAAAGTGGATGAAAGAACTTCCAATGGCTTTTATTTTGTTGGGAGAAAAGATGGTGAAAGTGTTGGATGTTTTCTAAAGAGAACTTAAGAAATAGTTGACTTGAGAAAACTGAGGCAGGATGATAGAACATAGTATGATTGCTGGGCTTCGTTGAGAGCCCTCTGGATGTTGATATTCATGAATTAGTTATGACTGCAGTTACCATGAGTTTTTCTCTCCAGCCCCATGTGCAGAAGTGGAGAAATTGATTAGGATTTGTGCAGGATTATGGAACTGCATAAATGTGAGGGAGACAAAACAGCCCTCACTGAAGAAGGCTGTGTGGGAAACAGTGGTGATTGTCAAGGACCAGGAGCAGAAGAGAGAGGGTGAAAATTTCGGATATGAATTCACATATGAGATATAGAAGCATTCACTTTTAACTGCCTCTGGTAGATATTTTTCAATCATGTTCCTGTTTTTTATGTATTCATTTTCTGTTGCTATGTCCCAATTTATCATGCATGTAGTGACTTAAAGCAGCATGCTTTTACTGCTCCCCAATTTCCATGAGTTAGAAGTCAGAGCATGATGTGGCTGGGTCCTTTCCTTGGGATCACAAGGCTGGAATGAAGGTATCAGCTGGCTGTGTTCTCATCCAGAGGCTCCACTAGGGAAGGATCAGTTCCCAGTTCATCCAGGTTGTTGGAAAAATTCATTGCCAGTGTTTGTATGACTGTGAGGCCAGCCTCAAGTCCCAGAAGTCACCCACAGTTTCCTCCTCTGTGGCCCTTGTCGTAGGCCTTCACAACATGACTGCTCGATCCCTCCATGACAGTGCAAAACCATTTCTCTCCAGTTGAATAAAGCAGGTTCTCAGGACATGATCATATGGGGACATCCCATCACCCTTGCCATGCAATCATGTGCAGCTCAACATTTTGGTCAACAACAGACCACAGACAGGGCAGTATCCCTTAAGATTACAACAAAACTGAAAAACTCCTTCTGCCTGGTGGCGTGGTACCGCCCCTAACATCACAGTGCGAGTCATTACTCATGTGTCTGTGATGAGGCTGGTGTAGACAAACCTACTGCACTGCCTGTCACATAAAAGCAAAGCCCATGCAATGATGAATAGTACATGACACTTGATAATGATACTAAACAACTCTGTTACTGCTATTTCTAGACTATACTTTTATTGTTATTTTAATATATCTTTATTCATTGATTTATTTTACCGAGATAGAGCAAGAGAGAGAGAAGCATTCATTTGCTGTTTCATTTAGTTGTGCATTCAATGATTGCTTCCTGTCTGTGTCCTGACCGGGAATCAAACCTGCAACCTTGCCGTTTCAGAACAATGCTCTAACTGGCTCAGCTATCCACCCAGGACCTGTCGTTATTTTAGAGTGTACTCTTTTTACCTATAAAAAATAAGAGTTTCCTGTATGAGAGTGAGCTGCGTTGCACCAGCAGCAGCCTCATATACCTCGTGTCTGCCACATCCCCTGATGGCGTCATTTCTCTTGTGCTTGATTTTATCTCTTGTTGTTTTGTACAGTGCCATCCATAGAGCTCATAGCCTGGAAGCAATAGGCTCTACCATAGCGCCTAGATGTGCTGTAGGCTCTACCATCTCGGTTTATGTTAGTGCACTCTGTGATGCTTGCCTGTCACCATGTGATGGCTGTGCCTAACGATGCATTACTCGAAACAAATCCCTATGAAGTGGTACATGACTGCATGATGCAAACTAATCAAAGGAGTAGCCTTCTGCACCCTTTCCCCATTCTATTGGACAGCAGCAAGTCACATGCCATCCAGTGGCGGATGACACAGGGTTCTTTGGGTTCCACCATGCGGTGTGTCTGCTGCAGGTTCCAGGTTGTTTTTATCCCTTTACTGCCTTGGGTTGCTCCTGGCCTCCATCCTGTTCCGTGCTTTGGCCAATAGAGCAACAGGAAATGTAATGCACGCAGAGGCATGCAAAGTGCTTACACTCTAGGACTAGCTTTCTCTTGGAACACCACTGCTGTTGGGAGAAGCAGGCTACCAGGTGGATAGTGACCAAGTGTCACCCATGAGAGGGAAGCTGTCCTACACTAGGCAGCCCCAACCACTCTGTCTGGAGCATGCCCAGTGGAGTCCAGCTGAGCTGGTCAGGGTGGCTACTGTACATCTGGGATTTACATCTCCCCTTAGATTTTTTCTGAGCTCTCTGCATTCTTTTAAAAGAATTGAATTTTATATATTTATTCTTTAAATTTTGTGTTTTCATTGCTTTCTGTTGAATGGTATCAGAGTTGAATTGTGCCCTCCCCAAAAGACATGTTGAAATCCTATCACACACACAGTCCTCAGAATGTGACCTCATTTGGAAATACAGTTCTTAGAGATGTGTTTGCCTATTTTTAATCAATTATGTAAGCCTGGTATTGTCTTCTTTGAGTAGTTTGTATAATTCACTAGTGAAGTCATTGCAGCCTCTAATTTTCTTCGTGGGAAGGTTTTCAATAGAAATTCACTTTTTTTTTAAAGATATAAAGGTATACAGAGTTTCTATTCTTATGTTGGTTTAAAATTTTGACTACTTAAGGTAATTATTCCACTTCCTTTAAACTGTTGAACTTATTTTCATAAAGTGATTATGACTTTATTATGACTTTAATAATTATAAGATGTTTAGTGATGTCTTCTTTTCTTTTCTCTCCTGGTATTGACATTATTCTTAATTTAAAAATATTCTCCTCCAATTTTTTTATTCTTAGCTAGAGAGACAGAGAGAGGTTATTTTAGTTATAGAGACAGAGAGAGGGACAGACAGGAAGGGAGAGAGATAAGAAGCATCAGTTCTTTGTTGCAGCACTTTAGTTATTCATTGATTGCTTTCTCATATGTGCCTTGACCAGGGATTACAGCAGAGTGAGTGACCCCTTGCTTAAGTCAGTGACCTAGGGCTCAAGCGAGAAACCTTGGGCTTTACACCAGCGACCTTTGGGCTAAAGTCAGTAACCATGGGGTCATGTCTATGATCCCACCCACACTCAAGCCAGCAGCCTTGCACTCAAGCTAGTGAATCAGCACTCAAGCTGGCAATCTTGGATCCTCAGCATCCCAGGCCAAAGCTCTATCAACTGTGCCACTACCTGGTCAGGCCAAGTTATTTATTATACACTACTCACAAAAATTAGGGGATAGTGCCTCACTTCCTATTCATTTTGAAATATCCCCTAATTTTTGTGAGCAGTGTATTTACTGATCTTTCCGTAGAAACACCTTTGCAGTACCTGAATTCTATTTTCTTTTTCTCTTCAATTTTGTTGACTTCTTTAATTTACTATTTTCTACTCTGTACTTTGAGTTTATTTTTATTTATTTACTTATTTTTACTTAGTGGCTTAGGATCAAAATATAGCTAATAGATTTTTGAGTTTTCTTCCCTTCTAATGTAAGCATTGGATTGACTCATTTCTTTCTAAACACTGACTTAGCTGCATTCAATGAATTTTGGTATGTTTTTATTCTCATTAGTAATGAAAATATTTCTAAATCAGTGAGTAATTTCTTCTTTAATTGATATGTAATGTAAGTTATTTAATTTTCAAGTATTTGGTTATTTGTTACATATCATTTTATTATTTATTTTCTATTTGGTCAAAGACTCAAATTTTAATATTTTTAAATATATTGAGACTCGTTTGTGTACCATGTATTCTATCTATAAATGGCATAACTGAGTGGTCTGTGTGCATTTGAAAATTAGTAATTAGAAAGCCCATTTGCATTCCCACACTACCCTCTGATGCTCTGATTTCTGTTTTCTTACTCACCAAACGCCTATGCAGACCATTTCAAGCCTTCTATACTCTCTTCACATTTCTAAACCTTCTCATCTATTTTTCAAAAAAAGTGGCCTCATTTCCTACTGCATAAAGAAAATAGATGTCCCAGATAGAAACCCTCTCTCTTTCTGATACCAAATATAGAAACCTATTTTCCTTTTCACCTGATAACATAGTCAGGTTTTTCTTCTTATCAAAGACTAATCCTTTTGCTCAGGAACTTGTCTGTCTGGTCCAGAGTCCTTACCCAAAAGGACATCCCTTATCTCTCCTACCGTTTCAGTCTCTCAAGGAGACCTTTTCCTGTCACCTGTTAAAATTGCTGCAGATGGAAGTGGGGGGGAGGGTTTTGGGGGGAAGAAGGGCAACATAACAGCCAAACACCTTTCTTAACTGCTCACCTTCCTGCTGTTCCCTGCAGGTCTCTTTCCTTTCCCTCACAGCATAATTTCTCAGACAAATTTTCTATAGTCTTGTATTTACTTCCTCACTTTCTCTTCACTCCTTGCCATAAAGCAATTTTACTACTTTTCATTTATATAGAGTGTGTTACTCTAATGCAACTATCTATCAGAACTATCTATCTTTCCATTAACACATGACATTTGTTGTCTCCCTAGAGAGAACGGACAATCTCAGAGACTCGGGTAAATGGCCACACAAAGTACTTGTGATTACAACAGTACAAGGGACAGCCTCATGGAAGGGCTTTATGGTTTGAGCTGACATCCCATTCTAGTAGATAAATAGTGGTCAGAATTCTTCAAGAGGCGCAGGGAGGATTTCTATGATTTTTTTTAAAACCCAAAGTAGAAGACTTAATGAAATCTAACTGTAAATTCAAGTATTTTATAGAAAAAAATAACTACATGGACTAAAAAGTGAATAATTAGTATAATTTTGGTTATTTATTTTGGAATCTTGTTGTCGTTGTGCTACTGTCTATATTCTGATAGGCATGTGAAGAAATCTACATTCTTCCTAATCTACTTCTAACTTGAGTGGACTGTGCTTGTATAAGCTGAGGGGCAACCCAACTAGATGAAGATCTCACTGACTCTACAGAAGTACTTGCATTAAGTAACTTTGTTTCCATAACAAGGTAGCTGTTTGCATACATTCAATAAGAATCAGCCTTCCTTATTTTTGCCAGGTTCTAACTAGACAAATCAATTGTACAACAAAAGCCAGGTCTTAAGGATTATATCTGAAAATAAATCCCATTTGAGAGTCTAATGATTATGCAACATAATTGTAAATATTTTGTGTTTCCAGTGCCTCTAGGTCCTTCCCAAGAAGCTAGTATAGTATCTCTTCTGTGGCTTAAAACATTCACAGTATAAAAAATCACTTTTTGGCATGGCAGAAACCTTAGAAAACTATAGGAAAATGCAAAGATAAAATAATTCACCCAGGCTTGACTTGTGGTGGCGCAGTGGATAAAGCATCTCCCTGGAACACTGAGGTCACCAGTTTGAAACTCTGGGCTTGCCTGGTCAAGGCACATATGGGAGTTGATGTTTTTTGCCCCTCCCCCCCCCCTCTCTCTCTCTCTCTCTCTCTTTCTCTCTCTCTCTCCTCTCTCCTCTCTCTAAAAATGAATAAGTAAAATCTAAAAAAAATATAATTCACCCACATTAAAATTTCTGTAGTCAAAATGTGATGAAGATGAATTTCTTGGTTTTGATTCCTTCACCTTGGAAAATAGAAATAAACGTGCATAATAGAAACTGTTAAAAATGCAACCCTGCCATCCTTAAGTGATATCTACTGTGAAATGTTGGCATGGTTTACTAAGTATTTATGGTCGGATTATGTTTTTAAGATTAGCCTCTGACAATTTGTTCCATTTGAATTCATGGTAGAGATCGGTGTTATAAGTAGAATGCTCTTAACCAGATTAGTCTTTCTGGACAAACTACTTTCCAACAAGAGAGAAAGGACACAACTCAAGGCAGAATCTGACATGATCCCAAAGCACATTACACTAGAAAATTTGCCCAAAAGAGTTAGAATAGGGTAACAGAAGCAGGGAATAAAAAATAAATTGTAAGAATACAAATAAATAATGCTAACATGCATAAACCCAGGATTATGATTTGCAATTAATGAGAACAATGATCAATCTATGGTTTTGTACCTGAGGTAAAAAACAGACTGATTTAAATTCTGGCTGGAACAGAACTAATGAGAGAGGCAAGAGGTGAAGTTGAAGATGAATGCAGAGGCCAGTAGATGCAGAGTTTTATAAGCTGTAAAGAAAGTATTAGGTAGCTGATTCATATTTCAAGTTGATGGCTTGAGTTGCTGTATAGACTGGATGGGCACGGGGCAAGAGAGGCCAGCTGGGTTACATTGCAGTCATCCAAGTGGTGGTGTGGAAGTGGAGAGGGATTGGAACTGGGTATCAGATTGGATTCATAGATTGGGAAATTGGTAGTGGAGGGAGAAACAAGTGATTGGATTCAGGATGAATTTGGAGGTAAATCTCCCAACTTCCTGATATCTGCAGTGGAGATGGGATGATGAGGATTCAGGGGCAAATAGAGGAGTTCTGTGCTGACTCTGAAGGGTTTCATTTTGGTAAACAGATTGGATGGTGGTTCTACAAGGATCACAAAATGATAAGGTTATGATGAGGGGGCAAGTAAAATTCACAATTATTTCTGTTATTTCTTTGTACTTTCTTGTAACTAATGCAGCTCCTTAAGACATTTTGTCAGAGAAGATGGGCCAGGTGTTCTCAGGAGAGAAGAAGGCCCTAGACTCCAACAGGTGGAGTGGACAAGACACAATGGGACAAGAGATGCATTATCCAACTTATCATTTGAAATTTAGATTAGATAAAAATTACGAACGCATATAATATATGCAAAATTATATTAACATATTTACCTCTTTAATTTCCCTGGCTGTTATTTATCCTGTTATGCAAATACACAAAAATATGTTAAGCCCTGGCCGGTTGGCTCAGCGGTAGAGTGTCGGCCTAGCGTGCGGAGGACCCGGGTTTGATTCCCGGCCAGGGCACATAGGAGAAGCGCCCATTTGCTTCTCCACCCCTCCGCCGCGCTTTCCTCTCTGTCTCTCTCTTCCCCTCCCGCAGCCAAGGCTCCATTGGAGCAAAGATGGCCCGGGCGCTGGGGATGGCTCTGTGGCCTCTGCCTCAGGCGTTAGAGTGGCTCTGGTCGCAACATGGCAACGCCCAGGATGGGCAGAGCATCGCCCCCTGGTGGGCAGAGCGTCGCCCCATGGTGGGCTTGCGGGGTGGATCCCGGTCGGGCGCATGCGGGAGTCTGTCTGACTGTCTCTCCCTGTTTCCAGCTTCAGAAAAATGAAAAGAAAAAAAAAAATATGTTATACCCACTCTGGCAAGGTAAAACATTGGGACTGTAATTCAGAGGAGTATAACCTAATTGGTCTGAATTTCTGTGATATGAGTAGCAAAAAGAATTAAGTGGATCTATGTTATAGGTAAAGAGGATCTGGAATATGTAAATTGACAATATGTAAATAGAATGCCTTTATCATGTAAGAGACTCCAAGATGGACCTACTAATAGGATATTGTTAAAATCAAATATTCATTTCTGATTAAACATGAAATCTTAATTTTCTATAAATAGAAAGATATTTCCTCCACTTGCTGAAGATTATCTACCAGAAATTTCTGTAAAAAATACAAACAAACTTAATGATCAAGTGTGAGAAGAAATTCCATTAAAGTCAAGTATAATTATGATACCCGCTATCATTGTAATTATCCAACACACCAGTAGTATTCCGGAATAAATCATCCTTCTCATCAACAAAACTCATGCAGACAACAAACTAGGCGGAGTTCATTATACAACACTGCCTGAAAACATTCAGATTAAAGGAACACAGAGAGCTTCTTAGGAAGATGGAATGAAGGGACTTTCCAAGCAGTAATAGGCTTGCTTGAAACATGTGTAGCACTTAGTGGACATAGTGCTTATTCTTTCAAACATATGTTAACACTTTTTTTTTAAACTCTCTAAAAAAAAAACCTTATGAAACTGATACAATTATTGTCCTTGTCCTATGGTTAGTAAAGAAAGATACAGAGATATTAATTCAAGTGTCCAAGATCAATTTACCAGGTGGTCTGTCTCAAAAGCCTGTACATATTGGCCACTAAGCTTTCTCACTGGGTTGACATATTTGGCTTAATCCATTCTCTAACATTAGAAACTCTTGGTTCTATTCCGTAATCATTTTATGCTTTTGATTTTTTTCTTTTTGGACTACACTAAGCTTTCTGATTATCATAATGCAATAACAAAAAAGTCTCCCCAAATATCTCTTGCTGTATTAGTGTATATATTTTCAAAAGTATATCAATCTAATGGTCAATCAATCAAGAAAATGTGGATAACAATCTCCTGCAGACACAGAATTTACGACTCTTATCTTTTCAACCTCCTTCATATAAATTCTTCTAATTGTCCCACTTCCATTAGTTCATAGGATTTCTTATCGATCTCATTAACGCAAATGGTTAGACTTGGGGAAATCTATATATTCTTTTTATGATCACTTATTTTAGTTTATAAATGGTACTATTAAATTAAAATGAGCATCAGGAAAATGTTACTTCAGAATAGCAATGCCTTGAATATCGTCATTTCTAAGGAGCAAATGATTGCCACCATCAGCGTGCACAGGCTAGAATGTGTTTATTGTTAAATCTGAATGGAATATTTGTGCCCAAAACAAGCATTGTAAATAATAACTTCTAGAGTTAAATTCAATCACACCAACTTTTCGGACTGAGTTTCTAAGATTGGTATTTTTCAGGGTGACACAATAATATATTTTTTAAATACCATATTTTTAGCACAAATTTTAATGCATTTCTTGATATTAAATTTTTAAGTACACAGCAGAGATCTACTTTGATGAACACAAGATTTTTCAATGACAGTCAGAAGATAGAAAATAATTCAGCTAAGATCACCAATATTACTGCAATTTCTGCCTTTAATGTCTCATGGTGTGGGAAAGGATAATGCATAAGGAGATAGACCATATGAGAAGGAGGAGGAGAGAGATATATATGCATATTGTATGGCAGTGTTTCCCAACCTTTTTTGTGCCATGCCCCACCTTAACCTTTCTAAAATTTTTATGTCCCCCCCTATGTAACATACATAATTTTTAACATTAAAAAATTGATTTGTTCACTTAATAAACATAAATGATAGGTTCTAGGAAGAAATCACTATGAAATTGTTAACAAAACACAGTAAGTAAAATTTCAAAACATATAATGAAAAACAGAAATTTAAATTCCAAATAATTTTAATACAGATTTTTCTATATTAATTTATTATTTTAATTTAGTGTGATCCTTGCGCTTGATGCTTGCTGCACTGAGATTTTATATTAGGTTCCAATTTGGTTAGCTTTAGTCTCAAGTCTCCACGTTGTGTTATATCCAGCCGATTTCTTTTTTTTACCAGTAAATCATTTACAGCACTAAATCCACATTCAGCTAAAAATGAAGATGGAAACGGTAGCAGTAGTTTTCTTGCACATTTGGTTGAATTTGGGTATTTGATTTCTGTTTCCTCACAAAGCCATGCCATCGCTCCTTTGATATTAAATAAAGCTTTAACTGACTCATCATTTTGCAATTCTGCGAGTTCTTCTTGATACTGCATATTTGATATATCAGACAAATCCACTAACATTGGCTGCATCATCCATGTTGGGAAATCAATTTGTTTTAAATCAGAAAATCTTTCTTTTAAATCAGCCGATAGAATAGTCAAATGATTGACAATAACAAGTAAAGCGGTTGCAGTTACCTCACATTTTTGGAGCCAATGAAACTGTTTAAAGTTTTTGTTGTTAATATGTTTCTGACATAACTCAATATTGGTAATGAAACCAAATATCTTTGCTTTTGCATCAACAAGAGTTTTATTTGTTCCTTGAAGTTGCTTATTTAATATATTTAGCTTTTCAAAGATATCGGCTAAATAACTCACAAATGCTTTACCATCTACTGTTAACAGATACTTCATTTCAGGTTTGTCGCTTAAAAAATCACTAAGAGTATCAAACAGTTCCATAAATCTTTTCAAACAGTTTCCTTTAGATAGCCATCTTACTTCAGTATGAAGTAAAAGTCTCACATGGTCTTCATTTTGTTCTTCACAAAATAGCTTGAAAAGATGCTCACATTTGGCACTAGCTTTAATAGCATTAACACACTGTATTACTGTATATAATACTTCATTCAGAACAGGCAAGATGTTTTTAGCTACCAAGTTTTCCCTATGAATAACACAATGCACAAGAATCATTTCTGGATTCGCATCTTTCATCAATTTTAAGCAGCCATTTTTCTTGCCCATCATATTGGGAGCACCATCTGCAGCACAAGATGTTATATTTTTCATTGGTATATCATTGACATCTAAGTAGTTTTTTAGCTTATTATATATATCTTTGGAGGTAGTGGTGCTTTCTAATCTTTTACAGAACAACATTTCTTCAGCAAAATGTCCTTTATCGATATATCTTACGTAAGTTATCAATACTGCCTCACTGTCTCTCAAAGTTGATTCATCCATTTGCAAGGAGAATTTTCTTGTTTTCAGCTTTTCAATAAGTTGTTTTTCAATATCCTCACTCATTTCGTCTATTCTTCTGCTAACAGTATTGTCACTGAGTGGCATAGCTTTTACATCTTTGTCATCTTTTTCAAGAACCGTTTTAAGAAATGCTGATATTGACGGTTTTATTAAATTCTCTCCTATAGTGCGATTTTCTCCAGTTTTAGCGATGAATAAAGAAATTTGATAACTAGCCTCAAAACACGATTATTAGTTGAAGTATGAGCACTAAATAGAGACTTTAATGTTGTTCTTTTTTCAAAATTTTTCTTTAAAGTTTTAAAATAACTAAAATCTGAATTAATATGAGCACTATGTTTCGCCTTCAAATGCACCTCAAGACGACCTCGTTTCATTGATTCGTTGGTCAAGCATTGCTGGCATAAAAGACAAAAAGGAATCCGCTCATCGTGAACAGTGGGTATGAACCCAAATTTTAAATATTCCTCCGAATATTGACGAGTTTTTTTCTTGCTTGCACCACTCATTTTACTATGGGCTCTAAGAAATAAAAATAAGATCAATTAAAAACTAATATTAAAATATGTGTTAAAATATATTCAATGTGACATAGAGTAAACGTATACTAAAAATTCATATTTATTTATAACACATTTACTACACTACCACCGCAAATCAAAAGGTATCTATATTTTTTCCACTTGACAAAATTTTCTGGAAAGTTATGCTTCTAAAATTAAAATTGTCATGCATGCACTATTATAGCCCCAATAATATTTATAAAATATTATTGCTTTCTAGCCCCGATGCAAGAAGTACTTAATAAAGAGTTTAATATTGATAAAAATAAAATCAAATACTTACCAATTATATCTATACAATATATATATGTATATTTATTAAATCAACGAGCTTTTACAACAGTTTTGACTGACACTTATTTCAAATTAACACCAACTGAATGATGTGAAACACTACAGAAGTTGCGATGGGCCAATTAGGTGAGAATAACTGCATTGTTTAGCGAGTTTTTAAAATGTCCGGGGTTCCCCGCGGCAGAAGGCATGCTCCGCGGTGAACCCAGGATAAAGTTTACTTGACGACGCCAATCACCCAGTTGATATTTTGGTCTCATCAAATGAAATTATACTTAATAATTATTTACCGCAATTATTTAAGAATTGCATTTTTTGTTAAATTTGGCACTGATATCTAGCATTGCATTTAAATGGCCCAGGGCAAAAGAGTTAAAGTCATGTCAAGTTCATTTTCAAATTGCCCCCCTTAACTATCGAATTGCCTCCCTGTGGGGCGTTGACCCCACGTTGGGAAACACCGTTGTATGGTGTTTAAAAGATATCCTGCTCTGAAACATTAGAACGACTAGTATTACTAGAATATATGTACATATAAGGGGAGCACATGGAATAGTAGGTCAAGTGATGGTATCATATAAACAGTGCTGGTCAACCTGGTCCCTACCACCCACTAATGGGTGCTCCAGCTTTCATGGTGGGTGGTAGTGGAGCAACCAAAGTATAAATAAAAAGATAGATTTAACTATAGAAAGTTGTTTTATAAAGATTTCTTCTGTCAAACTTAGCGAAAATCAGACATAAAGTACTTGGTAAGTAATTATTATTATATGCTTTAACTTGCTGTAACTCTGCTTTATAAATTTTATAAAGTAAAGTTACTTCCCTACTTATAAATCACCAGCACTGTGGAACCGGTGGGCGGTTAGAAAATTTTACTACTAACAGAGATACAAAAGTGGGCAATAGATATAAAAAGATTGACTACCCATGATATAAATGGTGTCATGTAAATAAATGATATTCAATTGCAAAGAAACAGTCTTCCAGGTCCATATATGTCGTGCCTTTTGGATTCTCCATTTAGTTGGACCTTTGGTTGACTCAGGTTTAAATTCTTCTATGTATCTCTTATACTATTTTTAGACACCTGGGCCATTAGTGCAGTGATATTACTCTAATTATTTTCTGTATTGTACTGTTTAAGAAATTCAACATCAGCTAGAGTAAATACCCAGGTTACAGAATAAAGTAACTAAACCTGTATTTAGAACAAAATTTTTCTGACTTGAAGCCTATGCTTTTTATACTGTACCATAGTGATTAGTGTGTGTCTTATTCATGTTCAGATTGACAGTTCTAGCATAACACCTAATACTTGTTGGAGCCTGGTCAGTTTAGTTTATAATCTGGTATACCCCTTGAATGTGAAGAACACTCTGTCTTTAAAAAAAAACAAAACCAACAATATTTATTTTTTATTCCTCACTGAGTAACTGATTGATCAATACTTGGCAGCAAATGACGGAAATAACATGATACCCAGAGCACAGCAGGGCCTTCATGACATCATCACAAATACTCCACAGTTCATATGTGATTCATATCTACATAGCCTGCTTTCCATAAAAATAATCTAAAATCATTTTCCCCCAAAATTAAAAATTCTTGCATCTATAATACTTTGATGGCCACTCAATTCTAGTGTCAGTGTATAGATGTGAAACTGAACTATATTTAGAGAAATGGTACCACTCTGAAATAAATGCGATCAGGTGAATAATTATTTTGTAGCTATTAGACTGAGAATTTCTAATATATCAACTGCCTGTTCCAACAATGGGAAAAGAAGAGTTAGGTCTTGTGGAGTGTTAATTATTACCCTTAATAACTGATTGAATACTCTCACTGAAGTATATATTACTTCATTATAAATTGCATTTTAGAAACATGACATTTTAAAGACACTATAGTGTGAGGTTTATTTGTAAAATATGTTTTACCTAGATATAAATCTAATATAATTAAATTATTTTTTAAATGCTATATGTAGTCCCACAGTGTCCACATCCCTGTATAGGTAACTTGGTAAGTCAGTACTGGGAATTTAAGGGATATTGAAGTCAACATCTCTGAAATTCTCACTTATGAAACATTTGCATACAATTCCTGTACGTTATTCTCTGTAGAGTTCATTATGGAAGGCTGTACTTTAAGACACGAATCGTTGCAGAGCACAACACCAATAATTCCTTTGACTAGTCAGAGAGAAGCTTGATATGGTTCTAAGAAAATTGTCTGGGGAGGTGGGAGGCTGTGCCAAAGCTGGCAGAAGTCCAGTCTTCCTCTTGCTGTTCCAGACACGCTAACTCGACCTCCACACGGCCTTTCCCGAGAGCTGTCAGAGTCCTGCACTGTAGTCTGGGGAACAAAGAGGGCCTGGCTTCTATCTCTGAACCACCCAGCTTAGGGCTGTTCTAGCATTAGTGTACTACTTGAAGAAAATTGTAACTTTAAAGCTAGATCAAAGACAAGATTCTATATTACCTTTTTAAGGCATTTCTCAAACAACACTTACTGAGTTACTACTGTTGTATCTGACACTGTAGTAAGTATTTTAACTGCACTGTTTCAATCCATACCCTCCACCACAGACAGGGAAAGCACAGCAATGATCCTTATTGGCAGAGGGAAAAAACCAAGGTTCAAGGAGGGCTGGCAACCTGACGTAGGACATTGGATCTGTGAAGGATGTGACCACTAAACAGACTGTCCCCCAGAGGAAGAGTATTTCTTCCTGACAGATTTATATCCCCCATTCACTGTTATAGTTCACCTGAATTAAATTATATAAGTTGTAATTTCATCATTAAATGATTTTAATTTGTTTTAGATAAAAAATGTTCAGAGCCAGTGAACTAAGTCATCTAGACTTGAGACTGTGAAAGGTTTAAACATATAGAGAGTTCATTTTATCATTGCAGCAATTAAGTGGTTGACATGGAAATACAAAAAAAATGTATTCGTCCTGTATTACAGGTTAAGAGCATTATCCATGTTGTACTGGTTTGACTAAGATACAGAGCTGATAAGCTGTTTAAATACGAAATGTGTTTTAGCTGATAAAATGTCAGTAAAACAAAACAAAACAAAAAACAACACAAAACAATAAAACATGAACGAATGCCATGTAGGAGCCAGGTTAATTAGGAAATGATCCCTGGAGTACCACCTGGCAGACAGTGAAATGAGCAACTTTAACACGGAAACACTGATGCAAAGCCAAGGGGCCGTGAAGAGAGAGAGTTTTATTCTGCTGCTGAAAGAGTGCGCTAGCTTGGTGGCTTTCACCTATGAAACATGTAGACCTTAAAACACTTCCGGGAGTATAAGCCTGAAGAAAACATTAACATCTATACTTTCTTTCTGTTCAAAAAAAATGTATTGACTGATTTTGGAAAGAGAAAGAGGGAAACATCTATTTGTTGTTCCACTCATTCATGCATTGATTGGTGGATTCTTGTACCCTGAGTGGGGATCAAACCTGTGACTTTAGCATATCAGGATGCTGCCCTAACCAACTGAGCTACCCAGTCAAAGCAAGTCTTCAGATGATAAAATTATAGTTAAAATACTGACCAAAACTTAATATAGATTTTTATGTATATATATATATATGTATATATATATATACATATATATATGTATATATATATGTATGTATATATATACATATATATATACACACACACACATATACATATATCAATCATGCAAATGGACAATATATATTTCAAAAGCTGGAGAAACTCGACTCTCCCTATCAAATGTGTACTGCCTGCATCCTGATTTAAGCAGAGATGAACTGACAAGAGGTGTATCTAAGGACAGCAAGTTTCTGTAATACTTGTGAGGCAGCTGAAGTCAGTCCAATGTATGCTGCTTACGTGTAAAAGGTGACCCAGGGCCTGCACCTCTAAAAGGATAATCTCACAAAGGTCACTTTGAAGGAATAAAATTTATTAAACATCCCCCATCCCCCCACCCCACCTCTGCACATAGTACTGCATAAGCCTTCGGTTTAAGTGCCCTCCCCCCTTGACAGTAAGTACCACTACAGACTATCCTGTAAGGCAGGCTCTTAAAACTGCCTGAAATTTGGTTTTGGTCAGACTGTCTCAAATTTGAATGGCAACAACATGATCAAAATGAATGGTTTTTATTTTTGTATTGAAAGCAATCAGTCCCCAAAGTCTGGTTTCTCCTAGTGTGTATATGTATGTGTATGTGTGTGTCTTTATTAATAAAGCCTGTCTTCATCTTTAAACCAAGAATAACATATGAAGATCAAATGCCTTCTCCTTCCAGAACCGATGGAAAATTGCTGACAAAATGCTGATTGCCACAGGATGCTTCAACAACTCTGCTGCATTTGTCATCACAGATTTGGTACCAGTTAATCCTTCTGATATTTATATAAATGAGGGTATAATATGTTAAATTACCATCCTAGCAGGAGGTGCAGGTCTGAAAGAAAAACCAATCAGAATTTTGAGTATCAGATAATCAGAAAAGGCCAATTACTAGAGGCCAATTAGTCCATTATGTGTTTATTTTCGTGATAAATGACATGTATAAAATATAGATATTTGTTATTCTAATTCAAGGACTGGAAAATATAAAGGCTAACTAAAATTGCAGTGAGTTCACTCACCTCTAGACTGGCTATAATTAGCTCTAACCTCCTAGCACAGTTAGCTGACAACATCACAAAGAAACAACCAATGTGAGAACCTTCGGCTCACTATTTTCTTTGGAGAAAGAAGATAATATTTTAGTTGCATTTTAGCCAATATGAAAGGAGTAGCTATATGTTCTGAGGTAGTTTAAACACTTCTTAGGTTTATTGTGCTCTTTAAGGATAAACAAGAAGCCTGACCAGGAGGTGCCACAATGGATAGAGCGTCAGACTGGGATGTGGAGGACCCAGGTTCGAGACACCGAGGTCGCCAGCTTGAGTGCGGGCTTATCTAGTTTGAGCAAAAGCTCACCAGCTTGGACCCAAGGTCGCTGTCTAGAACAAGGGGTTACTCGGTCTGCTGAAGGCCCGCGGTCAACGCACATATGAGAAAGCAATCAATGAACAACTAAGGTGTCACAATGCGCAACAAAAAACTAATGATTGATGCTTCTCATCTCTCCATTCCTGTTTGTCTGTCCCTGTCTATCCCTCTCTCTGACTCTCTCTGTGTCTCTGTAAGAAAAAAAAAAAAAGAATAAGCAAGAAGAACTTAAGACGTCACAGTTCCATAACTGGAGAACACACTTCCTCTGGAATTCCTGGAACCAATTTTCCCAGCTTGTTTTGCATTCCGGCTTCTGACCAGATACAAATATTTTGTAGCTGTGACGGCCTCTCTGAGATTGTATATATTTGATTGATAGAGTTGAGAATGTTGGTCTGTATTGAACTGATTTCTCAGAAAGAGAATGCTTACATGAAATGGGCGATTTTCTCTAGTTTTTACAATAGAACCTTTTAATCTCATTTCTTGTGTAAGTGCGTGCTTCCTTCGTGTGTGCCACAGGGCTTTGGAAACCTGTTCTTATGGTTGGCTTAGGAAGGCTAAAGCAGACTTCTTTAGCATCCATCAAGACTCAAGAATTCAAAGTGAATGTAGGGTGTCCTATACACCCAAAGGCAGACCCTATCAGAATCTAGGAACATAGCAGTAGATATTTCTGTTGCTATCTAATGATATATGTGCCATGTGTGTATGGCAGAGTACTATTAGCTGCTCAGTGTCACACTATTATTTGGCTCGAATGGCATTTGTCTCCGTAGTTGAGTGACAGTGAGAATTCTGGCACTGGCTCCTAGAACACTGTCATTTTCCTTGGAGTATTGTCACTAGCTCTTCTTTCCACAGTCAGGCACACTGACAGAGAAAAATTCCCCTGCTGCTTTCTGAAGCTGGAAGGCAAAATATTTCATGTGAACTCAGTTGATATTTCTTAAAACAGCTGTTTTGGAAATGTGACATGGAAACTGATGAAAGGACATCAGCTCTTTTTAATGTCAGAAAAGTCCCTTTGAGACACGAAGCATGATCTGTTTCTTCCCATGGCTCGTTGTAAAACCTCTGGTGACATTGACTAAGGACCACTCTGACTAATGATGTCTCCAACGTTGAATCTGTAATTACTTTCACAATTTAAAAGGATAAGCTAAATATCAATAAAACAAAAGACTTTAGTTGATAAAATTGCTCTAAAAGTCATTTAAAAATACTATTTCTTTTTATTTCTTTTCAGTGTAAAAGCCCAGTTTACAGAGTAATAATAGATTCATTTCTAATTTAATATTATAACTGCTTGCTTTTTATTCTTTGTGAACAATTTTAATTAACTCTTAGCTAGCCATATTTGCAAAGAAGTTATTAAATAAATAACACAATTGGGGATAATGGTATGTTTTAATACATAACCAATTAAATCTATTCTTGAAACACATGAAGGGCATTAAAAATCACCCTTATACCAATAGAAAAATTGGTTCATGCCCATGGTAGAATATTGTTGGAAATCTACAATGCTTAGTATTATTTTTTTCTTAAGTATAAGAGAAAATTTATTTAGAAAGTCACAGAGGTAGAAGAAATGGGCTTTAAGAAACAAGTTACAGAGGCAAAAGAAGGTCCTTTGGAGCTTAGGAGTGAGAGAGAGCACACCTGAGGGAAGAGGGGGAGGAAGAGGGAAAAGACTCAGGCATGCTCTGGGGACGAAGAGAACGGAGGGTCCCCTGTCCTAAGGGCTTTAAGGCTGGAGACATTAGGATCCCAGGGGAGGATCTCAGTAGAATATTCATCATCTCTCCAAGTGTGTCCTTTCAAGGTCACGGCCCCATTGATTAATGGTGCTGTTGATTGGCCAAACTTCTCCATTGCCCACTTTCTATTGAGGCCAAGCCATGTTGCAAAAGAAGCTTCTGTACTGGTCTTCAAACGTCTCTGCCTCTGCGGGAACCCACCCCACCTGCCACAGAAGTCCCGCCCTGGTGGAGACCTTCCACAGCTGGCTTGCACAGGCTCCCCGCAGAGGCTGACAACTTCGCAGGCTTTCTCCTGTCAGCTAAATTGATGGCCTCCTTCACATCTCATGATCTGATGTCCTCATACTTCATCCTTGAATAAATACAACGGGTCAGTATTGCCGTGTCGATCGAGTCTGACTGAAGAAAAGCAAACAAATCATCCCTGTCTGAATCTAGAGACAACACGTTCACTTTAGCCTTCAGTTCCCGCGAATTCCATTACATTATCTAGCCAGCCGCCCTCCCTCTCCCCACAGGGCCGATGTGAAATGTGCGTCCTCTGTTGCTGTGTTCTCCACCTCACTGCAGATCACATCAGCCGTGACTTGGTTTTACTGTCAACAGTTCTCAAAATGGACTTTTATTTTCATCCACTCATGACCTTTGCCTTCCTGAGACAGAGGAATCCATGCCTCTGCTTTTTAGCTTCTGTGATGACTTTTCTTAGTTCATTATCTACTTGGAGCCCATTCCTTTAATCATGCTTTAACCCAACATGAACATAAACCAAAACTCTCTTCTATGATTTGTTCTCCTGTGGCTCTTTCTGTAGCTCCTGTGTCCATGTTTTTTGTTGTTGTTGTTGTTGTTGTTGTTGTTTGGGGTTTTTTTGCTATGATCTTGGACAGATATTGCCAGGCACACGTTTGCCATTTTGTTCCTCCTGTGTGTTCTGAAATATCCACAGCACTAGCCAAAGGTCCCCATAACAAGTGAAGCATAAAATCATGGCTATTCTAGAGTTATTAGCCATGAATGTTCTCAGAGTAAACAGGGAGGCGAGATTGCTAAACTCAAGTAACTCAGCCACTATTAATATTATTGGGGACACTAAATAAAAAAACATATCATTGGTTGTTAAATGACTGCCTGTATAGTCTCCCAATGTAAAGTATAATCATAAAAATCAACACTACATTAGATTTATGTATTACTTAAAGCTTAGTCAATATTTTTATAGGAGATGAAAGAATGTCTATACATAAATGCAAGAGTGAATACTGGATCCCTAATTACAGTCCCTCACAGACTTTGAGAAGCTCAAAAATGTTACAATAAGAGCCCCCTTTCTTCTCTACAATGGTTCCTCCACATTATATCTACTGCAGAGGACTTTTGCTGACACAAGGGAGGATCTATTCAAATTCATTGAATCGCCTAAGGAATGTAAGTGGAATTATATATTTTTAAAGGTTGTTTAATGGATAAATTAATTTTCTTCTTTTAAAATGGCCCTGAACTTTACAAAAGTCAGGTCTTATAATCTATAGATGAAAGAACTGACAGCTAAGAAAGTTAACTAACATTGTAGGTGATATCAGTTTGTATGTTCTATTCAGCTCTGAGCTGGAACTCGGATCTTTGACTATGGCTTTATTTCTCCCTCATCATTCAGGCAGCTCCCTGCCAGGTGGTCCCCTTCTTCTAGTCAGTATGTTTGCTGCTTATAGTTTGGGGCAGCCTGACTCCCACCAACATTCCTGCAGGGACAGGACAGGGGGGCAGACCCGAGCCATTGTTGAAAAGGGACCCCCAGAGCTTCTACCTTCCCCAACATGATAGTGTGGGAAGAGGTAAGTGGGCTTGTGTGATATAGCAGGTCACTTCTTATCTTGAGTGGTGCCGTCCCACTCAGCTGCTGGCCCTGGTTTCAACAACCAGACCCGTCACGTTTCTGAGGAACATCAAGGGGACCTTGACTTCATCTCATAACCTTCAAGCTGTAGAGGAGCCTTCTAAGGAGAACTAGTGTCTTCTGGCAAAGAACTCAGTGGGACTGATGGCCTTGAGGCTTTACAGTTGCAGAAGAACCGTCGTGTTGGCCAGACCACTTTGAACAGCATGGAGAACCACTTTGGTGAGAATGAAGAAAATGACAGAATATTTCCAGTGCTGGACCGAGACTATGAATCCTTAAGGCACTTAAGAGCAACAACAACCAGAAAAATAGCAAGTACCCACCATTGCTAAACTAACAGCCAAACAAAGGGTGACTTGAAGAAGCATCACTCTTAGACCTGAGAGTATTACAGGTGTAAAGCTTTTTGAACCAAATGTTAATAAAATTGTTGACACATTCACCTCTAGCTATCAAAAAAGTATCATTATGACTATACACTTCCACATATACTGACCCCAAACCCAAAATATATGTACCTGAAACTGGCTGAGGCAGTTTAAAATATAACCATGCCAGTGATTTCTACTGCTGTACAAAATGGGGACTCAGGGTTTTCACACACACCAAAGCTGTCCGAACCGGGGTCCTGGAAGGTCACACTCATGCTGGAGTTTCCAGGAAATGGAAAGTCTCAAATGCATCACCATTAGCTTATGAAAAGAATCATAAATAAGACAGAACTCAGTAGAGATGTATTTTATTTTAATTTTAATTGAATATAGTGCAGTGACAGTGGTTGATCAAATTACATAGGCTCAGGTGGACAGTTCTATGAGACATCATCTGTATATTGCATTGTGTGCCCATCACCCAGTCACTCCATCTATCATCATGTATTTGACTCCCTCTACCCTTCATTACACCCCACCTCCCTTCCTTCTGGTAACCACCACACTGTTGTCTGTTTCTGTGAGTTTTTGTTTGTTTGTTTTTCTTGACATGTATTTCAAAAGCAAGAACAGATAGGAAATATAAATAATTGAGGTCCAGATCTATTACCTCTGTACGGTAAAAACATGAGTTAAAGGTACAGCTGAGGAGAGGGGCAGAACCTGGAAATCACTCACAGGTTGAACTGAACCATTTGCTCCAACAATTTTGATTAACAAAATCAGATTTTTACATGAATTGTGGAGTTACAGAATTTGCGAACCTATTTTCTGAACATGACAGTTTTTTTTTTTTTTTCTTCTCAGAAGACTAAAAAGAACTTTGGAATTCTACATAAAAGCCTCTGAGTATTATAAAAGACAGATTTATCTCTGTGTCATTAGGTCACTGAACATACCTACAGATGGTCATTAAATAACTTTTGGTGGAATGAGCTGTTGTTTTATATCTAATTAGTGAGAGAAATCTTGTTAAATGACATTCTGGAGGTTATCACTAAAAAAAAAGTTGAGAAGAACAAAATCTGTCTTGTCAAACAAATGTTTATTTAATGCATAAATATTTTAATATAATCCATGAAACAGATAATTTTCTAAATATACATACAATATAAAGAGATTTACTCTGTTCTGCAGAGTATTTTCTGAGGCTTTACTAACTTAATAATTGGAATGTACTTTGCTAAATATTTTAACTTTTTCTTAAATAAATTGTGCAGAAGATGGGAAGATAAAAAGTGAATTATCACTACTTTCAAATAATAGAACACCAAGGTAATTTAAGAATTACCCTAGTCTTAAGCCATGATGGCACCACTGTCTGCTTCCTTTTGATCCTTACATTAAACGCTTATTACATCTACATATTTTATTAAAATACTTTCAAATAATTGAACAAAAGATAAAAACTAGACTAAAAATTAGATTAATGCCAATTTAGTAAAGCTAAGGGTACATTTGTTTCTTCTGTTCTTTCTCAGTGAGTTACCACATCAGGTTGGTTACTACTTGAGATTGGTTATGTTTAACCTTTGTTAAGCTAATTCAACTCTTGAATACTCTTAGTTTATGTGATTGATTTTAAGTTTTGGTGAGATCAATTGATAATTAAAAAAAAAACTATTACAACTTTAATCTTGTTAGAAATAGCATTCATGCGTGAATAAGTAAATATGCAAAATTTGTCCATAGACTTTTGCATGTCTTCTTAGACATGTTTATCAGTTTGCTAGAGAACATATAGGTGGGAGCAGGTGAAGCCTGCTATAAGTCTGACCATGCAGGAAGAAAGAGAACACAGATATATGCAGCCATGATGTGGCCAGAAATTCCCTGACATGGCAGCCTGTACACATATCACATATGAGGGGAGATATGCTTCCTCTCATCTTGTACCTTGAAAGACAGAAAATCTCCTCATCCCTCTTCTAAATGATAAGGGGGCACTTCTCTTTGCAATGTTCCTTTAGCCATGAAAATCAAAGCAGTTTTCCTTAAGGAACTGGAACGGCATCAGGGGACTCTCTGCCCTCTGGTCCCTTGCAGCTAGCTTAAGTGTGCATCCTATTCTTGCTGATTTGCCGTTCCATTAACGCACCAAAGTGAAAGCAGGGTCACGCTTGTCTATTCAGGGCCACCGATTCATGTGCAGACCTGACTCAATTTAAGATTCCAAACCATAAGTTATACTCAAGTCCTGTAACCTCCCACAGTGTGAGATAATGAACAAGGTTTAATTCAACAGATAGATCATATCGTCCTCAGAATGATCAAAAGTAGTATAGCTCTAAGTCCATATTATTTACTTTCAGTTTCCAAGGTGGCTTCCGTGTGCCTAGCAAAGCACTAGTTTCACTAGATCCTATTGTCAGGGATGAATTGGTCGACAAAGTAGTGTTTACACTGTTATTATTACTGGTGGTGGATTTTGAAACCTGCTTTCCTTATCAAAGGATTCATTTGTTAAAGCAACTAGTTTGCAGGAAATGTTGATATTTTGTTCACTATAAAGATTTTCACTAATTTAGATTTTTAAAACTTATGTTAAAATATCACTTACCTTGACTGTTGAGTTTTATTGTGCCCCCTAAAATTCTGAACACAAGACGACTACTTTACTTGCCTCATTCTATCTCCAGCCCTAGAGCAAACAGCTATTTCCATTGTAGAAATAATCAATTTCTATTTAAAATGAAGCCTGATGGCTGTCAGGAGAGTGCTTGATTTAGGCTGCAGGTGGTAAAATCAGTGTTTGATGAAATCTGTGTTTAAATGGGAATGAACAGAGTAATTGGTACTTAATTAACATTAGTGATAAGATGAAGTAGGAAGCTTACCTTAGAGTGCATAGCATCTATAGATTTTTCTAGACTCCACTACTGTGTGTGTTTCCAATCCAAGTACCCTTGAATAAAGCTTTATAGTATATTTAATTTCCATTGATATATTGGTTTATCAGTCACATTCTACTATTGTATTTATCTAAATCTATCATTCGTATTTTTCAGATACAATTAGTACTACCAGTGATTTATCTTCCATATTTCAGCATTCTGTTGATTTATTGCACTGTCTACATTTCCAGAATAATATTAATTAATAGTGGAAATAATGCCTTTATCATTTTGCAGTTAAGTATTATATGGCAGTAAACCCAGTATATAATTGCTTCTATTATTTTTAGTTCTGTGATGTAGTGTGGCAAAGGATTCAGTGTTAGTCATTCTTTTTTTTTAATTGTTTATTGGTTTAATTGGGGTGACATTGATGAATAAAACTATATAGGTTTCAGGTGTGCAGTTCTACAACACATCATCCATATATTGCATCGTGTGGTCACCACCCCAAGTCAAGTCTCCCTTCACCACCATCCATCTCCCGTTACCCTCTTCCACTTCCCTTTCCCTCCTCAATCCCTGCACTGTTGTCTATGTCTGTAAGGATTTTTATTCTTTGCTTAATTGCTTTTTCATCAAGTTCAGTTTCTGTGGATTATTTCCCTCTCTCTCATCTTGGTATTTATCCCAAGTTTCATTGTATTGCTATTCCAGTATTCCAGGGATGCTACTAATTTGCTATCTTAGAGCAAATGCTACCTCCTCTCATGCCCCTAATCTTCCATCCCACCCGAACGTGGTGGCTCCCAAACCAATTTTAAGTTCCCAAATGTTAAGAAAGTCCACTCTTCCTGAAATTTAAATAATATATTTTGCCATTCAACAAGTACTTTTGAATTGATAAGAATTAAATCATCTTTTAACATAACTACAATATATTGAAGAAACAAGTTGTAGATGATTGTAACAGGTTGACACTTGTCCTCAGATCTCTGCTGTATAGTGGAAGTCAAGGAGTCTGATTCTTTTCCTTTTGGCAATAGCAACTTATAATGACAGTGGAGTCAATACTTAATTCTGGACTGTCTCAATTTCTTTGCCACTAAAGTGGAGATTGAACCACATGATAATTAAGGTTGCTTCTTGTTTGAAATTGTGGTCCAGATATCCTTGTTCTCAACTAGCATAGCACACTGAGCCTGAGAAATGTTCTGTCCTCACTGGTTCACACCTCCTTTCCCGTTATGACATACGGTTCCTGTGCCAAGCCCTCTACTCCAGTGCCCAGAACAGACAGCTCCACTCTGATTTGGCATTGCTTAAAAGTGCACTTAGCTGATGAGAACTTATATTTCAGAATATGTCATTTTATTACAGTAAATGGATATTGCACTGAGGTCTTGTTTTATTTACTAAATTCGAGAGTTCTCTGTGAAGTAAACGGGTATAACTCCCACTCTGCTGAATCTGGATCCTGAGAATACGTCTGCTCCTCCAGGAGGTAGACACTCTAGGCTGTGGCTTTCCAAGCCTCACCCCCAGCAGCCAGAGGGAACTCTATCTGGGAAAGAATGGCTTCAGAGCATCATGAAGACATTCAAAAATCTGCTAAATGTCCAAACGTCACACCACCGGGGTGACACCAGATCTTTTATTATCCTAAGTAGAAGGGGATAAGATGCCGGAGTTTTATTCTTCATCAGTTTTTTAAACAATTTGCTATTTAAAAACTAAATCTGTAGTAAATCATGAAGACACTGATGTGCATGTACTATTTGAGCAAGTTTGTATTTCTGATCTAAGCCTTACTTTTCAGGAAATTGTTCATTGTGCTTAACTTTCTTTTTGGCAAATGGTAATTTGGCTCACGTGAGAAGTTAATGATGACTCCAAAGGAGGAAAAGTTGCTGCAACAAGAACAGAGAGAATTTTGGATAAGTCATTAATATGAATATAAAATTTGATAGCTGTGTAATTGTTGCTATTTTAGAACCTACTATGGATTTTCTAAATATTTCTGTTACCTTTAATTGTTTAAATATATTATGAAGTAAAATGTTCCAAAATATTCTGTCTTCCCTCATTATTACTTTAGAGATAGTACAAGTAGAGTGTTGTTGGTTCTTATTTCTGGACTGGAGAGGTTTTATCTACCACCAAGTACCTCTCACCTCCCTACCCTCTTAAAAGTGAAAACTTTTGGTTCTAGGGGTCAGGGAGCAGCTAAGGAAATTGTAACTGTCTTTTTCTCTGCCCCGCAATCTCATCCAGACAGTCAGTCCATCATAGGACAGAGTGAGAAGCCATTCACTGGTGTGATACAGACATTCCCACCACCATCACTAATTCCTTTCTTCACCTCGCAGGGTAAGGAGTTTAGCAGTTCTTTAACTCTCAAGAATGACAGGAAAAGGTGAAAAGCTTCATTTTTCGTTATTACTGTATTTCATCATTGACTTGGATTTTAAAAATATGGACTTTTTAAAAGCTTCATCTAAGAAAGAGATTTGTCTGTCTCAAAGAACAATGAAAACATAAATATGCTACACACGTAGTACTTCAATAGCGAGATGGTTGCCGAGCAACCGAGAACCATCAATGACACTTAGGTTTTACAAATCTCTATTAACTGGAGTGGACCCATGGTCTCCTCTATGATGTAGTGACGGGATGGCTTCATCCTGTTCTTCTCATTTGTTGTGTGTTATTTAAGGCAGCCTGGGTTGACAACCATGATCTGAGGGAAGTTCATGAGAATCCGTAATCAACACATTGACCAAAATGTGTGGCCAGTCAGGGAATAAATATCCCCCTGGTAATCTCTACCTACTAAGAAGTAGCTTCAGAGACTATTGCCTGGATGTTGTCTTTGCCAATATTTCAGATAGTCTCAGGTTTATCTCTTTTAACCACCATATTAAAATTCATCCTGAGAGGCAGAAAGCTCCCAACTTCTTTTGAAAAAAACAAAAAACAAAGTTAAAGCATTACCCACCAGATTGGATGAAAGCTGGTAGCCACTGTGGGCAGTAAACAGAAACATTGTCTATAGAACATTGGCTGGTGGTTGGAAGGTGAGGAAGTGAGGGACTTGATGCTGTCTCTGGATAAAGGGCACCTACGGTTCAGCCTGTATTGCAATCTTCATGCCAACTTTAGATCTTTTCCGCCAGTAGGGTACAATGTCTCAGATATTCTTAAAGTGAATTCTGGGGAAATAAGGAGCCCTTGATCCTCTCAAGAAGATTTCCCGGAGATAGAGAAAAGGCATGACTGGCCGGGGAGGAGTACTCGCACTTCTAGTGCCTGGATTGATCTTACAGTGCGTGGGAGAAAACTCACTCGCAAATGAGAAATTAAACCCCCAAAATCTCAGTGTTGGGCAGATAAGTTTGTAAAATCTGTATTTTCTGGTTTTGCTCACTGTTATTGTTAAAAATGGCCACTGCCAGGTGATACAGCTAATTACCTTCCAGCTTGGGAAGGGGCTTGGTTATGCTAATGTGTGCTGGAGGAAGGGTTTTGAGCCAAAAGGTTTTAAGAAGAAGGAAGAAGGAGGAGCTAGGAGGCCATATTGTGGCAGATAGGAGGTGGGGTGCTGAAGGAGAAGCCAGTTTGTGCAGAGTTTGTGCAGAGAGAAGGAGATGGGGAACAGAGGTGAATAAGTCTAGTGGGGCCTTTGATTCTAGGAAAACTGGGAGAAAGTCAGTGGCTTTGGGAGCCCTGAATGGAAAGGGAAGTGTTCTCTTGCTGTGTATATTTACTCACCCACTGGTACAAGGCTAGAATAAAAGATGGCCCACTGATTTTTTGCTCTGCTTTTTCATTACTGTCTGCCCGAATTCAATGAGAGCCTGCACATGTATGATCCTGATGGCTGAGACTACTGGCCCTACACTAGGTAAATTATTGCGATCAAACAGACCACTCTGGCCCTTTCATTGAAACAGGGTTCAAATTTAAGAGATGTTATCATGCTAATGGAGCAGCTGATGCCTCTGATTATTGTGCTAACATAGCTAGAAGTCCTAGGGGGAAAGTGCTTTGTCCCATGGTCCTAAGGGGAACTTCTTTGTCTTTGGTTGTGGCTACTAAGTCAAGGGGCCCCTAAAGATGGAACACCTGATAAGTCTGAAATAATGACATCACCACCCACCTTCTTAATATATTGCTTTGGAAGCAACAAACATTAGAATGTTGCAAACAACTATCTCACTGTTCACAACTAGAATTAAACCCACATTGCTTACTGGACTGAGCTGCTTTGTCTGTCTGTGCTCAGTGATGCCTTTCAACTCCTGCACTCTACCTCATCTTCTTTAAGGGGAAAGCTGATTGAAAGTGAGACACAGGTCTGTGTGCGCCCCAAAGGACTGACAGCCACATGCTTTCATCCACTAAACTGGGGTAGTCAGAAGAGGGAAAGACCTGAAATGGTTATGGTTTTGTTGGAAAAAGATATGTGAGTTGTCATCCGACCTGGTCCTTTTAGAGGTGAGGTCACTCATATGCTGCTCAAGAGTAGGGCCAGTATCATGATTGGAAGGAAAGACAAGGTGACAGTTGTTGTTCCTACGTCTAAATGTATAGTAGGAATCAATGCACTTGGTGCATATATTTCCCCATCCCATAGGATAGATGTGAGACTAGGTTTTGGATTCTGTAAACTATTCCATTACACAAGCCAGTCTTTGGAAAAGGTCTAGTTTATTAGAAGAAGAAAACAAACTATATATGTGTGTGTGTGTGTACATATACCCATAGTTGTTTATATGAAAGATAATACAATAATTAATAATAATACAAGAATAGACATGCTTCATATATTCACGGTTGTAAACCCACTTTTCCCCCACAAATATATCATGTATATATGGTGAGAGAGAAGAGAAAAGATATATGCTCTCCAACCTAATTTAATATCAATTTCAATATGGAAATTAAATAAAAGTCATGTAAACTTAAAGTCTCTTGTTAACTAGACAGCTGGCCATTTTTGTTCACAAGCTATTTCTTTTTCGAAAATAAAACCAAAAGCCAAGTGCTCGAATCTGTTGTACTATGAAGGTGTCCAGATCCTCTGTTAGTTCATAAGATAGCCAAACAGGTTGTCAAGAACATCTGTGATCAGTCAGTGGACATTCAGCAATTAGAAATAACGAAGAAGGAGCCCAGACTTTCAGGAGACGGTTTATTCAGATAGAAGTTCAGGATGGCTGAAGTCCAGGGTCACTGGCTGTAGGTGGCTTTCCCTCACATATCATGGGGCTCAGTGCCCCCCAGAACCCCCCAGTGCTCACTGATGCCCCTGCTTGAATATTGATCACTCTACCTTCTGATGACATCTCTCCAAGAACAAGCAGCTTCTTAAAGGCCAGAACTTCATCATATTACATTATAGTTTGCCCAACATTCATACAAAGCTTACCACACAAGTGACTTTTTTTTTTTCTGGAGGAATAAGTAAATAAATAGGTTAGGTAGCATGTATTCTAATCCACCTTGAAAAAAGTCAGTCATCAAAGTAGTTGAACTATTATTGTTTGTTCCCTTACAGTCTATTAAATCAGAATCAGATGGGTTCCTATATCTAGGTAAATATCATATATATATATATATATATATATATTAATAAGAATAACAGCTGTATGCCAAAAAATATTAACAGTAATCTTGACTTAAGAAATCTATGTAATAAGAATTCAATTGGTTTGTTTGGATTTGTCTCTCTCTCTCTCTCTCTCTCTGTCTCTCTCTCTCTCGCTATATATATATATATATATATATATATATATATATATATATGGCGCCTGTTTTGCTGTCTGTAAAAATGATGTTCAGCACGTCTTTGCAGGCCACATGGCTGAGTCCTTTCTTGTTACATTTTGAAGTAGGAAGCTTCCTCCTTGTCACCTTCAATTTGACATTTTACAGGAACTAGAAATACAAGTCAGGTAGGGAACCATATGTTACACACTGTTTTACCCTCCAGCTGACTACCAGTAATCTTAAAAATCAAGAATGTCAGATTTCAATTTTGTTGTTCACTGAATTATCATGCTGTAGATTGAAACACCGATTTCTACTGCTTTTCTTGTTCTAAATCTTTGCTTTGTGATGATTAAAAGAAGAAGAAAACAGAAAACACTTGACTTGTTTGGCAGCTGGTTTTATTTTACCTGTGTTTAAAATATAATGCTTTATACTTCCTGAATCGGGCTGCAATAACAGTCGCCTGACTAATACAATATGTATAAACTAAGAAAGAAATCAGCTTTTGACTGGCCTTTAGTATTTCTTCAGCTTTTTTGGGGGGTGGGGGACAGGATGTTTGGTGCCTCATATGTGAAATGAATTGTATGCATTATAGATTACTTACAAAAAAAAGAGATACAAAAGTCTGTTCTGAAGGATTTCAGTGGACCCCAGAATTGGGGAAATATTCACTTTATTATTGTTCATGGGAAAAGAGTAAGAAGTTCTTCCCCAAAACATGTCAATTTTTTACTTGTGGGAACTTTTTGCCTTTGTAAGTTCATAGAACAAAATACAGGATGTCTTTTTCTCACACATTTAATTTGCAAGCTTCACCTTAATCATGCTTGATCAAATCTTTACTAATTTCAACAGCAATGACTTTGTAAATCATTCTCAATGTTCACATATTATGCCCAATTAACTAAAATACATAATTAGTTAGATGCAATGTAATGTCTTGCTGATTCATCAAAGCCGAGATGATGAGTTCTCTGGAGAGAGATTGTGTGCCTATCCCACACCCAGAACTTTTGCCTCTAATTGTATAACCACCAGATAGCGGTAGGATCCCAATCAAGAACCATCAATGGGAATGCCAAGGAAATAGGATTTAAAGCAGCATTTATAAAGACAGAACTCATGTTAAAAATCAGCTGTTAATTATAGGAGCAGTTTAGATCAACAAATTTAAGAACTAAACTACTTAACTGCTTTGCAAAGTAATTGGTATTGAAACAGAAAAGTATTCTGAATACCCATAGTCACTCATGTCAGTGATCAACAAATATGTGTTGAACACCTAATAGGGTGTCAGATGCTGCTCTGGAAAGATTAGACAGGGGAGGTTCATGTTGTTCTGGGGTTCACATTTCAGAGTGTATGTGGGGGTAAAGGCATTGATTTACATTTATTAAAATAATTAATATTTGTAAATAATACAGCAGAGGACCCTGATGCGGCATCTTAGAGGGTGGTATTTAGTCTGAGACCTGAATGAAGAGAAAGAGGCAGCCATAAAAGGGTTATGGAAGATCGTCCACCAAAAAGCTTTCAAGACAGGCAGCAAAAGGCCTCACACTCAAAAATGATTTTATATTTATTAAGAGATCTGCTTGTTTTGAAAAAAAAATTGGATCATTTTTCCATTAGACGACTACCCCTAACTCATCTTAGCTTATAGAGTCTCTTTACAAAGGTAACCAAAAGCAATTTGAGAGTTGAGGGTATAGAAATGATTTATTCAGTGTTGGGTATGATGTTTCTGATTGTCCTGTGTCTTGGAAATGTATATCTAGAGAAGGACTGTCCTGTCACCAATCATTTCAGTATCAACGGATGTCACCAGGGGAACCCATCATGCTTGATAAGCCTTCACATCTCTTAAAATTGTCAAATGTGTATAGATAGCACTGCTCCCCTATGGTGCAACCAGACACATTGTGTGCAAACTGCAGCAGTGACCATGCTCCAGCTTTCCCCTGAGTCAAATGTTTCCCCTTGTCCTGGAGAGAGTAGACTGTCCTGCCCAGCCGGGGGAAGGCATCTCTCCAGCACCGCCGTTAAGGCATCTCCAGCACTCCCGTTAAGGCATCTCTCCAGCACCGCTGTTAAGGCATCTCCAGCACTCCCGTTAAGGCATCTCTCCAGCACCGCCGTTAAGGCATCTCCAGCACTCCCGTTAAGGCATCTCCAGCACTCCCGTTAAGGCATCTCTCCAGCACCGCCGTTAAGGCATCTCCAGCACTCCCGTTAAGGCATCTCCAGCACCGCCGTTAAGGCATCTCCAGCACCGCCGTTAAGGCATCTCTCCAGCACTCCCGTTAAGGCATCTCCAGCACCACCGTTAAGGCATCTCCAGCACTCCCGTTAAGGCATCTCCAGCACTCCCGTTAAGGCATCTCCAGCACTCCCGTTAAGGCATCTCTCCAGCACTCCCGTTAAGGCATCTCCAGCACCGCCGTTAAGGCATCTCCAGCACTCCCGTTAAGGCATCTCCAGCACCGCCGTTAAGGCATCTCAATATTGAAACCGTATTTCTTCATCCTGCGACTACCAAACATTTCTTGATAATTGGCTATGAACCACTGAGGCGGTTTGTCACTGAAGAAGCAGCATCAAGAGCTAAACACTTCATGTTTGATTAAAAGCACAATCTTAGACACTGTTTTACTACTAGATGACAACCCTGAAATAAGTACATTAAATCAGGTGTGAAACAAACAAAAAAAAAAAACAAAAAGGAAAGGAAAATGACAGCAGATGTTAATACAGGAGATAAAAGCTCTGCCGTCCACATGGGATAGATCATCAAAAAAAGCTGTGTGTGACATATTCCACTTGTTCATTGCCTTGTCACTTGGATTCATATGTGTTTCCATGGTTTTAGCATCCACATGAGTTGAAATATCAACATTTTTTATGCCACCACATAGTGCCCTGAGCCCTTGGAAAGATAAAGTTGGAACTGATATAATTAGGTATAAGAGATGTCCCACAGGGCATCTGAGGGTGCAAGTGTGTGTCCTAGGTGTGCCATTTGTCCCTGAGTTGGTTGGAGGTATTAACTTCGGAGGGCACAGGGGAATGTATACATGTACATTTTCTCCTCACCAATTTATATGTGGGTCGATTGAACATTTTTATTCCTAAGACCTTATAAAAAAACAAGTGTTCTAGTAGAACCAATCACCCAAACTCTTAAGTTTCTACCCTTGGTTCCAGTTTCAGGCATTAGACTTTTGAAATACTTGGTAAAATGCTAGGTCCATCTCAAGGACTAAGGCTTTGGTGCTTATTCAAAATGGACAAAAGCAATCGTTTAGCTGGTCCCAAGTCCCATACAAATAAGCAGAGTGTTCAGGACTGTAAATGTCACTCTACGTCATCAGAATTCCATCCACATAAGCTATTATCCCTTTCCCTACCCCAGTTCAACTTTCAAAAGCACCTGCTAAACCTCATTGTTACACTTTCACATAGTTTTACAACAGAAACAGGTGTGTAAGTTCTTATCAACTTGTTTACTCCTAAAATCCTCATTATAGGAACAGGACATACTCATTAGGCTCAACAGTGTCATCTACCCTACAGAGATGAAGTTTAATAACACTGAGAACAAAACAATCTGTGATGATTTCTAAGTACTTTATACTGGGATGTAACTATCCCTTTTCGATCGTAATTGAAATTCAGATTCAGGCTCTAATTTATTTTTCTTTTATTATGCATTAGAGTAAGATAACATAAACAGAATGTTAAGACATCCCCAATGTGTCACTGATGAGTTATGTTATAAGGAATTTAAAATAAACATGGGCCAACTTAAAGAAAAAGGTAAAAGAGTGAGAGTAGCAGACAGCGGTGGGGCAGATTATATGTACTGAACTAATAATAGAGTAACCTTGCTGAGAAGGGGAAGCTGACCAGATAGGTTACAGAAAAACAAGGAAGGAAGGAAGGAGTCTAGAGTCACTCTTGTCATAGGGACAGTTTTTCAGGCACGATAGCTCATCCACTCTTCAGGATGGCTTCATCTAAATGAATCAGCTTTTGATTCTTGAATCACTAAGCTGATCACAGAAATTCTGGAAGGGTCGTCTGATGAACATGTCTACCAAAATTAACATAGATATGAAAAAGAAGTAGCCGTCAGGAAAAACCCAGGTATGTCCACCAAGATGAACAGCAAAAACCAACGCAACTGCATGCTACCATACCTCTTTCTCACATGCATCCCAATGTGATAAAAATCCTTCAAATTGTCTTATCCTAAATGTAAGGCTGAAACCTTGATGTTTCATCATCCCCCTTTATAAATATTTTAAATTTAAATTATATGCATGTAAAGAAACAGGAGGTGGGAAAAGAAAGCAATTTATGCATACTCTATTTCTTTCAAAACTCTGTGTAATGCAGTGGAGTCAATGGGCATTGTTGACATCCACATTTAAGAAGAGCGGAATTCAAGAATCTTTGCCCCCGCCCTGGCCGGTTGGCTCAGCGGTAGAGCATTGGCCTGGTGTGCAGGAGTCCCGGGTTCGATTCCCGGCCAGGGCACACAGGAGAAGCGCCCATTTGCTTCTCCACCCCTCCCCCTCTCCTTCCTCTCTGTCTCTCTATTCCCCTCCCACAGCGAGGCTCCATTGGAGCAAAGATGGCCCGGGCGCTGGGGATGGCTCTGTGGCCTCTGCATCAGGCGCTAGAATGGCTCTGGACGCAACAGAGTGACGCCCCAGAGGGGCAAAGCATCGCCCCCTGGTGGGCATGCCGGGTGGATCCCCGTCGGGCGCATGATGCGGGCGTCTGTCTGACTGCCTCCCTGTTTCCAGCTTCGGAAAAATGAAAAAAAAAAAAGAAAGAAAGAAAGAAAAAGAATCTTTGCCCCATTGTCAAGAGCTGTGAAGGTCTGAGGTGCTTCCCTGCTTGCAAGGGCACATATTAGCCTGCCACAGGTCCCTGGGAGCTGACAGAAGACATGAGATCCCAGGATCAGAAAAAAAGGGTAGTATAGTATTCACAGCACTAGCAGTCACTGGAATATCAGTATTTTCACTGCATCCCTGTGTGCCAGTTCTGATCAAGTGAAGTCATCAGACCAGAGGATGCCTGCCTGCATCCCTAGTGAGATGTGTTACAGGACAGGAGCCCTGAACTCAGAGAACCCAATACGTCTATAATCAGCCATAAGCACGCCTGGCCCTCCCCAGGAAGGAAATAGTGTATTGATGATCCTGGTTGGCCAGAAGCCCGTACTTGACTCTGGAGGAAGACACTATCTCCAATTTCTGAGTGTTGTCGTGCGAGTATCCTAGTAAAGGCAGTTCAGAACAAAGGCAGTCAACACCTCTGTTTGGCAAGATGTGCAGAAATACAAAACATCTGCAAAGAATGGTCTCCTAACCATCCCTTCTTCCAAACCTTCCCCATCTTCAAAGGGTGAGCCTCCTCTCCCAATCATGGGGCACCCTGCACATACTGCAGTTAATTAAACCGAACACACTGAGTGGCAATTTTCTGTTTACTGGCTTTGTTACCACTCCTCTCTGCGTCCCTTATGTTCAGCAAAAATCTTGGCCCTTGCTAATATGTTTGAATTAGATCATTTAAAATGAGTGATAGATTAATATTTGGCAGAAATATATAGATGTAAACATGCATTCTCCACAAGAAGGAAAAAAGTAATTTTTAAAAAGGAAATCAAGGCTACTAATGAGAAATTGAACTACAAATTGTGTATATTCTCAATAGAAGTAATTTTAAGGAGAAAGTTTAGTGATGAAAGACTACCAACACTTTCACTGTCTTTTGATTATAAATATATCAGCCAGGGCTATGTTCAAAGATGCATAAGTCTTCAAAGGCAAAATTCAACTTCAAAGCCACATACAATGCATGCATAGAGGGTGTCTTCTTTAAGAGATTTGCAAGTCTTGGACGAGTTTCATAATATAAAATTAGCCTGTTAAAATTGGTGAAGAAGAGACAAAGCCTTCAGTAAGAATATGTACTTTGAAATGCAACACGGAGGTATCATGGTACAATACTAGTAAAGTACAAAATACAACAATATTTGCAAAATTTGATTGAATAAAAAATATTGAACAATTTGATTGACAAAGCTAGATCAATGGCTTTTGGCTGGGGTGGGGAGAGCTATTTTCTAATGTAAATTGCTATTGAAATGGATCAAGTCTGCACATAATGCTTTAAAGCAGTGGTTCTCAACCTTTCTAATGCCTTGACCCCGCAATACAGTTCCTCATGTTGCAGTGACCCCAAACCAAAAAATAATTTTGATGGCTATTTCATAACTGTAATTTTGCTACAGTTATGATTCGGAATGTAAATACCTGATATGCATTAAGTATTCTCATTGCTACAAATCAAACAATTTAAACATAGTGATTAATCACAAAAACAATATTTAATTATCTATTGAGAAATATTTATTACTAATGGACCTCCTTACCTAGTGTATTGGGGCTACCATTCCGTAAATAACTGCTTAACTAATGGATCTGTTTTTTCCAGATTAGTGGCAAGTTTTCTATATAGAACAGTGTGAACTACGTCATAGGATACACTGCAGTTTCTGCACAGCATGGTATCTTTCAGGGCTCTTTCACACTATAAAGCAGTAGTTTCTGCGGTGGAATCTACATCTCATTTACTTCAATGGGAGACCCGTGGATTCTGCAGAAGAGAGATCCCCTGTACGGCAGAAATGCAGTTCCGACACATTTCTTCCTCTCCTATTCAAGTCAATGGGAGGCCGCAGCAGATTCCACTCAAATATAGAGCTTATTGCTTAATTTTTTCCATGCTAGAACTTTTCCTAGAGCAGAAAAATCCGCCACCCCCAATAGACTTCTATAGGAGGCAGATCTTTTACACTGCATAATCCGCACAGCAGATTCCTCAGTGTGAGGCCTCTTTCAGTCTATTGGGGGTGGCAGATTCCACCTTTGGAATTTTTCTGCTCTAGGAAAAGTTCTAGCGTGGAAAAAATTAAGCAACATGCTCTATATTTGAGAGGAATCTGCTGCGGCCTCCCATTGACTTGAATAGGAGAGGAAGAAATGTGTCAGAAACTGTCATTTCTCCACCTCTTATTGAAATCAAAAGGAGGCTGCAGCGGATTGTGTGGTAACCCGAGATTATCGGGAGCTCTCTTCCACAAAATCTGCAGCACTCCCAATGAAATCAATAGGAGGCAGATTCAATGCTAGAAACCGCTGATTTCAGCAGTTTCCTCATTCAGAATATGGGAAAGTAGTGGGAGATATGGGAGATAATTATACATTGGGGAACAGTGTGAACTACATCTTATAGTGGTCTCTTATAGTATAAAACCGATGTAGTTCACACTGTGTAAATGTATGGTGCTTTGTGTAAGTGTAAGCTGCTTTGTGTACTGTGTAATGGTTACACACAAAGCACCTTACACTTACACACTATTGTGTGTATGGTGTGTGTACTGTTTTACATTATTAACCTTTTTTACACCAGCAGGCTGTCTCAGGCTCTCTTGGCTCTCCGCCTCCTAGGCTTCTGTCCTCCGGCGCTTGCTGCACCCGCCCACTGATGACATCAGCAAGCGCCGGACACACGGACACACGTAATGTGCTGCTATGGATGAGCAGTCGCGCTGCTATGGACTGTGGAGCGTTCCCCCCGCTCCCCCCCCCCGCTTCCCCCGCCCTTTAGGCCCCACGGATGATGCAATCATGTCTGCGCATGACCGCAGGCATTCAGTTTGGAATGCACGTCCATAACGGCGTGCGTTCAAGCTGAATAGCGCTGCTGCAGACGGTAGCGCGGCTTCTCAGCAGCTAAAGCCATCGGAAATATGTATTTTCCAATGGCTTTAGGCGGCCACTGTGTTTTGGTCGTTCGACCCCCGCCGGGATCGCGACCCACAGGTTGAGAACCGCTGCTCTAAAGAATGATCATCAAAAAACTACATTCTCTACTGTACAGGGCAGAAAACAGAGGAAAGCTCATTTCTAAACATGCTCATGCTAACATGCAAAAATGAGTAGAGAGGACATCTCTGGCTGGACTGTGATATACTCTTCCTCTTCAGAGTGAAATGATTGCATATTTCTCTAACTGAGGAGAACGTGGGAGGAGTTTTCACTTTACAATTTGCCTTTAGAGAAAACAAGCAACTCAAACCAACCAGCCCTCCAACTCAACCCTTCAAAAATAAATAAATATTTGATAGAAAATTGTATTTATTTATATGTATATACTTATATATATTTCCACTGTGCGTATTCCAGTGCCTGACTTGGTCAGTTCATAGGAAGAGCTAAGGGAAGTGAGTTCTGAGTTATATTAAAGAAACAATTAAAGAGCCCTTAACCTAATTTAAGTCTTACTTAAGTAAGACTTAACTCAGGAAACCTCTTAGGTAAGTTTCCTGAGAAGCCAAAACGATGTAATGGCAGACACAGTTGTCCTCAGATCAGCATGAAGCATGCCAGGTCTGGGCTGCTCCAATTATTCATGTCAGGGCTCCTGTGGAGACTTTCACAGTTTGTCCTCAGTCCATTAGATATGTTCTTGCCTTGAACCTCATAGCCTCGGATTTAGTAACTCCTACCTCTCTTCTCTCTGCTCCCCAAGGACTGACCTTCAAAGCACACTCAACTAACTGTGCACCACTGTTCCCCTAGGCTATTCCTCCGGGTGTTCAGAGAACCAATGAGCTAGCATTTTGACACTGTGCTCTGCCTGAGAGCTGGGTAGAAGGGTCCACTTCATCTCCCTTTGTTTTTGTATTAGGTGCAAGGGGGCTGCCTGGTTCCACCAGGTCTTCTGTGCTGGTTTTTCAAGCGTCAGAGCATTCAATCCTGAGGTCACTGGTTTGAGCCCCAATCAGGGCAGTCATGTATGACACAGTCTTGCTTTTTGTCCAGGTGTAAACGTGTGTCATTTTATCACAGTTTTGTTGTCTACTGAGATTATCGGCAGCCTGGTGATGAGGCATACAGCACAACAATTGAACATGACTAGTGGATGGAATCTCATTCCCGTTACTTGAGTTGGAGGGCTAAAGCCTTAGACCTGGCGTTTTCTTGCTGTAGACCCTCCCATAGAATTGAAAGCATTAATCCTCTTCAGAGTCAGTATCACTCACTCCTATCATGTCATCAGGGGCATTGGCCACTTTATGCACTAAGGCTTTGGATTCAGTGGGTGGTTTATCAAAATAAACTCGAGCCCTGGACAGTGGCACAGTGGATAGAGCATCATCCTGGAGTGCCGAGGTCCCTGGCTCAATCCCAAGGGTGCCAGCTCCAAGCTCAACCCTGCAGTCACTAGTTTGAGCCCCAGACAGGTCACATATGAGGAGCAATCCATGTCACTACTAAGTGGAACAAAAAGTTGATGCTTCTCTCTCTCTCCCTTAAAAAAATCAATAAAACAGTCTTAATAATTATTAACCATGATGCCACCACGTTCCACAAATTACTGACATCCCATTTCCAATTGGCAAGGACCACTGTGTTCATGTCCAAAGGCAAAACCGAATCGACCCCAGAATCCCATCTTTTAGGATTAGGGAGAATTCCTGCGATTTGGTGCCATATTAGTCAGCATCAAGTCGGGAAAACAGACTCTACATCAGTTATTTCATTGGAATGAAGTTAACATGTGGAATTTTTGAACAGGTGTCAGAGGATTGAAAGGCACAAAGGAAATACTGAAAATAAAGGAGACAGAGAGTGTAGAAAGGCGCCTCAACAGTTATGAATGAACAAACCAGAAGGGAGGAGGCTTAAGCTATTAAAACCTAGAAGCTTTAGGATGAAGGACCCCAGATGTTAGAGCTCAGATCTGTAAGAGGAGATGCAGCCCAGATGCTATAGTGTCTGGGGAATTCAGAGACAAGCCTAAGCAGAGCTGAGGCTCAGAGCTCTCAGGAGAGGGCACTCCCTAGCCAGTGTTAGCACCTTCCAGAGGAAAATATAAAGACACTTCTGGTCAGGTCAATGAAAACCCGGAATCTAGAACTACTTACACCTAATTGCTGGGTGCTCCTAGGAATGAGGTGGGAAGGAGCTTGCTGGAAAATTATGCAGAGAAACAGTAAGTAAAACAGTCGGGAGTCAGTCCCTACTCTGACCCCTGCCTTCTGTGTCCCTCTGACACCCTCTGTTGGCACGTCCTAATGGGGAGTCTGCCTGGCCTTCACAGCATGCCAGCACCAATATCATGGCAAAAAGGTATAGAACCTAGAAGAGTGACTATCATAAAGTGGGTGTCCTTTAAAGGTAAGATAATTTATGGTCTCGATGGAAGAAGAAACATTTAATGATGTGTTCCATCACTAAGGTATTTGCAGCTCTTCATGACCGATACCAAAGAAATTGGACAGTTTGAAACAGCAGAAACAAGCACTGTAGATTTCTTTTAAAAATTGTGCTATCGGCCCTGGCCGGATGGCTCAGTGGTAGAGCGTCGGCCTGGCGTGCGGAGGTCCCGGGTTCTATTCCCGGCCAGGCACACAGGAGAAGCGCCCATCTGCTTCTCCACCCCTCCCCCTCTCCTTCCTCTCTGTCTCTCTCTTCCCCTCCCGCAGCGAGGCTCCATTGGAGCAAGGATGGCCCGGGCGCTGGGGATGGCTCCTTGGCCTCTGCCCCGGGTGCTAGAGTGGCTCTGGTTGCAATAGAGCGATGCCCCAGAAGGGCAGAGCATCACCCCCTGGTGGGCAGAGCGTCGCCCCCTGGTGGGCGTGCCGGGTGGATCCTGGTCGGGCGCATGCGGAAGTCTGTCTGACTGTCTCTCCCTGTTTCCAGCTTCAGAAAAATACAAAAAAAAAAAATTGTGCTATCAATTTTTCACATGAGCCTCGGGTATCTGAGCTCGTGAGGAAAGAGGCGATGATAAAATTAGCTATACTTGGTTTCGTCTCCCCTGCTTCAACTTTCCCGATGTTTACAATTCTGTTCTGACAGCCAACATTATCTGCATGTTTATTTTATATCTGTGAATACATCACTAATCATTAGAGAAATGCAAATTAAAGCCACAATGAGATATCACTTCACACCAGTCAAAATGGTACTCATCAACAAAACAACACAGAATAAGTGCTGGCGAGGATGTGGAGAAAAGGGAACCCTCCTGCACTGCTGGTGGGAATACAGACTGGTGCAGCCACTGTGGAAAACAGTATGGAGATTCCTCAAGAAATTAAAAATCGAACTGCCTTTTGACCCAGCTATCCTACTTTTAGGACTATACCCTAAGAACACCATAGAACTGTTCCAAAAGGAGAAATGCACCCCCATGTTTATGGCAGCATTGTTCACAATAGCGAAGATCTGGAAACAGCCCAAGTGTCAGTCAGTGGATGAGTGGATCAAAAAGCTTTGGTACATATATACTATGGAATACTACTCAGCCATAAGAAATGATGGCATTGGATCATTTACAATAATATGGATGGACCTTGATAACATTATACTGAGCGAAAGAAGTAAATCAGAAAAAACTAAGAACTATATGAATCCATACATAGATGGGACATAAAAATGAGACTCAGAGACATGGGCAAGAATGTGATCGTGGGGGTGGGGAACAAGGAAGGAGAAGAGAGGGGGCTGGGGGGAGGGGAGGGGCACAAAGAAAACCAGATAGAAGGTGACAGAAGACAATTTGACTTTGGGTGAGGGGTATGCAACATAATCAAATGTCAGAATAATCTGGAGATGTTTTCTCTGAACATATGTACCCTGATTTATCAATGTCACTGCATTAAAATTAATAAAAGTAAAAAAAATCAATATAATAAAGCGTCTTAGGAAAATGGATTGCTTATCTCTTCCATAGTCATAGCTCAGGTAATTTTGAAATATTTCAACTAATTTGGAAGTCTCTTCCAGTCTGTCAGATTTGTTTACATTGTTTCCTTAAAATTATTCCTTAATAAAAAAGACAGTCATAACACTGAATAATTTTTTAACAAGAGAATATTGTTCCCCTGACCCTATTAAATGAAATTCCATATATAAACAGAGAAGTAACCCTGGGATGATCAGGAGAAGTCAAGCATGCTGTACACCTGTCAAACAGCAATAACCAATACCATGGTAAATGTCCCCTCCAACCCTTAGACCTGAACATTTCCTGTTTGAAATTCCGTGGGGTGTCCCCATCTGCCAGCTGAGGGGAAGTGTCTCATTCTAGTTGGCGAGTGAAGCATGAGCCCCGGTTCTGAAGCGCCATGTCATCTTCCTTGGACTGGTTTTAGTGACGTCCCCATAGGCGGGCTCTGGCGCACAAGCAGACGGAAAGCTGGGGAGGGTGTGAGGGAGAAAGAAATGATCAATGTATCAGCTCACATTATGTGAAAAGTACTGTCCTGGGACTTGAAAAGAATATAAACAAGTTTATATATGTATACGGTGTATGCAACATTCCTCCTTCCAGGGCCATACGTCATTATGTAACATAAGCAATTAGTCAAGTTAATATAACATCTAAAAATGTGCATGATAGCCAAGATGTGAAAACAATCAAAGTGTCCATCAATGAATGGATGATAAAGATGTTATAAATACACACACACACACACTTACACACACACACAGAGGCACATGCACACACTCAAAATGAAATAGTGTTCAGCCACAATAAAATAAAATATTGCCATTTTAAGCAACATGGGTGGATGTTAGGGCATTACACAAAGAGAATTAAGTCAGACAAACACAGACTATATAAGCTCACTTATATAGTGTGATAAATCCTAAAAAAAAATCTTTAAAAATATTAAAATCTTTTTAAATTAAAAAAAGCCTAACTCATAGAAACAGCGTAGAAAAGGGTTGTCAGGAGCTAGGAGTTGGGGAATATGGGGAGAGGTTGATCAGAGAGCACAGACATGTTGTAAGAAGATGAATAAATTAGATCTGGAGATCTAAAGCACAGTGTCATGATTACACCTAACAATACCATCCTGGCAAGTTGCGAGGAGAGTGCCTCATGACTGTTCTCAGGACAAAGAGATGGAAATTATGGGACATGATGGATGTGTTAGCTAAACTCAAGGTGCTAATCATATTGCATTATGTAAGCGTAGCAAATCAATACTTCATACACCTTAAACTTGCACAATGTTATATGGCAATTATAGCTCCGTAAAGGTGGGAAAATATGCATTATCTCATTTTGTTTGCATGGATGCCTAAAGTTTAGAAATTCTAGGTAAAGATTGCTACCATTTATCAAGCAAGTTATATGCTTTCAAAAAAAATCAGATAGCAAATAATTGTATAGTTATCTTATTTCTCCACTCTGTATAGCTTTCTTCTCTTAATCATTTAGCAAATTTATTTTGCAAATCTAAATAATGTTTGCATATTTTCCAGAGATAAAGGGACATTTTGGTCTTTTTCTGGGGACTCTGAAAAGGCATTTAAGTAAGAGAGTATAGGAAAAGTTTCTTTCTCCTTCAAAATGTGCCTGCTCATCTGTACTGGAGGCTTTGAATTGGTGTCAAGAGCTACGTTTGATGCCCTTTCAGAGCTGTGAGTAACCTCCAACCACCAGATCACGAGTCTTTCAAATTGATTTAAAGAGCATTCTTTCTTTTGTGTGAGGATTCTTGGCGGCCCCTGAGTGACAATTTTAGTGTATAACTGAGGTCTCTACCCATATGATTTCCTAGGAGGAATTATGCTGGACCAAAAGCTTCTTATTTTTCACACGCAGTGGTTACTGGGTAATCTTACATAAGAACTCAGAATCTAATGAAGGACCTGATGCAACACATAAATGCTTTTAATAGAAATACCATATCTATGTAGTAATAAGAAGAAAACATTCTTTATTTCCTTCAGCTTACTTTGGTTTTTGTGACTTTAAGCTAGGATATACACAATATGCCAGACGTTTCGGAGAGTCTGCTGTTGGAAGAGATCTAAGCAAAATAAAATGTGTGCTTAATTTTTGTAAGGATATTAATGAGGTTTTTTTTTTTTCAAAGTAAAAAACATACCCTTTGCCTGACCAGGTGGTGGTGCAGTGGATAGAGCATCAGACTGGGACGTGGATGACCCAGGTTTGAGACCTCGAGGTCACTGGCTTAAGCGCAAGGTCACTGGCTTGAGCAAGGGGTCACTTGCTCTGCTGTAGACCCCCCCCCCGCCCCCATCAAGGCACGTATGAGAAAGCAATCAATGAGAAACTAAGGAGCAGCAACAAAGAACTGACGCTTCTCTTCTCACACCCTTCCCGTCTGTCTGTCCCTATCCGCCTCTCTGTCTCTCTCTGTCTCTGTCACAAAAAGAAAACAAAACACTTTTTGTGGCAATAATTAGAAACAAGGATATAGAACACAATAAATGTTATATAGAACTGTAAGTTTCTCTTGAAATGCAATTTGAATATAACTAACCCAAACATAATAGATGTTTTAATAAAAGATACTACAGTCAGCTAATTTGGGAAACTACTGTATTGAATTATTGCTGGTTTCACTTAGAGAAATGTTTCCCAGAACACAATAGCAGAACCCACAGAGGTGCACACACACACAAGCACAAATATACAACACCTAAAATTATCCTATTGTATCTCTCCCTCTCACATATACACATCCTTTTAAAATAGTACATGCATACATACATGAAGGAAATAATTCATGAAACAAATTGAGTTTCATTCTTATGGTCCTTTAAGGATCTTAGTAAGTACACACACTCATAGATATTACAGGAACAGGTATGTAAACAAAATTGGCAATGTAAAGTCAGAGCTATCATTGGGACATGCTTGGGAAAATGTAGGAACAGATTGACGGATGCCAGATGTCAAGGAAGATTATCTTATAAAGCAAGAAATTGGCCACCGTGATGCGAGATTCAGCAGTCAGACTTGCGCAACGCAAGGCAGTCTGGTGTTGAGACACTCCAGCCACTGCTGTTTGAACCTTTTCCTGCTCTTCCTCCCATCTCGGGAGGGCGGAGTGGGGGCACACCTAATGCGCTGCCTCACTAAATTGAGGGACACCATCCACCCTTCAAAAGGGAAACACAAAATAAGAGGACTGATTCTCCTCTTCAATTTACTGTCACTCTGGTCAGTCTCAGTACTGGAAGTCTTGGTAGGCATAATGATCAGCAGGGATCTGAACCTATATTTTATATTTTTTGCTGAGAACTGTGGGATCAAAGAATAGCCGGGAATGGAGAATTAAGCCGCAGTTGGGAAGAATCTACACTCTCTTACTAAAATTTGTGTTGGATTTCCTGGAAGTGCTAATTTGAAGAACCTTGTTCTTAACTCCAAAATGGCATTGTTTACAAATATAGATACAAGTAAAAATACTCTTAAAAATTTAGATCTAGTCTATCCACAATTAAATCAGGCTTCATAGGACAGTGTATTCTTCAAAGATAATGTTAAGGTTCTTTAATAAAACTAAGAATGAAGACAAATCATAATAAGTATAAAAAGAGGGAAAAAAGAGTAATTCTGTTATGAAGTAAAACATCTTGTATCAGAAAATATAAGACAACAAACTTTTGTATGTGGTCAGAAAGTTTGAGAGAGAATTAATTTTTATTTTCTCTGGGTTATTAGATTCCCTTAAGTAATGGAATCTTTAAACAGTCCTAAATTCTGTTTAATTTCTAAGATGGTTCTTCAATTTGAGGGCTACTATTAAAGGAATATTTCTTTTCTCTTTTTGATAACCTGTAAAAATTTAATGAGCAGGATTTTACTCTGCATATAGAACTGCCAGATAAAATGTATTAGAACTTTTTTAAAGTTTATCTTCACACAGTCAGAGCATAGCTGATCTAGAAATTAGAATACTTGCACTGTAGAGGAGACAAGAGATGAACAAAGAATTTTCTGAGGTCACAGAAACCATAGGGGAAAACACTAATGGAGATGGAGAGAATAGCCAAAGCAAAATCCATTAGAGTCCAGATCGATTTTTCTTAGACTATTATAAACCTTTAATTATTTTATAAACATAAAGAAGTTTAGATTAAGCCTTAAGGCATTAACACAGGGTTCACCTCAAAGATCCATTGTCTATGAAAATTGATCCCATAATCAAGTAGCTGAACCTTATCCATCTTGCTGTAGAGCAATGAGAGTCTTCAGCTAAACTAGTCAAACATCTTCACATCTTATGCCAGAACCATCTCTAAATTCTTTACTACTATACTAAAGAAATCTCTCTGATTGTTGGAAGAAAAAAAAAACAACTTTTTTTCTAGTTAATTATAAATGACTATTATTTTTTCTTCTCATCTTTCCACCCACTTGTGTACTGAAGAATGATTACATGGCTGTGATTCTGTCGTTAGAGAAGGACCTGTGATCAGGACAGATTGCTGTTTATTTCCATATCAAAATGAGTCTTAATATTTTTATGGCAATTATCTTCAAACTAAAAAGAGTTGATACAGGCCTGACTCTGCATGGCTAGTCTCTTGTAGAATTGCATCCTAACCAGTAGTCAAATCGTTCAAATGGTTAAACATTGTCAATGGGCTTGTTTTCTTAGTTTCTCTTGGACAGTTCAATCTTGGTGCATGAATATGCCACCAGCAAGTATGGTGATGATTGCCAGAGGAGATGGAGAGTCAAGGAGGTAAAAGAGGGCAACGGGGGGTAATGGTGGCAGAGACTCGCCTTTGGGTGGTAAGGGCCCAGTGCAGTAGGCAGATGATGTGTCATAGAGTTGTGCCCTTGGAACATGTATGGTTTTATTAACCAATGTCACCCAATAAATTCAGTAAAAAAATAATAATAACTGGTGAAACTGATTTCTAACAATATCAATTTTACTCATCGTAATGGCTGTGCAACATCAAGCATTTGAAAGGGAAAAGTGGTGCATGAATGAGTAGAAAAACTGATCATTTCTTTTACATCTGGAACCATCTCAGAGAATGAGTGGGAAAATTTGTTTCTCTAAAAATTGTTTGTACACTAAGACTCATAGACAGTGTTCCGTAAACCGGGCCTGATTCTAGAGGCTTAGGTTGTAGAAACCAGCATCACCTATCAGAGGTGGTGTCTGTAGTCAATGGGTTGCCTTGACTTCCAATTACCTCCCAATCTTTTACGAATCAGAGCCAACGGCTGGGTCCTAGAGCCTATTTGATTGGCACATGACTCTTCAAAGGAGTCAATTATTTGTCCTAAAATAGATTTTTTTGGGGGGAAATAATCATCTGGGTGAACTTTTGACTTACTAAATAAAAACTTGACTTCAATATATAGCATGCAACTTTTAAATTTTGTTTTTGTGAGAAAATAAATGAAGTCGTAAGAGTGAGAACGTCACTGGAGGAAAAAGTTTTAATTACTTCTTATCTAATTCAATTACCTAAATATTTAAATAGCACATGCTATTTTAAAGTGTGCTACACTTTCTCCTGGTATATAATTTTGTGATCATTATTTTTTATGTGTGAAAAAAAGCAATGATAATAAAATACAATTTAGTTATTCTTGTGGGAGGATTTCATTGTTACTGGTTTCACATGAATTTTTCTCTAGATAGTGCTAAATTGTTCAAATAAAAAATGATTGCTAATAAGGTATAATATTCTTCTACATGTTATATAACAGGAAAGAACTTTAAAGGAACAGAACAATCACCTTTTCAATGGTATCAATTATGCATTCATGGTCATCAACACATGTTTAAGGCCAAACTGTGACATTTACTGTAGGGCTTTGTGGGCATATGAGCAGTTTAGATACAGGACTTAAAAACAGTCATCATGATTGCCTATAAAATAGAGCTAAAGAAACGTAAAAGAAATTGTGTCTCATTTTTTCCTATGGAAAATGCCTTTAAAAAACATCGACATGTTTTGCAATTTGAAATTTGGAATATGTTCCATAGTCAAAAACCTCTGGTTCTTCTGGGGTCGAGTAGCATGCCAGGAACTATTTTTTCAGAAGATGTATGACTGTCTATTGCAGATGGCATATTCTAGATTTAAAAACTTTTGTGGTCAATTCTGTGATGAATCCGTTAGGTTCTACCACTACGGCATCTGCTCCCATTATTGGTGTCTTTAAAAACATGCAGACAGCCTGATCAGGCGGTGACTCGGTGGATAGAGTGTAGGACTGAGATGTGGAGGACCCAGGTTCGAGACCCTGAGGTCGCCAGCTTGAGCTTGGGCTCATCTGGTTTGAGCAAGGTTCACCAACTTGAGCCCAAGGGTGCTGACTTGAGCAAGGGGTCACTCACTCTACTGTAACTTCCTGGTCAAGGCACATGTGAGAAATCAATCAATGAACAACTAAGGAACCGCAACAAAGAATTGATGTTTCTCATCACTCTCCCTTTCTGTCTGTCTGTCCCTCTCTCTGATTCTCTCTATCTCTGCCACAAAAACAAAAAATGTAGTCAGTCATGTGATCCAAGGTTGTATGGCCCTGCTGTAGAGTATATCTTGGTCTTTGCACCACTGAAAGCTGTCAACTTGTCATATCACCCACCATGGAGTTTAGGCAAAAAAAAAGCCTTTCAAATAATGTATTTTTAGCCTTTATTGTGGGATATTCAAGACACTGATTTGTCCTTTACTCTGCTTGGTTCAAATGGTCAAGTTAGCTATAGATTTTACCACCTACTTTCTTAATAGCAGAACTCGTGGATTCATAATGCTTTTATAGGCTTCTAAACAAATTCCCTTCTGTACTTAAAATAGTAAAATAATAACAATGTATTTAAACACTTTAAGTTTAAAAACCTATACTAGTCTCTGTATAAAGTTATAAGTACACATTTCTGCCTGGAATTAGATTAAGTTTCACTCCTTTAACCTGCGTGAAGTGAGTGTATAACTGGCAAACATTATGTGCACTAGTTCTCGCTGACGTAATAGAAAAGCAAAGAGAAGTTTGAAGATAACCAAAGCCCTTTATATAGGAAGCTGAGTACAAACTCTAAAACCTGAGGGATATTAAAATATTTGTATCATAAAACTAGTTTTAAAATGAGATATATAATATGCAATCAATAAGATTTTGCATTAAACTGTGATGATAAATGGTGCAAAGTCAACTAGGTGATATTATTTCAAATTGTGTCTTTTGTGGATTAAGGTGAATTTGATTTCCTGATTTAGATCTGAAAATGATTGTCAAAACAAAATGTTTAGGTAATCTTATGTAAATTCAATAATGTATCAAATTTATTGATGGTTAATAGAAATTTGAACATTTCAAATAAAAAAAAGCACAATGAGAACCATTTTATTTATCAGAATGACTTGTTCCATATTGCATTTAAGAAAAATGATTAAAGCTCTTTGATTCAGTTGGCAAAAAAAGATTCCAAAAGCTTTTCACATTTATTCAACTGCTTTCTAAAACCCCATAGCTACTTCCTGTAATTGCCTACTGGGACAACTGAGGAGCCACAATGAAGAATTGATGCTTCTCATCTCTCCCTTCCTGGCTGTCTGTACCTATCTGTCCGTCCCTATCTGTCCCTCTCTCTGTCTTTCTCTCTATGTCTCTGTCACAAAAAAAGAAAGTATTATGGAGTTAAATGCAAAAATGATACAGTTATATGTGATATTATTTTCATAGTGATCGAGTAAGTGTTTAAGTAAGGATAATAAAACAATGCAAATTGAGCTGAATATATTGGGCAATGAATGGAGAGGTGTTAAGACCAGGATGAAGGAACTATGTATTGCAGGTCAGACCAGGTCAACATGTTACATAAGGGAGAACCAGGGGACTTGACCTTGGGCATGGACTTTCTGCTATTTGAACACAGCTGGCTCAAACAGATCCTGCCAAGTAAGTCATTGGAGGCTTTTATGCAATATATATAAATATATATATATATTTATATATATATATTTATATATATATATATACACACACACACACACACACACACAATTACTAAATCGATAATTACTAAAATTTTTTTAAAAAATGAATCATTTTGAAAAGTAAAAGATAACCACAAGTAGAATTTATAACAAAATATATACCCTTCAAGACACTAAAGAAAAAAGATAACAAAAACAGGTAATATACATCAAAGAGGAAAGAAAACAAAGGAAATATAAATAAATCATCGGTGACAGAACTGAGCTCATATTTTTATAACAACAGTTGTAATTAAAATAAAACCTTTCATTTAAACAAACAAATAAATAAGAAACTCCGACTGTGATGAGGTCAAATGAAAAATCATAGATTATGCAACTTCCAAGTGACATGTCTTACTCGGAGTGACAGTCAATAGCAAAGGTATTGCAGGCAGGTTTTATCAGGCAAATGCTAATAAAATGCAAGGCAACAATCATGCAGTGGTCCAGGATTAGTCATTTCCTACAGGTACAAAGAAGTCTCAGAATATAATCAAATTTATCCTGAAACTCTTTGTGATCAATAAAACTGAATGAAATATGTCGATCCAAAACTGTTTAAGATTTAAAGAAGGCATTGCCATTAATTCCAAAGTTATAGGAAATAAATGGATTTCTTTTGTGTAGGCTAACATGTCAAATAGTATAGATGCTGTAATATTAATCTTACATAGTATGGGTTCTTTCTGTAATATATAACAATATATGTGTCTTAACAAAATGCATTTGTGAACTCTTATAATGAGATTAAAAGGAAATACTTGTATTACATGACCTCTAGTTTCCTTAGAGTTCTTTTTTTTTTCCTGCTGTATTCCAAAACCGATGCATCAGTGGGTAAGTTACTCCCTGGATACACATGAGTATTTTTTTTTGAACCTGCATTATGTCTTTCAGGCCACTAGAGTAACATCTGAAAAATTATCACTTCAGTGGCTCCTTGGAGAATATCTTTCAAGTTTTACTTCCTATGTTATATTCTGGGCAAATGCCAGAGAATTACAAGACACTTTTCTTGTAGTAGTTTGTCATTTTAGGCATCCAGTCTTGGCTGAGAATCCAAAGCTAGAATGAGAAAAAGGTCAAATCTCTTAACATTGAAAAATGTATACAATTCCAAGTAAAAGTTAATTCCCAGAGCTCTCCTAAAAGATCAAACACAACAGTTATATCTTGATATACAGATTGTTGGTGAAATAAATTTGTCCTTTTTAAGTGAGTTTAAATTTTAATTAACCAGCGAGGTTTTGTTGACCTAAAGTGTCCATTAAATAAAATGCATTAGAAGAATTATTAAAATTGTTAACAAGAATCATTTGATAAAAATGTACATTTTTATTATCTGCAAAATTGCCCTCACCACCTAATTCCCAAGTAGAATTTCTAATTTCTTAGTTTTGTGTTATTGGGATGAAAGTATGCTACCACAGTGTATCCAAGTGTGACCATTACTGTGTTCCACTGTGATGATAGTGTACTCTCCTATAAGAAAATCCAGTAAAATGTCAAAGTTTATAGAGTTTTATTATGTATAATTATGGCATTGAAAATATATTCCATTGTAAGGTTAGCTTTCTCTTTTGATTTTCCCCTCTGTTTGCATCTAATTCTAAGATACTGAAAAACACATTTTAAGACTCAGTCAATGAAGAAATAACTGATATGCCAGACTTCATTAAATTAAGAACTTCTTCTCTCCAAAAGACAACGTCAAGAGAATGAGAAGGCAAGCCACACACAGGTAGAAAATGTTTGAAAAAATACCCACATCTGAGAAAACATTGTTATCCAAAATATACAAAGAACTATTAAATGCAACAATAAGAAAATAAATAACTTAATTTATAATTAGGCTAAAGACCTTAATAGATATCTCACCAAAGATATACAGAAGGCACATAAACACATGAAAAAGTGTTCCACATCATATGTCATCAAAGAAATGCAAATGAAAAGAATGGCCAAAATCAAACACACTGACAACACTAAATGCTGACAAGGATGTGGAGCAACAGGAACTCTCAGTTCATTGCTGGTAGAAGTGCAAAATGCTAAAGTTACTTGGCAATTTTGAGGTTGTTGTTTTCCATAAAGCTAAACATGGCATTACCATATAATTTGAGTGTTAATTACATGATATTTATCAAAAGTAACTGAAAGTCTGTATCTACAGAGAAATCTGCACATAGATATTTATAGCAGCCTTATTTCTAACTGTCAATACTTGGAAGCAATCAAGATGTCCTTCAGTAGGTGAATGGATAAATAAATCGTGGTGATGCAGACAACAGAATAGTATTCAACACTGAAAAAAATAAGCTATCAAATCATAAAAAATCCATAGTAATAGGTAAAAGGAAATTGTAAAAGCCTACATATTGTATGATTCTGACTACATGATGTTTTGGAAAAGGCAAAACTGTGGAGACAGTAAGAAGATCAGTGGTTGCTAGAATTGGGATCGGGAAGAGTGAAGAGTGGGTAGAGCACTGAGGGCTTTTAGGGCAGTGAAACTACTCTGTATTAAATCAGGGTGATGACACATGTCGTTATTCATTTGACCAAACTCAAGGGATATACAACACCAAGATTGAGCCCTAAGGTGAACCTTGGACTGTGGGATGATAATGGTGTGTCAGTGTAGGCTCATCAACTGCAATAAATGTAACCCTGTGGTGGAGGTGTTGATAATGGGGGATGCTTTCCATGTGTGGGCATGGGGGGGTATATGGGAAATTTTTGTGCCTTCCTCATAGTTTTGTTTTTAATCTAAAAATACTCTAATAAACAGGTCTTTATAAAAATATGTTTTAATATGAGTTTAACAAATTATACTATAATGCATAAGTATTATCTAAAGTGGGCTATATTTCTTTTTTTATTATTAAATGAGAGGCAGGGAGGCAGAGACAGACTCCCACATGTGCCCCAACTGGGGTCCATGTGGCAAGCCCACTAGGGGGCGATGCTCTGATGATCTAGAGCTATATTTCTAAAGTATATCTTTTACATACATGTAGAGATTTTTTAAATCATAACAAAGAGCTGTGCAGAGTTAGAGGTGAGAATGAGAGAAAACCTAATGTACTTTATAGACAAATAATTACTATTCTATAGAGAAATATATCAATGTCAAGAATAGGAAAGAAACTGTAGTTGAAATCAATTAAGAGTGGCTTATTCCATTTGAGACTTCTCATGACATCAAGTCTGAAAGCAGCTTCACTCTCGAGTTTCTCAGCTAGCCTCCAGGTTTATTTTCATGCTGTGTTTCCTGGGTCCTGACCCAGATAGAATGTGACTCTCAGGTAAGCAGCACACCTGTAGCAGGGAGAACTAAAACCCTGGTACAAAGTGGAAAAAATGGTGGAGGAGGTCAAAGCCCAAAATTCTACCAGTTCAGAAAACAGAAAGGCCTAGGGAGCAAGATAGAAATCAATAGTTATTATGATATTTTATAATATTTAACAGATATTGGTATTTACATTGAACCCATTAATCTAAGGATTTTGAGGAACTGGTATAGTTGAATATATGGAAAGTTCTATAGTCCAGAAATTTCATGCCTATGTATATGCCTTAAAAAACCACACAATACACAGGATGATATGTTAAATAGTACTAATCATAATATAAAAAAACAACAAAACCACAAATAATACTTGTACAGGGTTTATATATGCAGAACCTATTATTAATTGCACCATGAAATTCATTGTCTTCAAAATTATTCTATGAAATAGGAAATCAATGCATTTTCTATTATTAATAAAGATACATGCATAAGTAGAAAGTTGAAAAAATAACATTAAAAGGAAATTTTTAACACAGGTCAAGATAATGGTTATATCATTAATGGCCATTGTGTGTATTTATTAGAGTAGTAGTGTAATGGGATTTCTAACATACTGAAATATTCTATTCTGTTTTTTATTCTAGACAGTAACCATATGTATTCACTATTTTATGGTTTTAAGTATATGTAACAAAAAGTTCCATTTTTGAACTTTATAGGTGGGGAGAATATGGATATTAGTGTCTCCATATATACTTATGCATTTACACATAGCAATACCAACATATAGCAATGTATACCATTGCTTTTCTTTCTATACTTTGTTTCAATTTTATCCAGTGCTATCAAGGGACTTTGAAAGATCCAAACTCTCATTTGGGCTGCGAATAACTTGAACAAATAAGTTTACTTCTTTCTATATGCCAGATTCTAGGGATAAATGAAGACATCTTTGGCTGAAAGGCAGGCATAAATCATATAGGTTAGTCTCAAGCCTGAGAAGCATGTATAATTTGTTTTAACAGCACAAAGGAGAGAGCAGACAGCACAGCTTTAAAAAAATCAGAAATCAGGAATGCTTCATACAGAAGATTCTGGTTGCTTCTGGATTTGGAGCAGATCTCCAGGCGGTAAAAGAGGAGAAAGAACACTTACCCGTTAACGAAGTTCAAAATAGAGAAGCAAACAAACGAACAACCTGACAAGCCCAGGTAGGATGGATCTTGACTTAGTTGCCATAAAAGAATTCATTTTTTTAAGTCAGAGTTGCACTACTCCTGGTGAAATTAGTTGACATGGAAGAACTCAGCATGTATCAGGACGATAGACTGACACTTGATTTGATTAGCAGCTTTTAATTCATAGTTCCTTCATGATTATGTTGGACTGTGTTAATAAATCTATTTGCAATTACCTGACTCTCTGGTATATTGTGTCTAGTGTTTTTTAAGAGAATTTTTTACTTCCTTTTATAATTTAAAAAACCATCTGTCTAATCTTGACCGTTAGCAAGCTATTGAAGCTATTTGCCTGCCTACTTGTTAGGGTTGTAACCTCTTGAGGAGTCCTTATAAAGCCATTAATTATATTACACACAAAAAAAGTATTAATTTTTTATTATATCAGCAGATAGTTCTTCCCCTGTCGTTTTGCTGATAATAATTCCTGAACAACAGGAAATTGCCCAGTTATCTAGACATCAGGGAGAAAGTATACAAAAGAACACACCTACTATATTAATCAGCATCAGTAGCACTGGTTACTGGAACCAACAACCCACAGACCAGTGGTTTTACTACCTCATGTCACAGACAACTGCAGGTCAGTGTCTCTCCCACAGGGGCAGAGATTCAAGGGCCTGTCTTCCTGTGGCTCTCCAAACAGCAGAGGAAAGCTGATAGTGAGTGGGAGGAGGTGTATGAAGCAGTGGTCCCCACATGTGCCCTTTGTGGTTTGAGTTTCCTGTTGTGTGACACCAGATGGAAGGAAATTTGGAGGATCAAAAGATGCACTGCTGATGAGTGGATGAAGATGGGAAGAGTAGACCATAGGCTTCTGTGAAGCACTTGTACATAAATATAATTGGCATAAAAAAAAAGTATGTTCTGTGAGTGAGTCAAAACTATCCTGCTCCATGACCGTCATTGTCCTAGAGGACCATTTCCATGCTTTGAGAGACTCACCTTGAAGGAAAAAAAAGAAATCAACACATATCAAAAAGAAAATATAAATATACTGTGGTACCTAAGTATGTATTTGACTGAGAACTAGAATGCTACCTACACTAAATTATTGGACATTCAGAAATGGGGAGGCTCAATAGGAGAAATATTTGTGGAGGAACGAGAGAAAGGTTGAGTCAAGACTACATTTGGAAAAGAAGTAGGTGCTCTGTATTTGTACTTGATAATATTAAGCTTAATTTAGCATCCTTTATATTTTTACTTTCTAAGTAAATTAGAATGGTCATGCTTCATAATTTCCCAACATAAGTGTACAGAAAGGATGTCTTTTTTCCTAAAAAGACCAGTATTGGAAAAATTATGTTTTGAAAAAAACTGGTATAATAACAATTGTTGTACTGACATGCAAAGTAAGAAAAAACAAATGCATATATTGAAAAACATAACTTACACATGGACTTTACTAAAATGAATTGTCAAAATACATATTTTCAAATACATGGACATATATATACACTATTTAATATGTCCTTTGTATCAGTCATCCTTAAAGTAAATTGCATGGTAAATATTAGAAGTCTCATTTTATAGTTTAGAAAACTATGGCCCGGAATGATTAAGTAACGTGTTCCAAGTCATACTACAAACAAACAAACTAAGCACTAACTTTTTAAGTAGTGAGTTTTTTCATGCTCACGGACCTCCAGGAGTGAGTTTGTTTTTTGTTGTTTTTTTTTTAAAAAATGAAATTACTTCCAGTTACAGTTTTACTAACTTAAAATCATGTTTGTTTGATAACCAATTTATGGAAACCAAAAGAACACACGTTTGCTTTTTTTTTTAATGTTACCTTACACCTGTACGATCATACTCTGGATGGTCCGGAGGCACAAGGACATACATGGATGTTTGTACTACTCAAAGGGTTAAAATTAAGGTTGTCCCACTCCTAAGACCCAGCTCTTACCTCTACACAGTGCTGCTCAAATATCACCCACCCCGACATGAGCTGCATGACTCATTTGCGCTAACCACAGCCTTCCTCTTTGTACTTAGAGCCATTACAGTACTATTATAACTCCCACTTTACCCACGTAACCTCCCATTAGAATGAATTTTTGTGCATTCTCTAAAATCTGCGCCCAGCATATAGCATCTCCATAAATATTTCAGTGATGATTATTAAAAAGAACAAGCCCCATGTTGTAGTGGATAGGATCTTGACTTCATACCAGATCAACCTGGGCTCCCTTCCTTGCCTACCACTCATTGGCTTCATGACATGGTATAAGTATAAGTTTTTTAGACTTTCTGAGGTTCTCTCCTAACTTTTGAAAACAGAATTACAACATGTACCTCCCTTGACTCTGTGCAAAACACAACACACATCAATGTGTCATGCACATGACTTGAATGCTCTGACCCAAGGAGCCAGGAAAAGGCCTGAGATTTGCAGAGCCATTTAGGCTACATGAAAATATGTATGAGAACTTTTGTCTGGCTAGACTCAAATAATATTTTATTGATATGCAATTCAATGCAATTTAATAAAGAGATTCACAAAGCAACTTAGCTGCAATGTGGATGTGTGTGGACATCTGAGAGATAGGGTATAGAATTTCTCTAACCACTGTGGGAAAAAAGAACTGGGTAAAAATAAAGCAGGTTATACTAGAAACAATGCTGGAAATGATAGTGTATTTTGTATACTGTCTGATTAGATAGCTCTACTTTACAGTTTCCTGTTCACAGAGGCTTGTTATGTAGGTCAGTGTTCTATCAGTGTTGAAAGTCATATCATCCTGGACATAAGCTGTTCTCTGGTTCAACATTCTGGCCTCAATATTTGAACAGATAACTGTCTTCAACTTCTGAGAGATGATAAAATGGTTTCCTGGACATGCCTTTAATCCTGGAAAGCTTAATAATTAAATATAAAGAAGGTAGAAATGAATAAACCAATGGAATTTACTATTTAATGATAAGACTAGGGATGCAATTTTAATAATTGGAACAATGTGCATGCATTTGGCATTGAGAAGCTTGTAATGTTTAATAAAGTCATTCTAGATATTCTGAAAGATGACTCTTGAGATTTCAATTTTAAGATGTCTGGTTAAATAACTAATCCAAAGTTATTACGGCAAGCAGAAGGGTCTAGAGCAGGGGTCTCAAACTCACGGCCCGCCGAACAATTTTGTGCGGCCCGCAGACTAATCCATGAAGTTCAAAATATTTTGGATAAAATTAAGTAAGCCTAGGGGCCTACTTGTATTTTTCATTTCTTTAGCATCCTAGCTAGATATTAGCTTAGTTAACAGCAGTTGTGATGCGAACTACAGTTTCTGGTCGTTTTGTGACACTGAGTAAACTGCATGTACGATTGTGCTTGTTGTACTGATTTTTTTTGTTTTCAACTGCAGTGAGAAAAGTGTTGCATAACAGTTGCCTTTTGTAGACCTAGTGCAGCCCACCTAATGGCTGTGCTCTTGCTCTGCGGCCCACATGCTGAGTTGAGTTTGAGACCCCTGGTCTAGAGAGTATCATGTCAGGGTTCTGAAGAAGACTCACGTGGTTAGAAGAACTCCTCACTCACTGTGCTGCGATTGCTTCTCACTGGATGTACAAGATCTGTTCAAAGTGGGGGAAAGTTGTGTCTTCTGTGTCAGTATTTAAATATTTAAAAATAGAACTGAATAAACATATTATATATAAAGATACAATTGAAAGGATCTGAAGAAGTATAATTACTAAGTTATCAGAGAAATTAGTAGAATAATAGGATTTTTGAGTTAAAGTGAAAGCTGAGCTAAAGCATTTTTTTATGATTGTCATTTTAATAAAACTGTGGTAATTTGGTGCTCAAATAACTACGTTCTTTCTGTACATAAAAGTTTCTCTCGAAGAAAAATCACACTGCTGAGAAGCCCATTGGCCAAGTATTCATTGCTTTTCATTTCCTTCCTATCATACTATCCAGCTTTAATTGTTTCATATTAAAATTGTTCCATCTTATTCTGTAACTGGATACATCAGCAGTCGGTATCAACAAAAATGCATGAACTGTAGAAAACAATATAAAATTAGTTTCTAAGAGAATAGAGGCTGTGTCTAACATGATTATATTTGTGTCCCCAATATCTAATTTAATTAATTCATATGCAGTGACATTAAACATTGTTCTCTCCACTGGCCCATAATGGGAAGTGGCAGTTCTGAAGTTAGCTAAATTTGTCTTTGGTTTGGCATGCTAGAGAAGGGGACTTAGAGCTTCGGGGTGCACTGGGGACAGAGGAGGCAGGAAGAAGTTATTCTACAGGGAGACAGCAGGCTGGAGGTGAACAAAAGAATCCCATATTAAACTTTCATGTTGCCTGCACCATGCTAGCATTCCCCTAAAATACACCCCGAATGTTAGGAAAAGATTAGATCACGTCATGATCTTTTATTAATGGTGCATTAGAGACTTGAGAGAAGACTCTGTCCAAGCTTTTAGGACAAATGAAGCAGAGAAGAACTATCAGACTGCAGGCGTGTAGATAAGATTACAATTGGTATCAAGGGATAGCAGGACAGGTGACAAATCACAACCTAGAAACAGATAAGAACCCCAGCAGAACCCTGTGACAGTCCTGGGAAACTGATCAGAAATTCTGGGAGGTCACCGAGATCAGATATCTAATACAGCATTAGCAGTCAAATGATGTACTTATGCTTGAAAAAAATAAGTGACCCCAGAAAGCTGGCTCTCATATGAGCATCTCATTATAGGAACATCTTCATGCCCATGTCATCTAGCTTTACAAATGGAATATTTAACTATTGAACATATAGCCAGAGTTAAGAATTGGAGTCCTGGGCGCAAGTCCTGGATTTTTCCCAATTATGCAATGGGAAACAAATCTCTGAGCCATTATGTTTTTCTCTATGAACGTGTATTATCATAGCTTACCACATGTCAGCTGCTGTTCTAACAGGTTTACGTGTTCAACAAAACTGGCCTTTACAAGAACCTCATGGTTCCATTATTATGACCCTTTTCCATCTTGAGGAAACTGAAGCACAATGGTGTTTAGAAACTGGGCTGACATCGTGCATGCCCTGTAGAGGCAGGATATGAGCTCAGGAAGTTTGGCTCCAGCCAAATAGAAATGGCTCCCTGCTTTGCTAGTTGTGAAGACTCATTTGTTCTTGACCTCTGCAGCCTTTTGCTGAGCTCCTGAGACATTCATGGCAATATATTTTGCAGAAGTCCCAGCTCTAATCTCAAAGAACGTGTCATTACAGGAGAGAAAAATCTTCTAGCATAGACCTTTATGCACAGATGCCAGACTTTATTGAAAACATAGTTTGTAATTTATAGATTCTGGTGTGAAGGAAAACGAGTATTGCTTACAAATTTGTGAATATTTAGTTTTAATTGTTCCTATCATTACTTTACATAGATTAGAACAATGTTATAATCTATTCTATTTTCTTATTCTAAAAATATGCAAAGCAGCCTTCATCAAAAAATAGCTTTGATGCCCAAAGCTATTTGCTCAAGTGCTGGGCAAATGATTTGGAAACTTAACTTGGTACAGTTCAGTCTATTGGTATATACATATATGCCCGGCTTGTTTCCTGTGTTTCAAGATCATTACAATGCCATGTATTATTACCAAGTTTTCTACAACTTTGAATTTACAATCCAATGTAAAGGCTGATTTGTCTTTATTCACAACTGGTTTCGACATTTGGAGTGAACTGATAGATGAGTATTCCTACCGAAATGACCACTCTGTAAGACAGCAGAGGGGGAGGCTTCCCCGATCCTATGTGGTGGCTTCCATGGGCAGTGACTCCCGCTGTGCCCTGGTCACTCCCTGACTCAGACTCCTCCCTGGGGGCTTAAAGTGATCCCACTGGAATCTGAGAAGGGACAGGCAGTTACCCACCCTCAGGTGCCCCCAGAGTCAGTACTGTGAGCTGTTCCTCCATGCCCACAGGACTCTATAAGGGCAGGTTCCCCTACAGAGTCTAGCACCACTTGAGATTGGAGGGAACACTCCCTGTATCTGGTCAGAAGTGTTAGGAAGCCACTTGGGCACAGTTATCCATCCTAGGCGTTCTTGTTGACAAAGCTGTCTCTTCAATCTCTTGCTCCCTATTCCTCTGTGTTCTCTCTGTTTCTCTCAGTTGACTCTAAACTTAAGCAGAGAAGTAGAAGTTTAATGTATTTCCCTCCTTGAATAAAATTGCCTCCGTCTGGATTGAACCTCAGCGTTTCCAATATGCTTTATAAACACAGGTACATATATGTACATACGTCATCTATATAGGCACATGGATAAAATATATACATAACTGTGATGTGAAGTCATTAAACAAGCCGCAAATTGTGCTACTTATCAGAACAAAATGATGGAAGAGTCCCTGCTCTCTAATCTAATAGTCCATCGGCAATGGCAATAACGATATCACTGCCTTACAGTCAAGGTGAAATGCATGACGACAGGGACCATAATTCCCCTCTAAGTTGTTCCTGTACTGACTCCACAACCTGGAAATACATTAGACTCCATGGCAAAGGACAACTAAGAACTCGGCTAGAATTAATGTTGCTGATTAGCAGACTTTGAGATGAGGGGATTTTTCTGGGTGGGTCCAGTGAATCACAAGTATCCTTAAAAGCAGAAGAGACTGGCCCAGGAAGGAGAACCAGAGAGATGCAATTTGAGAAGGATATAGCCCAACTCTAAGGATAAAAATATGCAGATGTCAGGGATGATAAGATGAGATAAACCTGAAGGAAAGGTGGGAGGATGCTCTGGGGAGGGGGGCAAGAGAGATGTTGAGGGGAATATGGGGGAGAGGGGATGCATTCGGGGTGACCCTAGAATCAATGTAAACATACTTAGATAAATAAATAAATAAATAAATAAATAAATAAATAAATAAATAAATGCAGGCATGAGCCCAAGAATATGAGTGGCCTCTTAGAAGCTTGAAAATGCAAAGAAATAAAATCTCCCCCTAGAAACTCTCCCAATGTCTTGATTTTAGCCTAGAAGTACCCATTTCAAAGTCCTGACTTCTTTAATTAAAAAAGAATAGATTGGTTTGTTGGAAGCCACCAAATTCCTGGTAATTTGTTACAGCGGCAGTAATGACCATATGTATATGTATGGTCACAATTCTGTGACAGCACAGAAAAGAGACTACCTAGTTGTGCTTGGATGATTCATGAATATTGGCCAGAAACTTTCTCTCATTTTACATATGCCTTTATTCATATTTTCACAAGTATGAGCCTCATTGCTCTTGATATATTAAACGATTTATATTCAAGTGGCAACAATTTATAGCTGGGTAATTTGTATAACTCATGTATCCTCTGGTTTTTGCATGAGATGATTTTAAGTATCAACTACATGAAACTAAAAGCAATTTGGTCACATCTTTTTAAAAATGTTTAAATAAACATTGTGATTTACAAACTCTGCCAAGAACTGTCAAAAGAAGCAAGAAACATGAATGCTTTTTAATACCAGATGTGAAGTGGTTTCTTCTAGCGTGAAGTCAAAATACATTAGTGACTCAGCCCTGTGACATCTGGCAGACTGGAGATTATCTCTTCATGCTGCAGAGACGAACGGAGGAAATTAATGATGTTTGTGTGAGAGTCAGCCTACCTGTCTGCACAGAAAATACTGGAATAATGTTTCCTATCAGATAGTCACATTTTAAAATTTTGTAATATAATATAGTAGGAAATAATAATTTTTCCTTTGAATCTCTCATTCAGCATTGCCTACGGATAAGGGGGCCAAACATGGCTTGCCTTGGACCAAATGTTTGAATTTGTAAAAATCATCTTAATACTTCAATAAACACACACACACACACACACACACACACACACACACACACACACACGTCAATGAATCTTGATTTTGCATATTTGTGAAAAATTATCACCAAATACAATTTTGATACAATAGTTTGAATTTTATTTTCCCACCAAAGCATACCAGAAAAAACAAAAAGTCCACTTCTTTTATTAAAGTATAATGTACGTATAATTAGATTTACAAGGTTAGTGGTTGGAACTCACTCCCGATGATGGATTAAAGATAAATTTTGAAAACACAAAAGCTTTTTCTTTAGTTTTGATAAATGCGCATTCTCTAAGGTTGCTGAAATTACCGTGAATTCTTTTCTTTCAGCTTTGTCAGCATACCTCTCTGAGACTCAGCTTTTCACTCTGGGTGCTAGGAAATCAAAATATTGAGGTTTGAAAAGGTGACATTAACTGCTATGAGTGGCATTGTCATTTACCTAAAATAAATCAGGTAAGTCAACCAGCACAATGGAAGTTCCTGTGTCACATTAAGAACATTATTTACATACACAAAATTGACTCAAAATGTGCATGTAGGAGTTAGTATGGGCATTGGTACTTCACTCATAACCTTTAATTCAAGTTGGAGAACAACAGAAAGATACCATTATAATAATATTTTCTATGCTAATTACCCTATGCACAACTTTAATCAATGATGTGAACTTTTCAAAACTCAGCCTATAATTTTAGAAAAGAGAAAACATTTTTCTTTAGACAACTGTGTAGATTTGAATTAGATGTATATGTACATTGTCATTGGCAGGATGTGATTCCCAAAAATTCTAACACAGAGAGACATTCTGCAAAATATAAGGTTACCATGGGTAGCAATGTAATGCTGGCCTCGTAAAATTAGTTTGGGAGTGTTCCCTCCTCTTCTATTTCTTGGAAGATTTTGAAAAGGATTAAAGTTCATTCTTCTTTAAATGCTTGTCAGGACTCACCAGAGAAGCCATCTGGTGCTGGCTTTTCTTTGGGAGGTTGTTGATGACTGGTTGATTCTGTCTTCTTACTCGTTATTGGTCTGTTCAGATTTTGTATTTCTACAGGATTCAGCCTTAGGAGTTTGCCTGTTACTAGAACCAGATCTGTTTCTCCTAGATCATCCAACCGGTGGTTGTAGAGTTGTTCATAGTAGTCACAGACAGTGCTTTGCATTCCTGTGGTATCAAGAGGAATTTCTCATTGTTCATTTCTGCTTTTATTTATTTGAATCCTTTTTTTTTCTTGGTCAGTCCAGCTAAAGGTTTGTCAAGTTTGTTTATCTTTTCAAAGAATGAACTCTTCGCCAATCCCTTCTGTTGTTTTTCTATTTTCTATGCCATGACTTCTGTTCTAATCCTTGTTTTTGCTTCCTTCTGCAGATTTGGGCTTAATTTATTCCTCTTTATCTAGTTCCTCGAGACATAATGTTAAGTTGTTTATGTGACATCCTTTATTATTTTCTTAATGTTGTCATTTATAGCTGTAAGCTTTGCTTTTAGAACTGCTTATGGTGCGTCCCATGAATTTTTATATGTCTGTGTGATCCATTTTCATTTTTCTCAAGATAGTTTTATAGCCCTTTTGATTTCTTCATTCATCAATTGTTATTTTTGAAAGTGTGGTCTTTGATTTCCACCCACTTGTAAAATTTTTAGCTTTCCTTCTACTCTGGGTTTCTGGGAATCTGTTTGGCTGAGCAGAGGGGCAGACCGCTGGCTGTGAGGGTGATGCTCTGGTCCAAATCTACTCCAGATTTGGACCAGATCACGGCTTGCTCTGCTCCGTCTACCTATTCCCCAGTTGGTGAGCCTCACAGATCCTTCCAATGAACTCCATGAGCAAGACAAAACTGGGGTTCCTGGAAAGCATCCCACAATGCTGGGGAAACTGAAAACCAACTTTGGGTTCCCTTTATCCCCAGAGAACCCATAGGCTTGAGTTGGGGCAGGGGCTCTTGCTGTGACAATGCACCTGCCTTAGAGACCATATTGCAGTCAGAGCATACCTGCTCCTCTTATCTTCCTTAAAATGCTGTCCCCAAAGTCTCTTAAGATGAGGTGTGGAGGGGATGCTTCAACCTCACCCCTGCATCCTGGGATTGTCATAATAATGTCCTGTTACTGGCTCATCCTGTGAGAGAGACAGACCTCAAGAAATAAGGTATTTTGAGGACTGGCTTATGATGGCCGGTAGCTCAGGTGCAGTACACACCCCTGGGTGGCGGGCTTCCTAGGTCAAGTGGCTTCCTGTTTTGCAGGCTGAAATTGCCCAACATAAGGAGCCCAAGTCCATGAGCAAAGGCAGAAGACAGCTCTTTTGGCTACACTAGAGCAGGAACCAGAGCCAGGACACCTGGTTCTGGTGTCAGAGCTGCCAGCAGAGGCTACCATATTCTCCCATTAACATTTAGTACAGAACCAATTTCATTCAATTAAGGGGGAAAAAAAACCATGAATACTTTTGCTGCTAGTTCCAAATTTTTAATCTGGTTTTAACAGCTTCATGGTAATAGCCAAAAAGTAAGTAAAAAGTACTATAATGCCTGATAAAATAACTTTTCAGTGACTGTAGGTGATTTCATAATCACCAATAGCATGCAGCCTCAGTTAATATTTGGACAAAATATTATTGGATCAATGATAATCTGTGCTCAGGATGGGATGCATATAGCATGAAGTTGAACTTATTTGATATTGGAATGACTTTTAGATTACTATGATTGATTAAAAATATAAAAAAGAAATAGGAAACAAAAGTGGTGAAGTCAATGCTGAGATCTGGATTTATTCAATGTTGGAATGACTTATAGATTACTATGATTGATTAAAAATATAAAAAAGAAATAGGGAACAAAAGTAGTTAAGTCAATGCTGAGATCTGGATTCATTCTTTTCTGTCTTGCGTCCATCCAGAGTCCCTCACTGAAACTGAGACAAGACTTTCAAGGATTTAAGGATGCTTGTTTGACAGGAGTCTGTTTGAATAGCTAGATAGGTACGCATCTCCTGCTGAATAGTGCCTGGGCTGTGAATAGTTATCATTAACATATCTATATATACTTCTACAGATAGATGATAGATAGATAGATAGATAGATAGATAGATAGATAGATAGATAGATATGCATGCATATATATAAAGCCTTCCAAAGTGTTGGAAGGTTCTTTTTTTCTTTTCTCTGAAGGTTTTCTCTGGAAGAGTCCCATAAGGAGTGTGGCCTGGGTTATGACTTTCAGTTCAAGTTGACTCAAGTATCGCAGGAGCGCAGTCACGTGGAAATCTGGTGACTAATACCATGAGGGCACTGCCAACAAGCTACCACAGTTGTTTCAAAAAACTTGAGACACAATGATAAACATTTTACATTCAGTTTGTTGTGAGGATCAAGTATATATTCTGATAGACAAAGCAACACTTTTGTACAAGTTTTACTAGAAATTGTGGATCTCGAACCTTCCACTTCACGATGAATACCTATTGTTTGGTAGTACTAAGCTAGCACATTCAGGAGATATTTTAAAAGACAGCTTTGTTGCCTAAAATAAAATAATATAAAGTATACTGAAGACCATTTAGGATGTTCATGTGCTTTTGTTTAATGGTAAGTACTGGTGTCAATTTCAGGATGGTTTCTCATTCGCAATGTGCCCATAGGGGTGATCAAGTATGATAGTGTTAAAAGATGAACTGAGAGATTTAAGAATTTTGAGTCAATCTGAATTGGGCAGCCTTCAATCTAGCTGATAGAAGGAAACCCGGGATGCTGAACAAAACAGAAGGCTTTTCGAGGTGGAAGGGACCAGCAACAAGGAAGTGAGACTCAGCAAAAAAGTGCAGTGGTTATTGCAAGGTCCCTTTCCTTTAGGGGATGGCAGGGGATTGTCAGCCAGGTGACCTCACTAGTGCTGATCAGGTGACTCCTGACTGACTGTTTAAAGATTCCATTTCCGGAAGAGCCAAAACTTGTCATTAAGTGAAGGCTCAGTTTGGTAATATGAGGCTTAGCATAAGTGACTCTATGTAAAACCTCTTATCTTGTGTTTTGTTTTTTTTTTAACATTGCCTAGATATTATTTTCTGCATAGCCAGACTAGGTGGTCATAAGGATTTATTTCAGCTGTAAAATGATTTCTTTTCCCTTGAACCCTGTCCATTATTTACTCCTCTCTAGTAAACAGAAAACTCCTAACAAGATAAAGCTGCCTGAAGATATACTAACTGAAAAGAGTATACTGCACTAAAGAAAATAAATGGGAAAGTGAACATGCCTGTTTCTATCACCCAGATAAAGAAAGTACACATTATTTTTTTCCCTTGGAAATTCATCACCTGCCTCTAAGCAAGCTGGCTAGCTTTACTCAGTGTCTACAACTTAGCCGCTAAGTCTGCTCAGAAGACAGTCGTGGCTACCAAGGATGAGACAATTCATGTAGGGAAAAGCAGAGAAGAGGACACTATGGGGAAGCAGGATGAACTTCTGTGTATAAATAAGGTTTCCGGCAGCCCCAGAAGGGAGAATGGCATGCAGCCAACCCCAGACACTCCAGGTAAGGCTCAAAGAACGGATGACTTATTTCATCAGCTGTCAACAGAAGGGGAGCAGAGTTTGAAGTTCGGATTACATTGAGTTAGCCTTCTAAAGCACAAGGATAAATAAACACTCCTGTAAACTTAATTTTAAGGAGATAGGAGGAAAGGTATATTTGAAGAATCAATGGGCAAAATGTTCCTCAATTGGGTGAAAGATATACATTTATAGATTGAAGAAGCCCTCACTCAAGCTGGCGACCTCAGGGTTTCAAACCTGGGTCCTCTGTATCCCAGGCCGATGCTCTGTCGACTGTGTGACTGCCTGGTCAGGCTGAAAATACTTCTTAAAGACTCTATATTTCATCCTCTGAGAATACTCTTAGGTTCCTAACTATTGAGAATATTTTATTGAGTTTTCAATTTGTTTATTCTAGTGTTTTAAAACAATGATTCTAATAATGGATATAACATGAGCAAAAGAAAACAAAAGATCTCACCTTGTATTTCAATATTCAGAGAGAACCACTATTGACATTTGACCCACAATAATGCAGAATGCAGAATGGTGTGTATATGTGTGTGTAAAATAACTGTACAAATAGAATTCATGTGTATATGGATCTAAACATTGGCTTAAACCATTTGAAATTACTGATATTGGATCACCGTTGACCCATTAAAACAACCATTTGACATAGTTCAGTCTAATAGGTAGAGATATGTTTTATCCAATATAAAACTGAGGTTGTTTTATAACTGTTTTGTAATCAACTAATAGGAAAAAATTGTTACAGGGTTTTTCTAGTAAGCTACTACAAATCTTCAGTGACATTTTTGGAACCTGTTGGACGTCTTTATGTCTTGACATCATAAATCATGCTAAAATGAACACATTTAAATGTACATGTTTTTACATTTTTTTCTCCTTTATTGTCTTAGTGAGTAAGACATTTAAAATAAAAATTCTGGATCAAAGGCAAACTTTGATGGTAGAGGAAAGGATTTTTAAAATATCTGTCAAATAGCCAACTTGCTTTTAATAAAGAATACACACTTACATTACCAAAGCTATAGCCATTTATTTACTTTTTGCTATATTCACCAATAACTGTTTTTGTTGGTTTATAAATTGAGATTATAACATTGATTTTTTTCTCTTAATTTGTATGTATAGAATTAATGATGAGATTGATAGTGTTCATTCTTTTTGGTCAATTGTATTTTTTTGACTTTTAGATGTTTCTTATGCAAAAGGTGCTTTTTACCCCCTACCATGTAGGCCGAAAAATAAAGAAAAGAAACACAGTGTTAACATGATCGAAGGTTCACATAGGTTGGTACCCACTGGCTTGAGATGTCATGCTGGGCACCATGGTGACTGCTGATGTCATTACTCAGGGAGCCCAGGCCATTTGTGAAAGTGATGTAACGCGTAACCAGTTTGCCCCTCTTTTTCAGTATTTCAAAGTAAGGAAGACTTGAAGGTTGGTTCACCTGACCCCAAAAACAATATGTGTACAGAAAAGGGAGACAAATACCTGAAATAGAATGGCCTTAGGAGGGCATTTCAGGCTGCTAATTGAGGCTCCACAGAGGTGGCTACTAGTTCCTGTTCGGGGAGTGGGGATGGGTGATCTGTGCATAAGATTACCTAATATAGACAACTTTTCTAGATGTCATAACAGTGGTTTAGTAGGTTGTGCTGTTGAGAATAAATTAAGTAACAAAAAGGTGACCTAAAATGAACTGGCCCTTTGTGTAGAGGTTCCCAAGGTGAACTGTACAGAAACAGTATAAGTATGCGATTCTCACCCTTGTAGACAAGTGTCATTTGTTGAGTAGGGCAGAACCAGTAATCTAGAGTGACACTCTATACCAGTGAGAAGCAATGAATGTTTTGGCCACATGAGATTATCGCTCTATCTTCATTTTATGTTTGGAGGTAGTCCTAAAATCTTTTAAGTTCCATGAAATTTTAGACTTTGTATTTTTTTCCTGTATTTATTTTCCCTGCATTTATTTGTAGAGGTAGGACAGACTTTAAAGAGAAGTAATTTGAAGTTTAAGACCTGAAATATAAATAGAAGGAAAGTAATAGCATTTGTACTTTGAATTGGTAAAACAGATTATCTGTTTCATGCATGTTTTGTTGCTTTTAACTTTCCTCTCTTTTAGAGTGGTAATAGTCTTTTTTTTCTTTCTTTCTTACAGACATATAAAATTTTTCCACATTAAGGATATTAAACATTTACTTGTTTATAGCAAAATCAGATTTTCTAACCTGATGCTTTTTTAGTGCTGGTATTGTTATTCCCTTTTTCCCCACAGAGAAGATTTTAAAATATGCATGCAATTTTTACAATCATTTCTCATCTAGTTGCTTGCTTGGGTATAATGATGACTTTGTCCTGACTTCTTTACCATCAATATTACATGAACAATTATAATAAGCCATATAAGTAAAGCTATAAATCACAACAACAACAGCTAATTAGAGGAGATCAATAAAATAGAATAAAGGAAATATGTAAGATTAGGAGTCAAATTTATGCTAAAGTAAATCAACAGGAATTAGTAAGTAGGAACAGAAAAATATTCATCTCCCCCCTTGTTTGTCAATATACACCAGCCAAGCCCACCAGAAACAAAAGAAATAAGACACACTATTCGGGATGCAAAAATGAGTGTGTTTGTGTGTGTGAATGTGTATGTGAGTGTGTGTAATTGTGTGTTGGGGATATAGGTAATAAGAGTAGCAGTAGAATGCATTTTGAGCAAATTTTAGTTAATAAATGTAAAAAATTTAAAAAGGACAAATTCTTTCAAAACATAACTTGCCAAAATAAGCTTCAAAAGACATACACGAGCGGCCCTGGCCGGTTGGCTCAGCGGTAGAGCGTCAGCCTGGCGGGTGGGGGACCCGGGTTCGATTCCCAGCCAGGGCACATAGGAGAGGCGCCTATTTGCTTCTCCACCCCCCTCTTCCTCTCTGTCTCTCTCTTCCCCTCCCGCACCCAAGGCTCCATTGGAGCAAAGATGGCCCAGGCGCTGGGGACGGCTCCTTGGCCTCTGCCCCAGGCGCTAGAGTGGCTCTGGTCGCGGCAGAGCGACGCCCCGGAGGGCAGAGCATCGCCCCCTGGTGGGCAGAGCGTCGCCCCTGGTGGGCGTGCCGGGTGGATCCCGGTCGGGCGCATGCGGGAGTCTGTCTGACTGTCTCTCCCCGTTTCCAGCTTCAGAAAAATACAAAAAAAAAAAAAAATACATAGATGAGCTAAATAAAATAAGCCTATAATTATCAGATTGTATACATAGTCAAATGTTCACACAAAGAAAACAGAAGTCAATTGGTTTTAAAAATGAGTTATAACAAACATTCTAGTATTAGATCACTTCAATTTTTATGCAGAGTCTTCTAGAAAATACAAAAATAGAACATCATCAACTTATTTTATGTGAAAGGTATGTTGACTTCAAAATTAGACCAGTACAGTATGAGAAAATGACAAATGTTGATGTAAACATCTTAAATTAAGTATAACAAACTCAATCCAGCAAGATATACAAATATAATGAATAATTCTCAGGCTGGGTTTATCATTGCAAACCAAATTTGGTTTAATCTCAAAAGAAAAAATATATTTTCATGTAATACAGATAATAATATGTTCACACTAACATATAAAGGCAAATAAATATACACTTTTACAATAAATGCAGCAAACACATTGCTTGAATAAATCTTAGACATGACAAAAAGTCACTTATCAAAGTAGGACCAGAAAGGAACAACTTATCTAGATAAGGTGAGTCTACGAAATACACACAACGTCCATTGGCTCAGTGGTAGAATCCGGAAGCATTTCATTCACACTAAGAACAGTGCAAGAACAGTCACTATTACCAAATACATTCAGTATTTTACAGAAGCTCCTAACAAATAGAGTAAGAACATTAACAAGTCACAAAATTAAAAGGAAGGAAATACCATAATTCTCATAAATTATAGATTACAAAACCACCTATGCATATATTTCAAAGGAATTTACAGATAAATTATTAAATTAGTAAGAGGAATTAATCAGGTCCGTGTACAATACAAATACACAAAAATCAACTGCATTTTCTATATACTAGTGACACTTAGAACATATAATTAAAAGTAAATGTCATCTTCTGTAATAAGAATATAAAGTGCTCAGACAAATCTATCAAACGATTAACAAGTATTATATAAAAGGAGAGACATAACATGCCCATGAATAAGGACTAATTAATGTAAAGAGGTCAATTCTTCCAAAATTGATGTAATGCATTTACAATTAACGTGTATTGTTCCTCATTTGTTGGCTTTGAGGAAATGTGCAAACTAAGTCTAAAACACATATGGAAAAAGAAAGACTTAAGAACATCTAAGACAAAATAAGGAAAAATAAAAAGACTTACCTTGCCAGACTTTAAGGCTAACAAAAAGACTGGAATAAGTGAGACAGTGTGGTATTGTCAGCAGCATAATCAAATTTGCTGGTGGAATACAGTCGAGAGCTCAGAAGTCAACTCCCACAAAATAGAAGACTTGACACACTGTAGAGATAGCATCAATAGTGGGGAATAAAAGGGATTCGGTCTCTTCAGTCAAGGATAACAGGTTATTCATACAGAAAAAAATTTTCAGAATCGACACAACTATTAATATAAAGTAGATGAAATACTGAAATATGAAAGACAAAAATCTATGGCAGAGAGACTCTATGAAGGACCCCCATTGTTACTCCTCCTGGTATTCATGACATCATGTCCTCCCTTGGGCATGAGGACCTGTGACTTGCTTCCAGCCACAGCTGACTGGATGTCACTTCCATAATTAAACTACATTGCTAACAATTTCTCTACTATTTCCCTCCCATCCTGGCTTTCAGGAGGCAACGGCCTTATGGTAAGCTCACATGGCAATGACTGACGGTAGTCTCCAGCCAATAGTCAGAAAAGGATCAGGGCTTTTAGTCCAAGAACCCACAGGGAACTGAGTCATGCCAATTACCATGGAGCTCAGAAGCAGATGCTACTCCAGGTGAGTGTCAGAAGAGATCTCAGTGCCAGCCAGCAACTTGACTGCAGCCTTGCCAAAGACCTGGAGCATGGGACCCATTAAAGTGTGGATTCCTGACCCACAGGAACTCTGAGATAATCAATGTGTATTTTAAGCTGTTAAGTTTGTCGGAAACTTATTATACAGCAATAGACAGTCAATAAAATTATTAAAATGCTTCAAAGAAAGCAGAGGAGGATATTTTAAATGCCAAGACGTTGGGAAAGATTCTTTAATAAGACACACACAAAAATATCAATAATGAAGGAAAACACTGATATATGTGCTCACATTCAAATTAAGGGCACCTGTGTAGCAAAATACATCACAAAGTCATAGCACAAAGATCATGAAACTAGAAGTCAGAAAGTTATTCACAGCACATACAACCAAAAAAGGACTATGGTAAAGCTCAATGAATTAATAAGAAAAAATGAACTTGATTTTAAAAATGGATAAAAGACAGAAACCTGGATTTCATTTCACAAAACACAAATGGAAACCAGTGAGGACTACTGTGTATGTGCGTGCACTCATATCTGGGTGCATATAGGCTCTCTGTCGTTAATAATCAGAGAGCTGCAAAAGAAACAAATGTGACACTCAGACTGGAAAATAACAAAATGTCTGAAACTGTCAAGTACAAGAGTAATCTGGAGCCACAGAAACTTTTCTATGATGGCTGAGTGTCAGTTTGTGCAGACAACCTGGGAAAATCATAATTTGGCATTGTCTAAAATAGCCAAGGATATTTTCCAGGCCCAGATATGTATACTAGGAAGGAGCTTGGGGTGGGAGTGGGTAGAAAGGTTCTGGGCATAAACAAAACATCATGACAACATTCTTTTTTTTTGTTGTTTTTTTTTTTGTTTTTTTTTTTACAGAGACAGAGAATGAGTCAGAGAGAAGGATAGACAGGGACAGACAGACAGGAACGGAGAGAGATAGATGAGAAGCATCAATCATTAGTTTTTTTTTTCATTGCGCATTGCAACACCTTAGTTGTTTTTTATTGATTGCTCTCTCATATGTGCCTTGACCGCGGGCCTTCAGCAGACCGAGTAACCCCTTGCTGGAGCCAGCGACCTTGGGTTCAAGCTGGTGGGCTTTTGCTCAAACCAGATGAGCCCGTGCTCAAGCTGGCAACCTCGGGGTCTCGAACCTGGGTCCTCTGCATCCCAGTCTGACGCTCTATCCACTGCGCCATTGCCTGGTCAGGCTACAACATTCTTGTACATGTGCATTATAGTACATATTTGAGAATATTATTATACAATGTTTGCATTTGAAAAAATTAGAGCTATTCTCCAAATTCATCAGCAGGATAAAAAATAAAATATGTTATGTTCAGAGGATGGCAGATACATATCGCAGAATACAACTATGTTGAAAGCAAGTGATTACCTACAAACATCAACACACATTAGGCAAAATTTGGGCAAAAAAAGCAAGTTGCACAAGAATATATGCAATATGTTACTGTTTACATGAAGTTAAAAAACATGCAACAGATGGGAACCAAGATGGCACTGGAGTAGGCAGACGCACAGACTCCCAGCTCACACCACCAAACTGGATTACAAATTAATTTAGGGACAATCAGCATGAAAAACCAACTTTAGATTAAAAGAACAGGTCTCAAAAACTAAGGAGCAAAGAAGAAGCCACACTATGCCTGGTAGGGAGCTCTGAGCCATGGTGGGTGGTTCTCCTGCTTCCAGGAGTGAAGGTGGGGTGAGACTGAGAGCCCAGAAGGGCTCTCATTACAAGGAAAAGAGTAGAAAATATCACTCACAGCCACTTGCGTGGGGACCTGGGAATCAAGTGTGATGAGAGGGCTGGCTTGTCTTCCAAAAGGAAAGGAGGGAGAGAGACAGATGGTAATGGATAGAGGAATGCATGGGATGACCTGAGAAGCTGACTTATGCAGTGCAGAGGTGGCCATAGCTGGGGATGGCTTGAACCCTAAAGAAAGCACAAGCCTAAAGCTGTGCCGGGTGACCCACCTTCAGAAAGCTCTCCAGCTCTAATCAGAGCAACAAGACACAGATGAAAACAGGAAGTCGGGATGAGGGGCAGTAACTCAGGTCTCCGTGGAGATCTGATATACACTTTCCCCTACTAAGATAGAGAAAGCACCTCTCTCCCAGAGAGAAGCTGGCAGATTGAGCCTCAAAAGTCTCAGGTTACACCCACCGCATTCCTGGATACAGTTTCAAATAAGCCCCCTGCTGAGATCAGTAAACAAGACTACCACTGAGTTAAAAAAAAACTGAGAAGAAAACAAACTAATCAAGACTTCAAAGAGGCTCTACTAGGTAAGGAGAGCACAGCTGGAAGAAGCTATAAGTCATAGAGAATAATGGGTAGACAAAGAAGCATAAGTTATATGCTTCAACAAGATAAATCCTCTGATAAAGTCTTGAACAAATCAGAAGTAATCAAATTACTGGATGCAGAGTATAAAATAATGATTTTTAGGATGCTTAAAGATCTCAAAGCTACAGTGGATGGGCTTAATGAACACTTCAATAAAAAAATTGAAAGCATCAAAAAGGACATGGAAATCATAAAGAAGAACCAGACAGAAATGACAAACAGAATATCAGAAATGAAGACTAGACTGGAAAGAATTAAAAGCAGGCTGGATGAAGCAGAGGATCAAATCAACAACTTAGAGGACAAGATAAGTGAAAGCACAGAAGCAGAGCAGCAAAAAGAAAAAGACTGAAAAAATCTGAGGCCACTCTAGGAGAGCTCTGTGACAACCTAAAGAGAAAGAACAAGGGTTAGAGACCTTGCTCAATGAAATCACAGCTGAAAACTTCCCTAAATTGATGCAGGAAAAAGTCACACAAGTTCAAGAAGCACAGATAATTCCATTAAAGAGAAACTCAAAAAATCTACACCAAGATATATCATAATTAAAATACCAAACCTAAGAGGAAATATTAAGAATTGCTAGAGAAAAAAAGGTTATCACCTACAAAGGAGCCCCCATAAGGATGACATCTGAATTCTCAACAGAAACACTTGAGGCCAGAAGGGAATGGCAAGACATATTCAAAGTAATGCAGAAGAGCCTACAACCAAGACTTATTTATCCATCAAAGCTATCAATTAAAATTGAAGGAGAAATAAAAAGCTTCCCAGACAAAAAAAAAAAAATTCAAGGAATTCATTACAACAAAACCAATGCTGCCAGAAATGTTAAGGGGCCTGTTGTAAACAGAACAAAGGGGGAAAAGAATATAGTAAAAGAGGAATATAACTTTAAAGAATAAAATGACAGTAAACAACTACATATCAATAATAACCTCAAGTGTAAATGGATTAAATGCTCCAATCAAAAGACATAGGGTAACTGAATGAATAAGAAAACAAGACCCATATATATGCTGTCTACAGGAGACACACCTCAAAACAAAAGATACACATAGACTGAAAGTAAAAGGATAGAAAAAATATTTCATGCAAATGGAAATGAAAAAAAAAGCTTGGGTAGCAGTACTTATATCTGACAAAATAGATTTTGAAACAAAGACTATAGTAAGGGATAAAGAAGGTCACTACATAATGATAAAGGCAGTAATCCATCAGGAAGAGATAACCATTATAAATATATATGCACCTAATATAGGAGCACCTAAATATATAAAGCAGACTTTGATGGACATAAAGGGAGAGATCAACAGCAGTCCTATAATAGTACGGAATATCAATACCCCACTAACATCAATGGTTAGATCCTCAAGACAGAAAATTAACAAAGAAACAACAGAATTAAGGGATACACTAGAACAACTGGATTTAATAGATATCATCAGAACCTTCAACCCTAAAGCAGCAGAATATACATTCTTTTCAAGTGCTTATGGTACATTCTCTAGGATACACCATATATTAGGGCACAAAACAAGTCTCAACAAATTTAAGAAGATTGAAACCATATCAAGCATCTTCTCTGACCACAATGGCATGAAACTAGAAATCAACTACCATAGGAAAACTGAAAAACACTCAAACACTTGGAAACTAAAGAACACATTATTAAACAATAAATGGGTCAACAATGAGATCAAGGAAGAAATAAAAAATTTTCTTGAGACAAACTAAAATAAGCATACAATAACTCAAAATCTGGGGGACATGGCAAAAGCAGTCCTGAGAGGGAAGTTCCTTGCATTACAGGCATGCCTTAAGAAGCTAGAAAAAGCTCAAATAAACAACTGAATTCTGCAACTAAAAGAACTAGAAAAAGAACAGCAAGTAAAGCATAGAGGAAGTGAAAGGAAGGAAATAATAAAGATTAGAGCAGGAATAAATGACATAGAGACTGAAAAACAATACAGAGAATCAATAAAACTATTTCAGCAGTTCCTCCTTCTTCAAAGACTTATATGTGAACATAGAGCTCCATGTTTCATAGGACATACTCAAGCTCACTCCATGCTCCCTGGAGCTTTAGCACAAGGGAATGCCCCTCCCCCCTTTTTTTTGGTAGTATTTTTTCTTTTATTTATTTATTTTTTGTATTTTTCTGAGGATGGAGATGGGGAGGCAGTCAGACAGACTCCTGCATGCGCCTGACTGAGATCCACCTGGCATGCCTACCAAGGGGGAATGCTCTGCCCATCTGGGGTGTTGCTCTGTTACAACCGGAGCCATTCTAGTGACTGGGGCGGAGGCCATGGGGCCATCCTTAGTGCCTGGGGTGGCTTTGCTCCGGTGGAGCCTTGGCTGTGGGCAGGAGGAGAGAGACAAAGAGGAAGGAGAGGGGGAGGGGTGGAGAGGTAGATGGGTGCTTCTCCTCTACGCTCTGGCCAGGAATCGAACCCGGGAATCCTGCACACCAGGCCAATGACTCCGACGGGTCTACCATATCATGCTTTTTACTTAAAAAAAAAAATTACATTTCTTTTGAATGCTGATGAACAGGAGACACCAAATCTTTTTTGCCTGCAAACTACTACCTTCTTTATTAGATCTAGCTAATAGCACTGTTTTGTCTTTTTCCAAATAGCTCCAGATATATGGAAAAGATTTATATAGGCAGATGGGGATCCTCAAACCCCTCAGCGAGATCTTCTGAAAATGGCTTTTAAGATACCTACAGGCAGAAAAAGCCCAATAGAGATCAGGGGAACTACCAGCTTTTAGGATACACCCTTAAAGGCTCCAATGCCCCAAAGGGGTCTCATAGGATGCCATCTGGGTTCTGCTTCAATAGTGGAAAGGAAGGTCATTGAGCTAAAGCCTGCCAGGCTTACACGCCTCTGCTGTGAGGAAACAGGGACACTGGAAGGTGGGCTTCCCCCTCGCTCCTCTAAGGGAGGGTTCAGTCTCTTCCAGCCCTGCTCCAGCCACCTATGACCTAACCTTGCCCAGAAAGCTGGGGTTTGCCACTGAAGGCTGAAGGTGCCCAGGGCCGTCGGCCCCATCTACGACACTATGGACGAGCCTAGGATATTGCTTCCAAGAAGCAGGTAAACTGATCTCATTTGCACAAGGGCCACTTAACTATGTTTTGCCTGAATAGTCAGGTTTTTTATTCTTCCCTCAAAGATCTCTGTTGTGGGTGTTGATAGTCCTATTTTCTGCTGCTTTGCTTAATATATAGTGTTTCCTTTATCCCTCCTACCTCAATGCCCCACTCATATTTCAGGCTGGGACCTACTCCTAATTTACAGCTCTCTTTCCTCCTTTTGCCATCTTGTATTATGAATTTACCTTTGCCACCCAGCTGGGTGTATCCCAAGGTTCTCTTTACCATGCCACAGTCACAGAGCTCCAGGGAAAAGGAACCTGGTCTCAACTCTCCAGGCAGAGGAGAACAGAAGCTCCATATCCACGCATGCAGCAAATGGCTTTTTCCAGTCTACCTGAATCATTACCAGCTAGAAGCAGTGGTCACTGGGACTTGGACATGAGCTGCAAAGTATAGAATGGTGACAACAATTCCAGTGCCATGCGGACTTTTCCTGTGGGGAACTTTCCTGGACTCCTGCTCCCTGTGACAGCTCCTAACAGACTGAACTGTGGTTGGGTTGCATTTTTCAGGGATTTTGCATGGTGATGGGGCCAACTTGGACTTGGTGAACATGTTAAGGACACTACTCTTTTATGGATTCTTGCTGTATTGGCCAAGAGTTTGCTCAAAGGCTTTTAATCACTGTAAAAAAAAATAGAGGACTGGATGAAGAAGATGAGCACATATACACCATGGTATACTATTCAGCTAGGAGAAATGATGACATCAGATCACTTACAGCGGAATGGTGGAGTGTTGGTAGCATTGTGTGGGGTGAAATGAGTCAATCAGAGAAAAACAGGAACTGCAGGATTCCATACATTGGTGGGACATAGAAGTGAGACTGAGAGGCATGGACGGGAGTGTGGTGGTTGCGGGGGCTGGCGGGAGGGAAGGAGGGAGAGGGGGAGGGGGAGGGGTACAGAGAGAACCGGATGGAGGGTGGCGGAGGGCGATCTCTCTTCGGGTGATGTGTATGCAACAGAACTGAATGACAAGATAACCTGGAAATGTTTTCTTTGAATGTATTTACCCTGATTTATTGATTTCACCCCATTAAAATAAAAATTTATTTATAAAAAAAACAAAAACCAAGAGCTGATTCTTTGAAAAAGTAAACAAGATTGATGAACCTTTAGACAGATTCACTAAGAAAAAAAGAGAAAGGGCTCAAATAAATAAAATTAGAAATGAGGGTGGAGAAGTAACAATGGACACAGCAGAAATACAAAGGATTGTAAGAAAATACTATGAAGAATTGTATGCCAAAAAATTAGATAACCTAGATGAAATGGACAAATTTCTTGAAAAATGTAATCTTTCAAAAATCAATCTGGAAGAATCAGAAAACCTAAATATACTGATTACAACAAATGAGATTGAAAAGTTATCAATATACTCCAACCAAACAAAAGCCCTGGGCCAGATGGATTCACAGGCAAATTCTACCACACATTCAAAGAAGAACTAACTCCTATCGTTCTCAAGCTATTTCAAAAAATTCAAGAGGAGCGAAAATTTCCAAGCTCCTTTTTGAGGTGAGCATAATTCTGATTCCAAAACCAGGCAAAGACAACACAAAGAAAGAAAACTATAGGTCAATATCCCTGACGAATTTAGATGCTAAATTCCTCAACAAAATATTAGCCAATCAGATCCAACAATACATGAAAAAAAAAATCATACACCATGATCAAGTGGGATTTATTCTGGGGAGGCAAGGCTGGTACAATTATTGCAAATCAATCAATGTGATTCATCACATAAACAAGAGAAAGGAGAAAAACCACATGATAATTTCAATAGATGCAGAAAAAGCATTTGATAAAATCCAGCACCCATTCATAATCTAAACTCTCAGCAAAGTGGAAATACAGGAAACATACCTCAACATGATAAAGGCCATCTATGACAGGCCCACAGCCAACATCGTACTCAATGGGCAAAAGTTAAAAGCAATCCCCTTAAAATCAGAAACAAGACAGGGATGCCCAATTTTATTCAACATAGTCCTGGAAGTCTTAGCCACAGCAATCAGAAAAGAAGAAGAAATAAAAGACATCAACATTGGAAAAGAAGAAGTAAAACTATCATTATTTGCTGATGATATGACACTGTACCTAGAAAAACTTATAGTTGCAGTAAAAAAAAACTACTGGACCTGATAAATGAATTCAGCAAGGTTGGCAGGATACAAAAATTAATACTCAGAAATCAGAGGCATTTTTATACACCAACAATGATCTGTCTGAAAGAGAAATTAAGAAAAAAATACCCTTCACTATTGCAACAAAATAAATAAAATACCTAGGAGTAAATTTAACCAAGGAGGTTAAAGACTTGTATTGGAAAATTTACAACATTGATAAAAGAAATCAAGGAAAATACAAACAAGTGGAAGCATATACCGTGTTCATGGCTAAGAAGAATAAACATCATTAATATGGCCATATTACCCAAAGCAATTTATAAATTCAATGCAATTCCTATTAAAATACCAAGGACAGAGACCTGAAGATGGCAGCAGAGTAGGTGGGCACACAGACACCCAGCTCTCACCACCAAATTGGAATACAAATCAATTTAGGAAAAATCAGCATGAAAAACCAACTCTGGACTACAAGAACAGCTCTCAAAAACCAAGGAGCAAAGAAGAAGCCACAACAAACCTGGTAGGGAGCGCCTGAATCTCCCCTGCTTACAGGAACAGGGGGAGGGGTTGGCTGAGAGCCCAGAGGGGATCTCACCCCAGGGAAAAGAGCAGAAAATACTGCTCACAGCCACTTGCCTGGCGACCAGGGAGAGAGGTGTGTTGAAAAGACCAGCTTATCTCCCAAGTGGAAAGGAAAGAGAGAGGGTCAGACTGAGAGGGGCTAATGAATACAGGAGACAATCTAAAAAAAGCTGACTCATCCGTGCTGGAGGCGGCCATAGCTGGGGGAGGGACTGATCCTTCCCCACAAAACAGTACTGAATTGCTTCCGGATCAGAGATCTCCAGACATCTCTCCAGCTCCAATCAGCGCAACAAGACACAGCTGAAAACAAGAAGTGGGGAGGAGGGGCAGTAACTCAGGTCTCCATGGAGATCTGAGATACACCTCCCCCTACTAAACCTGAGAAAACACCCTGCACCCAGAGAGATTAGTTGGTGGAAGAGGACTTCAGAGTCTCAGGGTACACCCACCGCATTCCTGGATACAGTTTCAAGGAAGCCCCCTGCTGAGATCAGTAAAGAAGACTATCGCCTGTTAAGAAAACAAACAATCAAGACTTCAAAGCTGCCCAAATCTGAAAGTGGATTACAAATAATAGCTGATACCAACCAAAGAAGACCTAGAAATAACACAACTGAAAACTGGAGGCAGACAACACCATGCCTAGACAAAACCAACTCTACAAACAAAACACAGACAATGAGAAGACAAAAAAGTGCAATCCAAATGAAACCTTCAGGAGATGAACTGAGTGATATGAAAATAATCAAACTTTCAGATGCAGAGTTCAAAATAATGATTGTAAGAATGCTTAGGGATCTTAGAACAACAATGAATGGTCATTATGAACATCTAAATAAAGAAATAGCAAGTATAAAAAAGAATCAGTCGGAGATGACAAATACAATATCAGAAATAAAGACCACAATGGAAGGAATTAAAAACAGGATAAATAGAGCTGAGGATCGAATCAGCGAGTTGGAGGACAACTGGAATGAAGGCATGAAAGGAGAGAAGAAAAAAGAAAAGAGACTCAAAAAGTCTGAGGAAACACTTAGAGAGTTCTGTGACAACATGAAGAGAAATAACATCCACATCATAGGGGTTCCTGAAGAAGAAGAAAAAGAACAAGGGATAGAGACTTTGTTCAATCATATCATAGCTGAAAACTTCCCTAAATTAATGCAGGAGAAACTCTCACAAGTTCAAAAAGCACAGAGAACTCCATTAAAGAGAAACCCAAAGAAACCTACACCAAGACACATCATAATTAAAACACCAAAGCTAAGCAATAAAGAGAAAATATTAAAAGCTGCAAGAGAAAAAAAAGCTATCACCTACAAAGGAGCCCCCATAAGGATGACATCCGACTTCTCAACAGAAACACTTGAGCCCAGAAGGGAAAGGCAAGAAATATTCAAAGGAATGCAGAACAAGAGCCTACAACCAAGACTACTTTATCCAGCAAGGCTATCGTTTAAAATCGAAGGAGAAATAAAAAGCTGCCTAGACAAAAAAAAACTCAAGGAATTCATTACAACCAAACCAATGCTGCAGGAAATGTTAAGGGGCCTGTTGTAAACAGATCAAAGTGGGAAAAGAATATAGCAAAAGAGAAATACAGCTTTAAAAAATAAAATGGCAATAAACAATTAAGTTTCAATAATAACCCTAAATATAAATGGATTAAATGACCCAATCAAAAGACATAGGGTAGCTGTGTGGATAAGAAAACAGGACCCGTACATATGCTGTCTACAAGAGACACACCTTAAAACAAAAGATACACATAAATTGAAGGTAAAAGGATGGAAAAAACATTTCATGCAAATGGAAATGAAAAAAAAGCTGGGGTAGCAATACTTATATCAGACAAATTGGACTTTAAAACAAAGGATATAGTAAGAGATAAAGAAGGCCACTACATAATGATAAAGGGAGTAATCCAACAGGAAGGTATAACTATTATAAATATCTATGTACCTAATATAGGAACACCTAATATATAAAGCAGACTTTGATGGATTTAAAGGGCGAGATCAATAACAATACTATAATAGTAGGGGATTTCAATACCCCACTAACACCACTAGATAGATCCTCAAGAAAGAAAATTAACAAAGAAACAGCAGACTTATTGGACACACTAGATCAACTCGATTTAATAGATATCTTCAGAACCTTTCACCCTAAAGCAGCAGAATATATATTCTTTTCAAGTGCTCATAGTACATTCTCTAGGATAGACAACATGTTAGGGAACAAAAGTGGTCTCAACAAATTTAAGAAGATTGAAATCATATCGAGCACTTTCTCTGATCACAACGGCATGAAACTAGAAATGAACCACAACAGAAAAGCTCAAAAATTCTCAAACACATGGAAACTAAATAGCAGGTTGTTAAATAACAAATAGATTAAGAATGAGATCAAAGAAGATATAAAAAAAATTCCTAGAAACGAATGACAATGAGCATACAACACCTCAAAATTTATGGGACACAGCAAAAGCAGTCTTGAGAGGGAAGTTCATAGCACTACAGGCACACTTTAAGAAGCTAGAAAAAGCTCAAATAAACAACCTAACCCTGCATCTAAAAGAACTAGAAAAAGAACAGTAAGTAAAGCCCAAATGTAGCAGAAGGAAGGAAATAATAAAGATCAGAGCAGAAATAAATGACATAGAGGCTAAAGAAACAATACAGAGAATCAATGAAACTAGGAGCTGGTTCTTTGAAAAGGTAAACAAAATTCATGAACCTTTAACTAGAATCACCAAGAAAAAGAGAGAGAGGACTCAAATAAATAAAATTAGAAACGAGAGTGGAGAAATAACAACTGACACAACAAATACAAAATATTGTAAGAAAATACTATGAAGAACTGTATGCCAAAAAACTAGAAACCTAGATGAAATAGACAAATTCCTTGAAACATACAACCTTCCAAAAATTAATCTGGAAGAATCAGAAAACCTAAACAGACCGATTACACCAAATGAGATCGAAACAGTTATCAAAAAACTCCCAACAAAGATAAGTCTGGGGCCTGATGGCTTCACAACTGAATTCTACCAAATATTCAAAGAAGAACTAACTCCTATCCTTCTCAAACTATTTCAAAAAGTTCAAGAGGAAGGAAGACTTCCAAGCTCCTTTTATGAGGTGAGCATAATTCTGATTCCAAAACCAGGCAAAGACAACACAAAGAAAGAAAATTATAGGCCAATATCTCTGATGAATATAGATGCTAAAATCCTCAACAAAATATTAGCAAACCGGATCCAACAATATATGGAAAAAATCATACACCATGGTCAAGTGGGATTTATTCTGGGGAGGTAAGGCTGGTACAATTATTGTAAATCAATCAATGTGATTCATCACATAAAAAAAAGGAGAAAAATCGTATGATAATTTCAATTGGTGCAGAAAAAGCATTTGATAAAATCCAGCACCCATTCATGATCAAAACTCTCAGCAAAGTGGGAATACAGGGAACATACCTCAACATGATAAAAGCCATCTATGACAAACCCACAGCCAACATCATACTCAATGGGCAAAAATTAAAAGCAATCCCCTTAAGATCAGGAACAAGGCAGGGGTGCCTCCTTTCACCACTCTTATTCAACATAGTCCTGGAAGTCCTAGCCACAGCAATCAGACAAGAAGAAGAAATAAAAGGCATTCAAGTTGGAAAAGAAGAAGTAAAACTATCATTATTTGCAGATGATATGATATTGTATATAGAAAACCCTAAAGTCTCAGTCAAAAAACTACTGGATCTGATAAATGAATTCAGCAAAGTGGCAGGATATAAAATCAATACTCAAAAATCAAAGGCATTTTTATACGCCAACAATGAACAGTCAGAAAGAGAAATTAAAGAAACAATCCCCTTCACTATTACAACCAAAAAAATAAAGTACCTAGGAGTAAATTTAACCAAGGAGATTAAAGACTTGTACTCGGAAAATTACAAAGCATTGATAAAAGAAATCAAGGAAGATACAAACAACTGGAAGCATATACCGTGCTCATGGTTAGGAAGAATAAACATCATTAAAAAGTCTATATTATCCAAAGCAATCTATAAGTTCAATGCAATACCAATTAAAATACCAATGACATACTTCAAAGATATAGATCACATATTACAAAAATTTATATGGAACCAAAAAAGAACACGAATAGCCTCAGCAATCTTAAAAAAGAAGAATAAAGTGGGAGGTATCACACTTCCTGATATCAAGTTATACTACAAGGCCATTGTACTCAAAACAGCCTGGTACTGGCATAAGAACAAGCATATAGATCAATGGAACAGAAGAGAGAACCCAGAAATAAACCCACAGCTCTATGGATAACTGATATTTGACAAAGGAGGTAAGGAAATACAATGGAGTAAAGACAGCCTCTTTAACAAATGGTGTTGGGAAAATTGTACAGCTACCTGCAAAAAAATGAAACTAGATCACCAGCTTATACCACTCACAAAAATAAACTCAAAATGGGTAAAAGACTTAAATGTAGGCCGTGAAACCATAAGCATCTTAGAAGAAAACATAGGCAGTAAGCTCTTCGACATCTTTCGGAGCAATATATTTGCTGATTTATCTCCATGGCGAAGTGAAATAAAAGACAGGATAAACAAATGGGACTATATCAAACTAAAAAGCTTTTGCACAGCTAAAGACAATAAGAACAGAATAAAAAGACAAACTACACGATGAAAGAACATATTTGACAATACGTCTGATAAGGGGTTAATAACCAAAATTTATAAAGAACTTGTAAAACTCAACACCAGGAAGACAAACAATCCAATCCAAAAATGGGCAAAAGAGATGAATAGACACTTCTCCAAAGAGGACATACAGATGGCCAACAGGCATATGAAAAAATGTTCAACATCACTAATCATTAGAGAAATGCAAATTAAAACCACAATGAGATATCACCTCACACCAGTCAGAATGGTGCTCATCAACAAAACAACACAGAATAAGTGCTGGCGAGGATGTGGAGAAAAGGGAACCCTCCTGCACTGCTGGTGGGAATGCAGACTGGTGCAGCCACTGTGGAAAACAGTATGGAGATTCCTGAAAAAACTGAAAATTGAACTGCCTTTCGACCCGGCTCTCCCACTTTTAGGAACATCATAGAATGGTTCCAAAAGGAGAAATGCACCCCAGCACCCCATGTTTGTGGCAGCATTGTTCACAATAGCGAAGATCTGGAAACAGCCCAAGTGTCCATCAGAGGACGAGTGGATTAAAAAGCTTTGGTACCTATATACTATAAAATACTACTCAGCCATAAGAAATGATGACATTGGATCATTTACAATAACCTGGATGAACTTGATAACATTATACGGAGTGAAATAAGTAAATCAGAAAAAACTAAGAACTATATAAATCCATATATAGATGGGACATAAAAATGAGACTCAGAGGCATGAACAAGAATGTGATGGCAATGGGGGTGGGGGGGTGGGGGGAGGGGGGATGGGGCGAGGAAGGAGAGAGGGGGTGGGGGAGGGGAGGTGCACAATGAAAACCAGATAGAAGGTGACAGAAGACAATTTGACTTTGGGTGAGGTGTATACAGCACAATCAAATGTCAAAATAATCTGGACATGTTTTCTCTCAACATATGTACCCTGATTTATCAATGTCACTACATTAAATTTTATAATAATAACAATAAAAAAATACCAAGGACATACTTTAAAGATATAAAAAAATATTCCAATAATTCATATGGAACCAAAAAAGAACAAGAATAGCCTCAGCAATCTTGAAAAAGAAGAATAAAGTTGGTGGTATCACATTTCTGGACATCAAGTTATACTACAAGGCCATTGTACTCAAAACAGCTTGGTACTGGCTTAAGAACAGGCATATAGATCAATGGAACAGAACAAAGCACCCAGAAATAAACCCATACCTTTATGAACAATTGATATTTGACAAGGGTGATGATAGCATACAATGGAGTAAAGACAGTCTCTTTAACAAATGGTGGTGGGAAAATTCGTCATCTACTTGCAAAAAAATGAAACTAGACCATCAACTCACACCATTCACAAAAATAAACGCAAAATGAATAAAAGACTTAAATGTAAGTCATGAAACCATAAACATCCTAGAGGAAAACATAGGCAATAAGTTCTCTGACATCACTCACAGCAATATATTTGCTGATTTATCTCCACGTGCAAGGAAAATTAAGGACAGGATAAACAAATGGAACTATATCAAACTAAAATGATTTTGCACAGCTAAAGACAATATGAACAAAATAAAAATGCAAACCACACAATGGGAGAACATATTTGACAATATGCCTGATAAGGAGTTAATAACCAAAATTTATAAAGAACTTGTAAAACTCAACACCAGGAAGATAAACAGTCCAATCAAAAAATGGGAAAAAGAAATGAATAAACACTTCTCCAAAGAGGCCAAACAGTTGGCCAATAGGCATATAAAAAAATGCTCAACATCACTAATCATTAGAGAAATGCAAATTAAAACCACAATGAGATATCACCTCATAGCAATAAGAATGGCGCTCATCAACAAAATAACACAGTGTAAGTGCTGGTGAGGATGTGGAGAAAAGGGAACCCTCCTGCACTGCTGGTGGGAATGCAGACTGGTGCAACCACTGTGGAAAACTGTATGGAGATTCCTCAAAAAATTAAAAATCTAACTGCCTTTTGACCCAGCTATCCCACTTTTAGGAATATACCCAAGAATACCATAGCACAGTTTAAAAAGGCAAAATGCACCCCCATGTTTATAGCAGCATTGTTTACAATAGCCAAGACCTGGAAACAGCCCAAGTGTCCGTCAATGGATGATTGAATTAAAAAGCTATGGTACAAGGCCCTGGCCGGTTGGTTCAGTGGTAGAGCATCGGCCTGGCATGCAGAAGTCCCGGGTTCGATTCCCAGCCAGGGCACACAGGAGAAGCGTCCATCTGCTTCTCCACCCCTCCCCTTCTCCTTCCTCTCTGTCTCTCTCTTCCCCTCCTGCAGCGAGGCTCCATTAGAGCAAAGATGGCCTGGGTGCTGGGGATGGCTCCTTGGCCTCTGCCACAGGCGCTGGAGTGGCTCTGGTCGCAAAAGAGCAACGCCCCGGAGGGGCAGAGCATCGCCCCCTGGTGGGCAGAGCGTCACCCCCTGGTGGGCGTGCCGGGTGGATCCCGGTTGGGCGCATGCGGGAGTCTGTCTGACTGTCTCTCCCCGTTTCCAGCTTCAGAAAAAAAAACAAAACAAAAAAAAAAACCATGGTACATATACACAATGAAATACTATGGGGCCATGAAAAAGAAGGAAATATTATTTTTTGCGCCAACATGAATGGAACTGGAAACTATTATGTTAAGTGAAATAAGCCAGCAGAGAAAGAAAAATATCATATGACCTCACTCATCTGAGGAATCCAACGAACAATATGAACTGAGTAGCAGAACATAGACAGAGGCAGGATCAAAGGATCCAGAAAGAAAGCGGACAGAGGGAAAGGGGATGATAGGGTAATAAGATGAGATGAGAGCAGAAAAGCAAATCCTGGAGGAAAGCGGAGAGGGTGCTATGGGGAGGGCGACAGGGGGGATGTACTGGGGAGCACAGGTGACAGAATTTATGTAAACATGACAAATTAATAAATAAATAAATAAATGCAGCAATCTACAACAAGTTGATAGGGAGAGATATGAGTAGTGGAGCCATAAAGACAAGCAAGGGAACAAAAAACACAAAATCCAGGATAAACATTGGTCTCTGGGATAGCTGGTGGGAACAGAAGACTGATAATGGAAGGTCAGATGGAGGGCTTACCTACTAGGATTAATCATGCATTTTTCATAGTAGATGGTAGGTATACTCATGTTCATTTTATTAATATTTTTCAGGTCACTTATACCTGGTACCATATTATAGAGTGCATAAGTATATGAAGTCTGACACTAAGTCCTACCTCTGGTCCTGGAAACTTATCAATATCATAGAGGAGAGTTTCTCATTTCCCAGATAGGGTCAACACATCTTTTTGGTGTGAACGTAGTAATGGAACCTATTTAGCATATCCATAAGACCTACCACTTGATAAATGGGAGAAGTAGAGCTAGCATATGCCTGGATTACACAATGATGTTTCTAATTTACATGCAGGGTGTGGACAGTAATACCCCAGAAAAACCAATCAAAACAGGAATCTCTCTTTTTTAAGGGTATGAAATTCAACATTAGTGTTAATATACCTAAAAAAAAAAAAATGTCATTTCATCTCAAAGAGAGTCAGAGCAATACAGAAATAGTTTAAATAGAGCAATTGCAATGTACAATGAAGATTTGCTCAGATTATAATTTTTATTTTTTTCTAACTTTTAACTACACTAAAATTTCAGAGACTCTTACGCAGTTTCTACAATAATGAACACAATTATTATAGGAATGCTTTTCCTTGTGAATTTCACATTTGTTGTTCAGACCTTCCTTCCTTCTTTCCTTTCTTCCTTCATTCATTCCTTTTATTCCTCCCTCCCTCCCTCACTCCTTCTCTCCCTCCCTCTCTTCCTTCCTTCCTATATTGAAATGGTCAGAAATAGAGCATGTTCGGGTTTTTTTCCTGAGATGAGTTCTATTTGATGATTTGATTGACAGGCACAGATTTGACAAGAGTATTCATTTCTACTTGGTATAGTCTCCTTCATGCTAGGAACATTGTGAAATGCAGAATAAGAATGTGTTTTTACAGTCCCCAGTAGACTATCTGTTCCATGGAGGAAGGGCTCAATTATGTTCTGGTCACTTGTTGCATTCCCAGTATTGATACTTGTGTCTGGTGTTGTGGATCTGGAGATACTTAGAGGGAAGGATAAGAAGATGCTATTGGCCAGCTGGAACCGGGATGAAATGCACTGAGTTATCCTACTGCCGTTACCAGCAATGACCAGTATGCACACCCCTCTGTCCACATGCTGTTCAGGACATCTCTTGCTAGAGCAGCGGTTCTCAACCTGTGGGTTGTGACCCCGGCGGGGGTTGAACGACCAAAACACAGGGGTCGCCTAAAGCCATCGGAAATACTTAGGGGAGCCCTGTGTTTTGGTCATTCGACCCCCGCCGGGGTCGCGACCCACAGGTTAAGAACCGCTGTGCTAGAGGATAACAGACCAAATGTCTTTGCTGGAAATGTGCTGAGGTAGTTGAGCGAGAGACAGTAGGGGGAAGGCAAGTATTTGCATTTCTCTTTCAGAAATTGATGGGACACGCTATGACAACTATTGAGTTAAAACCTAATTAAGAAAAAAACAGGTCATGATTGCTATCCAAATTCACCTAAAATGTCCTCTGAGTCAATAGACTGCTCTTGCCACATAGTGATGGCTTCAGAAATAAATAAGCTTTCCGGAGCCTTTCATCGAGTGGTTCTCTACCTGGCATATCTCTCCTCTCTTCTTCTTGATAAATGTCAACTAATTTTGAAGTCTCTAGAGTTTGCCAATTCCTCACTGGTGGGGTCAAAATCAACCAGTTTTTGTGTTCTTTCCTCATGACAATCAATACCTCGAAATACCCAAATAAGTATGATAAGTGAAGCAATGAATGAATTGTAAATCCACTCAAAATTCTTTCACGAAAGCAGATTCCCTACAGAGATAATATAGGTTTCAAATGTATCTGTAAAATAAGTATCATAGACCATTCTTGTGAGGATTGTAATGAGCCATCCAAACAACTGATAGCTCCATTTGTAGCACATATAGAGACTAATTTGTGACAGACACTACCTCTCTTTAAAAATAAGTCTCCCCTGTGCCAACCTCGGGCACCACTGACTTAGACTATCTCAGGCAACCTGCAAAGCCTTCCTCTTTTCAGCACTATCATACTTGAAAATCTTCCCAGAGGCAGGAGGGACAGGTGGAAAGCACAAGTACATAGGACAGGGATGCTCCTGCCATGTTGTAAGTCGGGACAATGTTTGTAGAGGAGTGCAAGTAAGACAGAATGTGAAATCAAACCAGGGGAGCAGAGGCCAGGGTGCCCATCACTGAACAGCCCAAGGTCAGTGGCCGGCACAGTGGGACTGCGGGTCAGTGCTCAACTTGTCCTGCATGTCCCATCTTCTGCCTTCTCAACCTCACACACCATCCTAACCATTATCCAGAGAAGAAGCTAGTAGAAAGTCTCCCAACCATGGCCAAGTTGCTCTTAGCTTTTTATTTATGTAGTAAGAGTCATATTATACATATAGTTCCAATAAACTATTTTATGATGAAACAGGGCAACTTAAAAATTACTGTTAATGTTTACTCACAGCTAACAGATTCTTTTATGTATCAAGAATGTCTGGGGTCTACGATGATGGACCCCAAACTCTGCTGATAAATGACACCGATCACAAGTGGCAGAGAGGAGGGGTTGCATTTCCTCAGAAGAAACCAAAAATTAAAACATATTTGTGTGTGTGGAGGGTTCTCCTTTTAATATATTTGCTGGGGGCGGTGTGGCGGATCCTGTTCCATGCCTGGGAATTTGACATAAGCATCCCATTTTGTAAAGCACTTACTATCTAAAAAGTCAAATGTCTAAAATAGGGGTTTTAGGCCTAATATATATGTAGTCTAGTGTCATCTGCCTAAAACTTGTGCCTCTGCAGGTTTCTGCAAATTAAAGTGTATTCATAGATTCATCTTCTTTCTCCTGAACAGACCCTCTGCTTCCTGTCCTTCCTGGAATTTTTATCACGGTAAATTCAACCCTGGATACAGCCTATTCCAGCCACAGTGAGTAATTCACATTATTTCATCTTAGAAGAATCGCTTCTTGCCACAATATTTACCTAGGTTATGTTCATCAGCAAAAGCAACACATTCTTTCAAAGTCTCAAGATTTAAATGCTTTTATTTTAATAAAAGTTTTTGGATAAAAGGCCGCCGGGCCTAATTTTGGGAAAGTTCATGAAGAAAGGAGTTGATCTGACTGAGATTTTACTTTGTAAGTGTTTCGTTTGGCAGTGTCACTTATAATTGTTGCTTCAACGATTTTCAAGATGATAAGAACAAACATAAGTGTTGAGTCAAATTTGTCCTAGGATAACACCCTAAGAGTGCCGGACCTAGGTGCTGGGGGCAGGGGGTGTCAGTCACCTTAGGGGCTGAGAGGATAAGGCCGAGTTCCCAAGCACGGACCCACGCAAACTCCCCTAATGCGTGTCCCGCGGCTGTTATCCCTCACCCACCAAGAACATTCCTCCTGGGGGCTCTGCACCTAGGTCTCCTTCAGCAGACTCTCCCTTGGGGTGGGAGTGGGTAAGTAGACACAGCAAGATTCGCCTCGACCTTGCCATGTGGGGGTGCAAGGGAGGATACATCGTGAAGATCCTTTGATTCAGCATGTTGCTTTGTTAGCTCTCGATCCCGTGTTCCCATATTGTTCCCCGTGCTCATTCACAGAAGTGCTCTTCCTCTTTGGTTTGCCTCGTCTTCCCCCCAACTCCTCCTCGTACTCAGCCTGGCTCACTTCAGAGCCCGTGGTCACGTTTCTGCAGTTTTCAAAGGAAGGCAGTGGTATAGCAGCTCCTGCTCTCTTGTCACCGACACACACTTTCTAAATGCTTACCTTGTTCACACCGACCCCAAGCCCTAGTCTCTTTCTAGAGCTGAGAAACTGAAAGCGAACCCTGGGAGTCTAACCAAGAATGGGAACAGCACTGTTCCCCGCCTGGCAGTTTTGCAGGCTCGCTGAGAACCCTCCAATAGGAAGAGCCATCTTCCCTGAAAATACCAAGCCTAGATTCAGGCCTTTAGTTGCCCTCTCTGCCTATGTGAATAGGATGTTCATTCATTTTGATATTGCAGAGAAAACCCCATGAGAGCGGGGGGGGGGGGGGGGGGGGGAAGTAGATATTAAGTGGGTAAAGGAAAGGGAAGGGAAAGGGAAAGGGAAAGGATGGGAAGGGAGGGGGAGGGGAGGGAAAGGGAAGGGAAAGGGAAAGGGGAAGGGGAAGGGGAAAGGGAAAGGGAAAGGGAAGGGAAAGGGAAAGGAAAGGGGAAGGGGAAGGGGAAAGGGAAAGGGAAAGGGAAAGAAAAGGGGAGGGTTGGGGAGGGGAAAGAAAAAATGACAGCCAGTGGGGTTCAGCTGGAATGTCACCTATCCCGAGCTATATCACGTTGGAGGCACATTTGAACACAGTAACAAACTACCAGAGAAAAGAAGGGCTTTTATCTAGGTCAGAATGACAGGCTAGACTCCCAAGTGTCAGAGAGCTTGGGAGGAGGCGGCGAGGGGGAAGGACGGGAGGGATCTGAAACGTCAGGAGGAAAGCTGCAATCTGCACAGACATTCTCATCAAGTACTGAGGACACTGCCTAATGGTTTTCGTCCAGGCGGCTGTAATCACTCTACGGCCTTCCACGGGCCACAGCATGTTGATTTCAGCACCTTTCAAAAAAAAGCAAAGCCCCTTTCTATGACGAACGACACTGATAATGAGATGCAGATGGTAAAGGAAACAGATGCCTGGAACATCGGCTCCCATGTGCCCAACACTGGCAGTCTGTAAGCTCATTCAGAGGGACACAGGGCAAGCCAGGCAGTTTTCCAATTCCATCTTCAAGGCGGGAAAAAACAAAAACACAGCCAGCAGTGGCTTGGCTTCCTTTGAGTCAGGCAGTGACGATACCAAAAAGGAGAAGTTTGATTCTAAGTCGGTGTGTCATGCTTTAATTAATGCAAAACTAATCATCAGGGGGGTTGGGGAACCCTCACAAATAGGGGGAGGTGAGCAATTAGGGACTGTGGATTGTTTTGCATGACTTCGTGAGGATGAAAAGGATGGGGTGGGAGTGTGTGACACCACAGCTGTGGTTTCAAGGAGGCAAAAGAGAGACAGAGGAGAGTTTTAAACAGACGAGCAAGTTGACATTACTCCACCAGAACGTTGGCACCCAGATTGTTCAAAAACTGATTTCATTACTGCAAAGTAGAAAATGTTAAGGAGCCTTTCTAGGCCACTGTTTCTGACCTGCAAACAAACAAACCCCATATTTCTTTTGTGTTTTCCATCTGTATTTTCCAAAAGGAACCCCATAGTTCAGATAGGAGCTTCCATCATTTCCCCAGTGAGATCACTAAACATTACACACAATAAAGGGTTTATTTATTTATTTTTTTGTGCAGGATAAACGTGTGAGAAGAACTTAAAAAAAAGATAAGGAATGTCTGTAGACCATCTTGAAAGCAAGAGACACTTGGGGAAAGCAATTGAAGGTGTTGAGCAGTCTTGGGGTCCCAGGACAGATCACCACAGTGGCAGATGTTGAGAGTTAAGAAAGAAGACCTTTAAAACCTTCCTATCTCCCCTGACCACAATAGAACATCATCTTCTACAACTGCGTGTTGAAGCATCTTGGCAGAAAATAATTCAGAAACAAAGGCAAGAAAGCGGTGACATAAAAAATAAATTGCGCTAGGCCAGATATGGTGCTTTTTCTTTCTTTTTTAAAAAATAATCTCTCTGTGCAAGTAATTGACTAAACACACACAGACGCGCAATTAACGCACACTCTCTCTCTCACACACAGAGTACAAGAATAAACAAACTCTTCTAATTCACATCCACAAAATGGGTTGGAAAGTACTAGTGCAAAATTCCTGTGGACCCGCAGTGCTCAGTCCATAAACTGTGGATATCCTAGACGGTCCATCAGTGTCCAGCAGATGTTTTCAATCAGTTTAATGTTATCCCTGGGCAAGTTTTGTTTCCAAGCATCAGTACTACTGGGAGAAACTTCTCCTTCGTAAGGGAGATAGAAAAGGTTCGTGGAGGTGGCAAACAAGATTTGGTTTAAACTAGCAGGAGACAAAGGAATGCCAAGGAAAGCGAAGATCCTTTCGGTGGTTTCCTGGGGGAAGTGCACGAGATCTTCAAACTTGATCAGCTGGTAGTTGGCAGGCAGCAGGTCAGTGTTGATTCGCAGGGCCGCTGCCGTGTTGGCCAGCCACAGGTGAGACAGCAGGGACACCGCATTAGACTTGGGTTTTGATAATTCTTTCCTTAACGATTTATACTCGAGGGCGTAGCTACATCTGCCTTTCCCTCCCTCTGCTTTGAACAGCTTGGCTAAGCGCTCTGGAACATTCTTCAGAGAGTAAAGACTTGGTTTGCTACTGTACAGCATGGAATAAATCCATGCCCGAGGGTCCCTCACCACGTACAAGGCCCTCAGCGAAGAGCCCAGAACCTCCTGGAAGAAATGAAGCTTTAAGGTCCAGCTCCCGCTGCTCAAACTGAGCACCGGCCTCGCGCTCGGGTAGTAAGCCAGGTGCCTCCGCAAAGCCCTAATGTATTCAGCATCCCTGTCAAAGGCGCCCTTCATCCTACTTCTTTGTTCGGGCAAAGACTCCCTCCTTTTTGGTTTTCTCTTTCTGTCCTTATTCGCCGTGAAATACTGGGCCAGTCTGCCCCTGCTGGACTCGTGCAGATGGATGTTCTGCAGATGCAGCTTTGTGTCGTGGGCCAAAGATTGCAGCCAGCCCCGGAGAAGCCGGAAACGCACGCTAGGGATGTCTGCCGCCTGCCACTCACAGGCGTCCACAAAGGAGTCAATTTCTAACTCGGTATCAGGGATTTCAAGGTAGGCTGTCGGAACCCTGATGTAGAGAAAATCACTACTGTTGAAAAAGAGCTGTTTGAGAATTTCAGCTCCAGAGCCAGGGAGTGAGGTGATGACAACGTCGGGGAGGTCAACGCGGTGCCCCTGGGAAGACACAGACCTGGCGCTTGCCTCGGCTCTTGTCCTCGCCCATTTTGCACAGATGGGCTGAGTGCAAGAGCTCCACACATCCAGGAGCTCGATGAACCACAAGGCAACTACAAGTATCAGGATCCATCGCATCAGCTTTCTGAAAGAAAGGTAAAACCGCCACTGAAAAGTTAAAATCAATAAGCTAATGCACAGAATCAACCCAATTGCAATATTAAATTTAAATCCAAAGGGGAAAATGACTTGGTCACGTCTTAGGGGCTTTGCTATTGCTTGCGAGCCCAAACCAAATCGGGTGACTTGGCCCTGATCGGCCACATTGGCAAAGCCACCAAATCCCAGGTAACTGAATCTCGTGTTCAGGTCGTAGTACTCAGTGGCAATGGAAACAATGTGTTCGGTGTTATTGACGTTGAGAGAAATCTGAAGTCCAGAGTTGGAACTGTCGGTAAATCGGCAGCTGGAAACATTGACGTATGGCCCATAAAAGACATAGGCGATTCTGGTGACTGTGGAGTCCATCTGAAACGTGACGTTGACAAACTGGGTCCACCGTTTCTTAAACTCCGCGGCTTGCTCTGCTTCCTGTATACTAGCCACGGGGCTGTTGCCGCGGTGGTCAAACCAAAACATCTTGTAGTGTGCGTCCCACACATCCATCATGGCACCATTGTACCGGTTCATGAATCTATATGGGATGTACTTAAAGTCAATATCCAGATTATGGAAGAAGGCACTGACAGACTTTATTGGGGAATCGTCTTGCTTCTCGATGTGGTCAACCACTAGCAAAGTTTGAGAATTTAAGAGAAGTAAAGCGCGATACACGCTTTTCAGCTTCATAGCTGACGAGTAAGCAGACACCGCCTCCCCGCTCACAAATATCATTTCCCCCTGTTGGGAGGCAGTGATGATTTCCCCTGCTGCATCTCCAACCTCCTCACTAGTCCACTTGAGCCACTGTGCACATTCCCCCAGCTGACCTTCCCAGGGCTTATTACATTGGCTTGTGGGCGATGGGGCAAACACCAATACATTATTCAGATGGCTCAGCTTGGGTCCATAGAGAGCTTCGGAAACAAATACTTGCCCATTGGGAGCAAAAGTAAATGAGTTCTGATCTGGATGCTCATGTCCTGGGTTAAAGCTTCTCCACCCATCAATCCAGGAGTATGGCTGAAAGTGAACGATGTCATACACAGCTCTACCCCCTAGTTTCCCAGACTTAAAAGACACAAAGGTATTGGTCTGTGTGTTTGGCAACCCAGCCCCATAAGTGACAACGCCCCAGTTAGGGAATATATGCATTTTTGCAGTCCCATATTCAGCAGGAGGCTGGGGGGTGAGCTGAGGGTCATACCAAATGTACTCAGTGTGAAGAGTACTCCACCTCTGGGCAGTGGAGGGGACCATAGGCCCATCTTTAGGTCGGTGCCTTCTAATCTGCTGAGCTAACCAATTTCCAGCTCCATTCTTTAAGATGAACTTATCCAAAAAAACCAACTGGCTTTCTGGACCATAAAACCAATTGTAATTGGAATCTGCTATCCCCACCGTTCTTTGGAAGCCTGGCAAGAGAGTGGCATAATAGAACCAAAAGTGCATTTTTAACCAGTTATTGTCCAAGTTGTTGATGTTAAAATGGCGCTGGGCCAGAAAAACATACTGGGTGACAGATTTAGCTGTGTAGCTTCCGTAGGCCACGCCTTCATCCAGAGAACCATCAACAATATGATTCAATAGGAACATTGTCTTTTCCATGACATCCACTACAACTTGCTTCCATAAATTGACTTTAGATTCTCTATCTACCCCGCTCACCAAGGCCCCAGTGAGCAACGCTATCATATTTGTAGCTTGGTGGTTATGAAGCAGTTGTTTGCCCCACGAGCGGACCTTGGAATACTCATACATTTCCTCAGTAATCGCCCATATTTTTTCCAGGTATTTTTGTTTTCGGTGATCATCTAATAAGTTATATAAAAAGTCAAAGGCAGTGGCAAATCCTGTTAAGGAATGGCCAACCGGAACCTCATCCCCTGGTGCATTCTCAACCAGCCAGTCTTTGTAGCCAACCATCCTGTCCATATATTCCAAGACAAATTCAAACGCAACTCTGTCTTCCGGGCATAGCAAACAGTATAGTGCTAAAGGGGGCAGATTGTTACCATATATCTCGTTCCACTTGGCAGCAAAGTCTGCATGCTTGGGTGGAGGTAGGTAGTACGTCGGGTTGGACAGCATAACTGTCACTGCACTTCTGATAGCTCTAAAAAGATGCAGGTGGCTGGTGCGAGACTTCTGTCTCATTGCTTGGATTTCTCCCGCATCAAAATATAAACTTGGATGAAGCATACTCTTCTTCGGCTTTTGGTTGGGTCTAAAATCTTGTACTTTCTGTGTCTTAAACTGATCTATATCATCTGCAAAAACTGCCCAGTCAGAGGAATTGCTTACAGATTCCTCAAAAGTAGAGAACACAAACATCGCTAATGCTAGAAATAAGAAATGTCCCGTAAACACTAACGCCATGATCCATCAGGGAGTTCCTTTCCTTAGGCAATCATGTCAAATGGAGCGCTCAATGCGATCCCCATCTGCTTAGTATAAAACATACATTAAAGGCCTTGACAAAACAAAGACTATAAATCGCTTATGCTGGGCAATGCAGCTGACATTCGGCTCATTCTGAGCAAGAACCACTGCCAAAGTGAGACTTGACACCGTATGTCTGTGTCCCTAACACACTTTCACTTCCAATAAAGCTTCAAGGAATGTTAAAACCCCTAGGTTTTCCATATCACACAGCAAACAGTGGTACAGAGAGTCAAACATACTATAAGTTCAGGATTTACTTCTTTTGCATAAATCTAATTAACAGAGTCAAAACACACATTAAAAAAAGAAAAGAAAGAAAAAGGGCTCCAAATTCCAAATGGAGTCATTCCTAGCATGGGAGGCCATCACCAGGGACGCGATCCCATATACATGCAGTGCCCTTGTGTGGGTCTGCCCAAGGGCGGTGACAAGGGACTGAAATCCTTGGAGTGCACTTGGCTGTTACTCCTTTCAACTTCTTACACTTTCGGCTGCTTTGAAAATTTTTTTCTTCTTTGTTTTTTGGGAGAAAAACATCCTTAACAAGCATCCAAAGTCCTACCTGTTTTAAAATAAAAAAACAAAACAACTCCAAATTCCTGTCCTCATTTCAGAACTGTCTTTTCCAGGCTTGCTTACTCATCAGCTTACTAGGACCCAGAGGAAGCATTTTCCTGTCTTCTTTCACCAGCTTCCTCAGTACAGCAGCGAGAAAAATCTAATCCCCTCAGTCACCCAGGAACTTCTCTTCCAATCATGAAGTCACCACCAGCTGGGAAAGAAGACTCCCCTTCCTCCAACAATGACGACTCTTTTCTGTGCCATTTCATGACATTCCTTTCTGGGGGGGAAAAAAATCAAAGAAAATTCTCTGAGGCTACAGGTATGCTGGGAGTGGATATAAACTGAAAACTCACATCTTGTACTAGATGGAAATTTCGGAAGCACAATAAAAACTGTTATTAAGTACAATCTAAGTTAGCTTTTTAAAAATCATTATTCTACTTTTAAATGCATACATTAGGATGACAATTGAATAGTGACAGATGACAAGCAGCTACAAGAGCTAACTCTGCCAGCAGTATTTATTTTAACCGTGGCTTGATTTAGTCATTTAAATGTTTTAAAGGGGGTGCGAGTAAGGAAGGGTAGAGGGATCCTGTGTACCATGACTGCCAAGCACAGATCTGACTTTGGGTGGTGGGCACACAATCCACTATACAGATGATATGTCATAACATAGTACACATGGGACTTATATCATATTATTAACCAATCACCCCAATACACTTAGTGAAAATGTAAAAAGAAAGAAAGAAAGAAAATCTTTTTATTCAAATGCAGTTTACCCAGAGACAAGTCCTACTGCGATTCTTGTTGTTTTGGTCACAAAGGATTCAGGGGAACAAAGCAAAAGTTACGAGGAGCTGTTTTGATTCCGTTTGAAGGACTAGCCTTCCTGGGATCAGGAGGTGTCTCTGTAAGGGACCCGTCACTTTCTTCCAAGGAGAAGAAAGCACGACAATGCGTGGGAGCAGGGACAGCTCCGTGCCCCCTCTCACCTGTAGCCTCGTGCTCCATCCCCACAAGGTACCACCAGGGGGAGCTCAGACCCAGACTGAGGGAGCAGCTTCCCTCCGCGCGTCTTCGGAGGGGAAGAACCTACCCAAGTTTCAGTCCTGGACAAGTCCCTCTCCCGGGGAAATATTAACGGCAGGAGTTGCCTTCCCCGCGCTGCCTGTTGCATTTTTTTCTGCGCCTCTTCCGAACGTGCCGCCCCACCCCGCGCTCCCCGCGCACGAACTCCGGCGGAGGTGTGGGGACAGGAGACCTCGACGCGGCCAAGTGCACTCACCTTCTGCGGCTCGGGCAGCGCCTCCCTGCGGCGCGGGGCCCCGCCGCGGGGACGTGGGGAGTTGGAGAAAACTGCTGTGCTCAGAAGGCCGGGCTGCGCGCTCCCCTGCAGGCTCCCCGCTCCCCTGCGCCCCGGCCCGCGCTCCCCGCGCTCCAACAGGCGGTGGCCTCGCGCTCGACCCCCACCCGCGCCGCGCGGACACGCCTGCCTTCGGGGAACGCCGGACCTTCCCGGGCCACCGGGACCGCGGGAGGCAGGTCGGCGCGCGGGGGGAACCCTCCAGGACGCCGTGTCCAGCAGAGTGCCGGCGTCCCCAAGCTGCAATGTCGCCGCCGCCGCCGCCACTGCTGCCGCCGCTCCTCCGTGCCAGCTTCGGCCGCACGGCCGGGGGAGGGCGAGAGAAGACGACGCGGGCTGGGGGCGGGGCGAGACCGGGCGGGGCGGGGCCAGAGGGGCTGGGAGAGGAGGGCTCACGGCCGGGGGCGGGGCTAGAGGGTCTTGGAGAGGAAGACTCCGGGGCAGGGCACGGGCGGGGGCGGGGCGGGGCGGGGCCGGGCCGAGAGCTCCGGTGTCAATCCGGAGGGAGGGGGCTCGGGGCCCGCGTGTCCCCGGCTCAGTGGCGAGCGCTGCTGGACTAGCGGACCCCCGAGAAGGGATATTTGGGAGTGTGAGTGTCGGAAGTCCCCGCTGGCCGGCTGAGTCCCTTGGGTTATGGGGCGAATACCGATGTCACAGGGCTGGGGGTGGGAGGAAGACAGAGGAGGCTCCCGGCTTGATGACAAATGAGAGGAGAGGGGTTTGGGCGGGATGGCGCCCGGGGTGTCCGCAGTCTCCCGTTAGGAAGAGCGACGGTGGGAGGCAGCCTGGCCGAGGTCGATGGTCTTCAGGAAAGCAAAATCAGTGTGCCAGAGTAAAATGACAGTGCCTTCGAGAGCACAGGTGCTAATGATCAGGGAAAAGCAAACGAACAAACTCATTATCTTTATGGATTGAAGTAATTTCTCCGGCAGTGTAACCATGGGAAGATGTGGGACAGACAGATGGGAGGAACTCGTTTTGAATTCAGGAAATGGAAAGTGGAATTCAGTAAAGACCCAGAGCAGGAGAAGACAGTGTGGCTCAGCGACTATAACGCCTGTTGCAGTTCTGGGGTTTGGAGATCCTGAGGCAGCTGTGAACCTTGTGGTTGAACTATCACAAATAACTTAGGGATTACTAGGAATACAGAGAAATACGAAGCATTGTAAATGAACAAACCCACCTCCTTCTGGGGATTGATGACACCTTCAGTTTCCGACTTCATTTCATTTCGGTAAAATGGACAGATGTATCAAAAAAAAAAAAAAAAAAGAAGTCTTGCTTAGAGGACTTCCTGTTAAAACAAAACAATAGACCATTGCTAGAAGAATACATTTTAAATAATTTACCTTGGAGATGAATCGTGGCCTCCACTTCCTCCTCATCTTTCTATTTTCTACCCTTGGGAACCTTCCATCACTCCAAATGGCCAAAGTTGCTCTTGCTTTGGCCCTTTGTTAGCTATGCTTATCCAATTCCTTGCTCCACAGCCTCTCTGCCTTTACCCATCTCACTTTCTAGTTGAAATTTGTCTACTGAAATTCTTTGAATCTTCCTCTTAGCTCAGATGCTTAAGCTCCACTAAGTACCTCCTCGGTTTCCCTGACCAGCTTGACTTCCTCTGGCTCTTTATGTCTGTATTCAGCCCTTAGAACATTTTTGTTTTAGTCTTAATATTTTACCTGACTGACTCCTGTGCTCTATGCAAAGCTCCTTCAAGTTACAAGCAGTCACCCTGTCAGTTCCCTTTGTGGGCTCTGTATCTGTGTTTGAAGTGAGTTGAACCTTTAACAGTTGTGCTCACAGAGAGTGTGGTCTCCTCTACAGAAGTTCATTCTGAAACATGAGTCTTCCTCTGAACTCCAGAAGCAGAGCTTCCTGAGAACGACTGCCTGGTTCCCCTATGTGGCCCACAATTTATTTAGGAAGATGACTCATGGCTTCCAGCCTCATTTATGGGAGAGAATAGAGTTGGAGCAAAAAGAAAAAAGAAAAGGAGCCCAACTGTAGAGATTCTTATACTTCTCTGCAAAGAGATGTTTTGGAAACTGTCCAGGAATTAGTGTTAGTAAACAGAGTGAGTAAATAATGCAGACCAGTTTTCACAATGAGGTGTGGAGATGGGGTTCTTTTATCCTGTGGATCCAAGGTGAATTGTGGAGATTATTATGAGCACCAACATCTGACAGCCTAATAGTTTCACTTCCATCCCATCTTTTTTATTTTCTTTTCCAGATTTATTATCATCGATATGATCATCTTCACCTGACAGAAGAACTGATTCAGGTACAGACGCCGTTGCATCTGCGCTGAAGCTGGGGGATGGAGCTAGTCTCTCGGCATCTTTTATTTTTTTAGGGGAGCTTTCAAGCTAATTGACAGTAAGCAGCATCGTCCCCCAGGCATGAGTGCGTTGAAATGAAACAGGAGCTGCAGCTGACCGATGCTAATCACTGGCAGAAAGGGCGAGTGGCACTATGGAAAATGAAGAGCGTCTTGTTTCCTGTGAACTGAAAAGGAAGAGCTCCGCGTATTTATTGTTCCTTCCACACATGAAGATGGTACAAAGTTAGTTATAAATAATAAATCCAACTGTAGAAAGGATGAGCTCTACGTTATGTTATTGTGCATTAAAAACCTTTATGAGTGTGGCAAGAGAAACATATACCAACAGCTGCTAAATTCAGAATCGTGGAACAGTATCTTATTTTAATATAAGCAAAGAACAGTACAGTCTATCGCGCAGGGGATTTCCCGCTATATAAAAATATCTTAAATCTACATGAGATTTTACTCATGATTTCAAAGCATTTATGAAAACCTGTTTTCTTTATTTGAATATCTTTCAACCAATCCTCCAGCCATGCCACTTACAACAGAGATGATGCTTTCTAGAGTAGATTTCCTGAGGCAGGGTTTTCCTTTCCTTTCCCTCCCTCCCTCCCTCCCTTATTTCCTTCCTTCCTTCCTTCCTTCCTTCCTTCCTTCCTTCCTTCCTTCTTTCCTTCCTTCCTTCTTTTTCTTCTTTTCTTTCTTCTATAACAGCTAGCTCAGAGACTGGCACTTTGTGTTGAGTGTCTGTTGAATGTGGAAGGTGAATTCTTTTCTGGCAGAGGAGGGGGAGACGTCATAAACCTCTAGAAGGCAGACCCAGAAGATCCAGCCATGCTGAGATCTTGTTACCCAACAGTCTGTGATGGATTTGTGTCTCGGGTGACTTCATTCAAGTGATACCTAGGACAAGAAAGCCAGCCAACATTATAAGGAGAACTAGAAATTAAGATAGGTAACTTCAAGTTCTGAACCCCAGAGCAGAAGGTAATCAATCACCTTACAGACATCTACAGAGCAAGCAATGAAAACAAACGACACCCTAGTGGTCTTGTATTACTTGGAGGAAAGCTACCCAAGATCTAATTGCAGTGCATTTGACAACTGACCACACACAGATCTAATGCACGGGCTTGCCCAGAGCTCAGGCATCGGAAGCTGGGGGTGATTTCTTTTTCCTCCCTAAGCATGGCCCTTCCTTGATATGCTCTTGGCTGTGAGCTCAGATGCAGATTTTTAAACCGATTACAAGGTGAGATTTTGCTCCATAAGATGTACCTGACCATAAGTGGCACCTAGGGTTTAAAGGAGGAAAATAAGAAAAAAAATACTTTGAACCAAATGGTGTATTAAAATATGTAATAAAATATATCACAATAATATTTCAACAATGTAAACTCAACAGCAGTATTAACAACCATTAGCACTGTTATTAACAAATGAGAGGAGACTTTAATGTTCAAGTACTCTTCTAGTTGTCAGGGAACCCGCAGCAGCTAAAAAAATGAACATTTGCTCTATAAAAGAGACAGGCATTTCTCCCTACACTTTTAGAGGTAAAAGTGCGTCTTATGAAAGCAAAAATATGATATTTTACAGTGATCCATAAGCACTGCTAGAACTACTGTTTGCCCCAGCATTTGGGGAGTGAGTAGCTGTGATTGGAAAGAAACAGACACCAAACTTAAGCTGCAAATTTTATTGCACAATAGACCAGCAGTAAATAGGCCACACCAATAATAAAGACAAAACCACAGATTTAAAGCAGGCAGGAGAAGGCGGAAATACTCTTGCTGCAATTGCTTTGACTACACAACTTCTCCAAGTGACAGGGATTTTGCCCACAGAGTCACTAATGAAGACATGGCTGGAGTCTTCCCGGAGTTTGTTTATCCAGCTGCACAAGAGCCTGTTTGACAGTAACTGGAGTTTTAAAAATTCTGAAATACCAAAGCCAAATTCTGAGCAGAGAAGTTTCCCCAGAAGTGCACTAAAGCCTTGGATTCATAAATGGGCAGCTTTATTGCTACCACATCTGCTTATCTACAGTTTTGCTCTTACTGGGAAAGACAATTTTAATCAAAGTGACACTTACAAGGGACGTAGAAGAGGAGGCTGTTCCTCTGTCCCTTCCCCCTCTTACACCTTACACCTGGTTCTCAGCACTGAGGCCATTTGCCACTCAGGAAACATTATGAAAGGTCTGGAGACATTTTTGATTGTCACAACTTGGGATGCGGAACTGGCTGGCGTGAAGCGGGTAAAGGCCAAGGGATGTTGCTAAACATCCTCCGGCCCCCACCTCGCCCCTCACTCCCAAACAAAGAATTATCCAGCCCAGGAGGTCAATACTGCTGAGTTTGAGAAATCCCACCCTAGCCCACTGATTCCAAAAACGAAGGATGTGCACATCGCTGGTAATTTAAAAAAATCAAGTCCTGAATTACCCTCGGGCTTCCGGCGCCACTTCCCAGCTAGCTCCCGAGCAGCTCTTACTCACCCGTTCACCCACGGCGTGCTGTTGCTTACCAGACTGTGCGTCCCTCTCTCTTCGCCCGGCCAAAGACACTCCCCACACCAGCTATTCTGCCTCCTTTGGGAGCCTGGGCGAGGCCACCGGGCAACACTGGCATAAGTCAGTCATTACAAAGCAGTACGGGGAAGGAGTGCCTTTCTGATGATCAGAAAACCCCTTCTGATATAAAAGAAAGCTTACCCCTTCACCCATACGTGCGCCCCGCACCCCCAACTACTTTTATTATCTGAATTTCTTCCTGTAGTGCAGTGCTTTTCAAATTGAAAATTTTGGACCACCAGTATCAGGAGGTCCAGGATTTTGTTAAAAATACCAGTTTCTCAAATGGATTCCAGCTCTCGGTGCGTGTGACCTGTAACTGGCGCCTTGAACAGGTCCCGCAGGTGTGCCCCACATCAGACAGTCACTGTTATAGGGCAAGGATTCTCGTTCTTTTCTGTACAGCACCTGGGGTATGTCTCTGAGGGACTATTTGGAGATGTGACAGAAACGTCCTGGGGCTAAGGAGTTGGTGTTTCAGAATTACCCAGAGACATGCAGAGAGCTACTTTGCAGCTAATTTCATTATTTTCCATGCTAATTGTTTACTCACACATGAGAGAGTGAGAAAAACAGGATTTATAAGACACAGAGGAGAGAAAAGTTGAGACTGGGTGCAGTGGAACTTGTCTTACACATTTTGGGGGTAAATGGGGTAAGTAGACCATAACAGAGGTGTGTGTCTTGGATCCCTAAGGGGCCAATGCCCGATTCTGTATGAATTCCCCAGAAAACAGCGATAGCTGAGCTGTGGAGCAGAGGTGATAGGCTGTCTTCATTCGGTGTCAGTCAAGATCCCGCCCAGGGGCTGTCACCTTACTGAGATTCAGCCCCTGCCCTGTTCTTCAGTAGCAGTCCTCACTGGAGAGCCCTTGGGGAGTGGGCTTCCGCCCTCCGCCCAGTCCAGCCCTGGGCACTTCCTTCCCTGCTTCCTGCTTCTCTTGCCCTGAGGATCAGCTGTAATGGATCCTTCGTGGGGATATGACAAAATGTGGCAAACCCTCAGCACAGGTTAATAGTGCCTTGATTCTACCATCAGGCAAAAATAAAGCATCCTTTTTGGACTCTAAATTCAGAGTCTCAGGAGAGAAACAATGATGGCGTAGCATGGCCAAGGTTCCATCGTGATTCACGCAGGGATAGAAGGCAGTTTGGGGTCCAGTAGTTCAAACGATGCTACAGGGCCAGCCATGGGGGAGTTGGGGGTACTAGTCATCATAAGAGAACAGAGCTGGCTGGTACCTAGTGTATCTGCTGTGCAGTGACACGCCAGAGGACTGTGCTCCCCGAGAGGCATACGACAAGCCGTGCATTGGGTGGTGGGTAGTTGAGCTGGTGGAGGTTGAGTTTGGGGTAGGACAGTGGAAGGGAAGGAGGGAGGTTGTACGTCATTCCAAAATGCTGAGTGTTGTAGGATGCATGCTGATGCCTTTGGTAGAATTTATTCAATTTACCTGATTATAAGGATCACCTAGATGTGCTCGTTAAAAGCGATGTTAGACTTAAGACGCTACCTGAGAATTGACCAAGGTAGGATGGGCAGGGGGACACAAGGAATTTATATTTTTAAATGTCATTTTGATCAACCAAAATTGGCCAACTGCCCTTAGAGAGATAACCTTTCTAACATGTTGCCAGCAGCTTTTACAATAAAACATACATTAGTTTCAGATCCAGAAAGAGAGTTTGATGTCAGTGGGGGGGTGGGGGGGTGATGTTACAGAGCTGTGCTGTCCTGTATTATAGCCACGTACGGCAAGTGAAAATAGAATAAAATTAAAATTCAGTTTTCTAATTCCACTATCCAGATTTCTAGTGTTCAGCAGTCTCTAGTGATCAGTGGCCGTAATATTTAACAGCACAAATATAAAGCTCCCCTAATGTGGCAGAAAGTTCTGCTGGGTAACATTGTAGAAGAAGCTTGTCAAAGAGGGAGAAACATGCTACAACAGTCATCACAGCAGCCCTCAGTCATGAGCGTATGCAGAGTGGGTAGGTGATTATCATTCATGATGATGTTGAAGTACTAATGCTGATGATGATAACTGACACTTACTGAGCGTATATTAGATGTAAATACACCAGACAACCTACCCGCATACTAACCATGGTACCACACTCTCTCACTAGCTACTGCATGTGGGAGGAATCAGCCAGTTGACCTTTGTCATGTGGAATCTAGGGCCCCATGTGGCCAGATAGTCTGAGTGTGTGTGTGTGTGTGTGTGTGTGTGTGCCCAGAAGTCTGGATTCTTTTTGTGTGTGAAATAACTTGATTTTTTTAATTAGCTTAATTTTTTTTAAAAAAACACTGAAACACTGTAAAGTCAAAAAAAATTAATGAATGGGACTACATCAGACTAAGAAGTTTTTGCTCAGCAAGAGAAACTGATAACAAAATAAACAGAAAGCCAACTAAATGGGAAATGATATTTTCAAACAACAGCTCAGATAAGGGCCTAATATCCAAAATATACAAAGAACTCATAAAAATCAACAACAAACAAACAAACTGGATTTTTTATTGGATTATAAAAAAATGGGAAGAGGACATGAACAGACACTTCTCCCAGGAGGAAGTACAAATGGCCAACAGATATATGAAAAGATGCTCATCTTCTTTAGTTATTAGAGAAATACAAATCAAAACTGCAATGAGATACCACCTCACACCTGTTCGATTAGCTGTAATTAACAAGACAGGTAATAGCAAATGTTGGAGAGGCTGTGGAGAAAAAGGAACCCTCATCCACTGTTGGTGGGAATGTAAAGTAGTACAACCATTATGGAAGAAAGTATGGTGGTTCCTCAAAAAACTGAAAATAGAACTACCTTATGACCCAGCAATCCCTCTACTGGGTATATACCCCCAAAACTCAAAAACATTGATACGTAAAGACACATGCAGCCCCATGTTCATTGCAGCATTGTTCACAGTGGCCAGGACATGGAAACAACCAAAAAGCCCGTCAATAGATGACTGGATAAAGAAGATGTGGCACATATACACTACGGAATACTACTCAGCCATAAGAAATGATGACATCGGATCATTTACAGCAAAATGGTGGGATCTTGATAACATTATACGAAGTGAAATAAGTAAATCAGAAAAAAACAGGAACTGCATTATTCCATACATAGATGGGACATAAAAGTGAAACTAAGAGACATTGATAAGAGTGTGGTGGTTACAGGGGGAGGGGGGAAAGGGAGAGGGAAAGGGGGAGGGGGAGGGGCACAAAGAAAACTAGATAGAAGGTGACAGAGGACAATCTGACTTTGGGTGATGGGTATGCAACAAATTGAAAGACAAGATAACCTGGACATGTTATCTTTGAATATATGTATCCTGATTTATTGATATCGCCCCATTAAAAAAATAAAATTAAAAAAAAAACCCCCAAAAAAAACCCACTGTAAAGTCAAAATAAAATATGTTTGTGAGATGGACTCAGTTCATAAATGATGAGATTTTTCACTTTTGATTTAGAAGCTAGATGTACTGAGAATTAATTTCCTGATTTTACTTTCATCCAACTCTGGCCCCAGGAATTCCACTTCCATTTTAATGTCGGAGACAGAAGTACCATTTTTTCTTGTCTTAAGTTGTCTACTCCTATAACCCCTCTCAGTCTGGGGTAGTCAAAGACTGGTTATGTCTTCCAACAATGATATTTATATCTGCAGAAATGTGTTAAACTTTATTTTTTTCCTTTATTCAATAAAGACTCAGGGCTCACTAATACACTGTGCCAGGTGGTTTGGGAAACCCCCATGGGGAAAAAATGCCTGGCCAAACGGAGCTTGTCTAATGTTACAGACAGAAAAAGCATAATAAAAAGACAGAATAGGTATGAATTATTAATTCATTTGTTTTCTGTATTTTAATCATTCCTTGATGAGATATAATTGTCTTTGAAGGAGCTTCTATCTCTTTCTATAATTTTCAAAAGCACATTTACACCAATGAGGATGAGAGATTGGTTATGACTCAGGAACTGGGAAAGTGGAAAAGTGGATGTAAAGTTAAATGTTGTCAGAAGTCTCTAGGCTAATGGCTCCCAAAGTGTATGCCAGGGTGCACTGGTGCGCCCTAGAAGATTTCCAGGTGCGCCCTATGGTATTCCAGAGAAATATGTGCCTGGTAGGGACCAAAATACCTACAGGGTATTTGGAGTTTAGATTTTGGGGGGACAGAAGGGTAGGGAATTGGCTATAAGCTGACAGTCTGCCCCCCCACTTGCCTGATTAGGTTGTAAAAGGCTGTTAAGCTGTGGTGCTGGATTGTTTACATTACCCCCCATGTTCCCTGGAAAGACTGGAGGCAAGTTTCTTCTATCCTTTGTTTGGTGTAAAGTTAAGATGATATGTATGGTGGGGATTTTCTGCATTCAACACAATTAAGAGTAAAAAGAGAAGAATTCTTCAATGTATTGACGAGGCAATGAGAGTTTGCCTTTCAAATATATGCCCAAACCTTGAAGAAATCGCTAGGACACATCAGGCTCATGTTTCTCATAAAAACAAAAAGAAAAAAACATATTTGTGCTAGGACCTCCCTAATTTACTAAATCTTACTAAGATGTATCTATATATATAAAAAGATAACTTTTTCGTCATTTTTTTAACCCCTCTTTTTTATGAATTCTAAAAAGCATAACTCAAAAAATGTAACATAAAAATGTTTTTTAATGTCAGAATAAATGAAATTTTGCCGTATTTATTTTGTTTCATTACCATAAAAGCATACTTAGGCTTTATACTTTTTTCTTTAATATTTAACTTAATTATTATAACATATTTCTCAGAAATTTGTATATAGTGCACCTACAATTATTTGTAGAATTTTAAATGCACCTCGAATTCAAAAAAGTTTGAGAACCACTGCTCTAGGATGTTGGCATTTCTCCAGAGCTCCACCGCTTCTGCTGAAAGCCAGGAGCCAGCCAGGCTCGGAGCAGAAAGGACTCCTGGAACCTCTCTCTGTCCTGTGTCCAGACTTTCCAGCCCGGCTGGCCAGGGACTTCCTATAGACAATGAGGGACTTCAGGAACCACAACTGTGGTCCTTCAGCTATTTGTCTGGGGACTGTTGAGGACACAACAGAGCTGTTGTCCCCGTGGCTGGACACAGAGCACACCACTGAAGATTTCGAGTGAACAAACAGTCCCTGTTATTGGCACATGCCTCACCCTGGGCCAGAGCTTTCTACGAGAGGAGTCAGCTGGATCCAAAATGCAGGATAAAAATCTCTCTTTGGTAATTCTTTTAAAAATAATAAATAGAAAATAAATGGACAGAGCCATGTTTTCCAAAAGTCCTTGCTCATGAGGATCACCAGGGAGACTTGGTTCCCTCTCCCGGAGCCGCGGATGCAAGGGCTGGGAGGACGTCAGTGACTTGGGGTTCTTGGCAGGTATGTCAAGTGATGGTTATCACCGGGAAGTTTAGGAAACACCCGAGCAGAAGGAGAAAGGGTGATTGTCTCCCGTAATGGCACCCAGTGTGTGTCAGCTGTCCCAGGCTTGCCGTTACGTGCCTACACTGTCAAGGGAGATGGTCCTGAGTTCGAATCCAAGCTCTGAGGCTGTATTGTAAGTTGCTGTGAGACATGGGGCCAGTTACGTCGCCTTTCTAAATGTAGATGTCTTGTGGCTAAAAATGAGGTTGCAGTATAACTAGTTGCACAGGGAACTCGGGGAGTTCAAATGGCAAGAGGCAGGAAAACCCTCAGTGCATAACTTCAGGGATTCTTGGCGGAGGCTCTTTTTAGTTAAAAAGGCAACTTTATGTCCTTTGTCCCCTTTAATTCTTTGAAAATCCCACGAGTGATATGTAATAGACTCAGTGTTGTGTACTAACATGCCAAGGAGGAGAAATTCAGGACAGAAAACGTCATATCTGAGGACAGGATAACAGAGACAGTGCATGGTGTCCAGCCACCGGCCCCAAGGAGGCTAACAGATTTGTTTCATGCTGCGAGAGACAGATCAGCAGCAGCTGGGACTGGAGCCAGGTTTTGTAGGTAGTCTTCCCAATGCCTTGTTGAGAGCGTAGTTTATCTGTAAGCAAACCAGATGATACATATTTTCGATTTGCTTCTTTTGATATTAAAAGAATTAAGACCTAAGTAACTCTTCCGTGTGCATCTAAAAAGAACAGTTTTATAAGAGATTATCTAGTGCATATGTACACCAAAATTCTTTCAGAAACCTCTTAAAAACATCGCTTTCTGTGTCCGCTGAGAGCCTTTTGAATCAGAATCTTGATACGGCACGAGTATTTGCATTTTTACCAAGTTTTTCAATTAAATTTTGAGAACTAGCTGATAGAACCTTTATTTCTTTGAGATCAGGTACTGTGTATTCTTTTTTTTTTTTTTTGTAGTCTGAGCAGTTCCTGTCAAAATTTTAGGCACACTTTTTATTCAGTTAACTTTTACTGAATTAAAATGTGGTAGACACAAATTATGGTAAAATGTTTTGATTGTATTAAAATATGTGAAGTACATGTATGGATGAACATTTCCAAAGATATCATTTATAAAATTTGAACTGAATTAGAAGTTTAATTCTTTTGCCAGATATATGTGTCTGGAGAATATATATATATATATATATATATATATATATATATATATATATATATACACACACACACACACACACACACACACATGTATATATACATATATATGCACACATATATATGATATATATACATATATATGTGTATTTCATATATAAATATGTATATGATACACACACACACACACATACACACACATATATTAAAGAAGGAGAGATGGGAGAAAATTAGCCTTCAGACTGATGGCATCTGGATAACAGACAGGAGAAAAGCCCGTATTTCATGCCAATTCTGAAGAATGTTAACTTGGATATTAGTTATCTATTGCTGCACAAGGACTTATCCCAAAACTTGGCAACAGAAACAAACGTACCTTTGTTTTCTCTAGCATTTGGTGAGAATTAACAGCTGGGAACAACTAAACAGGCGGAGTCTTGCCAGGGTCTCTTCGGAGGCTATAGCCGAGATGTCTGTGTGTTCACATTACCTTGGTGGAGGTATGGTGAGGCCAGACTCGGATCAAGAAAGGGAACAGAAGAGGTTTATCTCTTTGTGACCTCCAGCTCCCTGGGGAGATGCAGAACACCAGGCAGAGCCACTCAGGGGAGTAACAGGGAGGGTCACAGGGCAGAGCAAGAAAGATTTGTGGGTAAGTACCCTTATTATGGGAAGGAACAGGTAAGGTGGGAAAAAAGGATTAGGATTGGCTGGATTGTCATTTCAGTGAGTCTGGGCAGGGGAGCTGCCCCTTGCTGTCTGGTGCCGGACCCTGCGGTGACTAAAGTGACTATGCGGTGGCCCAGAGTGTGGGAGCCTGGTCGGAGATGGTTTAGATGTGGACTGAGGGGCTGGTCAAGCAGGGGAACTGACCAACCTCCAGCCAGGACCTTGGAACAACAGGTTGTTCGGAGTCAGGAGATAGCTTGGGTCAGCCAGGACCAAAATATAATAAATAAGTAAATGAGGATATTTTTCCTTAGATTTTTGTTAAGATGATGCTGGCCAGAGGAAAGAATACATGTTTAATATATTTTTTATGTATTTTGATCAGTATTATAATTCTTTTTTTTGGTATAAAAAGTCATGGTTGCAGAACACAAAGGTCATTTCTTTTTATAATTTTCACATGTGATCAAAAGGTAAAGTCTAGAAAAACAGTATGGAGTGCCTTTATATTGTAACAGACATTATAAAATGTGTAGGATGGTTTTTATTCCCACGTGAAAGAATCCTTAATAAAAATGCTGCAAATATTAGAAAACAGACTCAGAACATCAAAAAATTAAGTCAACTCTGTTGTCTCTAAAGAAGAGATAAACATTTAGGCTTATTAGCTGCATTTGTTCTCTAATTAATGCTACTTTGACAAGATAACCTGGAAATGTTTTCTTTGAATATATGTACCCTGATTTATTGATGTCACCCCATTAAAATAAAAATTTATTTATAAAAAAAAAAGAAATAAAGTTCAAACTCATGTACATTAGCTTTGATTGATTCCCTTAAAATCAATTTTAATACCATCCTTAATGTCATTTAAAGTCGGCATGTATAGTACTTGCACAGTGATTCACTATTGCTCCCTGTCATTAGTTAGCCCACCATCTAAAGAGATACAAACCAACTTAACAAATATGAAGACCACCACCCACCACCATGTTAACTGGCACAAAGGAAGTTGCCTTGCAACGCAGTAAATTAGACCTAGTCTCTCGTGTTAAGAAAGGCATCCAGATTGTGACTTACTCCCATATTGTGCAAATTTCTCCATAGTGAGATCAAGGGAATGGAGCAGAAGGTCATCTGTGAATTCTAAACTTTGAAATTATTTTTTCACATGCCTCTTGTCTGTAGTCTTCTTTTGGCAACTTACAAATATTCTCTTATTTTTTTGTGGCGGAGTAAACAAAAGTGACCCCCATGAGAACTTTCCACTCACAGACAACTGTGCTGTTCATCACAGAATTCCTGTGTTTCCTTACAAGCAATGCAGTTCTTGAACTGAAAGTAGGTTCTCATACTTTTACCTTTGAACTGTTCTTCTGTTATAAAGTAATTTAAATTTAGGAAGTAAAAAGTTCTTCAAGATATAATTTAACAAGAAAATCTTAGGGAATTAAAAAATGGATCCAAATAATCACTTTCCCCCCCATTCATTTATTTAACATAATTTCTATTATAATTTTCAAAGGCCATTATCTTTGCATTTCAGATTTGTGTTATGAATAGTATTATTCAATGTGCATTTAGTTTGGAGTCATTTTTGCTTCTTAAGTACGTATTATTTTCTAAAGCACAAAACCCAGTAGACTTCAGTAGCCTCAAATATTTCATTCCAGTTTTTTTTTAACATTGCTGTTTAAAATTTTAAAACCCTTTGTGTTCTATAATCAAAAGACTGCAGCAAAGGTAAAAAACACAATTTCCTCATTTTCCACACATGTATGGTTTTTCTATATAAAAGACATGTTACTCTGTAATTTAACCAAGTCACCTGACCTTTATGCTGTTGATTTTATTACATCACTTTGCCCTTAAGAAGATCTAAGAGTTTTGGATATCAGTAAAATTAAATAGATTATAAAAAGTCAAGTGAATTAGGAGCAAATCAAATAATGATTCAGAGACTATTGAGGATAACTTCACCCATCCGTATGTGTTATTTAATTAATCAGAAGTCTTTACTTATAAGATGATCATCTTATTCTGCAACCTTCTAAAATATTTGGAAGCTAAAGGAAACACCTTTATGTAGATAGATGTAGCTTTTAAAGGGTACTTCTGTATAGTTTCACTATCTGGATGGCATTATATGACTATTGTTTTCAAAACTTTGCACAGAAAATAACTTTAAAAAACAGTCTAAAATTAAATTTATAAAATATGAATTATGTAAATGTTATGTTTTTCCTAATTGAAAATAAAATTAACATTCTATACATATTTTGCATTTAATCCATTGTTAAATAATATAAGGATATTTAAAAAATAGTTTTATATCACTGTTTTTTAGAATCTTTTTTTTTTACAAAAAATTTGACCTGTTAAAGTGACCTCAAATGTGAAGACCTTGTGGGTAGGGTAGATGACAAAGTGCAGAAGTACAGGAGCTATTACATGAGCTTCGTAGGAAACTGGGACTTTGTTCCAGGTACCATGAAGATCTGAACTTAAGATACATGGGCAGTTCTGACATTTGTTTACTGGTTTTCTGCCATTGTTATTCTGTGGCTCCTTAAACTAGCAACTAACTCAGTCCCTCTGTAATGGCTCATATGATCTTGAACTCCCCAACCACTGAATTTCATGGAGTCTTTCTGTATGGGAACCCATGTAGTCAGTGCTCTCATGAAAGTCCCACTCTGAACATACTGGCCAGCCGGCTGTCACCAAGTGGACAGAGTTCTATGGTCAAAATATGACTTGTTTGAGAGCCACCTTGAAAAGGGCCTGGATGTGTGGCTTCCTGAATGACTTGGGTCACACACAAGCCAGAGTGCTTCTGCTGATTGCTGATCCTAAAATTTTAGAAGAGGAAGGGACATTGGTGATGATATTATCTAACTCCTGATTTTGTACCGGGGAAGGCATTACTGTTTCACGTGCTGATCCTAGCCTCTCTGTGGAATTCATTCTCCAGGGGTCCCCAAACTTTTTACACAAGAGGCCAGTTCATTGTCCCTCAGACCATTGGAGGGCCACCACATACAGTGCTCCTCTCACTGACCACCAATGAAAGAGGTGCCCCTTCCGGAATTGCAGTGGGGGGCCGGATAAATGGCCTCAGGGGACCACATGTGGCCCGCGGGCCGTAGTTTGGGGACACCTGTAAATGAATATTGTTACAAAGGCTGCCCTTGCAATAGAAAATAGGAAAAGAAATGATAAAACAAACAAACAACAACAAAAGAAAAAGCAGAGAAGTTCAGGAATAATAACAACAGGAGACCTTTAACTAAGCTCTTGTTAGGATGTAAGAAGAACCAGTACATAGATGGTGTAAACAGCATCTCACAGGTAGGCTCTGGCATCAGTGCAGCAACAAAGGGAGGAAGGACCCAGACCCTCAAGCATCCTGGAGTCAGCTCCAGGGCAGCGTGCTCCTGAACAGAGCACTGGATGGCTCATAATGCCATCTCTAGCCTCGCCCTGTTAATGTCATTAAGGGTAATAGAGCTAAGTCTATTATAGGAAATTGTTCCTTTGGAGCTAATTGAGTTATAAGGGAGGTCATGCTAATTATTACAATTTATGAGATTACAGAATCATTGTGAAGCTAGTAATATTTTTTTATAACAGATCTGTTTCTGAGCTAGTCGAATCAATTTTCTGAGGGAGGTTAAAGAAGGCATGGGAAAGAAAACACATCATCATTAGTTGTTGCAGAGCTGTATTTCTTTAGTTTTTGTTTGTGTGTTTAAGTTTTTTTATATAATACCACAACCTTTGTTTGAAAGGAGAAAATAGTGAGCACGTTGGCAATTTTGCATCAACAATGCCAATTTATACTTCTTTTTTATTCCACCTAAATTGACTAGATATTTTTGTATTCTGGGGAAACTTTCTCTGTAACAATATATATTCAAGTCAGATCAGTCCTAACAAAGCGCTAGTGTATGCAGATGTTTAACGTGGTGGCCAAAAGAGGTATAACTGAGACGATTTACAAATATTTTATTGAATGGTAAAGATATTCCAGATAACATGGCAGATTTAGATATATTTTCAGTAGAATTAGAGATTCCCCCAAATGAGCAAGTCCTGGTTACTATCCTGGAAAGAGCCATAGTATATCAAGAAGGAGAAATAATAAACAAATACTTAAAATATGTGGAAATAGTGTTGTATTTTCAAGCTGGACCCAAAGTGCTGAGTTAACTATTACGTTTTGGGATTTAATATAGGTATTACACAGGAGGGAGAAGGATGCAAAGTTAGCTAATACAAACACCAAAATGAAGAGGAGCTTTTCAGCATTTATAAGCATAGTAATAGAATCTACCAAATGATCAATCCATAGATAAGATTCATACTCACTGCTAGAGGAATTTAGAAAACACAGCCCCAAACTGAAAATCATTTCTAAGTAAATAATTTGGGTCAGCCAAAAAAATATAGAGATAAAGGGAAAATAATAAAATGTTATTATTTTGAGGCAGAAAGACATTGACTAATCATGACTTATTTACCCATTCATTTCTTATCTACTTAATGTAGATAAAGTACTGTAGAGACTTCACATATTTTTGTAGGTGAGACAAATAATTAAATGTTCTAAGGTATGAGAATACCTACTCCATAAAATTGTATTATTTTTCAGGCACTTTTCTGGCCAAAATGGACAGGTACAGGCACTATTTTACCAGTGGGCCAGTCAAATATTTTTACCCTCTGATACAGAATCTAAAAGGTTAAATAGTATACATGTCACAAAAAATGTAAATCTAACAAAAGGCCAAATGCAAAGATGACATTTGGTTTTCTCGATGACACTGAAGAGAAGGCATTGATATTGGTCTGTGTAAGGAGCTTTAGACAGGTTGGGAGTGTCCGTACACATGTTTATAATGATGTCAAATTGTGTACTGAAACATATCCTAGGGAATAACAGATAAGGGTATGAGATTAAATACAAATGTCTAATTGCTCTCTCCTGATACTTCATTAAAGTTTTTAGAAACAGAACTATTTTAAAACACGAGATCACAGGACTAGAGAAAAGATAAGGAAAACATGGTTTTGGAATCTGGACAAGAGAGAGATGACTTCTCAAGCTTGAGGAAGCTGTCACTTTGGCAGCGTTGATATTGTTTAAAGGTAAAAATACAGCTGAAGTTTCACAGGGAAAAATAGTACAGTGATACCTCGGTTCTCGAACGCCTTGACTTTCGACCAAATCGGTATTCGACCAGGAAATTCGAGAAAATTTTGTCTTGGAATCCGAACAAATATTTGGAACTCGAACGTCCGAGATTAGCCGAGTTGAGCCGAATGGCGTTCATTCGGCCGAGCGCGCCTTGCCTGCGTCATCAGTGTGAGTCACGCTTTGTCACGCTTTGTGGAGAGAGAGAATCACGTTTTTGTGGAGAGAGTCACGCTTTGTGGTGAGAGTCACGCTTTGTGGTGAGAGTCACGCTTTGTGGTGAGACTCACGCTTTGTGGAGAGACTCACGCTTTGTGCACGCTTTGTACACTGAATTTAACCCTTAGACATGGGTCCAAAGAAAGCCAGAAGTGGTAATGCAGACAAAGGTAAGCGGAAAGCTGTGAGAACAACGATTGAGCTGAAAAAAGAAATCATTGCCAAATATGAACAGGGCACACGTGTTTCAGATCTGTCTGCTGAGTATGGCATGCCAAGATCTACTATCTCAACTTTCCTTAAGAATAAAGCTGTTATAAAGGCTGCCAATGTTGCCAAAGGTGTTACATTGTTAACAAAGCAAAGGCCTCAGATAATGGAGGAAATGGAGAAGCTGCTTCTTATTTTCATTAAAGAAAAAGAGTTAGCAGGTGACAGCATCAATGAAGTCGTTATTTGTGAGAAAGCACCAGTAAATAGGCATATTTTTGGGGCTTGGAACAAATTAATCCAGTTTCCATTATTTCCTATGGGTTTCATTGTTTCGGTTCTCGAACAATTTGGTTCTCGACCGTTCTCCCGGAACGAATTATGTTCGAGAACCGAGGTATCACTGTACTTCAATATTGAAAAGACGCAAACAACATGCTGTATCATTGTGCCAGGGGAAGAAATGACCGTCTGTGTCCTTGTATGAGATTAGTTACCTCCCTCAGCCACAGTTTCCTCAACCATGGGACTAGAGGGAGCCATCAGAAAATAGGCAAGCTAGAACCCAAATAGAGGTGTTTACCAATCATCTTGGCAAAGAGTGCGTATGCTATAAATCAGGGGTTGGGAACCTTTTTGGCTGAGAGAGCCATGAACGCCACATATTTTAAAATGTAATTCCATGAGATCCATACAATATGTTTAACACTAAATACAAGTAAATGTGTGCATTTTATGTAAGACCAACACTTTTAAAGTAAAATAAGTCTCTAAATTATTTTTAATAACATTGTTATGCTGTTGCCAACCAATGATGAATAAAGTTCGTCTTACCATTAATGTGACTTCTGGAGCTGCATGGTTTTGCTGATGGCTTTTAGTCTGGTTGATACGTGGTGAGGTTAAGCTTCATGCAGGCGTTGAGACTTCCATCTGTTAAATGTGATCGTAGGTTGGTCTTAACGTTCTTTAGATGTGAGAAAGACTGCTCACATGCATACATAGAGCCAAACACTGTCAGTACAGCAATACTCACATGCTGCAGTGTGTGGTAATGTGACAGGAAGCGCGTTCCAAGTTTTGACAATCAGCTGATCTGCGAGTTGATTATTTAAGTCTCGGCAACAATAAAGTTGACCACCCAAATGACCAGTGACATCACCTTACCAAGCTACTTGTCACAATCTGAGCACAAAGCGCCTCCTGATGTAGGATGCAGTGAAAACTTAGGATGGGTCTCTTTTCATGTTCACAAAGAAGCGCTACGAATCCTCTGTTTTTCCCCACCATGCACGGAGCACCATCAGTACACACCGAAATAAGTTTATCCATTAGTAGATTTTTTTCTTTAGTGAACTCAGTGAAATACTTGAATAAATCCTCCCCTCTTGTTGTCTCTTTCATAGGCAAAACAGCAAGACTCCTCACGTTGTGTGTGTCACCGACAGCATACCTTGCAATCACGTTGAACTGGGATAAATGACTTACGTCTGTTGACTCATCCATAGCGAGAGAAAAGAATAGTACTGCATTTATGTCCTTCACTTGTGTTGCCTCAATTTGATTTGCCATCATGATGGTACAATCATGATCAGTTCTTGCCGACAGAGACATGTCTTTTATTCGTTTGATTATCTTGCCTTTATCCAAAAAGTCATCAAAAAATTCATTGGCAACAACAAGCATGAATGTTTTGGCATACTCCCCATCTGTGAATAGCTTTCTGTTTCTCACAATTGCTAAAGCACCAACAAAGCTAGCCAAATTCCAGTCACCTTGTTGGGTCCAAACACAGAGTTGCTGCTGACTAGCTTACACTCTGCACAGTAGTCCTTGACATGCTTTCTTCCTGCTGTCCCCCACTGGAATGCAAATGTAGTATGCATGTGTCGAAGTGCCACTTTATATTTGACCGTTTCATCAATGCAATTTTATCGTTGCATATTAGACACACTACAGAACCTGCTCTCTTTACAAAGGCGAATTTCTCTGTCCATTCCTGCTGAAAAATACAATACTCCTCATCTTTTTTTCTTTTAGCCATCTTCTTCGTCAAAAGGGTTTCTGCAATTAGCTAGCTGACTACTTGATTAAAAGGAGGGAAGTTTACTTTCTGACCTCACAACGACCCGTGTACGTTACACATTATCCAATAAAAATTTGATGTTGTCCCGGAGGACAGCTGTGATTGGCTCCAACCACCCGCAGCCATGAACATGAGTGGTAGAAAATGAATGGATTGTAATACATGAGAATATTTTATATTTTTAACATTATTTTTTTATTAAAGATTTGTCTGCAAGCCAGATGCAGCCATTAAAAGGGCCACATCTGGCCTGTGAGCAATAGGTTCCCGACCCCTGCTGTAAATGTTAGTTCTTTTATCTGACCCCTTAGGATTGATCGATTAATAGCTGATACCTCTCTTACAGTATATCAATTGACATGCATGCTCAGTCATTCGTGACAAGTGTCCTTTCTACGTGGGGGTGTCAGTTGGAAGTACTACAGTCTATCCCAGCAGGGTTAGAAAGGGAGTCTTTTTTTTTTTCGTGACAGAGTTAGAAGGAGCACATGAGTCTAAAAGAACAGGAGATGTATTGTTTCCTCCAACCATATGAAAAAGGGAAGAGACTACGGATACTCAAGTCCGGTTTTCCTGTCCATGAACTGTCATTTTTGGTAAGGCACCTACTTCACAGGCCCTTAGTTTCCTATTCTGTGAAGGGAAAAGTGTGGATCATCTGACACCAAAGTCCCTGTCAGTTTTATAAAATTATATATGAGTAACAACAAAGATAAGTTTCTTTGTAGTTACTTAGACCGACTTCTTAGCATGTGAAGGTATAATGTAAGTCTTATATTTGCTTTGTATTCTTTAAAATCTGATTTGGCTTTATGAGATTTAAAAAATCTAATTTACACAATGTAGCTCAGAAGTAGGTAATCCATCTGTTATTCTGAACTAGCCTGAATTTTTAAAAAATGTCCTCATTTTTCCTACTTTTTATATAGAGGACTATCACCTTATGGTCACTTTGTAATGATTTTGGGGTGGGGTTTCTTGCACAGAGAAATCATTAGAAATATGATGGAAGTTACTGTTCTTTCCTCATGCATTCAAGTGTTTTAAGAGTAACTCCCCAATATTGACCCTGCTTCCACATTGGAGGACAGCCTTGCTTTCTTCTTCATCAAGAACTTTAAGTTCTTGCTTGACCACTTTTAAAACATTTTCAGGCCCTGGCCAGATAGCTCAGTTGGTTAGAACATCTTCCCAATATGCCAAGGTTGTGGGCTTGATCCCCAGTAAAGGCACATACAAGAATCAACCAACAAATGCATAAATAAGTGGAACAAGAAGGTGATGTCTTTCTCTCCCTTCCTCTCTTCCTCCTTCTCTCTCCATCTCTCTCCTTTCTTCTCTCTTTCTGAAATAATAATAATAATAATAATAATAATAATAATAATAAATCACTGCCTGCATCTGCCTTCATCTTTATATCCTTTCCTTTGGTCCAAGACCATCTTCCTTTCAGGATAAGCCATTATCTGTGCCCTTGCTCACTCACATTTCCCATGGGACTTCATTAATTACCTGCTCTCTCTAATATCATAGTAATGAGTTTGTTAAGAGCCAGGTTCAAAGTCAGCCTCCACCATTACAAGCTATGCGCACTCGGGCACATTACTTAAAGGCCTGTGCTTCTGTTTCCTTAGCTGTGGAATATGATAAAAATACAACTTCCTTAATACAGTATTTGGTCAGCATTAAATGAGACACTTGGAAAGTACTTGGAAGGAGGCCTCAATGATTATTGGCTATTATTTTATCTTTGACCTCTCCCTCCTTATAGATCTGTAAACTGGACATGTAAGCATGAAGTCTCTTCTGCCATTAAAGTTGTGACATTGCTTTGTGTTTTCTATTGAGATCCTTCCTGAATTGCTCCTTTCATCCTAAGTTTATGAAATGTTGACATCGCTGGCTTTGTGATAGATTTATTACAAAGACCTACTGATTTTACTGCCCGTTTCTAAAACAATTCCCCTCCTCTCTCAGTCAGCACCCAAATACATGCTTTTATTAGCTCTCAACTGTTTGAAGCCAAGAGCCTCATACCTGCTTTGGAATAAAAGTACAATTTCATCCTAAAGGAATATATAATTTAGTAAAGGAAATAAAGAGTTATAAGAAAATGAAAATATGGCCAAACACATCTACAATGTTATTTTTTTAAAAAAAAGAAATAGAAGTCTTGATGACTTTCTATTACTAGATAATTTGGAAAAATAAATATGATGTCAGATTCAAATGCTGTGAAATATCCCATCTTACTTGTTTACTTAATGAGTCAGGTGGCAAACATGGTCCGAGAGTACTCTTCTTTGGGGGACACAGCATCCAAACAATTTAAAGCAATTTGTCCTAAGAACTTATTTTTATGCTATTTTTCTACATTCCAAAATGTTTATTTAATTAACAAACCATTTATTTGGTAACAAAAATATGCTTACTTTTATGACTCTTTGCCAGAGCATCTCGTGGAGAATACAAAGCATATTAATCAGAGAAGATTAACAGGTTCATAAATTATAGTTTGATGAATAGTTCTGTTGTAAAGAATAATTTTAATCTACATTAAAGAGAAAATGCTGCATTTTTATAATATGAATGGTGGCGTGAAGGTCAGAGGTATATTCAGTCTGTGAAACCTTACACTTCATTTAAATGTCTTTTTAGAATCATCCTGCTATTTCTATTTTATTGGGTCACAAAAAAACCTCCTAAAATTAGTGTTCTATACTCACTACCTCTGCTTTCCCCACCCATGCATTAAACCTTCGAAATATAAATTTATCTTCCGACACTTTAGTAAAATGGCTCCGTTGAAGTAAATTAAGTCATTGAAATTCTCCTCCCTTTCTTGGGTAATCCGAGGCTACTTCTCCCGTTCTTGTCTTGTCTACCCTCCTATTACTTTTTAACTTTGCTTTATTTTCTTTCCTATGGACTCAAAATCAATGTCAAAGAGATGATTAACCAATTCCATGTTAACGCAAAACTCAACATTGCTAAAATGTAATTCACCACACAGCCTACCACCTGCCATATATTTCTAATTTTTCAGTAAAGGAGTTTATTTAAATCCTGGAACTGCACTCCACCGCAAAGCGGATGTGAAATGATTAAATAATAAGCCCCCAGTAGCTCCAGGGGAGGAAGAAGCGGGCAGTGAACCATCTGCAGATGTAGGAAGTCACCTGGGGCACGGGGACTCGGCTCCGTGCTGAGCCAAGGTCAGGCCCGTTTAGAAAGCTGTTCCCGACAAAAATAAGTAAATAACATCCCCCCACCAGGAAGTATCCCTCGAGGACAATTCTGAAGGCACTGAAGTGAGGACAAGAAGCGGTGTGAGGACGCAGATTGAGGTGTTCAGGGCGTGAGGGTCCCACTTCCCAGCACTGGAAACGGAGAACTCCAGCTGCTGAAAGCACAGTGAGCAGGCGTCTCCCCCACGCGGAGATGGGGAGACTGCTCAGTCATTCGTGACAAGTGTCCTTTCTACGTGGGGGTGTCAGTTGGAAGTACTACAGTCTATCCCAGCAGGGTTAGACAGGGAGTCTTTTTTTTTTTTCTTTTTTCGTGACAGAGACAGAGAGAGTCAGAGAGGGATAGATAGGGACAGACAGACAGGAAGGGAGAGAGATGAGAAGCATCAATTCTTCCTTGCAGCATCTTAGTTGTTCATTGATTGCTTTCTCCTATGTGCCTTGACCGTGGGCCTTCAGCAGACCGAGTGAACCCTTGCTCGAGCCAGCGACCTTGGATCCAAGCTGGTGAGCTTTGCTCAAGCTGGCGACCTCAGAGTCTCTAACCTGGGTCCTCCGCATCCCAGTCCGACGCTCTATCCACTGCTCCACCGCCTGGTCAGGCAGAAAGAGAGTCTTTATTGAAGGGAACTTACAGAATTTCCCGGAGAGGCAAAGAACCAGGCGTGGTGCCTCTCGGTCAGGAACAATGGAACCGGGAACAACGCCCAACCATGTCGTGAGACTGTTCTACTCAACTCACTTGGCGTTGACAAGACTGCAGACGGGACACTTGAAGTCCGGCTGTGGTGGACTTCACTTTCGCACCACGTGTCCGCCCAAAGACCAGCCCACCTGTCTGTGGCCGTCGCTCCGTGCTGCCCCTCCCACACCCGGTCCCCACTGCGGTGCATCTAACTGGGAGAACCCGGGGAACGTGCCCTCTCATTACCAATCAGGAAGAGAGGAAATTCATATTTGGATGTCTAGCTTAGGAAGACGGGATGCACAGTTTATTCAAATGTTGAGGGGAGGTTTAAAAAATGCTGGACAGTCAAACATAACAGATGGCCACCTAGTTCCTGACACAAGGATATGGCCACTTCTGTGAAAGGTGTCCAAACAGGGGCACCAAGTGGCAAGAAGGCAACCTAGATGTGAGTGATGACAGAAGTCAAGATAATCTAGCCTCCTCATCCCCAGATTTTAGTGCACATCCAAACTACCTGCAGGGCTGATTAAAGCACATATTACTCAGCCCCATCCCATAGTTGTTGATTCAGAAGGCCTTGGAGACAACGGGAGATTCTACAGTTCTATCAGATTTCCAGGAGACTTTGACCATGATAACCCCAGGGCCACACTCTGAGAACCACTGGACTTCCTTCAAAACAGCTGGTTAAACTTTTTGGCAAAGTCAGTCTTGATGTTGAATTGAAAAGTCAGTAGTCTGACCTGTGGTGGCGCAGTGGATAAAGCATTGACCTGGAACGCTGAGGTCGCCGGATCGAAACCCTGCACTTTCCTGGTCAAGGCACATATGGGAGTTGATGCTTCCTGCTCATCCCCCTGTTCTCTCTCTCTCTGTCTCTTCTTTTTTTTTTTTTTTTTTTTTTCTAATTCTGAAGCTGGAAACGGGGAGAGAAGACAGTCAGACAGACTCCCGCATGCGCCCGACCGGGATCCACCCGGCACGCCCACCAGGGGCGACGCTCTGCCCACCAGGGGGCGATGCTCTGCCCCTCCGGGGCGTCGCTCTGCCGCGACCAGAGCCACTCTAGCGCCTGGGGCAGAGGCCAAGGAGCCATCCCCAGCACCTGGGCCATCTTTGCTCCAATGGAGCCTTGGCTGCGGGAGGGGAAGAGAGAGACAGAGAGGAAAGAGGGGGTGGGGTGGAGAAGCAAATGGGCGCTTCTCCTATGTGCCCTGGCCGGGAATCGAACCCGGGTCCCCCGCACGCCAGGCTGACGCTCTACCGCTGAGCCAACTGGCCAGGGCCTGTGTCTCTGTCTCTGTCTCTGTCTCTCTCTCTCTCTCTCTCTCTCCCCTCTCTAAAATGAATAAATAAATAAAAAGAAAAAAATTATAAAAAAAAGAAAAGTCAGTAGCAAAAGCACAATATCAACACAATGACAAATTTTATAATATGTAAATAAAGACACTTAAAATTAACTGTGTATTCTTAAAAAGATAATACCTTACGAGCACTTTGGGGTTTATAGAAAGCTGAGAGGAAGGTCGAGAGATTTCCCATATACCCACTACCACATATATGTGCAGCCTTCTCCACTATTAACAGCTCTTACCAGGGTGGCTCAGTTTTTACTACTGATAAGCCTACATTGATTTATCATCATCACCCAAGTCCATAGTTCACCATAGAGTTTCCTGTTGGTGTTGTCTTTCTTTGGGTTTGGACAAATGTGTGATGACATGCATCTGTCATTGCAGTGTCAGATAGACTAGTTCCACTATTCTAAATTTTTTTCTCTGGGCTCTATCCCTTCATTCTCCTCCCAACCCCACCTCAGAAACCAGGGGTGGGGGGTTACTCTTTCCATGGATTTTTGCCTTTTCTAGAACGTCATATTGGAATGACACAGCATGTAGCCTCTTTTGAACATCTTTTTCACTTAGTAATATGCATTTAAGATTCCTCTGTGTCTTTTCATGGTTTGATAGCTCATCTCTTTTTAGTGCTAAATGATGTTCCACCATCTGAATGTGCCACCGTTTATTTATCCATTCACCTGCTGACATTACATCTCAGTCACTTCCAAGTTTTGGCAGTTTTGAGTAAATCTTCTGTAAAACCTATGTGCAGGTTTTTGTGTGGACATAGGTTTTCAATTCCTTTGAGTAAATACCAAGGAATGCAATCCCTAGACAATGTGGTGAGAGCATGTTTAGTTGTGTAAGAAACTGCCAAATTTCCAGGTGGCTGGATCATTTTACATTCCCACCAGCAATGAGTGAGAATTCTTATTCCAACATTCCAGATTTTGGCCATTCTATTCAGGTGTGTTAAATGTATCCTGCTGTTTAAATTTGATTTTACTTAATGAAATATGATATAAATAATGTATTATTTTCTCAACTAACATGTTGTTATCTATGTGAACTTTGGAGTTATTTCTTTCAAGGAATGCCAAAGGTATATACCTGGACCAGGTATGCCCATCCTCACCGTAGCTCTCAGAATTCACAAGAGCAGACCAGGTAGAGATTTCAGTATAAAACTTTGAAATGATTTTATTTACTGCAGGTTTTAGTAATGCATAAGAAAGAAATTGGAGCCAATACGCAAGTGTTAGTTTTACAGAATTTATGAATTTTGGAAACCATGTTATTGGGAGAGCAAAATATTTAAAGGCAAAGTACTAGATGGAAATGAATATGCTCTATTTTTTGTTTTCTATTTCATAAATAAAAGATCATATATCTATATATCTGAGTTTCCCTAATGACAATGAAATATTTCTATTGACATACAGTTTGCCTAATGTATACAGAAATCTCTGTCAAGAGATTTAAACTTGGATTGATATAACAGAAAATATCCTCAATAGTTAACTATCATCTTTATTATTTTTCTTTCCTCTAGCTTATGTAGTTGTTCAGAAAGAAAAAATAATAACATTAAAGGCAAGATCGTTGCCTATGTTGATTGGCATTGTCACATATTATTATAACTGCCCTTTCTATGCTCCAAACAGTACTAAAACTTCAAGGTCACATATGACTTTATGCCAATGAATATAATATTTCCTGTTTTTACACAGACATATTTTTCTGCCTTTAGTTTCTCTTGAGTTGAGTGCAGTTGTTTCAAAGCCTAAAAATCTGCCATTTTTAAAATTTTGTTGTGCAAATTTTGCAGTCTAAAAGTGATTCTGTTAGCAAGTTTGAGAGAAAAATGCTATTTCTTAAAGCCCAGAATTCTTGATAAAATATGGTTCTGCTGGATACAGTTGAGTTTTCAATAAGGCATGTAGGCATAGTAAATTATGCTTTTATATTACCTGTAATGCTGAATTTCTGCACCTTAAAATAATGGTTATCCCCTGGTGATAATTACACAACAGATGGTTCTTCCTGAAGCGGAACAGCACATATCATGCAATTTAACCATGAAGAAAATGAAGATGGGAATTATAAAAATAAATGGAGATAGGCATCTGATTAAGTGACAGAGCATTGCAAAGTGATGAGTCAGACACAAAATAACACTCACTTTCCCTCATAAATTTGGTTGATTTTTATAGCAACATCATCAGTGAGGATTTCAATAAACCCATTCTGGTTGTGTCTCTCTTCACATGTGATGTATACTTGTGAAAATCAAATATTTTGTCTAAATCTGCTTTTGCCAGTTTTCAAAATATGATCCTAGCTCTTTTAGGTCACTGAAGCATGAAAAATACCTTTTTGATGGAGGAGACTCAAAAAGATCTTCGTTTATCTGAAAACATCAAATGCCCTCTTTGTAACAGCTTTATTGAGATATAATCCATATACCATATGACTTTACCATTTAAAGTATCCAATTTGGTAGTTTTTCTATTCCCAGTGTTGTGCAACTGTCACTACTGTCTAACATTTCAGCACCCCGAAAGGACATTTGTGCATAGGTCCTCACTCCTCATGCCCCATGACCATTCGACTCTTCTCCTGTCCCAGATGTAGACAAGCCTATTTTAGGTATGCGTACTTTATACTCTACATAAATGCAGTCATACAATATGTGCTGTTTTTAAACTAACTTCTTTCACTCGGCGTGATATTTTCAGCCTTTATCCACATTATAGCATGCATCGATGCCTCATCAGTTTTTATAGCTGAATAATTCTCCATTGTATGGATAAACCCACATTTGTGTATCTATGTGTTTAGTTGATGGACAGTTTTGGCTACTATGAATAGCACTCCTATGTACATTAGTATACAAACATTTGTGTGGACATAGTTTTCATTACTTTTGGGGACAAAGGCTAGGGATAGAACTGCTGAATCTTATGGTAACTCTATTTAAACATTTTGAGGAAATGCCATTTTTTTTTCAAGGCCTCTGCACCATTTTATTTTCTCACCAGAAATGTATGAAGGTTTCAGTTTCTCCATATCCTTGCTAACACTTATTCTTGACTACTTTTGGCTTTTCGTCATCCTAGTGAATATGAAGTGGTGTGACTTTGCATTTCCCTAATGACTAATTATATTGAGCATATCTCCCTGTGCTTTTTTGTATATTGTACTTATTTGTGTAACTTCCTTGGACAACTTTCTTTAAATGCTTTGCCCATGTTTTAATTGGGTTATTTGTCTTTCTCTTGTTGAGTATTTGTAAGTCTTCTTTATATATTCCAGTTACCAGTCCCTTATCAGATATATGATTGCAAATATTTGCTCTAAATCTGTGTGCTGTTTTTGTGGTTTTCTGATATGCTCTTTAAAGCAAAAATTTTTCAGTTTTAATGAAGCAAAATGATCTACCTTTTTCTTTTCTTGCTTCTGACTTTTGGTATAGTTTCTAAGAAACCACTATCTAATTTAAGGCCACAAAAATTTCCTCCTTTATTTTCTTCTAAGAATTGGGTGATTCAGTTCTTATGCATCCATCAGCAATCCATTTTAGGTTAACTGTCATGTACAGTGTCAGGTAGAGGTCTAACTTCATTCTTTTGAATACAACTATCACATTATCTCAACCCTGTTGTTGAAATACTATTCACATTCCCTCTTGAATTGACAATTCCATCACGATATATAGAAGTATAAGGATTTCTTATAAGAGTCTGTATGTAGAAAGTAGAATCTTTGTAGGAAAGATGGTGGCCATGCCCAGTCTTGGCTTTTTTCTCCCCAGATGCAGTCCTTTTCCCACTCTGAAGCGGAGCTGAGCCTTAGTAACAAATGCTGCCCGGCCTCCTCTGCTCCCATGATGACGCATAGTCGAAGGCGGTAACAGATGACCATCATGGGGGAGAAAAGGACCAGCTCCCCCCAAGCCTGGACAGATTCTCTGGCAGCAGTTATGTCCCTCTATGTTCAGGGTCTTGTTGAACACTGTCCCCTGATTCCAACTTCTTCTTGGTCTGGTGAGGCTGGAAGCGCTCCCTTAGTCCAGAATAGCGTTGTCTTTCCTGCTCAGGGTTGGCAGTGACTCCTTGCATTTTTTTATCTCTAGGCAACCTCCATATTCCTAATTTGGAGTTTTAGCTCTTCCTGGACTTAGGTGAGCGATACCTGAAGCTAAAGTCCTCTGGATAAGGTTCAAGGATAGCTTTATGCACAGAGAAAATTAAGTGCTATGGAATCAGGTTTAAAAGCCTAAAATGTAAAATCAAACCCACTTTTAGCACCTACATTCATGATATTCAACACTATTAAGTAACTATGCTATTAAATACTAATGAGCACATTAAAAATATACTAGAAATGTTTCACTTCTCTCTCACTCTGCTTAGAATAGTTTTCATTAAATTTTGAGCAATTTGGACTTTTAAAAAATATTTACTTATCATCAACTATGTCTGAAGCACCAGAGACAAAACTTCAGAACAAAATAGTGATGGTTTTTTGTATCATGGAGCTTAATTAACCATTAATTACACAATAGGTAATTTAAGTGCAAGCATCAATAACGCTATGAATGAGAGGTGGATGGTACTTCAGAGCTGTGAAACCGGCTTTGGAGAGGACAAAGACCAGAGGAGTGATAATTGAGCTGAATTATAAAGGAAGAAGAGAAATAAACTAGAGAAAAAGGAGGGGGCGAGAGTCATCCCAGGAAGAGGAAGTGAAGGGCAGAAGGTCAAGGGCTTCAAAATGCCTTGTGTAGTTACAGCACAAAACATAAAGACAGTTTCACTCATTATGATGACACTAAGCGATGGAAACTTGAGGGCCTCATAGGACGTGTTTAATATTTGGGTTGGTATGAGGAAAGATGGTGGTTCAACGTAAGGAGGCACTCAGCGAGTCTTGAACTTGCTCCACTTGAACCAGCTAGAATGGAAGTGCAAAGGCTTTCCACTGCCTAGGTGGGAAACAGTGGTAGCTTGACTAGAATCGAGGCGGTTCGCATGGCTGTATGCAGATGAATACTAGGAAGAAAATTGTACAGAGTCTAGTGTTGGAACAGATATCAGAAGAGACTAATGGAGGTGAGGGTGTGTGAAAGAATACTCCCAGTTCCCAGCTGGGTGAATGCCATTCCCTGTAATAGTGGTGGAGAGGAAGACCAGAGGAAAACGGAATGAATTCTTCCTTCCTGCTCCTTCAGAATATGGGCGACCATCCATTCGGTGATTATTTAATCCGAATTTCATTAAGGTTGTACCTTTGTGTCCATTCAGATCAGGGTCATATAACTATGTGCTCCACACTTCCTTGCCGTTTGTCATAGTTCAAGAGCTATTTATCAGTTATATCAGAGATGATTGGAAGTCAGAATTGAGAACTCTCACTTTGGAATCGGACATATGTAACAATGATTTGCTGAAAACCACACAATTAAGTAGAGTGACATTGGTTCGCAAAACCATACATGTTTCACGTGTATAACTCAGTAAAACTCCATCTGCACACTGTATCCTGCATCCTGCACCCCAAGCAAAGTCTCTCTGCATCCCCACTTTACCCCCTTAACCCCCTCCCCCCCACCCCCTTTCTCTCTGGCTACACCCCGTTGCCTGTGTCTATGTGTTACATATATATATATATATAGATAGATATAGATAGATATAGATAGATAGATAGATAGATAGATAGATACACACACATATATATATACATATATATATATATATATATCTCCATTCAGTCCTAAGGAAATTTATACAAAATGATGTTTGTTTTTTCCCCTTCAAAAGAAAGTCAAATGACATTAATGTTGCAATTAAGATTTTTTAATCCTTGTTCAAAAGCAATAAATAATTTTTAAAAAATCAAATATGACCCCTGTATCAAATTTCTCAGTGGCATAATACATCACACATACATCTGTGGCTTCTAAAAAAATACTTTTGGCAACAGCTTAGTAGTGTGTTAGTTATTATTAGACTGTTTTTTCTTAGCCCCACCTCCATTCACTTGTAAAATTTCATTTGTTTAACATCCAAAATGTCTGTCATTCATCAACTCACTCCCTTCTTCCTTCCTTCCAGAAACTCCGGGAAGCCATGGGGGCCTCCTTCCAACTGTTCTCTCTACTTCTCACCTTTTTCATTCTGCATCTGCCTTCCCAGAGCTGGCTGCCAGATTCATTTCCTGAAGACCATGACTTATGATACCACAGCCCCGTTCAGAAATATTTAATGTCTCCTCGTTGCCTATGGAATGATGTCTATATATATTAGTCATTCCTGTGTGCTCTGAACCCAGAAACCTATTTTAATGGTTTTCTCATTATTTGCCGGTCTGTAGTGCAGACACTAGTCCTACTGAACTGCACACTATTTTGAACTGAAAGTGAAATTTTCCCGTGTGCTTTTTCTCCTGCTGTTCTTTTTGTCTGGAATATCTTTTTTTTTTTTCTTAAGCTGTACTGCAAACTCTTCCTTTTCTCTAACTTGAATGTCACATGGAACGTGAAATTTAATTTACATTTCTAAACTGAAAACTCAGACTTCTCCTTTGAATTCCCCTGTGTCTCAGTCCTGACTCATTGCAGTGCATAGATCTAGTTTGTATTATAATTAGTCTCTATTTCCGTATATGTTATCCAGAAATGTATTATAATGGCTTATGTTTATATTTTATACCCTGAGGAGCTTGAAGAAAATGCTATTTACATATTTGCTTTACTCTTTAGCATCCCAGGCAAAATTTCTTGTGCATAGACTTAGCCTGAGTATGGGGGCCACTGGAGTACTCTCAATGAAGGGAGCACACCTCCTTGTAACTACGCAGTGTACCAAGCAGTTTCACTGAATGCCAAGAAAAGCAATTTGCACCAGGTTTTGTACAAAAGGCAAAATACCAAAGTCCATTGTTCCATAATCACTCTATGAGGTTTTCTGATCATTGGTAGATTGGAAGAAAATCATATCAATCAAGGAGCTAAGACTTCATCGGGGTGAATGACATCCCTCCTAGCTGGACGGCCACCCTGAACCGGTGGCTCTCGTCAGGGTGACATCTGATGTTCCGGAATCGAATCTATTGTTTCATTGGGGCTTAATCCAATTCGAGTCTTACGTACCTACTACGTACACTGACCCAAACTGCTGCCTCAGTTTGGAAACTTCAAGCCTGTTTTCCATTTCTGTTTTTGTGTGTGTGCTTGCATTTGTTTTTTTAAATAGGAAGATAAGTGATTAGGATTGAGTGAGGCAGATATTAACACATTCCAAGAGGACTAGAAAACATGGTGAGAATTTGCTTTGGAGTTTATGTTATACATTTGCACCGTCAGCCCCCAAACCTCAAGTCCTTGTGAGGAGAAAAACAAATATAAATACAGGGAAAGAGAGCTGGAAGATTGGTTTGTGGAATTAGGGAGATGCAGGTGTAACATAAGGCTGGATCCTTGTAGATTGTTATTTTCCTAAATAGTGAGGTTCTTTTTCAATCAATGAGGGAGGTTATTGGCCCAGACCTTATGTTTTCTTTCTCCTGCTGTGTCATAAGAGATGAAACAAAATTCTGAAATTATCCTAGTCCAGTGGCTAGTAGACATTTACATCTAGTGGACCTTGGACGATACCAAAAGATCACACAAGTCCTGTATCTGTCTTTTCCTTCCTGTCTCTCTCCCTCTGTTCTTTCTGTCAATTAAAATTTGTGTTTCCTTTATATATACCTAGTACTTTGCTGGTCACATGGTACATAAAATGAAACAGACACCCTTTGATTTGAAAAAACAAAACAAGTACAACCTGGAAGGGAAAAATAACCTCCCTGCTAGTTACCTGATACAAAAAAAGTTACAATTAGGCTGCTGGCATCTCAGATGCAGGTGTTGTCTAAGAAACAATCCCAAGAGACTTGAGCTTATTTACCAAGTGAGTGCAATGGGAGAATGTTAGAATCTGAGAACCCGGCGAAATTTCTCTGCAGCGGAGGTTATGTCAAGTTCACTCGGGAGACATATATATATATACATATCACATCTCTATCTCTATACCCAGATAGATGTGGAATAGCATTCTTCTATTTGTACATGCACTTTCATATGTGTATAGAATGTGTGTGTGTGTGTGTACAAGCTGGATCTGGGTAAATAATACCATCAGATAAGAGCTGCAGTTGCAACTGAGACCGTCATAGTAAACTGCATTTTGAAATGTGTCTTTGCAAAGCCTATTATTGTAATAAATCAGCTATGGTGATAAGTGTTTTCTCCTGTAAAAGGGTGAGTTGCCATTGGTAATAGAAATCCCCTTACTCTATTTCAAATGACAGAGGATCCTGGGAGGAAAAGTGCTGTGAAAAGTGTGTGTTAGAATCCTGTACTTTGATTTCTCAAAATAGCTGCAGATGCTGTTATTGAGTTAGAGGAATTTTTTTTTTTTTTTTGTATTTTTCTGAAGCTGGAAACGGGGATAGACAGTCAGACAGACTCCCGCATGCGCCGAACAGGCATCCACCCAGCACGCCCTCCAGGGGGGGACGCTCTGCCCACCAGGGGGCGTCGCTCTGTCACGACCAGAGTCACTCTAGCGCCTGGGGCAGAGGCCAAGGAGCCATCCCCAGCACCCGGGCCATCTTTGCTCCAATGGCACCTTGCTGTGGGAGGGGAAGAGAGAGACAGAGAGGAAGGAGAGGGGGAGGGGTGGAGAAGCAGATGGACGCTTCTCCTGTGTGCCCTGGCCGGGAATCGAACCCGGGACTTCTGCACGCCAGGCCGACGCTCTACCACTGAGCCAACCGGCCAGGGCGAGTTAGAAGAAATTTTATGCTACAGTGACCAGGACTCCTGACCGGTCTCTGCTGCTTTGTCAGTTTCTCTACTTTCTCTTTTTTAAAGCTTGATTATGTAGGTGATGACTTTTAATCTTTCTGACGTAATTAAAAGTATTTTCCTCTTCCTATTCTAATTCAGCTTCCTGTTTGGTTCCCAGTGAAAAATGCTCGTAGAATCTACATATTACATTAGATACACATCTTTTGTCCCCCACTTCTTGTAAGCGACAATTACAGCACAGGCAAAGGTCTTTCTTCACTGTCACCCACCAGCTTCTCACAAGCTGGGATGTATCTGAAATAAAATGCCCTCAATCAGAGAAGGACTACTTTTTAATCTAGGGTATATTACCCATGTTCAATTCGATTTTTAACTTCACATTTATTTACATTTAATTCATAAATTTATGACCTACAATGACTAATGTCTTATCATGTTATTCATATTAATAGATTTTCTTATACTGCGTTTAAATTTGATATCACTCCTATAAAATACCAATTACACTGGATCTCCTAATTCAATTTGTTTCAGTTCCGAATCCTTTCGTAGCTCTTGAAAATATAAGCAAGGAGACTGAACCCAAGGTATGTAACCGAATCATGCCATGACTTGCCAAAATGAACACATCATCTCACTGGAATTTGGCTCATGTGGCCAACATCTTAACTCTCTTTATATAACCTAATTTCCTTTTATGGTTTTGTGTTCACTCTTCTGTTTTTTTCCTTAAATCATGCAACTAGGTTTGTTTAATTGTCAGGAAAAGGAATGTAATATTTCTTCTAACTGAGCTTATGGTTTTGCTATAAATTAGACATATTGCTTTCCAAATAGATGTCTGCTTGATTAATTCAATTTATATTTTTGTATATCATATGACAGGTGTTCCCATGATTACTGGTAGAGAGAAGGAAGTCTCTATTAAAAAAGTAAATTATTTCATTTGTTCTAATTTTTTTTTAGTGGAATCCTAGAAAATTTTTTTTCATGAAATCCAACATATAGTTATATATCTCTCACTCTAAAAGGTTGCTAAATCTTTTTAATGCAAAGAACATATTACATTTGCATTTGTCTAAGTTACCAATATAAGTTGCACTATTGCTGTGCATTATTATTCAAAGTTATACACATACATTTTACAATAAATTTTATACCTGACCAAATGTTTCTCTTCCCATAACATAATGATATTTTTTAGAAATTATTACATTAAAAATGTAATAATTTTAACCAGAATAATGATCCTTTGAACATAAGCCCCTTTACATATAATAAAGAATATATGTGTGGCTTTAAAACCATTAAACTTGAAGCATGCTTTTCCCATATTAATCTCTTGTTTTAGCCTTCTTAAATGTACAGGGTTGGCCAAAGATAGGCTTACAAATGTTAGTTTGGAAAATAACACAATGATTAGTAAATAATAATAGAAGAATAAACTGTTTCTCGTGCTCCCAACTGTCAACCTACTTCTGCCCCACCCTGTATTTTTACTGTAGTCATTTTGTGGTAGTACTGAAATTCTGCAAACACTCAGTGAAAAATCAAGATTTGAATGACCCAGCAACTTTACACAAGTCTGACCAAGGATCATGTAATTCACATTTTTTTAAAATCCCCGTATAGAATTAAGTGGCACAGAAGTCATGTTACTATGTTTTTGGGTATTTAGAAATGCATTCATTTTTGTGTGTATGTATATAGGTATGTACATACATACACCTTAGAATATGCATCTATTTATTTTACTTTCTTAACTTTTATATATATGTATAAGGTCTACCGAAAAGTTCTGTCTGTTTCTATCACAACAAGTTTCGACACGTAAGCATATGTTTATTTGGCGCATGTGTGCCTCTCCATTTTTATCACTTAATGTACACATACTGACGTAGCAAATTAACTAAAACAAAGTTGATTCACGTTAGTCTTATGTGTGAAGCGATAGTGTACCCATGGCTACTGATAAAGTTCATTTACGCCACTGTAATTTTTACAAATTTCAACAAGGAAGAAATGCTACAGAAGCATGTCTGTCGCATCCACCATATTCCCTGGACTTAGCACCCTCCGACTATCACTTGTTTTTGTCCTTACAAAATTTTTTGAAGGACAAAAAGTTCAAAAATGAAGAAGATATCAAACAAGCACTGGTTCAATTTTTCATGTGAAAAGATAAAACATTTTTCAAAAATGGGATATACAAATTGCCCTCACACTGGCAAGAAATCATTAATAATAATGGCAATTATATTATTTAATAAAGTTTATTGACGGTAAGAAAAATTTGTATTTTGTTTTATTCTAAAAACGGACAGAACTTTCCAGTATACCTTATAAATACACACACACACATATATATACACACACATATATACACACACACATATACACACACATATATATAATAAACAATAAAGCATTTTTAAAAATTCTTGGCTAACAGTATGTATTATAACCATAATTTCAGTAATATTCTTTGAGATTCACCAAATATTCAAACAACTTAATTCTTTATTAAGGAGAAATCCAAAGTCTTTATTAAGGACTGTGTATTATAAAATCTAAAATTTTCAGTGCTGCCTTGATATCGTTGAGCCTCACAGAGCCCGGAAGACGTAGCCACGGGTCCGTGGCTCAGACCCATAGCTGCTTCCCATCCAACAGGAAGGTCTCAGCCCGTTTCCCAGCAACCGGACCACCTGCATCCCATCTGGTCCTCAACTTTCTTTGTCTTCCTTCCCTTCTCACTTGCAGGGTTATTGAAACCAACCCATTTTATCCTCCGGAGGGAACCAAAGGTATCTGCTTTTCTTGTTCCTACAAAGCCTGACTCCCCAGCCTTTGCTGACTCCCCCTGCTCCTCAGCGTCACCAGACGTGGCACTGTGTATGTGCTGCCTGCCTCTCCTGGGCTGTCAGCATGTGTGATGGATAAGCCATCACCCATCCCATAAGTCTGGGGTGGAATATTGTATATTTGGCTATCTTGTATTATTTGGGTTCAGGACCACTCCTTCATTAATGGCATGAATAGAAGATGATTAGAACAGAATGATAGTTAAGCACCTACATATTTTTGAAAACTTAAGCCTGAATAGCGTGAGGAAGGCTCACAAATAATCCTAAAATTTCTCCCCACTCTGTCGTGACTATGGGACAGGACATACATGTACAATCCCAGGACAGACTGAAAGGTCAAAGTCTTCATTTTCTCTACTGTGGAACATAAACAAAAAAACATATTATCTGAAAAATGTAATGTAGGTTGATAGTAGTCATCCGTCATAGCTAAAACAAACAAACAAACAAACAAACAAAAACATCTCATTGAAGTACTCATTGGCTATTTAAATTGAAGCCACTCAGATAATCTGAGAAATCTCTCAAGGAAAGTCTAGGTTTGTGTTTCCCAACGTGGGGCCCACACCCCACAGGGGGGCAATTCGATAGTTAAGGGGGGCAATTTGAAAATGGACTCCACACGACTTTAACTCTTTCGCCCCGGGCCATTTAAATGCAATGCTAGATATCGGTGCCAAATTTAACAAAAAATGCAATTCTTAAATAATTGAGGTAAATAATTATTAAGTATAATTTTGTTTGATGAGACCAAAATATCAACTGGGTGATTGGCGTCGTCTGCCCCGGGGAACCCCAGACGTTTTAAAAACTCGCTAAACCACGCAGTTATTCTCACCTTATTGGCCCATCGCAACTTCTGTAGTGTTTCACATCATTCAGTTGGTGTTAATTTGAAATAAGTGTCAGTCAAAACTGTTGTAAAAGCTCGTTGATTTAATAAATATACATATATATATATATTGTATAGATATAATTGGTAAGTATTTGATTTTATTTTTATCAATATTAAACTCTTTATTAAGTACTTCTTGCATCGGGGCTAGAAAGCACTAATATTTTATAAATATTATTGGGGCTATAATAGTGCATGCACGACAATTTTAACTTTAGAAGCATAACTTTCCAGAAAATTTTGTCAAGTGGAAAAAATATAGATACCTTTTGATTTGCGGTGGTAGTGTAGTAAATGTGTTATAAATAAATATGAATTTTTAGTATACATTTACTCTATGTCACATTGAATATATTTTAACACATATTTTAATATTAGTTTTTAATTGATCTTATTTTTATTTCTTATAGCCCATAGTAAAATGAGTGGTGCAAGCAAGAAAAAAACTCGTCAATATTCGGAGGAATATTTAAAATTTGGGTTCATACCCACTGTTCATGATGAGCGGATTCCTTTTTGTCTTTTATGCCAGCAATGCTTGACCAACGAATCAATGAAACAAGGTCGTCTTGAAGTGCATTTGAAGGCGAAACATAGTGCTCATATTAATTCAGATTTGAGTTACTTTAAAACTTTAAAGAAAAATTTTGAAAAAAGAACAACATTAAAGTCTCTACTGCTCATACTTCAACTAATAATCGTGTTTTGAGGCTAGTTATCAAATTTCTTTATTCATCGCTAAAACTGGAGGAAATCACACTATAGGAGAGAATTTAATAAAACCGTCAATATCAGCATTTCTTAAAACGGTTCTTGAAAAAGATGACAAAGATGTAAAAGCTATGCCACTCAGTGACAATACTGTTAGCAGAAGAATAGACAAAATGAGTGAGGATATTGAAAAACAACTTATTGAAAAGCTGAAAACAAGAAAATTCTCCTTGCAAATGGATGAATCAACTTTGAGAGATAGTGAGGCAGTATTGATAACTTACGTAAGATATATCGATAAAGGACATTTTGCTGAAGAAATGTTGTTCTGTAAAAGATTAGAAAGCACCACTACCTCCAAAGATATATATAATAAGCTAAAAAACTACTTAGATGTCAATGATATACCAGTGAAAAATATAACATCTTGTGCTGCAGATGGTGCTCCCAATATGATGGGCAAGAAAAATGGCTGCTTAAAATTGATGAAAGATGCGAATCCAGAAATGATTCTTGTGTATTGTGTTATTCATAGGGAAAACTTGGTAGTTAAAAACATCTCGCCTGTTCTGAATGAAGTATTACATACAGTAATAAAGTGTGTTAATGCTATTAAAGCTAGTGCCAAATGTGGGCGTCTTTTCAAGCTATTTTGTGAAGAACAAAATGAAGACCATGTGAGACTTTTACTTCATACTGAAGTAAGATGGCTATCTAAAGGAAACTGTTTGAAAAGATTTATGGAACTGTTTGATACTCTTAGTGATTTTTTAAGCGTGAAATGAAGTATCTGTTAACAATAGATGGTAAAGCATTTGTGAGTTATTTAGCCGATATCTTTGAAAAACTAAATATATTAAATAAGTAACTTCAAGGAACAAATAAAACTCTTGTCGATGCAAAAGCAAAGATATTTGGTTTCATTACCAATATTGAGTTATGTCAGAAACATATTAACAACAAAAACTTTAAACAGTTTCATTGGCTCCAAAAATGTGAAGTAACTGATACCGCTTTACTTGTTATTGTCAATCATTTGAATATTCTATCAGCTGATTTAAAAGAAAGATTTTCTGATTTAAAACAAATTGATTTCCCAACATGGATGATGCAGCCAATGTTAGTGGATTTGTCTGATATATCAAATATGCAGTATCAAGAAGAACTCGCAGAATTGCAAAATGATGAGTCAGTTAAAGCTTTATTTAATATCAAAGGAGCGATGGCATGGCTTTGTGAGGAAACAGAAATCAAATACCCAAATTCAACCAAATGTGCAAGAAAACTATTGCTACCGTTTCCATCTTCATTTTTAGCTGAATGTGGATTTAGTGCTGTAAATGATTTACTGGTAAAAAAAAGAAATCGGCTGGATATAACACAACATGGAGACTTGAGACTAAAGCTAACCAAATTGGAACCTAATATAAAATCTCAGTGCAGCAAGCATCAAGCGCAAGGATCACACTAAATTAAAATAATAAATTAATATAGAAAAATCTGTATTAAAATTATTTGGAATTTAAATTTCTGTTTTTCATCATATGTTTTGAAATTTTACTTACTGTGTTTTGTTAACAATTTCATAGTGATTTCTTCCTAGAACCTATCATTTATGTTTATTAAGTGGACAAATCAATTTTTTAATGTTAAAAATTATGTATGTTACATAGGGGGGGACATAAAAATTTTAGAAAGGTTAAGGTGGGGCATGGCACAAAAAAGGTTGGGAAACACTGGCTAGGTGCGCCATCATGCTCTTTGTGATTAAATGTGATCACTTGATATACGGGATTGCTGGCTGTGCCAGCTAAATTTTGAGGAATTTGCAAAACGATTAATTCACTTTAGCCTAACTGATCAGGAGCCATTTCCTTTTTCTGTAACAATTTATATTACTGCTGGTGGGAAAAATATTTAAAAAGAAGCCTGCCAATCCAGTGAATCCTCTCTACAAAGATAGAAAAGAATTAAACTGTTTTATTAGCCAATAATCATTCAACTAGACCGTGACACACACAACAGGAAATCCAGTAAAAAGACTGCAAACAGAAAGAAATTTCATCTTTTTATACAGCCAGGCAAGTACGACTCATTACGTACATGTTCTCAAGATAAACCATGTTATTGTCTACTATGACACATTGATAGGTACACCTAATTTATTCTAGGTTCACCTGTCAATTGAGGTGGCCACCTATATTACATAATTATTTTTACCCAGAGGAAAAATAAAATGCCTCCTCTCTCTGTGGAGAGCAGATTGCTGGGACTTGGAACCAGGTGCCTAAGTTAAACCCCCACAGAGACAGGCAGAATGGGGCCCTGTCTTTCTTGATGTTTACATTTCAAAGAGATGGCTCCAAGGCCCTTAAGAAAAACAAAACAAAACATTCCTGGGTTATAACACAAGTAGGAAGCTTATTCAGCCTACTTCATGGGAGTTCCATGCCCCTTCAAGGGACAGAGAAATAATTTATAATTACACATTTTCTAAAGTTCTCTGAGAGAATGGAGGGTCGGAATGTCTCCTCCTTTAACACCAGGGAAAATTCTATATTTTAAAATTGTATTTTTTGTGTGTGTGTTGGGCTAGACAAGTGATCGTGTTTCTTTTTACCAAGTTTTGAGTATAATAGAGGGGGATGCTTTATCTTTTTTATAGATACCAAATGGTGCACACAATTAACAGGGTATCCAATCAGATAAGGGTGGCGACAAATCTGTCTTTGCCACTTGGGAATTGCTTTCTGCTTTCCCAAGATATTATGTATGCTGACACCAAACTTGGCAAGAACCTGAAGGTGTAGTTTCAGTCTGATTGTAAATATCACCAAAGGACCCTGAGCCAATGCCATTCACTGTGGAACTGAAATTTGGCCGTTGTTTTGGGTAAGTTAGTCTCATGCTGTAGTGTAAACCTCACGCTGAAATCCCAGGAGCTGCACACCATTTGTTTCTTCTAGTTCATGTCCTGTTCCTTCACAGGTTGGATCAGAGAATCGGTTCTACCCAGGCACTCGGGAAGCCAAGATCACAGAGACCACACGATCCTGTACCTGCGCTGTTTGGATCATGTGACCTCCTTATTTGTGGGTGAGAAGAGGTAGCAAAGGGATCTCAAGCCTGCTCTGACGCTCTCTCGGTTAGACGCGAGCATGTCACTTCTGACCACAGCCTGCTCGTTGGCCAACACTTGCCGTTTGACAGCCTGGATGTGGGCTTTGTCCAGCCCCCTCTCATTGCCTCGCTCTCAGGAAAATATCCTGGCATCCTGCCCCCTTCCCTAGGGCAGCCTGTAAACAATGATAGCTCCATGCGGGTGACACAAAGAGGTCCCAGGCTCTTGTTCTAATTCCAGCATCTCTGAAGACCTGTCAGGGCTCGAGCCTCCCCAACCGGACCGCGGATTCCAAGGAGCACCCGCTTCGGCAGCCCACGCACCCCCTCACCAGCGGAATCCATTCCGAGAGCATTTCCCAATCAATATTGTGCCAGCAACTCTGGGAAGCAGAGTCTGCTCCCGGGGAGCCTGACCCGTGGGCCTCCCCCCCTATATCACAATCATCAGAGTGTTTGTAAAAAATGCAAATGGCTGTCCTTTATCCCAGGTCCGCTGAATTAATATCGAGGTGTGGAGGCTGGAATCCGCATTATTAAAAATCACCCAGGAAAAATAAATAAATAAATAAAAATCACCCAGGAAAATTATGTTCCTCATTCAAGTCTCTAACAATGACAGCTGCAATTACTTTGATTACAGACAAAATTGAATAGTTGAAGAGGGTGGGAAGTACTCAGAGGATTACAAAAAAATAAAAAGCAAAAACACAACAACTTTTGCAGGCTATTCTGTCAAAATTACTTATGTTACAATAGGGAAAAAAGGCCCTGGCCGGTTGGCTCAGTGGTAGAGCGTCGGCCTGGGGTGCAGGAGTCCCGGGTTCTATTCCCGACCAGGGCACACAGGAGAAGCACCTATCTGCTTCTCTACCCTTCCCCCTCTCCTTCCTCTCTAACTCCCTCTTCCCCTCCAGCAGCCAAGGCTCCATTGGAGCAAAGTCGGCCAGGCGCTGGGGATGGCTCCTTGGCCTCTGCCTCAGGCGCTAGAGTGGCTCTGGTTGCAGCAGAGCAATGTCCCAGGTGGGCAGAGCATCACCCCCTGGTGGGCGTGTCCGGTGGATCCCGGTTGGGCGCATGCGGGAGTCTGTCTGACTGCCTCCCCGTTTCCAACTTCAGAAAAATACAAAAAAAAAAAAAAAAAAGAAAAGAAAAAAGGGAAAAAGAATGTCTACAGAAGTCCATAAGGAATAAATAAGCTACTTGCGGAAACAAAGCTTTTAAATCTGCAGATGTGAAATGTCAGACTGCTATCAGTTCTGAGCCCAATTAACATATGGGAAAATAATTCCATATCCCACACGCGGATGCCTGCGGTGTCCCATTGGAGCCACTTGTCTTCCTCGGGGGGCCTTGGGAACCCTGGGCCTGAATGGCCACGTCGCCACTGCTGAGCTGAGAGTCACGCCAGCTTTGGAAGTCATCGCGTCACCCCGAGACTGGCACGGTCGAAGCGGAGATGTAGCTAAGACCTTTCTTTCACGTAAGAGATAAATTAGCTTTTTTCTTCCATCCTGTTGTCCAGATCGAAATGGAAACTCCAAACGTTCTTCCTGTATCGAGAAGTAACCCTTTCATATGGTCGATAACGTGGCGATAACTGTTTGTGGTGTCATGTGGGCTCAGGAAATATCAAGGAGAACGGACACTCGGTAACAAGTGTCACTGTCTAATGCCATGCTGTCCACCTGAAACCCATACAGAATAAAACTGAAAGGGAACTGTCACTGAAAAATAAAAGGAGAAATAAACATTAAAAAAAATAACTCCTTAATGACACATACAAGAAAATCAGAACATGATAGAACAGAGAATTTAAAAATTGTAAGCAGCCCGACCAGGTGGTGATGCAGTGGATAGAGCATCGGACTGGGATGAGGAAGGACCCAGGTTTGAGACCTCGAGGTCGCCAGCTTGAGCGTGGGTTCATCTGTTTTGAGCAAAGCTCACCAGCTTGGACCCAAGGTCACTGGTTTGAGTAAGGGGTTAAGCTCCGTCTGCTGAAGGCCCACGGTCAAGGCACATATGAGAAAGCAATCAATGAACAACTAAGGTGCTGCAATAAAGAACTGGTGATTGATGCTTCTCATCTCTCTCCGTTCCTGTCTGTCTGTCCCTACCTATCCCTCTCTCTGACTCTCTGTCTCTGTAAAAAAGAAAAAAAAAATAGTAAGCAGATGGGGAAAAAAATGAACCCCTTAGGCATTGCTTTGCTAAGATTTGTTGTATAAAGCAAAATAAATACATATGTGCATAAAAAAGATGTCCCCTATACATTTATCGAACTATCCTCCCTATTTTAAACCCGGTAGGAAAGGATCACATCAGCCCTAATAGTAACGGACCTGACCGCATCAAGACCCACAATGGCGGTACAATTTGTTTCGCGCACACCATTGTTGATGCCATCACCCTGCCTGTCTGAGGCCGGGGGCCGCGGGCTGATTTGAAGTAAAACCCTTGAACACTAACCCATAAGTTCAGGTGAATTTCCCATGATACCATAATGCCAACGGTAAGACCCCTAGATCACCTGGTTTCAGTTAAAATTTTTATAGGTTATTTCTCATCGATTTTGGCACTACTTTTGACTTTTAAAATGTTACGTTGGATGACATTTTCCTGATGGTTGTGGTTGCTGGCATCCCATTACAATTGTGTGTCTGTGCTGAGTGCCTCGCTCCGCGGACCCTCTCCGCCTGATGGCAGCCTTTCCGCGGAGGATCCTTGCTCTGTGTATCGACGCCCACTGGGTTATGCCCGGAAGCGCTTGCTACTCTCCTGTTTCTCTTGTTTACAAACCACAGTGAAGTAGTAGAAAGAACACTGCAGTGAGAAAGCCTGGGTAATGGTGTCCACTCTGGAACTTGATCACTGTGAGAACTTGGAAAACCATAGGCTCATTTACAATTAATGTTTTTTTATTTATAAAATAGGAATAATTATAGCTTGTTTATTACCCTCACTGTGTTCTTGGAGAATTTGACGAGTTAAAGTGTGTGAAAGCATTCTGGGGTGGGGGAGAACACACACACACACATCTCACAGAAATAATGACACTGAAACTGTACTTGTAAGTTTCATGCCACAATGTTTGGAACATGTTTGATGAACGTGTGAAGGAGAGAGACCTTTCTGCTGGACGGCCAGTGGCTGCTAACTGAAATGTCTTTTTCCTCGTCTTTATTCGTTCTCCCTCCTTTAAATTTGTATGTCCCTAATTCTCCAGTCCTTGGCCCAGTGAAAGGGGGGATTTGGGCAGCAGTACCAGAGCCGAGCTGCTGGGGTACACTTCCCTAACCATAGTGTGTGTGTAAAACGTGCCCGGGATTCGGATGCGCCCTGATGTTTGCAAACTGCTGGGCTGGAGAGGGAGAGAGGGGAAGAGTCCAGTTGCCAATCTGTTTCTCCAGAGCAGCTAGAACTTAGCTCTTGTCCTTCAGAATTTTCAAACCATTACTCTGCCTTTGCCTTTTAGTCATTCATAGCCAGGCCACGTCTTCTTTTATTTTTTATTTTTTTTGTATTTTTCCGAAGCTGTAAACTGGGAGGCAGTCAGACAGACTCCCACATGCGCCCCACCGGGATCCACCCGGCATGCCCACCAGGGGGCGATGCTCTGCCCAGCTTGGGGTGTCGCTCTGCTGCAATCAGAGCCATTCTAGCACCTGAGGCAGAGGCCACAGTGCCATCCTCAGCGTCCTGGCAAACTTTGCTCCAGTGGAGCCTTGGCTGCGGGAGGAGAAGAGAGAGACAGAGAGGAAGGAGAGGGGGAGGGGGGTGGAGAAGCAGATGGGCGCTTCTCCTGTGTGCCCTGGCCGGGAATCGAACCTGGGACTCCTGAGCGCCAGGCCGATGCCCTACCACTGAGCCAACCGGCCAGGGCTTGTTTTTCAGCTTTATTGAGATATAATGAATATATAACATGGTAAGCTATTGAAAGCATACAAATAATGATTTTGATGCATGTGTACATTATGAAAGGATTCCCCCTATTTGATGTTTATAATCCTGTGATTCAATGGTCTTTTTTTTTCCCCCTGTTAAATTGGTGCTACACAAGAACCACCATAATGATTCCTGGCTTCTGTCTGGAAACAGGACCCTTTCACAGGAATATCTAACCTGATTACACCCAAGCCATTTCTGTACTGCAATCTGAGTCAGCCACTTAATAGATTAAGGTTTTAAAAAGTACACAGCTACAACTTAATTAGCTGTTATTCATCAATGCTTAATCAAAGTCTAGTCTTGCTTAATGTGTTTATTCCATAAGTATTTAAATTATCATTGACTAGATTAGCGGGTTAAAACATTGAAGAATTAACACAAGCTATTATGTTTCGTTCCTCCACCCCCACCACCCAAATCTACTGAAACTAAAGAAGTGAACAACAGAGACATAATACCCATGAAAGAAGGGAAAAGAAGAAGTCTAGAGTTTAGATTTTGAAGTATCAGTTATAGCTCTCTCTTCTTAACTGCAGTTCAGAACCATGGGAGAGTTATAGGTTGGGTGTCAGCTTTCTTATGGGGAAAAAAAGAAAAGAGAGAAAAAAAGGTATGTTGGAGGAGGGAATTTGGGAGTGCCATGAAAAGTGCTTGCTCAGTTTCCTTTCAGAAGAGAGAGGCACCAGACTGCAGGCTGGGGCAGAGGACAGACCGAGTTCAGGGACACTCACCTGGTCCCCAAGTCAGCAGACAGAAGCGTGTTTTCACTGCTGTCATGGAGAAAGGCCTGAGCCAAATGCCCCCTCAGATAACTCACATCCTCTTCTGAAGGAAGACACGAGTTCGCCTAAAAGGGAACAGTGCTATAGCTCTAATGGGAAGGGCCTAATGAAGAAGCACTTACCCCAACAATATTTTATCTTAGCTCAAAACCATTGGGCTTTAACTTTGACCTGATGTCTTCCAAGAGATGCTTTGTCCCTCATGGTAGGAAGTTAATGGTGTGTGGGCGGAGCGCAGGGCACATTCCTAGCAGCTTCAGCTGATGCAATGCTGTGAGAACACTCCAGCTCTTAGAACCCTCCTGGGCACACCCAGGAAGGAAGCTCGCCTGCTATAAGGAAGTGACTTAGCGCCAACCACACAGCTCCCTGATCTTTTCAGCCATTGTCTATGAAGGACACGCTGTAACAACCTATTGGCTGAACCTGTGTATATAAGCTAGCTTACTTCTTGAATAAAGTGGATCTACGTCACTGAACCTGGTCCCCGGAGTCGGGTCTTTGTGTCTCCGTCATCCTCACCCCCGATAGGGCTTGTCCACAATGGTGGATCCAAACTGTCCTGCTCCTACCTTTCATGAGCCAGACCCACCAAACCAACCTCTCTCAGAAAATGGGTGAGGAGAGCACGTCAACGCCAAGGCCATTTTATCTTCAGGCTGAAATTCCACTCATATTCTGCTTCCCAATCATGTCTTACCATATGGCCAACACTGCCAAAGTATTAAAGGCATTTCTAGAAGAAAAAGCCAATGACATAGAAATGTCCCGTATTTGTGCATAACCTCCCTCTCTCATCAAACTCTAAAGGAGTGATTAAAGTCCAAAGATTAAATTCCCATGGACCAAACTTTTTTTTCTTGAAGGGACACAGTCCTGAATTGCACCCCAAAGATAAATAAATTTGGATTTTTATCTTTTACATATCATTACAACCCGTGAGATGTGAGTGTAGGCTCCGAGCCCACTCTGTTTCCAGTGACGTCACATTGACAGAACCACCCAAAGTGGGGATGTTTACTGCATGGAAATTGTCGAGTGCTAAAATCAGAGTCTTCTGATTGTTTTTCCTCTACAACAGTGAGTAGCCCAGCACACAGTTCATTTATAAAACCATATTGTGATAAACACGTAGATTTCCTGGCTGGAGAGGATGTCCCACTTCTGTGGAGGGGGTGTTCTCCATGCTAGCCTGTTTACTGCAAAAGCACTAGACAGATACAAGGCTTTGAAAAGACTTTTTTATATATAGCTGTGTCCTGTTGTTGTTAGCTACAAGCCAGGAAAAAGAGATGGCATTGTTCTCTTCCACGGTGGGGGAACAGAATGTGGTTGTAACTAGGAAAAGTGCAGTCTGCAGGTGGCCCCACAGGCAGCGGGGGAGAATGAGGACAGGGACCACGAGAGTGGCCAACATGAAGACCTCCCTCCCCATGGCCCGACAGTCTTTACAGGCAACTAGATTTCAACCAATCTTCCCCCCCCCCCGCCCCATTGGGCCTTTTTCTCTATAACATTGTCTCTTTCATTTCCCACATGCTGAAGCGCTTGCCTCAGACCACGGACCAATCACAGTATGTGGGATTTCTTCCACTGCTTTAGGAAACGCGTTCTGAACCCAAGTTTGGGCTGTAGTGATGGCACTAGTGGTCCACCATAAAAGCTGGAATGCCCACTAGTGAGTGGGAGGGACCAGGTTGGCCAGCACTGCAAAAGTGGGTGGTTTTTATAAAAAGGTTTGCCATCACGGCTCTAGAGCTTTAACAGACCATAGTGTTGCCTTGTGAGAAAAGGTTTCCGAATCAAATCTGACAATTAGGAGATTAAAATCTAGGGGACTTCTAGGACCCTGTGAAAAAAGACCTCGTACAATCATCACAGCGTCTGTTCCACAGATTATTACTTTTTTTTTTTTTTTTTTTTATACAGAGACAGAGAGAGGGTCAGAAAGAGGGATAGACAGACAGGAACAGAGAGAGATGAGAGGCATCAATCATTAATTTCTCCTTGCGACACCTTAGTTGTTCATTGATTGCTTTCTCATATGTGCCTTGACTGTGGCCCTTCAGCAGACTGAGTAACCCCTTGCTTGAGCCAGCGACCTTGGGTCCAAGCTAGTGAACTTTGCTCAAACCAGATGAGCCTGCACTCAAGCTGGCGACCTCGGGGTCTCGAACCTGGGTCCTCGGCATCCCAGTTCAATGCTGTATCCACTGCGCCACTGCCTGGTCAGGCAGATTATTACTTTTGAGAAACATTGACAGGAAGGCATGGTGCTGAGTGAAACTATGTTAATTGATCCAGAAGGTATGATATAAGGTGAACACAAATAGATTTATAGTAGTGAGTATCAAAGACAGTTTACTCTTTTGCTGTTTATTAATTGTATCATTTTCCATATAAACAACTGTAAACCTACTTTTGCCTCGCCAAAGGGACAACAAATAAAGCGTTGCCATGTGAGTTAAAACGGAAAACTTCATAAATTGCAGCACCCTTCTGCATATGGTATAAATAAGAGTTATAGTCTATCAGGAATTGGCCAAACAATGTTTCTATATCCCTCAGCTGCTGCTGCCACAATGCAGAATGTTATGTTGCATTTAATCTGTTGGAGGAGGGGAGGAAATGTGTTTAAAACACCATGCAGACAGAAGGGATCTCCTGTGGATCAGTGCCTTGTTTTCAGATTAATGGTTGGCACACCCCGGTGTATGTGGGCATGTGCACTTGTGTGTGTACAGGCTGGGGAGAGGTGGGCATTATATAACTGCTGCTTTCACATTACATATGCAATTGGAAATGGACCATGCCTTCATAGGCTGTGGATGGCCACCCTGCAATCCTACAGGGCCGTTTCTATAGGGGAGAAGAGAGTGCTAATTCTTCTTATTAGTTCTTTGATCTGTTTGATCTTTGGATGCTCTGAAATCTGTGGTCATCTGGAGATTTAATAATTGCCTCTCCATAGCAGGCATATGAAATATCATCTTATCTAGTGGTTATCACACTTTATCCTGTAAGAAAATCCTCCTCCATTTCTTTATTTCTCCAATGAAGCCTGAAGCAGACTTTGTTTTTCTGAAACAGGTAAACAGAACTGTTCTCTTTAAAGCCAAACAAGGGGCCCTCAGATCACTGCCTAAGGCAGCCTTAACCATTCCCCTCAGCTGGACTACACTTTCTATACCGACTTCTTCCTGACTCGAGACCTCTGAACTCCTTGTCTCAGAGCATTTACTTTAGAAAACTCACTGTCCCTTAGAGATATAAATCTGTTTAAAAGCCTCCTGCCCATTTTCAATTCAGAAATGTCTTTCTCAAAAACCTGGGAGCCATTCCTTTGAAGAGCCTCACTTCAGAGAGCTTCTTCCTCCAAGTTGTTGTAAAATGACCTCTTGTCACAAAGATATATATAAAAAATAGTTTACTTTTTTTGTTTGGGAAAAGCCAATTAGCCAACCCACTGGCCTAAGATAATGGTCCTCACCCCAGTTCCTAAACCCTGCAGCACTTTAGCTTCAGTGGAACTGAATTTGAACTCCACGTTGACCTCTCTCCTCCCTTGCAACAGCCTTGCATCAAGTCTTCTCTACTTGTTTAATTTCAGTGTAAATGTGAAGCGTGACTCTGCGACTTCACTTGACATTCTTTTATTTATGTTTATTGTTTATAATATCGGCTCTTAGGTTAGACAGTCGGATACTTTACAGAGTTTTTCTGTCTGTATTTCCAGCACCCCAATGGCGCCATGCCTAGTCATCACAGTACAGTTGAGTCTACTTTCTATGCTGTTCTTCCAGCCCCATGACTATTTGTAAACACCAGTGTGTGCTTCTTAGTCCCTTCACATCATGCATAGGGTCCCGGTAAGGCCGGTGGCCACCGCCATCATGGCCATGCAGGTTCTCATTGGATTTGGGCAAACAGTAAAGAAAGAGTAGAGCCAAAGAATGGTGGGCCGTTCCTTTATTAAAGTCTCGCACCGGCTGACGAGCAAACACACCGGAAAACATTTCCCTCTCACCCAGGGCTCCCCAAGCCACTGACACATTCTCCAGTTCCACAACCAGGAGAATCTTCTCCGGTTCCTCCTAGAATCAAAGGCCCCACCAGTCTCAGCGGAGCTCGCAAAGGCCCTCAGTTCTAGTTCCCCATCTGTACCCTTCTTCTCTCTCCATGCAAAACTGGCTTCTTCCTCAGCACTCTGCATTCTCTCCACTCTCCCTGCAAAACTGGCTGGGCCACAAAGACCCCTCCTCCAGCCAACAGTAGCAGAACAATGGCCCTTCCCAAGCAGGAATGCAATCCATAATTTGCAGTTAATGACCCTGCTCTGAGGGTAAGCACACATTTGGCTGCCCAGAGCTATTTTTTAACAATAAAGGTGAGCCAACTCAAAAAATACAAATTTTTCAAACTCATTCGCCCAACAGTCCCCCAACCCCTTCTCCTCTCGGGCAACCACCAGTTCTCTCTCTGTATCTCTGAGTTTGTCTCAGTGTTGCTTGTTCGTTTATTTTGTGCTTTAGATTCTTATCTTCATAGCTCTATAAAATTAGGTCCATAAAATAGTGATTCTAATAGTACATAATGTCTGATAATCACAGGAAATAACACATGGAATGTCTTCAAGATAGTACCCAGCTCTTTAGTAAGTACCAGCAATTATAATAATAAGCATTGTTGTTGCAACACTTAATTATCAGCAAGGACATTGAATGGGCATTTCTTTCAGTCTTGAAAGGGCCAGAGACTTTATTCTAATAATTTGATTATCACAGTTCTTTCTTTTGCTCATCTCGGTGCTAACATCTTAGGTTCATTATGCAATTAAGTGAATTCCTCACCATTTAGAGACGTTTAGCTATCCCGTGGATTCATTCTTGCATCTTTCCTGTTTAGCTTGGCCCGCAGGTGTTTCTCTGTTTGGGTTACCTCTGTCTCCCTCCCAGAACGAGCCAGGATCCGGAGGGAAGGGAAAGGGATAAAACCCCAAAACTTAATTGCCAGCCTTGCTTTTGCATAAAGTGATTCCAAGAAAGGTACTGGTTGAGGCTTCTGTCTCTTGATACATTTCTCGCCTGCTGCCCAGATGGTCCCTGGCTAAGTCTAGTGACCTGTTGGCTCTAGAGCACAGGGAAGTACATTCTTGTTTTACTTTATTCGGGAGGTGAGGTTTGTTATTTATACCCACTCCCTTAGTTCATTTCTGAAAGCAGGTGCTTTCGGAGCTGTATAATTCACCTCTAAAGCAAACCAAGCACCAGAGGTTGAATAAATATGCCTTTTTAATGAGTCCATGTCAATGGGGCCTAGTGGGACACAGCAATGTTCCAGCCTTGCTGCTGTTCGAAGTCTTTGCTTCCAGGTCTGAAGAGCCATGGTGACGCTTAGATGGGCTTTGGACAACTTTGTTAAAACTGCATTTTAGTGACATTTTAGATTTGTTAAAATTTTTAAAAATAGTTGCTTAAAAATCCATTTACACTTTGATTTTTTTAATTATTATTATTATTGTTTCAAGGCCTGTCAGAAATACTGTACTGCTCTCTGGTTAATTCGGTCTTCGGGCGTCAAAGGTCCCAGGAACCATGGGATGCTCTCCACACCCTCCCTGGTTTTTAAAGCCCTGTTTGAGTTTTAACGAGAAAGACTGCTGTCAGAGACTTGGACCAGTGAGTAAGTAATCTATTCTACCTTCACTACTTTCTTTCTGCTTTCAAAAATATCAAAAATACATCAAAGAAGTATTTTTTTTGTCTGTTTTGCCTTTTGATCCTTTCTGTAGTAAAAGACTTATATATATTATTTTTTCTTTTTTTTTCTTTTTCTATTTTTTTTTTATTTCTGTATTTTTCTGAAATGAGAAGCAGGCAGGCAGACAGACAGACTCTCTCATGCGCCGGACTGGGATCCACCCAGCATGCCCACCAGGGGGCGATGTTCTGCCCATCTGCGGTGTTGCTCTGTTGCAGCTGGAGTCATTCCAGCACCTGAGGCAGAGGCCATGGAGCCATCCTCAGCGCCCAGGCCAACTTTGCTCCAATGGAGCCTTGGCTGCAGGAGGGGGAGAGAGAGACAGAGCGGAAGGAGAGGGGAAAGGGTGGAGAAGCAGATGGGTGCTTCTCCTTGTGCCCTGAGCAGGAATCGAACCCAGGACTTCCACATACCGGTCCGACTCTCTACCACTGAGCCAACCGCCCAGGGCTGACTTATATGTATTACAGTCCATTCCAGTTGGTTGTGCTGGTAAGATTTTAAAAATCACATGCCATGCAGAATAAGAGAAGAAGTGGCATTGAAAAACATTATAGTGCCCAACACGCTGGGCACTGTGCTAAAGACATTTCATGAGAAGCAGCTGAGCCCTCGGTCTGCCTGGTGGGGCCTCGTGCGGCATCTCAGTGATGAGATCTGCACCCTCAGAGGAGCTCAGACGGGAGAACAGCAGAGTCTTCCCTTCTCCTCTGGGAGTTCTTAAAGCTAGTCCTGCAGTTCCTGAAGCCAAAAATGACTTCATAAAAGGTTTTAGGCCTTCTCTTTTCTGGAGACCCTTAATCTTCTTAGGTAGTCTTGGGGAAAGGTCAATGAGCTATTTATTAGCATGGGAATATAGACAGTGGGAAAATGTGAGGCGTGGAGACTCTTCTGCTTAAAAATAAAATAAAACACTGCCTTTTGCAACTTGTTCCACAAAAGCCTCATCAGCCTCTGTGAGGTCTTAAGCGAGTCTTTGTGGGAAGAAAGAAGATATTCTTCTAGAGCTGTGGTTATGGAACCACTCAGGCTTAGAGGGTATAATTACAGCTTTGTCTATCCCTGGTTTCAGTCAGAGCTGGGCTTCTAGCGGAATGTGAGAAATGAGTTATCTGTGGAAAATAGTAACTGGCTAAAATGTGTAAAGTGTTAAACCCCTTTGAAATATTAATAGTTGCTTGAAGTCACCATATAAAAAACCATGATTGGCCACTTCTGATCTAACAATCAGCTCATGTTTTTCTATCACTGGCACATACAGGGCTGGGCAACAATAGGTTTACAGGTGTAAGTACGTGAAACACAGAGTTTATTCTTGTATGATTATTTATTATGGTATTATTTCCATACAAACAACTGTAAACCTACTTTTGCCCACTCCTGTGTATTTTGAATATAATTGTAAATATCAGTGTGTTGTGTAATACATAGAAGTGTCACAATATCACTTTGCAATCTATTTTTTGTGTGATTGCATATGTTATTTATAAACAACAATGTCCAGCATTCCATTTACAAGGTTCATAGCGTAATCTCTACTTACTGGAAATATTCAAAATCACAGCTAGTGGTACTTTTAATTAGAATAATCATATCTATGCTTTTCTATATTTTTGAATTATTTATTTTATTCATAGAACTATGTTTATAACATATTCTCTAGCAGTTTTCAAAGATACAGGAGTAAATTATACAGGTAGATGACCAGCCTTATTGAAAATATCATTATTCCTCTTTCTAAAACATACACTGATAAAAAAAAAAAAGCCTTTGTCCTGTTAAAGCTGTATTTCCTTATGTCTTTGCCTCAGTAGTCCCACAAATGTCTTAAACAATAAGACTCTACAGCCTCTTTCTTCCTCTGAGTTCTTACTGTGTGGATGTAGTCACTTGTTTGTTTCATCTGAACAACATGTATTGTTTGTTAAACATTATAGTAGGTGTTAGGTATAAAGTATAAAAATTCCTCAGGTTTATTTTTTTTTAATTTACCTGATACTTCTACTTCTTCTTTGTCAAAAAATTAATAATAATCCATGTTCAATCTTTCAGAAATCATTGTTATGAGCTTCACTCTTAAAAGTATATTCTTCATCTCAATCTCTATCAAATTTCCAAGTAAGAATTAACACAACCTCCAACAGGTGCGAAGAGTACAACAAAGTGAGTTGTATTTAAACCTAATTAATCATCTCACCCAAGATCTTTGCCCCATACATTTTAAACACAGGACCGCCGCTCTCTCCTCGCAGACGGCCTCGGAGGACCTTTGACTCCCCTCCCCATCATCCATCACTCTCAGTCCTAGAACTTAACTTGCCCTTTCCTTTCCCTCAAACAATAAATTTGTTTAAATCAATCATCTGATCAAATTTCCCCTCTACTAGCAACGAAGAAGAAGGTCCAAACTCTTTAGCCTGGACAAAGAAGAAAATTTTAAATATGTTAAAATTCCCATTTAAACTTTCCAGCTTACCTCCATTTCTCTATTCAGCATGCATACATTTTTACACATCAGTCCACAAACATATCTGGTCATTTCCCAGGCTTTTGATCATGTTGGATATCTATCTATCTATCTATCTATCTATCTATCTATCTATCTATCTATATCTATCTATCTATATATATTTTTTTTTGTATAATGACTTACCTCTACTTTTTCTTGTCAAAGTCTCCACATTTCCTGATATCTCCTCTAACCAAGCATTCTTTAGAAATAGTCTCCCCTTCATCCGTTATATAACCTACGTGACAGCACCCTCTGAATTCAAATTATTTGTACACATGCTTATCTCTGCATTAGATTGCACAGATCGATTATTAAATTTGATGGCCTCCACCTTTATTCTAAATCTCCCACTCTGCCTGCTACAGTGCTTAACACAAAACATTCCAGCAACATTCATGATGTGTAAGTATATCTATCATGACCTGAAATAGGGAAACCAAATGAAAGACAACTTTAAAAGTGTTTCTGGTGTGCTCAGATTTAACAAGGTTAGTCAAAGCTCTCCCTTTCATCTCCGAGGCTGATGATACTGAAGTTCAGCTTATGTTGCATAAAGCTAGAACAGCCTCCTGTGTTTGTGGCAGGAGAATGTGTTTCTCAGAAGTCACTTAAAAAGGAGCATTATTTTCAAATCCAAGTTACATTAAAGGGACCTTGATTTGTTTTGTTTTTTAATTTAGGTGCTTGGGTTCAGAAAATTATTTTGAAAATATTCTTGCATTGAAAGGGCCAAAAATAGATGGTGCAGGAGGTGGAATTTTCCACTTCTGGGACAGAAATTTATCAGTGCGCCAGAGCTTTGCAACGTTCACCAGAAAACATCACCACACCGAGTACAAATGCTTTAGGGCAGCGATTTTCAACCCCTTTCACCTTGTGGCATACATAAATTAATGACTAAAATTCTGAAGCACACCAAAAAATATAGATTTGTTGCCGATCTAACAAAACAACTGATATAGTTTTGATTGATTTATAATAATAATAATAATAATAATTATCCTATTTTGTTCCAACATGATTTATATATTTATGGTTCATGACAGGGCACTCACACCAGAGAGCTATTTCTGTGTTGGCTGTTTTGTTCTTTATTTGCCTCTGTAAGGGAGAGGTAGGCCAGTGTCCCTGAGTAAGTAGTCAGCTATTGCCTGTTTTAAAAATTCTTGCAGCACAGCAGTTGAAAATTGCTGCTTTAGGATATTCCATCAGTTAGTGTCATCAGATGTATAGCCTGAAGGTACAGTGCCCGGCAAAGTGGGGACTCTGGGTTACATGGAGGACAAGAGCAGAGAGGCTTCTTGGTAGATGCTCACAGGACATGTTTCCATATTACTCTTAGGCCACCATGGGCTTTTCTGGGAACACTGCTTGTCTTAGTCTTCTTAGGCTATTATAACAAAATACCAGAGACGGGGAGAGGGCTTAAACAACAGGTATTTATTACTCAGTTCTGGAAGCTAGAAGTCCCAGATCAGGATACCAGGGTGCTTGGGTTCTTAGGCGGTCTCACTAAACATTGTTAGCACATGACCGTCTTCTTGCAGTATCCTCATGCAGCGACAGAGGGAGCTCTGGAGTCTCTTCCTCATCCTATATAAGGGTACTAATACCACCCTGAGGGCTCTACCTTCATGACTTTATCTAATTACCTTACAAATGCCTCACCTCCTAGTTCTATCACGTTGGGGGTTAGGGCTTCGACACATGAATTTGGGCTAAAACAAATATTCAGTCCACAACTCTTCCATTGCGTCTTTAGTCCAGATTTACTGTTGAACCCTTAAACCCTTCTTATATCAGCAAAAGTTATCTTTTGCGTATGTTAGGACGATCAGTGGCCAAAGAGACAGAATGGATCAGCATAAAAGCTAATAGCCTAAGTTCTAAGTTTGGTTCTCTGTTGCATAGAGCAAGCCATTCGCCTTCTTGACTTCTGCTTCTTTACATATGGAATAACGGAGTTAGGTTGGATGAGCCTATAACTTCCACCAAACTTGAAAATACCAAGATTTTCTAATAAAGATAAACCTTCCTTCTTTTATTGAAGGAAAACACCTGGGTTCAGTTTATAATGAAACTGGGCAACTTATCGCGTTAATGTTGAAAATCTTTGTGCAAGACAGCAATGAAACAAACATTCATTTCCCCTCTCGTACAAAATTAGCAGAGAGCAAAACCTTTACTAATTAGTCTCATGAACTTACTTTGTAAATTTCACCCCATTTTATTCTGAATAGTTAATGAAGGTCAAAGTTCGACAAGTAAGCCCTTTTCCCCTTTTTAAAGGCTCCCTTCACAGCTCCTCATCATAAACCTGTGATGCAATACACACTTCGCTTATGTTCATCTCTCTGTTCAGCTCCATTCAATAGGGGCTGCAAAGTCACCCCTAGCCCCCAGAGCTCCCAGTACTCACTGCTGACACGGTCTTTCCAAATCGACAGGGAAATTATCTGGGCACCTTCACTGGGAAGCTCAGTGCAGACATGCTCAGTGGTCTGACATGTGGAGCAGGGTCCCAGTTACATTCTGATGCTGTGAGAATGGATATTACTTTCTGAACACCTTCCCATGAAGAGAAAAATCCCTCGTTCTGGCGCTTGCTCGAATGTATACCCTTTAGAAAGGCTAATACACTTCATTCATGATTTCTAATGGAGAGGAAATGCTGTCTTAGAGTAATAATCAAAATTACACAGCGCCATCCCAGGCACACAGTTTTCAAAACACAAGTGTGAGTTGGGATTCCCCCTTTCCGCTGCTCTCATCAATGTGTATGGTGCAGCGGAGGGGAGGGTGGTTAACCAGCCACTGGTCAATCTTGACTCTGTCTGAGCACACTATTAACTGCTGAGCTCCCATTAACTTGCTGAGGAATGCACGAAGTATTTGATTTTGCTTTTCCAAACAAAATGGTTTTTATTACAAGGCATACAAATATGTAAAAATCAGTAGTAAGCATCTGCTATGGAAATGGTTTTGACTGTGGGCTTTTACTCACTTAGAATAAAAATAAAATAAAATAAAATAAAATAAAATAAAATAAAATAAAATAAAATAAAAACCATTGATATCTTTAGTACAGACCAACCAGACCTACAGTGATCTATATAGGAAGATTGATCACAATTGTTTGAGATTTGAAAAACTTAAAAAAGAAGAGTGAGGTTGGGACATGATCATCACAGGGCTATTTATATCTCAGTGACAGCATTAGGTGGAATAGGGTGGCAGTATATTGTGTCAGGAGCAGACTACTACTCTGTTATCCACCTCGCTCTATTTGTGACACAACTGACCTATGTCATGATTCAAGAGCCAAATACAGGTATTGGGCCAGCATGTGTGGTTGTGTGAGGTATGTACGTTGTAATTTCCTTGGTGGAAAAGGGATTTCTTTCTACACTCCTGTACTTAGAAGCTATTACTAATTAATTGAATGTTAGGACTCCTTAGGCCAAATTCAAAGGGCAGTTTTGAAGACTTACTCAAATCACCATGAAATTTAGCTCATGACAATCTCAAAACAGCCTGTGTTCAAGCTTCTTATTTTGACGCTGTTTTCCATTAAAAGTCATATGTGGAGAAAGACATTAAAATGTTTGTGGTTTTTCTGAATGGAAATATGACCAGGGAATGATCTCAGTTATGGAAGAAAGTACTCTAAAATTCTGGAAAAGTCATAAAAACTATTTTTCCTGGTTTTCTTTTTTTTTCCCTCTAGTAAAGAAAGGAGGAGCAGTCCAAATTTTCCAATGCAGTAACAAAAAGTCTTTTCATTCTTAGTGAATTTTAAAATTACCTTTTTCTTCCATAAAATATTTTTATAAAGGTGGTAAACCATATACCTCTGAGGTTTAAAAAAAAAGTCCAAGATATCTTATAAAAGACTCCTGTGAATTCATCAGTATTGAAGCATGATTATATAACTTTCAGAGATTCTCCATAAACAATTCTTGATGAGTAATAATTCCCAAGAAAAGTGATTGTATTTCTTAGTAACCCCTTAACATTAATATTATTCACTTTGGGGGCTTTGGAAAAAGAGAGAGAGTGAGAGAGAGAGAGAAGAAAGAAAACTAATCACAAAAGGGCATGGCCTAAATGTATAGTACTGTGGCATGTCATTTCACTCTTTAAGTATTTACTTATAGTATTTGCTAGTAAAATCATAGTGTGTGTGTGTCTGTGTGCATGTGTGTGTGTGTGTTTTTCCCAATGTTTAGAGATGACAGAAAAGGAATTTCAGATAAATCAGTGCTAGGGGCCAGGTGAAAAGTAATGATGGATTGCTCTCCCCCAGAAGAGCCAATCAAAGGTCTGATGAAAGAGAAATACATATTAATGCATTGTTCAAAGTGTCTTACTTGGGAGCATTCACAAAATTGTTTTCCTCTGTAGGGGTTTTATGGTGCATTGACTTGTAGCTAACTGCATAGTCATTTAGTGCTTGGGACAGCTGTTCTTCCTTTGTAGAAGTGTTTGGATCCCCAGGAGAAGTTGAAATTGAAATTTTTATTTACATTACTGAGATAAAGCTTTTACAAAGTAAACAGAGAAAAGAACCCACAGTCTACAGCATTATTATATTTACTGCCCATTCTTTATTTAACAGAGAGATCAAAAATATAGATTCTCTTGTAATTATTATTGTTTGTCATTCTGAAATAATGCCCCCCCTTTTTTAATTGGGAAGCAAATTTCGTATTGGTTTATTGGAAAGAAGACTCTGTCTGGAATCTTAAAGTGCCTTAATAGTTATGTTTCTAGCTGAAAACAGCTTCTACATGTCTATCTGCTAACCATCCCCAGAAACTTGGAAAAGTAGTAAGAAAAAGTGCAACCCAGAAACAACTATTTTGTAGACTGTTAGCCAACTTAAGAGTAATGTCAAATGAGATAATTTTGCTATTTTTCCTTCCTTCTTTGAAAATTGTTGAAGAACTCAAAATGTACAACCCCTAAAGACTTCTGCCTCAACTTTTATTGTAGCTTTTAATCACATTATCTTATCTCCTATATCACTTTAATACATTTTTATCAGAATGCCATATTTTGGATAGATATATAACCTTGCATTTTAAGAATTCCAGACAAAATAGAGAAGGGAAAATGCCTCTAAGTCACACAGTCTTTGCTTTTGTTGGATGTAGCACAATTTGCAAGCAGTCCAAATGACTCATATTTGGACTGCTGAAACACTAACATCTCTCTCTCATTATCTCCCCATCTCTCTTTTTCTATCCCTTTTTCTTAGGTCTTTTCATACCAAAAAATACATCACACTGTGTGAGTAAATGTATAGATGCATGACAACAGAGTTAGGGAGTCTATCAGAGAGAAAATAAACAATATATCTTAGGAGACTTACACTTGTGAGATTATTACATAGCCCTTTGAAGCTTTTTGTCAGGTTATTTTTATGAAGTCTTACATTTCTCATTCTGTTTCTGATTCCTTTGGAAACAGTTCTCCTATCTCTATATATGAACTTTGGCTCACAAAGGTATTTTTGTATAATGCTTAAGACAGTTGTTAAAACTCAGATTAGGTTTTGATAAAATAGTATGGTTAAACTTTTATTCTTTCTTAAACTGAATCTGCTAATTCCACTACCTTTAATTGTTACTGTTTCATCATGCTGTCCACTCCAGGACTGGGGTGACCAGCCCTGCTAAACCTACTGACAGTCAATCCAACTAGAACTACTCTTCATTTTTTTTTAACTGTATATAAATCCAAGATTGGCTCCTTGTATCAAAATGCTAATTACAACTGTGGGCACAGAAACTCTTTCACAGAATGCTCTGACTCGAGCGAAATTTATGTTCTCCAGCCTGCCTACGGAGCCAATTAATTATCTATTTTTCTCCCGTCAGTTGTATAAAATACTGATGTTCAGAAGTTTTAAACTAAAACTCTAAGCATTTGTCTTTAGATTTGTAGCCCTGGTTGACTTTTTCTAGGTGTGGACCAAAGTAAAAGAGCATGACATGCTTTAGATTGAGAATTTGATAAAACGGGACCTTCCTCTGCCGTCTCACTAAGAGCAATTCTAGACTCAGATTCACAACATCTGGGATCAACCAAAAGACATTGGGCTTTTGCTTTCCACATTGAATGCAACAGACATTTACTGAGCTTCTGTGTTCAAGACTCTGCTTAGAACGAGGGATTTGAAGACCTTCGGGAGACAGAGGACATGCGTACAAATAGAGTCACTGGTGAAATGAGCATCATGGAGGAACTCTCAGTTCAAATGTGTCCCTGAGAGAAAGAATAAGAATAGAATAATAATATAAGGAATCGCATGGCAAGGGAGGATCAATGAAAGAGGAATATTGGAACACATTTTCATGAATACATCCCAGAAAGGAATGCTTGCCAAACAGAAGAAAATTGGTATAAGTTCAGATGGCTATGATGTTAATGTGATTTATATAAATTGTACATATTTAGTATCTACAAAGAAAAAACTCTGGAGGACTATACAACAAATTATTAACAGTAAATTCCCTTGCTGATGGGATAATTATAGTAGCATGATCAATACTTTTAATTTAAAATGTGCAAGTGATAACCAGAAAAATACACTATCATATTTCAACAGCTGCTTTAAATTATATATATTTTAAAATGTAGGTAATTGGTAACATTGGGACCTTTTTATAAAGCAAATTAAAGTCAAAATAATATTAGAGTCCATTTTGTCAAAATAGCATGTATGTCAAAATAGTGTTTGATGGACACGGGAAGTGAATAGAAAACTCTGTCTGTTTTGACTCGCTGAGAGACAGGTAGTTTTCTCTACCCAGGAAAGCACTGGACTGTAAGCTCAGGACTCAGACAGCCACGCAACTGCACTCTCCTCATTTGAAAACCAAATGTGTGTTATTACGTTTTGATATTTATTTTTTACTAATATAGAATTATTCAAAGCAAAGAGAAGAATCTATAAAATATGCTGGTAGGTAAAAGAATGCCCCCCGCCAAAATTTGGCCACATTCTAATCCCCAAAATCTTGGAATATACATAACATGCCCAAAGAGAATTAAGGTTGTAGATGGATTTGACGTCGCCAATTGGCTGACGTGGTGATGGAGCATTATGGTGGCTTATCCCTGCAGTCCCAATTTTATGACAAGTCCTTAGACATTTTTAGAACTAGAGGCAGCAGAGTGGATGAGAGGTGGCTGTGTGAGCAGCAGAGAGGTCGAATGGTGGGCTGTGTCAGGCACATCAAGTTATTCCTGAGTTTGCAGAGGGTTTTCTTCGTGGTGATCCTGGCTGTGTTTTCTGACTGGTGCCCATTGACTTGGGCTCCTACCTTCCCACAGAGACTAGGAAAAACTGGGTTCTATCTTCCTGGACGATGACAGTTAATGGGATCATTCCTGTGGCCTAAAGGAAGACATTTCTAGGTTATAGTAGGGTCACGAGCCATTGAAAATAGTGAGGGGCAGAGAAAGAACTTGTGATCTTTGTGAAGTCAATGCCTAGATTCACTTCACAAAGTGAATTACCTAGAGTTTCGCCCACCTGAGGGCAACGTAGCAGCGCCTGGTCAGTAGATTCTCTGGATTTTCTGCAGCACATGGAATCTAAGCCATGGCTGCTGATAGGTAGTCAGGGAGCGTTCGGTCTCTCTGCCTCCCAGCAACACACCCCTTGACATCCTCAACAGGAAGGTCGAGTGAAAAAGCAAATGAGAGCTCTGCGCATCTCAGTTGTTCAAGATACCATTTCAAAATCGTACAAGTGCTGGTGATCTCACAGAAAGAAATGGTGCACACAGTCGATGTTTCCTATGATATAAAGTTTTAATTCTAGGAAGTTCTAGGAACAACGTGCTGAGCTAAGAGAAACAGAGGAGACGAAATGCAGAGCAATCACCAACCTCCAATTTCCCATGATGATCACAAACTGGGCGAAGATACTGTTCCTTCTTGTATCTGGAATATGTCATCTAACTCATACAAGAGAAAGCATTACTTAAAAAGATGCCTATGTTGGTGGAACTCTGTGGTATTTTATTTGGCATGTGGAGATGAGAATAAAGACTCTAATTCTTGAATTATGTGAGAATAGTAGAGCAAAGCACTAAAGAAATTGGATTTCAGTGTTATAAATCCAAGGTCTGCGTCCCACCTGCATCTGATGCCACTCCGTGAAATTGGGCAAATGAATTAAACCCACTGTTTCTCATTTTTTATCTATAAAATGGAGACAGTTTTGACTACATTTGCTCAATTTGCATTATTCCCAGTGAACTCCTGTAATGCAAATAACTCCACCTTGCTTTTACCTCGGAACTCTGCACCTACATCATCCATCTGCAGCTCTTAGCCAGGTTCTTACACGTTCACCTTTGCAGGGGACCTTGAAAAGGTGTTGCTTCTCAGAGACCTTTCCTGATGCCTTTACATAAAATGTCAACTGTACTCCTGAACTTCCTGTCCTCTTGGGCTGATTTTATTTTTTTTTAATCACATAAACCAGGTAAGGGAGAGAGAATGATTTTCCTCTACCCTTCTAGGTTCTTAACTGAACCCTCCTTCCTGCTACCCGTTATAAAAGACAGATCAACAGGAGAAAAACAATCAAAAATTTAATAACATGTTTACTTTCTGTATCTCTGGGATATAACCATGAAGACAGAGTCAATGCCCCAAGGTGGTCTAAACTACCATCTTAAATACCATCTCTGGATAAAGAGAAAACAAAGATGTTGAGAGGGGAGAGGTGATCAGACAAAGCACAGTAAACCAGAGTCCAGTTGTTATGCAGATTTAAGTTTCTGCTTTCTCCAGCAATACCAGTTTCTGGATATTTGCACCCTCCTCTTCCTGGCATAGAGAGAGACGCCCTTCCCCAAGGAGCTGTCTCTGAGAAATGTAAATGTCTCACAGAGGGTAACTTCAGGTCGGTTTTCACAGCTTCTCCTGCGCCTCTCTGCTCTTTCTTAAAAATAAGGGTCTCAAGGTATACTCATGACAAAGAGCCATATTTGTGGGTGGTGTGTTTTGCTTCCCTTCAACCACCCAATATACAATGCATTATGTATTCATTTTGTTAATTTTTGTTTCTTTCCACTGGAAAATAAATTTCCCGTAGAAAGTATTTTTTGTTTATTTGTTCTCTTTAGTATCCGCAGTATTTGGAACAGCACCAGGTTGTATAATTATAAGTGCTCATCCAGTAATTACTAAATGAAGACATCCTTGAGGGTTATGCTTATCATTAATTGCTCTCCCCGAAACCAGAGATCTAGGGTTTGTGCATGTTGTCCTGTCTGAGTGTTTTATTTTTCCGTTGCAAGATCAGTTGGAATAAATTAATGGTTTAACTTGAAAGGTGATTTGTCTGAAACCTAACAGAAAATCACTATAGTCCTTGCAAAACCTGCCTTGCCCACTTGCCTGAGTCTTCATTATTATTATTACATCCATCAACCCTACTTCTTATGCTGCTTTGACTTCCTGTCTGTTCCTAAGAGACAGTTCAGTGTCAGACACAGGAGCCTATCTATTTCTGTGTCATTGAATTTCCTGGAATCCTTTCATTTCCAACTGGTGGTGATGCCGTTCGCATATGTATAGATGCTGGGGTCGCATCAAATGCAGCTATGACCTGCAGTAATAGTAACACAAAAACCTGAAGTATTAATGTACATAATACAGTATTTGCTGTAATCAATTGCATAATTCATTGGGCATCAATACCAGCAGGAAACCAGTAGACTTAATGCCATATTGGTACTAACTAAAGCCAGCATTCCAGTTAAATTGCTCAAGAAACACTAATTCCTCTCCTCCTCCCATCTACTTACAGGTCCTCTTACCTCAGTGACTTCTCATTTTATTCTTTTTACTTCTGCTCCATTTTAAATGTATCCAATGTGGACAGAAGGAGAGATAGAGTGACAGGTCATTTTAACTCTTGGCTTTTTATCTTTTATACTCCTCTTTAATCTGCTCACATACTCTGTCCCGAGACAAAAACTTAAGTATTTCTCAGACACTGCTCCTACTTAATTTTATCTTCATTCCAACCATGATTTTTAAAGGTGTGTAGCAAAGTAGAGATTTAATTGGGTAGCAAGAGACAAGCTATGCCAACTTGTTGATCAAGGGAAGACTAAGGGAGTAAACCGGGTAGAAGAGAAAGTTGGTCTGCTCTTATGGAAAGGGACCATACTAAACCTTTTGCCGGAATCAAGGGCTCCACTACCTCTGAAGGAAGCTTAAGAATCTGACTATAGAAATTAATGCGAGGTTGAAAAGGTGAATATTCAAGTTCTTAAATATCTTCATTATAAAGTATAGCAATGCAGGAGAGTCAAATTTTTACCTCTACATTTTTAGGATATTTTGTTTGTGCCTGAAAATGAAAATAACATAAGACATATCAACAAGAGACATGCATACAAGTCTGTGTGTGTTTCACTGGACACAGGAGACCTCCTAAGAAAAGGAAGACCCAAGGAAAGGACAGAGCCTTCATGTTTATACCAGGTTGAACAAAGTGAGACAAGTATGGAAAAGACAGTTTTTGTCTTTCCCTGGAGAGGGTTTGGGTATGAATATACCAGGAGGCTAAGGAGAGGCAAAAATTACTCTAACAAGATCTGTTTGTACAGAGTTCTCTTGGCTTTGACTCCCTGTTGAAGAATGCTTTTTGTTTGTTTGTTTGTTTGTTTGCTTTGATGATGTTTTTCTGGTACAGGAGGACGTCCTCACATGGGAGTTTTATCTCATCAGAGGAAGAAAAGGTGAGATTAGAAGGCCTTTCTTTGCTTCTGTTGTTTTCTAAATGCCTTTGGCTCCAAGTCATCCCTACGCCAAACTGGCATTTTGGGGGAGGGTGGCGTATTTTGCCACCCTTCAGCAACAATCCTATTAATATATAAAACTTTCAAATCAAGAGTTATCAACTGCCTCCTCCACCTGTATAAAATCTTGTTGATGTATACATACTCTTGAAAGGTTCTATTAGAAATCTGTGGATTCCAAATGCCCTAAGGAGGAAAGTGTTTTTTAATGCCCTGAATGAATTCTAGTATACATTAAACCTCTGTTAATTTAATTTTAAATCAGAGTTAACTAAATCAAATACTCTTACAAGAGAGTGGAATAAGTGAAAACAAAATACACCTGTTTTCACATACATCATGATGTTAGATCAAAGCCAGATTACATATATTTTTATAAAAGTTTACAGTTTATTCTAAAGTAGTAGTTTTCAAATGTAGAAAAGCTGGATTCTCTCCCTGATTAAATTCTCTCTTAACCCCTAATGTAAGAAATGTATGAAAGCTAAGCTGCTCTAAGAGAAGCGGCTTGCTGGTATGCACGCGCTCATCAGCAGCGTTGTATGCAAATTTGAAACCCTGGGGCTTGACGGAATACCAGCTGAAAGCCAGAGTTCTATACCAGTCATCCTTTTCACTTGATGAAAGAACCAATATTCTTTTGATGCCACCATAATACTGCAAGAATATCAGTCTTCAGAAAGATGTGCCTAAGGAGTTGCAGGAGGTCGGTAGCCTTTTGCCCTTTCCCTTGAGCGTAAGTCTTCCACCTGCTACGAGGAGCCCCTCGCAAAAGTCGGCATCATGTCAGAGCGACAAGGCCTTTGCACCAACACATCCCAAAGCCACTAGTTAGATGCGTGCCTGATCCTGGGCACACTTTCTAGAAGTTGTACTTTGGAAGTTTATCCTCATTTTTTATGGTGTTTCCCCATTTCTAGTCTCTTAAAATTCTTACATTTTAAGTCAGAGTGCTTACTAGTCATCTAAAGCTGGATATGCCAGAAAGAACTGGGCACCCCACTAAGTGAACTGTAAGCCACAGGCAAAAAGATAGTGAAGGGAGCAGATTCCATTAACCCAAAATGCACGTCTTTGGCATAAGGACCTTCTTTGCGCTGGTTATAGTTAAGGAGCAGCAGACAGAGGAGAAGCTCTAAGCAGGGAGTTGAAGTCACCCTCTTGTTGAGACATTTGCATGTGAAACACTGTTCCCATCCTGGTGAAATGGCCAGAATTCTTCAAGCAAAACTGCAATGACACTTTGTTTCTTAATGTCAAATTGAAAAGGACATTCATTGAAATATAGTGTAACAGCCCTGCAATGGTATACAAGTAACTTATCTCTGCAATCTAATTTTTATACTGATGTTGGTTTAAAAATATGTATATATTTTTTCTAATGGCACATGGCAGGGAGGGGGGTCGCAAATAATGTATATGCTGTTCGGTCCTCTATTGTGATCTTAGGAATTTAAAAATTACTGACATTGTTTTTTGTGTGTGTGTGTGTGGTTTTTTTTTTGTATTTTTCTGAAGCTGGAAATGGGGAGAGACAGTCAGACAGACTCCCGCATGCGCCCGACCGGGATCCACCCGGCACGCCCACCAGGTGGCGACGCTCTGCCCACCAGGGGGCGATGCTCTGCCCCTCTGGGGCGTTGCTCTGTTGTGACCAGAGCCACTCTAGCGCCTGGGGCAGAGGCCAAGGAGCCATCCCCAGCGCCCGGGCCATCTTTGCTCCAATGGAGCCTCGCTGCGGGAGGGGAAGAGAGAGACAGAGAGGAAGGAGAGGGGGAGGGGTGGAGAAGCAGATGGGCGCTTCTCCTGTGTGCCCTGGCTGGGAATCGAACCCGGAACTTCTGCATGCCAGGCTGATGCTCTACCACTGAGCCAACCGGCCAGGGCTAAAAATTACTGACATTTTCATGTCAAATTAAAATGACCATCAGAAAAAAACACACACACACACAAAAAACCCATCAGAGCTCATCTTCTCCAAGATCCTTTGGACCTTTGATCCTTGACCTGTGCTTTCAATCTTCCTGAGACAGGAACATAATACCCCTGTCTAATAGGTAATAGATAAGTTTAATTTTTTTTAAATATTCTCTTTTAGAACCAAACATTTACCCTATTACCCTAATTTTTAATTCTTCTTTAACAAGAAAAAAATAAATCAAAATCCCCTTATCATGGTAGCCCTACAGATACCAATTCAGATAGCTATCAGAGTCTCCAGCTCTCGCCCTGTGAAGTACATCAGCACCCTCTGCTTTTCTGTGGTATTTTAATGTTTTATTCCAACGTTCAGGATTCGGTTTTGAGGGGGTGCCACGTGCCACTTTAGCAGGTGGATAGTTGTGAGCTGAAGACAGTGAAGACCCAGCAGACGCAGGAGAAGCTTGCCTTCACTCCCTGGACTGCCTACAAGGATGTAGATAAGGGAGCCTGTACTGGAAACAGCTCTCTCATGGCCTGACAAACATTTGTTCACCAAACATTTGCTCTTCTCATCTTCCTGTGAATTCTCTTCCTCCTCTTTGAAGCCCTAAACCCCATCTCTTTGTCCTTAGCCTTAGAGTCTCATATTCTATGGGGCTCCTGTGCCTATGAACTTGGTTTTCCTCCTGTTAACTTGTTTTAAGTCAATTTAATGAATAGGCTAGACAAAGAGCCTAGAAGAGAAAGATGGGAAGTTTTGCCTCCCCAACCACAATATTATTCCAGATACAATGAAATCTGTTCACCGTGCCTTTGGAAGACAGTCCTTTTCTTCAAACAAGCAATGGATTCTAGTTTTCTCAAACCTCAGGTCCTCATAACATTAACTACTGTAAAAATAGGGTCTGTTATCCTGCACTAGGACGGTTGATTTTTATATCACACACACCCTTATTATCCATCATTTGTTGCTTTCTGGTCCTTGTCCCATTGATTCAATTATTAACTTGACACCGTGGTTGATTGCCTTCACTGGATGAGCTCAGAGCCCGAGCACGGTTGTGTAGTAGTGAGCAAGAAAATCCCTGTCCTTGTTCGTGCAGCAGCGCATCCCTGTTAGGTGAGGATGGCATTTAGCAAATGTCCATGGCACATTATTCAACTCAAATTCAATTCCAGTATTGCTCCCTCAGTGAAATGGAGGATGACAGTCAGGACCTCTGACAGGAAGAGTTCAGGCCCTTCTTCACGGTCTTACAGAAGTGACATCTGAGATGTGCTCTGAAGGATGATTAGGAGTTAACTAGATGAGGACCGGAGGAAATCTATTCCAGAGGCTAGAGTTTCAATGAAGGGCCCTGAGGCCACTGCCAGCAGGGTGAGTTGGAGTCACTGAAAGGAGGCCATTGTGACCTGCTCGGAAAGCCTGTGAAGAAGGCTGGGGTTAGCTCCCAGCGGGTTCTGAGGTGACAGGGTGAAGGAAGACCTTACCTAAAAGCAGCAGCTGGTGTAGACATGAGGGTCAGAGGATGGATTGAAGCTGGAGAGAGAAATGATCTGATCTGCATTTTACACACACACCTCTGATCTCTGCATTGATCCAATTCATGAATCCTTAATTGAAATTTGATTTGTCTTGATCCCTGTCTCTCTCTCTCTCCCAATTGTGTTTGATTAAATTTCTATCAACAATAAATCAAAAATAATAGAGTTTAACAAAATAAGGTTAAGAAGAGACCTTAGGCTTACCTAACGAAGGGTACCATTGCTTCTATTGTAGCTATGCTTTGGCAAACTTGCATTAAAACAGTTATGCTGTTGCCCTAGCTGGATAGCTCAGTTGGTTGGAGCATCTTTCCGATATGCAAAGGTTGCGGGTTCGATCCCTGGCCAGGGCAGATACAGGAACAGATTGATGTTCCTGTCTCTCTCTCCCTTCCTCTCTCTCTTAAAAAAATATAGCTCTGGCTGGTTGGTTCAGTGGTAGAGCATTGGCCCAGCATGTGGAAGTCCTGGGATCGATTCCAGCCAGGGCACACTGAAGAAGTACCCATCTGCTTCTCCACCCTTTCTTTCTATCTCTCTCTTCCACTCCCGCAGCAAAAGCTCCATTTGAGGAAAGTTGGCCCAGGCGCTGAGGACAGCTCCATGGCTTCTGCTTCAGGCTCTAGAATGGCTCTGATTGTAATGGAGCAACAGCCCAGATGGGCAGAGCATCGCCCCTTGGTGGGCATGCCAGGTGGATCCTGGTAGGGAGCATGAGGGAGTCTGTCTGCCTGCTCCCAGCTTCTCACTTCAGAAAAATTAAAAAAAAAATGCCATTGGATGAAAAAGAATGCTGTCAGTGGATACATGTAGAGGCTGGGATGGGTGTCTATTGGTTCCTGAGGGCTTGAGCCCCTGGTGAAATTTCACGCACTTTCATGCATACTTGTGTTTTCGTGTTTTATCAGTCTGTTTTGTGCCGTGTTGAATTTGATAAGCCTAAACAGCAGCTGACAATTTTTAATTCCCATCTCCTTTGTCCATTTAAAGAGTTTAGGGTATCTTAGGGTAAGGCTAAATTATTACCCTTGTTTTCATGGAAGCTAATGAAAAACTTCTCCCACTTTTATTGTCTTGTCTTTCTGACATATTATTAACTATTTCAGGGTTATGGATATTGGCTTTCTTTAATCCAGAACCCAAAAATCAGAAAAGAAATTAAGAAGGCGTTGAAAGAACAGTAAGTAAGTATGTGTGTATATATAGGAATATATATCTTATATATGTAGACATACAATAGATACAGGGGTGGGCAAAAGTAGGTTTGCAGTTGTAATACACACAAATAATACAGTAATTAATAAGTAATAATACAAGAATAAACTCTGTTTCTATACTCACAACTGTAAATCTACTTTTGCCCACCCCTCTATATGTGTGCATGTATGTGTGTGTGTGTATGTATTATTACTGCTCACAAAAATTAGGGGATATTTCTAAATGAATATGAAGCGATAAAATATCCCCTAATTTTTGTGAGCAGTATATGTATATACATATGTGTGTGCATATGTATGTATACATATATACACACACACACACATATGTATGTTAAGGAAGCTCTAGGAAATAGCAATATTTCAAAAGGCACAGAAGAAGGTGAAATTAATCTATACTGAAGAAATTTCTAGGCCTAATTGGATTTTAATGTAAGTGCAGCATATCTGGAACCCACATATGTTCTCCTTGTGTGCCTTCTCTAGCCTCTTGCTTTTCCCCGGGGCCAACCCATGGAGACTCCGCTGTCCCCCCACAACTAGCCTGACACCAACCCCCGTCCCGTTCTGTTCTCCAAAACCACGCTTCATTATAAATAGCTCCCATTCTTTCTCATTCATTCTGCTGCAAACGACATGACTCTTTTTCCCCCAAGTCGGCAAAAAGCAATTCGGCAACTTGATCACTAAGAAAAACAATGTACTTTCACTAAAGGTAGGAGCAATGTTAAACAATGTGGGAGAGGTCTATTATTTATTTTTTTTTAGGCAACGAAATTATATTTTCTTTTTTAAAATTTAGAACTTAGTGCCTGTGATCCCAGATAGGTCATTTAACATTGGCGTCCCTTTTTAGATGACGTTGTTAAAGGACGATCACTCACTTGTCCTCCTGCGCCGCAGTTTTTCCATTCTTGCTGAGAATGCTGTTCCTCTCTGCTCCTGTAGGTAACATTGCTGTCTCGGGTCTTACCATGCACACTGTTTCCCCTCAAAATCACATATGTAGGGGCATTGAGGGTGTGTATTTCGTAAACTGAGGTCCCAGATGTGTGTTGGTGAGTTTGTGTTACATGGCTCATCCAATATACCTTCCAAGTTAGTTAGACATTGCATGATTTATTTCATGAACAATATTTTCATCTTTTAAAATGATAAATATAGCATATTTTGTTAGTTGACTCTACATTGTGGCAGACCTTTTTTTTCTGCTTCTTCAGAATATGACACTTTAGATTTTTTTACCTGGAGTGTATTCTAGCTCTATTTTTATCAGCCACTCTATTTAAAATTTCAAGTACTAGTGCTTGTAAAACTTGACACATGAATGTTATTTTAATGCCAACTTATAATTTGTAATATTGTATATTCATTGTTGTTTTTTATTTCTCAAAATGTATGTTGTGGTTATATAAAATATAATCTTGAATAAATAATAAATCTTTGGAGATTAATCATTCTGAATAGTCAGAACATATATCCCTGATGGTTGAGAGTTTATTCCTTTAATAAAAAAATTATGTTAATAAATTGAATACCATTATTCTTAAAATGTTATATGCTTTTCTACACTCACATGCAGTATAAAAAATGTAATTATGTGTCTTAATAATAATTTAATGATCTTGGGTGATCCTTCTGGACATCAATTATGAACCCACATAAAGATTCATTGTGTAGCTATCACCGCAGATGGCTTTACATTACTACAGGTTCTTAAGCCTGATGCTTTAGGATTGCACAGCTAAAGACAACAAGAACAGAATAAAAAGACAAACTACACAATGGGAGAATATATCTGACAATACGTCTGATAAGGGGTTAATAACCAAAATTTATAAAGAACTTGTAAAACTCAATACCAGGAAGACAAACAACCCAATCCAAAAATGGGCAAAAGAGATGAACAGACACTTCTCCAAAGAGGACATACAGATGGCCAATAGGCATATGAAAAAATGCTTAACATCACTAATCATTAGAGAAATGCAAATTAAAACCACAATGAGATATCACCTCACACCAGTCAGAATGGCGCTTATCAACAAAACAACACAGAATAAGTGCTGGCGAGGATGTGGAGAAAAGGGAACCCTACTGCACTGCTGGTGGGAATGCAGACTGGTGCAGCCACTGTGGAAAACAGTATGGAGATTCCTCAAAAAACTGAAAATTGAACTGCCTTTTGACCCAGCTATCCCACTTTTAGGAATATACCCCAAGGACACCATAGAATGGCTCGAAAAGGAGAAATGCACCCGCATGTTTGTGGCAGCATTGTTCACAATAGCGAAGATCTGGAAACAGCCCAAGTGTCCGTCAGAGGACCAGTGGATTAAAAAGCTTTGGTATATATATACTATGGAATACTACTCAGCCATAAGAAATGATGACATCGGATCATTTACAATAACATGGATGGACCTTGATAACATTATACGGAGTGAAATAAGTAAATCAGAAAAAAAACTAAGAACTACATGAATCCATATATAGAAGGGACATAAAAATGAGACTCAGAGACATGAACAAGAATGTGATGGCAACAGGGGTGGGGAGTGGGGGGGAGGGGGGATGGGATGAAGAAGGAGACAGGGGTTGGGGGAGGGGAGGGGCACAAAGAGAACCAGATAGAAGGTGACAAAAGACAACTTAACTTTGGGGGAGAGGTAAACAGCACAATCAAATGTCAAAATAATCTAGAGATGTTTTCTCTCAACATATGTACCCTGATTTATCAATGTCACTGCATTAAATTTAATAAAATAAAATAAAAACTAATATGATGATGCAAGATTGTATTGCATTGATGTCAGTATACCTCCCTGTATTTGTCCATCTCCCCAGGTATAATTTAATGTGACACGGTTCTGTTAATTCAGAAAGCATTTAACCAAAATATCCTGAATTGTATTGAATTTGAGAGCTAATTATTGAGTTTCGTGGAGACTCATTCATGAGTAGTTAAAATTTTGTCTCCGTATTTTGTGGCATATGTCTGAAAAGTTTCTTTTCCTACTTTTTTTTTCCTTAAGTTTTCACTTTAACAACTATTGCGAAAGGGTCAGTTGCTGTGGAGTTTATGTTTAAATGGGTGAAATTAGATTCCATTTCCTCTTAAGGAACAGTATGGGAAATGTCACAGTGTAAGCCGACACGACCCTCCAGAACTCGTTCATCTGTTGTTTTCCCTGAAAAACTTTAAAACAGATATACTTCCCATAGTTTCATTGGCTGGTGTTCCCTGGTGTGTTAGCTGCAGAGGCAGATTAAGGTCGGTTGAGGCCCTGGGCACAGAAGAAAATAATGGGTCCCTTCATTAAAAAAGTATGAAGTTGGGACCAGGCGGTGGCACAGTGAATTGATCGTCGGACTGGGATGTGGAGGACCCAGGTTCAAAACCCCGAGGTCGCCAGCTTGAGTGCAGGCTCATCTGGTTTGAGCAAGGGTCACCAGCTTGAGCCCAAGGTCGCTGGCTCAAGCAAGGGGTTACTCAGTTTGCTGTACCCCCTCTCAAGGCACATATGGAAAGCAATCAATGAACAACTGAGGAGCCACAATGAAGAACTGATGTTTCTCATCTCTCTCCCTTCCTGTCTGTCTGACCCTATCTGTCCCTCTCTCTATCTCTCTTTCTGTCTCTGAAAAAAAATATGAAGTTGGGGTTTTGCAGGGCTCTTCAGAAGATGGGGCTCAGGGCACACGCCCAGTGCACCTACCATTAAATTTGCTTCTGTTTAGCTGGCTAGGGCTCATAACCAAATAGCACAGACCAGGAAGTTTGAACAACAGAAATTTGGTCCTTTTCCCCAGGTAAACATGCAGGAAGGCTTTAATACTCACGGACCGTCAATCCTGTCCCCAGAATAAAACTGCAGAAAATAGCAGCTCTATATATCAAGAAAAATCTTTTAAAATTGAACTCTGGAAAATATTTTTCTTAATTGTAATTAGATATTTGGTTATAAGATTAATTTGCATTGCCCTGATTAAAAGAAAAATAAAGTCTTCATTTACTCCATGAAATTACCCAGAATTTTGGGGGGAGGGAGGGGGTAGAGGGGTAGTATATTAGCTTAGAACAGGCCTCACCTGATAAGCAACAATGTAGGTATGAGTTTCTGCACCTGCAAATTATGAGGGCCTTTAGTGCTCTAAACTTGAGTTGTTTTAGGCCTGAATTTGTGGCAATTTATTACAGTAGCCAAAAGAAACAGATACAAAATCTTTTGACATTGAACTTCCTGGAGAGGTCTGGTCTAGTTCCCATCGCTGGGATTTGGGCTCAGGAATGTAACTTGCTGTGGTCTGTAGCATGAGGCAGACGTCTGGAAGGGCCTGCTCCTACCAGCCTGGGCCTGAAGAACTTGTGTTTTGATAACTTGAGTACATGTGCCTCTTTCAAAAGTAGGATATGCCTCGTCTAGTCCCAGAGGATGAGATACACGTGGAGCAGAGCTGCCCCCGGTGGGACCACAGGCCCTTCTGAGATGAGCAGACATGCGACACCGACCTTCAAATGTCTGGCAATGGATATTTACTCTTTTCCTCTACTGCATTTCATAGTAGGTTATTTTGCAGCAATTACTACCTGATACAAGGGCCTTTGGAACTTCATAAATGCGGACCTAGTATTCCAAATAATGAAGAATTACCCCCCAAGCCCCAGTAACCCCTATGAGAGATATTGTCTCTCACCTATGAAAGGGGAGTAAGAAGGAGTATAGGGTCCCTTTGATAATTAGTAGTTCACACTGGAATTCTATAACATACATAATTTTCAGTTTGCACCAAGCAATTTTTGCTTAGGAATTAGTTACTGAGATTTTTAAAAACAAAAGACACTTAATTCAAGTACCTAAAAGTTCAGGCCAGCCTCCAAAAAGAAAAAAAATTAGGTACATATGTTTCTCTGTTGTTCTCAATTACTAACTCACTTGCCAGTAATATTTTGGGCTTAAGAAGACATATAGGTTCAGTGTTGTGCACCTGTAATGCAATGCTGAAATCCCTATGAGTTTGATCAGGGCAAAGTCCCTGGCAGCTCTGTGTTTCTATGGAGTATGCTGTACTCTCAAGAAAGATAATTCCCCAGGAAGGACTGTATTTTGCTCAACAAAGGGTCAGTGGTAAGTCCAGACCAGAATATAGAACTGGCCCCCTATCTTACTTATTATGTCTCTTTGGTCTTAAAGAGCCTTTCAAAGAGAGTGTTAACTAAAGCCTGATCAAGGCCCTGGCAGGCTGGATCAGTGGTAGAGCGTCGGCCTGGTGTGTGGAAGTCACAAGTTCGATTCTTGGCCAGGGCACACAGGAGAAGCGCACATCTGCTTCTCCACCCTTCTCCCTCTCCTTTCTCTCTGTCTCTCTTTTCCCCTCCCACAGCCAAGACTCCATTGGAGCAAAGTTGGCCCGGGCACTGAGGATGGCTCTATGGCCTCTGCCTCAGGCGCTAGAATGGCTCTGGTTGCAGAGGAGCAATGCTTAGATGGGCAGAGCATCACCCCCTGGTGGGAATGCCGGGTGGATCCTGGCCGGGTGCATGCGGGAGTCTTTCTGCCTCCCTGCTTCTCACTTCAGAAAAATACAACAACAAAAAAAAATTTTTGAAGTTTGATCAGTGTTTTTAATCATAAAATAATAAAAAGAACATGAGATTCTTACAAGTGAAAAGAGGAGCCATGTGCACATAATTGTCCTTGCCATTCAAGAGATCACACCTTACAGGTTGCTGCTGCCCCACTGAGGGGAATCTGGATTTTCAGCTCTGCAGGGTCAGAAATTTTATGTGGCACAGACTGATTTGGCTTCCTCAAATGCCCCGTTATTCCATTCATACAGAACAGATATATGCCAGAGGAGTAAATGAATTAAGGACAATGGAGACGTAGCTGCCAAGCCAACTGGAATGAATCACATCAGTGGTCCATTCATTTCTGTCCAGTAGGGAAATATACTTGGGAAACCAAAGCAAGTCCAAAAGACTGCTTGATTAATAGAAAATGCAGCTAATACAGTAAATGCTTTCTAGTGCCATTCCATGTTTTAATGCTCAATCTGTGTGCATCTATCCAATCCCCACATCAATGCTATGATACAAAGATTATCATTCACCCTAAAAATGAGAAAGTTAAAGTGTAGTTTGGTTAAATATCTGAGCTAGCAAGTGTCAGAGCTAGGATTTGGACTGATGGCTCAGATTCCAGAATCTGCCCTTGATTAAGAGTCAGTTGATGCAGAGAGTTGTTGAATCAGGTTGAGCCAACCATTTTTAGTAGGTCTTTGTCTCCACCAAGGTGATGCGTGATGCAGCAGAAGCTGCTAGGTGCTTAGTCACTCTCCATTCTGACACTGAGAAAACCGAGTTTGCTCTAGGGTAACCATGTGCCCCACTCGGTTCCCAGCCTCCTTTGCAGCATGGATGCCATGTTTTTGACCAATGAGAATTCAGTCTGTATGCTGGGCATTGTTCAGAAAGGTTTACTTGCCTCCTTAACGTCCTTGTTTTATTGTTCTTTTCTTCTTATCTGAAATGTAGGCATAAAACTCAAGATAGAAAAGACATCTTAGGAAAATTAGGGTAAAAACCACATGGTACAGATGACCTAGATGGAGGATAGAGTGACCTGTGACTTCATGGCAGATAGAGCTGATGTAGAGGTCTATTCTCCTTGACTGTCATGTAAAAAGCAAAGGCAACTCAACTTAGTTCTGTCTCTATATGGAGATAATGCTGGTCTTCCTCACTTGACTGTAAAGAGTTCAGACTCCTCTGCTTGTTTTATTATCTTTGTTTCCTCAGAGTCTGATACAAGGCCAAGCAAATAGTCATGACTCAACAATATTTTGAACTTGTGAATAAATGAGTGGAGACTGCCCCAGAAAGAGAACACTCCTACAGACCTGTGTTCACTGGGAAGGGACACAGCTTCTGCAAACAACTGGATCTGCTGCCAGGATAAGCTACTGTCACCTTAAAGAGCCACTGTCATTGAGAACAAGAAGGCCTGTTAGCAATAAGATATACCAAATGGAAAGGCTTTCCATAAGCTTTTTAGTGGGAGTAGTATTTAGTGTCAGGCTGGGCAGTGTTACTATTTGAGATTCTCCAGGCAACATCACAGTTTCAAGAGCAGTCCTGTTTATCATTTGGAGGGAGAGTGCAGATACTTAATCCTCCAGGGCATTCCATACTGACCGAGAATGAGGAGCACCACCCTTGATTCTGTGTCACATTTGCTCCAAGCACCTTTTTCACATTGGCTCACTTAACCCTCACAAGGCACATTATACACTTCTCAGTTTATTGTCTGGGAACTTGAGGCTCCAAGTGCCAAGATCATACAGCCAGTCATGAGTATCTCGATGTTAAATCGATGCTTTATGAGAAGCCCACAGCCCCAGTTTGCCAGTTTTCCTGAGCCCTCACAGTTCCTCATGAGGTGATCTGGCAGGGCTGGAGGACCTCACAGGCTGCACACGGACTTGGGACAACCCAAAGACCCACCTGTGAGACGTCCATCAATGCTCTGTTTGAAGTAGGGGAGAGGGGACCCGTCAGACCTGACTGTGTTTGCTCACCTTCATGCTTGGACCCTAGTGCTCTAGGTGTGTCAAGCTACCTTTGAAGTATTGCTAGATTGAAAGGGAATAATATATTTTATCCAACATAACATAATCTCTTGTAACATAGATGCTAATTGAGAATAGTTATAATTTTTCTAGATTGATTCCCTAATATTTAATGTTTTCCATCTTTTAATTTGACAACAGGTATTACTTATTCCGATGTTGTTCCTGTACTTGATCAATGTCTATTGTGTCTCTAACTTTGTATTTAAATTGACTATTTGGCCTAGCTTTGGGCCAGGTAGTCAGTTCTTTATCCTTTTCTTTTTCTTTGTATTTTTCTGAAGCTGGAAACGGGGAGAGACAGTCAGACAGACTCCCGCATGCGCCCGACCGGGATCCACCCGGCATGCCCACCAGGGGCTGATGCTCTGCCCCTCCGGGGCGTCGCTCTGTCATGCCAGAGCCACTCTAGCGCCTGGGGCAGAGGCCGAGGAGCCAACCCCAGCGCCTGGGCCATCTTTGCTCCAATGGAGCCTCGGCTGCGGGAGGGGAAGAGAGAGACAGAGAGGAAGGAGAGGGGGAGGAGTGGAGAAGCAGATGGGCACTTCTCCTGTGTGCCCTGGCCGGGAATCGAACCCGGGACTTCTGCATGCCAGGCCGACGCTCTACCACTGAGCCAACCGGCCAGGGCTTTCTTTATCCTTTTCTGACAACATATAGAACATTTCCACCCACCTGAAGACTGAGACGGGTCCCAGACCTTTGGCCCATAATGACCTCAGAGAAGGAGAAAGTGATGAACAGCATCGCTCAGAGAACTTTACTGTCAAGTTCCCAGGGCCATGAGTCACCAAAAATAGGGGCCCACGTTGCACCTCTAGGAGACCCTCAGATCCTTCCAGCTTCCTCTAACTTATGTTCTACTTCTGGTGAGAGGACTCTTCTCTTGCTTGTTTCTATCTTTTTTATTTTTATTTTTTGTATGTTTCTGAAGTGAGAAGCGGGGAGGCAGAGAGTCAGAGTCCCGCATGCACCTGACTGGGATCCACCTGGCATGCCCACCAGGGGGCGATGCTCTGCCATTCTGAGCCATTGCTCTGTTGCACCTGGAGCCATTCTAGCACCTGAGGTGAGCCATCCTCAGCACCCAGGCCAACTTTGCTCCAGTGGAGCCTTGGCTGCAGAAGGGGAAGAGAGAGATAGAGAGAAAGGAGAGGGGAAAGGGTGGAGAAGCAGATGGGCGGCTTCTCCTGTGTGCCTTGGCCGGGAATTGAACCCGGGACTTCCACAGCCTGGGCTGACGCTCTACCACTGAGCCAACCAGCCAGGGCCTGTTTCTATCTTTGATTAATTACTGTGTGCACACCTTAACTTCTGTATCAGTAGCCCGTTTTGTGGGACTAAGGATGTAGCCTGTCTGTTTCCCTTCTCTGTGACAGGTGCCCAGGGCTCTGTTGCCTGTGACAGATTCTACAGCCACACCGTTTGCTAGCTGGCTGGTGTCCTCCATCCACCTGCTCCAAGAGTTTGTACTGCTCTGCTCTGTCTCCCTGTGAAGTACCCCTTTTCCTGGTATTCAACTTCTCAAAGATAATTAAGCACCAAACCCACAAATATGGTAAAAATCCTCAAGGTTAGGACATAAAACCATAGCAGGGTTCAATCACAGCCGTGTCCTTAAGTCCCACTCTAACAGGCATCTCTGTTTTTGTTTATTTCCCACTCTCTGTTTCCACTTCACCAAATGACAGAAGCATAAAGCAAACTGAAAACTCCATTAAGAAAACACAGCACTCGAGGGGAAAGCATGGCTTCCCAGAGCGGAGGGGCAGCCATCCCTGGCCATCTCCTGACCCCTTCCAGATGGTCGGGGCTGCACTTCCTCTGAGGGGCACCCTGAGGATACAAAAGGAACATGCACTTTGCATGGTGACTTGGGGAACTGAGGGATTGAACATTAGCTATAGAAACTAACAGTATTACCAATCAAGAGCGTACACATAAAATGAGATATAATCTAACAGGGAGACCCAGGAAAAGAGCTTGGAAATAATTGAGACTAAACTGAAGCCGGGGGGGGGGAGAGGGGATAGTGCCTCTAGAAGAATGTTATGTTGATACAAATAAAATCCAATTAAAATTAAGATAAACTGAATAAATTGCTAATTAGAATAAAATGTGTTGGTTTCATCAAATACAGTAGCAGATTAACTGTATGTTAACGGGGGAGGGGGAGGCTCAGTTGAACTTTAATAAAAAGGTCATTGCTAAGTCACCAATTGCATTAAATATACAGAGAAGCACAGGATGGGAGAAAATGGAGTGTTTCTAGATTATAGAAGTTTGGAAATGGTTTCTAGAAAGTCTCATTTTGTTTTTTTAATTATATCTATATCCCTTTTATAATTTTTTTAAGTGAAAATATATTTCTGGCTCTGTGGCAACCAAGTTTTCCTTAGAGATTAAATTGAAATTATATACATATGAAAAACATATTTTTGTGAATAGCACACATCCTTTTATGTTATTCGTGCCAAAATTCATCGCAACATAAAAAAAAATTGGCTGTCTTCTATGTATTTTACAAGAGGCTACATTACCAAGTACATTTTCACGGCCTCATTCTTGGAAGAATGGCACTTCTCTTCAACAAATATGATCTGGCAGGAATGTTCTTAGAATCTTAATTTAAGAGGTATAGAAAAAATGGCACAGACCATCAGGTTAAGTGACACTGAGAAACCGATTCTGGGTAGATTGGGAAATGAAATCTTAAATTCTTGGCTTCTAGCCCAATTTCTGAAGGCTCTTTGCCTTTTAGAAAAAAATAAAAATTAAGAAGCATAATTTAAATAAGGATTATAATAAAAATAGATCCTTGGTCTGAAATCCAGGACTTGAGTTCTGGTTTGAGTATTAAGGAGGGGTGTGACCCTGGACAGGTGACTTGTCTTCCCTTCTCTGAGAGTTCAGTAAGGTCACCTTTGAATACCCTGTGGGATGAAAGTGGTCCTGATCTTCCATTCCCCCTGGAACTGTCCACTTCATGTCTGGATTGCTATTCATGTTCTTTTTTAATAGCTTTTCCTTTGCAAATATTTCCTCTCTACCTTCATTCCGATTGAATTTCTCTCTAGCCCAAATAGTGGTGCTACATTCATCTCTCCCAACCCTATTATTATTGTATACGTTCCCTATTAAGCAAACATTTAATAACTTCTTATTCCCAAGCGTTGAAATACAACGGACGTCAGCTTTGCATTTCAAAATCACTCCCGCACTGTTCTTGTATTTCATCATTCTTACACATGAACGGTCTTAGTGTCCACACCTTCCCTTGAGTCCTTGCCTCTTTAATATACAGCACACTTGTTAAAATTCCTGGCAAGGCATCTGCCATCTTAACCTCCTATCAAGTTGTCCCTTTTTTATTTGTCTATCTCTGTCCTTCATCACTTGGTTGGAAACTCTCCTAAGTGTCCATTTCCCACCACACGAATGTTTTCTGAGCTCCTAGAGCAATTTTTTATATGCTTCATTCAAAGGTTTAATTATGTTTTATCTTGTGGCATATTATTTTATTGTTATTCAGATTCCTTTCCGTTGAATAAAAGCTCTGCTTTTCAAAACCTTTGGGAAATAATTTATTCCATTAAGCTGAGCTGTCTGGTTAACGGGAGATTCCCTCCTTTTTGCCGTAACTTTTCTTATTTTAACCACTGTGGAGAGAAATATTTCTAAAATAGATAGTCTGTTTCCATGAATTGTAAAAATCAAAAATGATTACTGATTAGTTTTCTTGTTGGCTTAGTATAATCACTATTAATTGAAGATTCTCTACTGTGATTTATAAGGTTGCCTAAAACTACAATGCTTTTTGAGAAATATTTGTCTGCCGTGTAATTTTAGGCATTATTCTTGCTGCAAATTTTTATTGGGAGTATGCGTCTTTATATGCAGTCTTTCTCATCACCACTAATTTGCTAAGAACTTGATAATCAGATATGCATACTTATCATTTGCCTGAACACCATGACCATAGGGTTTGGGTGTGTTTTGTTCAGCTACATGTCATCAGAATTGTGACATGTGATAGACAATGAGTCAACATATAGGGGGGAAAAAGGCATGAGAGCATAGAAAATAACGAGGGTTGATTCTTAGTAAATGAAATTCAAGGAATATCACAGGCCTAATATGCATGGAGTGTACATTGGAAAAACTATTTTGCTATTAAAAAAATAAATGTACCATTTCCTTTGGCTTTTGTTGGCACAAAGGAGTGACTTTTACTCACAACCCCTCTGAGTCAGAGGGCTACTCTCACATCATCCGCTCTGTCTGCTTAACTCATGAGGTGTTGTGATGAGCAAATGAAATAGCGCACGTACAGTCCTCTGAAAAAAATACTAGCTATTATATCAATGTAATATTTGGGGGAAGGGAGGAGACTGAACAACTCATTGTATTATCATAGACTATGACATTTGATAACATAAATAGCACTTGTGCTATCAAACATCTTATAGGTAAAGAGAAAAAACAGCCGTGCCATGCAAGATTTTTTTAAAAGCAGGAAACATTAGGTAATCTCACTGAACCTGACAAAATGCAAAATTATTGTTCTAAGCAATACATAATCCCGCTGTTGACAGAGAAGGACAAACTAGTGAGAAGGCTGACAGGGTTCAGATATAAACCATAGGTTGCAATCAGGTAAAACAGGAGAGAGATTTATGCAAATTAAAAAAAAGTCTCATTCTTCTGACAAGACTGATAAGAAGAAAATCTGGACAAACAGATAAGGACCCTGGTTGGGAATAACCCAGCTACGTCCTGGTGACAGCTCGAATAAGAAGAGCATTGTCACAGGGCTCATTTCAGCTAAATGATGTATTGTGCAGAGACTTAACATTAATAGGAGCAAATGCAACATTCTAAGTCATTTCGTTTTTTAAGAAAATAGTATCAGTGTGGAAAGAGAATGCACGTCCTTTGAAATAAGTCCAAATGCGTGGGACCAAGGACGCCTGTATAACCCACGACGTCTTAGCTGCACTAATCCGTTCATGCTGAACGGGCAGGCTTCTAAGAAGTCAATTTCAAGGAGACTGATCAATGCTTAATATGGCACTGGGAAAGTGTGGAGGCGGGGGCCTCCGCTCCTGCTGTCCCCTGGAGTCTGGTGGCTCTGTGAACTTATCACGCAAATTCTTCGTTCGCAAAAGGAAGGCACTGAGCTCAGACTACACGTGTGTGATCTCGTACGCAGTCATAGGGTTAAATGAAGGGCATCTGAGACCACGCAAATCTATAATGAGGATTAACAAGATAATCATGTGGACACGAATCAGGCGAAGTGAGCACACGGAGCAGACCTTGTAGGATCTCAGCCTGAGAGATAGAAGTGTTCTGGGAAGACTGGCTGCATGGAAGTCGGGGATTGGGGTGCTTGTGACATGAACTCCGAATGATGGGTCAGGGTCCCTGGAAACGTGAGGCGATGGGGGGAGTATGAGGGAGTAGTTGTATTCCCACCTTGTTGACTGGGTGACTGGGAGATCACGTGTCAGTGACCAAGTGTCGGAAACATAGTGTGAACGGGCAGGTGGGCAGCTGTATTTTTTAATCTCACCCACAGAATTATGAGGAGAACTAGAATCTTCTGTCTTTTTTTTTTTGGTTACTTGAGCTTATCTTGGCTATCTGTACTCCCGGGTAGGAGTGTCGGGAAAACCCCACATGCAGAAAGAAAGCACGCAACAGACCTTCCCTCCCTGGGCTGGTCACAGAACAGGTGGGACAATAGTCTGTAACCCAGCAGCTGCTTGCTTTTGAGGTTGGAAGCTGACATGTGTGTAAACTACAAGCTGGAGCCCGACCAGGGGGTGGTGCAGTGGATAGAGCGTCGGACTGGGATGCGGAAGGACCCCGGTTCAGTACCCTGAGCTCGCCAGCTTTAGCGCCCCCTCATCTGTTTTGAGCAAAGCTCACCAGCTTGGACCCAAGGTCGCTTGCTTGAGCAAGGGGTTACTCCGTCTGCTGAAGGCCGGCGGTCAAGGCAAATATGGGAAAGCAATCAATGAACAACTAAGGTCTTGCAATGAAAAACTTTTTTTACTTATTTATTTATTTATTTATATTTTTCTGAAGTTGGAAACGGGAAGGCAGTAAGACAGACTCCCGCATGCGCCCCCCCCCCAGGATCCACCTGGCATGCCCACGAGGGGGGGTGGTCTGCCCATCTGGGGCTTGCTCTGCCGCAACCAGAGTCATTCTAGCGCCTGAGGCAGAGGCCATTGAGCCATCCTCAGCACCCAGGCCAACTTTGCTCCAATGGAGCCTTGGCTGTGGGAGGGGAAGAGAGAGACAGAGAGGAAGGAGAGGGGGAGGGGTGGAGAAGCAGATGGGTGCTTCTCCTGTGTACCCTGGCCGGGAATTGAACCCGGGACTCCTGGACACCAGGCCGACGCTCCACCACTGAGCCAACTGGCCAGGGCCAAAAAACTGATTGATGCTTCTCATCTCTCTCTGTCCCTGTCTGTCCCTCTCTCTGACTCTCTGTCTCTGTTAAAAAAACAACTGCAAGCTGGAGTTGATGGAGCAAGCAAATGAACAAATACTCTCTGAGGGCAGGACCAAACAAGTCACACCAAATTCAATACAACTGAAATCCTTACTTTGGGCATTTAAAATCCAAGCCACACCTAGGATGGATGCAGCTGTAAGAGGATGGCACCAACACCATGAATGAATGAACATCATGAATGAATTAACAAGAGTTGGAGTCCATTCCTTGGAACCCTTTGTTGACCTGTTGACCTCAGCCAAAGGAGTTTTTCTCACTTAAGACTTCCAGGCAGTTGCTTTCCAATGCATTAAAACTTCCTCCTTGTCAAGCCTTCTCCCTAGCAATCATACATTTATCTAGAGAGAGAGAGTTTGAGAGAGAAACAGAGTTTGAGGCGGGGCAGGGTATCTTCCATGAGAAAGTCAGCTGATAGGCAATGTCATTGCAACCGTGACACGGTTTGTATGAACTAAGAGGAAATAGCTCAGTGTGACAGTAGGGTCTCAGAGAAAGACAAGCTGATAGAGAGGATGAAAAACCAGCAGCAAACCCTTTTATAGTCTCTACGCCCGGAGTTATTTTTACTCTGGAAATCACTAATTTAGGTGGTGGGCTTACATCACCCAATTAATGTTCATATATCTCTCCCAGAAACAAATATATTTTATTTCTGTTTTTGGTATACATGGCCTATGTCTATATATCTAAATATATCATTGTAGTCATATCTATAATTATGTAACCATATTATAAAAGAAAGGATGACAGAGAGAAAAACTAAGTTACATTTATTCAAACAAAATCTCCAGCCCTCCAGCCAAATGAAGCCAACTGTAAATGACTCACACACTTTTGTTTACTGGGTATTTTTCGTATCTACCAAAATTACAATTGACCTAAGGTGCTTACTAATGCGTCTGTAAACGTAGCTATGAGAATAGAACCTATCCCATCATGTTGTTGAGATGACTTGAAGAGAAAATGAAATTTAAACACTGAAAGGAAAGGGTGCGCTTGGTCGAGGCTGAGTTTCCCAGCGTGCTGGCTGGCCTGCAGCTTCCTACAGGCAGCATTATGATTCCGGGGTTGAGGCAACATTCTAGCCCACTGCAGGATCCAACTCTCTGTGGGTTTCTACCAGTGGGCCCCACTCTAGCTGGTGTGTGTGCTGCTTGCTTTCATTTGTGTGGTATTCTACCCTGCTCTGGCTGCTATTACAAAATACCATAGACTGGGCAGCTTATGAAAACATAAATTTATTCATCACATTTCTAGGGACAGGGAGTCCCAGATCTGAGGGGCTTGCAGATTCAGCGTCTAGTGAGAACCCACTTCCTGGTTATCTCTTCTCCAAATGCAGTTTGTATTACAAAAGCCCATGTAATTGTACCATTTAGACAATTCTCTCTCTCTCTCTCTCTCTCTCTCTCTCTATATATATATATATATATATATATATATATATATGATGTCTATAATTTTAAAGCTAATTGATTAATAGCATATACATAGTTTACATAGAGTTATGTGTACTAACGTACAGTATGATTCCAATTATTCTTTGGGTTTCTTTATCGAATCCCCAAATAAAGACTTTTAGCTATGCTAAAGCAAATAAAGTGAGCAGCAACTGATAATTGTGGCAAATTTTCATTTCTATAGTGGAAAGAGAAATACATAAACAGGATGCTTTTGCTGAAATTTGTATTTTACTAGGCATGCTGCATTACTACACAGACCCAATGAATCACTGTTTGACCAATGTGAACAGCTGAATGAAAAGCATCAACTCAATCAACAGCCACAAGAGGCAAACCAATGATGTGTTTTATTTGTTTTTCATTCAGAGAGGGTGTCATTCTAACAAAATAGTCTTTACAGCTACCTTTCAGATTCTTTTCTTTTTTTTTTTAGATATTTTTTATTTATTCATTTCAGAGAGAGGGGACAGAAAGAGAGAGAGACAGAAAGACAGAAAGGGGAGAAGCAGAAAGCATTAACTCCCATATGTGCCTTGACCAGGCAAGCCCGGGGTTTTGAACCAGCAACCTAAGCATTCCTGGTTGATGCTTTACCCACTGTGCCACCGCAGGTCAGGTTTCTTTTCTTTTTTATTGATTGGAGAAAAAGAAAGAGAGAGAGGAAGAGCGAGAAACATAAATTTGTTGTTCCACCTATTTCTGCATTCCTTGGTTGTTTCTTGTATGTGCCTTAATCAACGATTGAACCAACAAATTTGGTTTATCGAGTGGTGATGACACTCTAACCAACTGTGCTTCCTGGCTAGGGCCCTACATCATAAATTCTTAAACTAATCAACTAGAGATGTCCTATTCAGCCTTCACTAGACTATATAGTATAAGGTTTAGTATAATGTGTAGAGTACTTATAATCAATCAAAATATCCTAATAACCACATCTGTGTTTTCTCCTTAGGTTTGAGAATAAACCTTTAAAAATTATTTATCTGTAGGACACAGCTACTCTGAAAAGAGACACATTCATAATAGAACTTTTCCTTTTCTTTGGCCCATTAGATAAGCAAAACACATGAAAAATGCTAATTAACAAAGACACTGAGAACAACGTTATCTATGTTTAAAAGGACAATGCTTTGATAAATGAAATAACTCCAAGTTTATTTTACTCTATTTATAGTCTTCCCAGTCAATAAACAAGATCATTCTGCAGAACGTATGCTCCAGATAAAACCCTAATTCCTTGAGTACGATTTAAGATACACGGCATTCCGCATTAATTCTCTGGGTGGCAAATCACCTTGCTGCAGCAAGGGGACAGTCAGCCAAACTGCAGTAAAGATCATGGGGCTATGCCTGATGAAAACACGGTGAAAGAGGGGTGAAAGGAAAGCACCAAGAAGATGGCAATCAAGAAATGATGATTTGAATTAGAATTGTTGTAAACTCGTAAGTCGTAGACAATTTTACCAAAGCTTGTGAAAGCCTGTTCTTGTGTTGGCCCGAGGACCTTTCATAGAAATCATTGGTGGTGAACCAATTCATTAAAGTAAGAACCCATCTCTTCTGGGTACCTCAGACTTGTGCCATCTTCCTGGCTCTTATAAAGAATACTGAATAGAGTTCTTTTTAGCACCCCTATGGAGTTAGAATAGCTGAAAGCAAGCTGAGTCCGGCAGCATGCAAGCTATTAGTGCTTTACCAGATCCTGGTCAGTTGGAGTAGCCAAAAGCAGCTTAAGGTTAAAAATTTAGCACATTGGAACAGACCAAACATGCACAAGAAGACAGAGAATAAAGATTGAAGCAAATATTTACAATTACCACAAAAAAACAAGTGAAAAAGAAACAAGGTCGTAAACCTCTCCTTAAATTCAGTCAAAGATTTATGAGCACTGTCTTGCTGACAGGTGGACTCCATTTGAGTCCGATAGTCCCGTCACCAGAGAGAGGCATCCTCTGTGACTTCAAGCTGCAATATTCCAGGGTCTAACACTGATGATAAAACTGAACGAGTAAACTGAGTACCTCCAGACTGAGTAATCCTGAGAGGTATCTTTAACAAATATCGGGGGATATTTTCAGTGACTATGTGATAAGCCCGAGGCAATATTTCTGATTATCTACATGTGAAAATTTTACCCCACTTATGACATAACTTATGGAGGAAATGTAAGAAATATTTCAGGAACATTATTACAACTTTACCACCTGGTCACATTGAAACGCTTTGGATTAGAAATGTTTATTCTAGAAAGAGAAAGTTATCTTTTTTTTTTTTTTTGAGAAATTAATTGTTGATTTTCTACAAGTACATTATTTAACCACAGTTGGAGCTAATGAAAATGTCTAACTAAGGTGCTTCCTAAAGCAGAAGCAGCATGATTTATTCCAAATAATTCTGGCAATTTCTTAATTACTTTGGGACTCAATGACTGATTTTATACCCAAAGATGTTATGCTACTACTAAATTTGGCTCTGGGTCATGGGACAGGAATTCCGAATAAATGTGCTGAGATTTATTTCCATAATTATGTTGGTTGAATTTGACCCAAGGTATCTCACGCCCTGATGTAGTACAGTAGATTTCGTTCCCTTAAGGAAATTCTTTTGATCATGCTAGGAATTAGTAAAACTGGGAGTCTGGCCAAATTTGGTTAGTTAGCCCAATTATGATGTCAGTACATTATAGCAGGTTAGTAAACCAATGAACGCTAAAGTGGTGTGTTCAAGGACAACAGGGGCAGATGATCAGAGCGGCAAATCTTCCCACTCTCCACACTGCCTATCTGACCTCTGGCAGGACAGTAACACTGCTTGTACACTGTGGTAGACACAGTCATGTAAAAGTCCCTTAATACATTGGGAGTCCCATTGGAGACCCATTGGAACAGTGGGACTCCTCCATGGCTGTGCTTTTCAGTCACTTGAGAGAGCTTTTTAAGCACACCTTTGCCCAGGCTCCTCCCTAGTCCAATCATCAGGTAATGCCTAGGAGCCAGTAACCTTTCACACCTGCAACTTTCAGAAGTGTGCAGGGGAATTCCAGCAATCAGCCAGGTCCACCATAGGAAGAGATTTCGCCTCTACCTTAAAAGAATCAGGGATCTGATTCACGTCAGAATCCCTTTGGAAGCACACTAAGTGTATGCATTCTTTCAGCTCCCTTCCCAGTTACCACTAATTAGGATCTCCGGGCTTGCCTTCCAGCTTGTACTGTAAACAGGGTCCCCAAGTGATTCTTCTGAGTCATAGTTGAAAAGCACCCCTGCACAATGAGTTTCACTCTCATCTTACAAGTGAGTAAAGGGAGACCCAGAGGGCTAAAGAATGACTTGTTCAAAGTCACCTGGTAATGAATGGCAGAGTCACAGCAATCCAATTCTCCAGGTTCTCGGTTTAGTTTTCTTGCTAAATACACAACTTCTACCGCTGTGTTGATTTGGATTAAAAAATAAGATGTGTGAAACCAACTCCTAATCGCGTCAATATGGTGCTGGCAGGTAAGCATGGTTGTTGGAAAAGAAGGGCGTCCTTGAGAGTCAATGAAGTTTAAATTTCTGGAAAAAAAATAGTGCTGCTTCTGAATTTCAAAGCAAATTAACAAATTCTTCTGAATTTCAGTCTTCAGCGTCCCTGGGTCTCTGAGGGAAAATTTGAAAAGACAAAATCAACATCACTTTTTCTTCCTCTGCTTTTACTGAGCAATAATTCTCTGAAATATCTGGATTTGCCAGGTGCACTGATAAGTTTACTTAGAAAGGCTGTTAAGATCTCTCCTTTCAATGATCAAAACAAAATCTTTTGTTTCTTTGAGACCAGCCCATCGTACCCTGCAGCTGGCTCTGCTGCCGAGATTGACAGATTGACTCCTTCAGACAGGCTGATCAAGAGCTAGCCTAATAGCAATGTGTATGAAATCATCCTCAGACAGCAGAAGAGAATGGAGTGTAATGGTTGGCACCTCCTGCTATCAGTATGCCTGTCACATACGACAGTGCACAGGAGCAAAGATCCAGGCACTTAAGATCAGAAGTAATTGCTGGCTGAAGTGTTTGGATAGGAAAGACTAGAAAATTTTATGTTTATATGTTACTTTGCATCATCAGCTCCATAAATGATAATAATATATTAAACTATCTTTAGGCTGCACCAGAGTTACTTGAATTGGTTTGTTCTTACAAAGAAATTACGAGGAACACCGCTTCTAATATAGGAAAACAAACAAAATCATAATTATCTCACCAGCTAGAAGGAGAAACTGGAATTTCAGCTAAGTTTAATCGATTGTTTTGTCTAAATTACTGCTGGAGGGATTCTATTTGGAGATATAAAGACTGAACTATATTCCAGGTTTACAAAGATTAACTCAGTAACCTTTTATGATTTACCCCAGTCTTCTCACAAAAAGATTGCAGAATTAGACTATATCCTTATTCCTACCTCAGAATAATTATAATTTAGTACATTTTATTCATGACTGATTTCTTTTTACATTAATTATTAGACGTACAATTTACTTAGAAATGTCTCAACAGAACAAAGCCGGGCATTTAGACTTTATGATAAAATTGCTGAAACTTGAACGAGTGTAATGAGTCAGTGTGTAAATTAAAGGTTTTATCCATAAAATAAAAATGAAGCATGTTTAGGAACATATATATATGCAGAAGAAAAAAGAAGACAGCTAACTAAAAATATCTATAATCTACATTACTCTTAATTATTGGAGTTGGATTATTGAGGATACTAATTAAAGAATAGAAAAAACATTTTTTAAGTATACCTAAAAAGGTTCCACCTAAAGAAAAGTGATCATTTTTTTCCCCTAAGAATTCCGTGTCACTATTCCTGAATATGTTTCAGGGTGGTTTAGGGAACAGGGAAGATAAACAAATTCAATTCTATAAAGATGCAGGACCTTGTAATACCCTTGTCCTGATGTTTTTTTCTTGAAGCAGTAAAAGTTATGAATTTGTAATGAGTTGAGGAAAAAATACTTTTCTGCTTTTGACCCCATTGTATTTTAGAATTTGAGCTCAGGTACACAAAATAGAAGACAGAAAACTTCAAAAATTTAATTTTTTTTCCAAAAAAAAAAGTTTGTCAATTTGTTTTGCCCCAAAATTGCTAATAATTACAAAACCTGTAAAATGTCATGAAAACAAGGAAGAAATGGGTGCTATATTGAGATCACATGTATATTTTGACTTATGGAACACTACTGTGTTGACAAATATGACAAAGATTTTTATTCTGGGGTGGGGCGGGCTGGCCGGTTCCTACCCCCCCACCCCACATGGCCTCCTCGGTGTGAGAGGCTCACTTTAGGAAGATTTTTCAAATTCTACTGCTCTTTCACCTCAAACATCTGCATTCCTCCATGCTTTCCCTGTCTCCCTTAAGAGTCATTGCATAATGAGGGGTGTTTTAAGTGGTAGGGGTACTGATGTGAATTCATAGGGCAGTAGATGATGAGTTGTACTGAATATCTGCCTCTTCCCTAGATTCTTTGGGATTTGACAGCAACGTTATACCCAAGCGGGCAATGGAGCTCTACAGCACTTTAAATTTATTAGTCCATTGCCCCCAGTTTCACTGTTTCACCTCCTCGCAAAAATAAAAATAAAAAAATTATTAGTCCATTGTATTTAAATTCTGTGTGGAAAAATCAAAGTTTATCAGGCAAAAATGCCATTAATCTTAGTAAAGCAGCTTGATGGAGAAAGATTATAAAGTTTTCTTTTAATTCAATTTTTAATGACCATCTTGAGCCTGTAACTGCCGACTCTATATTATTATTGGTCAAAATCTGCTTAAAATAAGAATAAAAAACAGATCAATTAAGACTTGAAAGTAGTTCCATCTATATTTTCTTACTGAGATTTGGTCAACAAATTTCCATGGCAAATGGTAAAAATCTGGAATTTTTGCAGTATCTGTGTCTAGATGTAAAGTGCAGAAAGCAACAGAGTCATGAATATACTACATACAAGGTACAAGGCAAATAAAACATTTAAATATATTGCAAGAGTATTTTGTTTTGTTTTTTTTGTGTGTGTGTGTTTTTTTTTTTTGTATTTTTCTGAAGCTGGAAACAGGGAGGACAGTCAGACAGACTCCCGCATGCGCCCGACCGGGATCCACCAGGTGCGCCCACCAGGGGGGGATGCTCTGCCCACCAGGGGTGATGTTCTGCCCACCAGGGGGCGATGCTCTGCCCCTCCGGGGCGTCGCTCTGTCGCGACCAGAGCCACTCTAGCGCCTGGGGCAGAGGCCAAGGAGCCATCCCCAGCGCCCGGGCCATCTTTGCTCCAATGGAGCCTTGGCTGCGGGAGGGGAAGAGAGAGACAGAGAGGAAAGGGGTGGGGGTGGAGAAGCAAATGGGCGCTTCTCCTATGTGCCCTGGCCGAGAATCGAACCCAGGTCCCCCGCACGCCAGGCTGACGCTCTACCGCTGAGCCAACCGGCCAGGGCCTATTGCAAGAGTATTTTAATATATGTTTAATACACATTGTCTCATCCTTTTGTTATTCTAAGTTGATCATTATTGTACATTACTTATCAAATGAAAACCATAATATATATTCGTTAGTGTTCCTATTAGTTGGGTCACATCCATTCCAACCTCAAATGAAACCTTATAATCTCCTGTCCTTTCCCATATTGCCAATGAGCCGTATGTGCCCAGCCCTGGATATTAGCATCTAAATGTACTGGATGGTGGTATTCCTTTGAATGATCTCTTTCCAGAGATTAAACCAGCGGGTAGTTCACTGTTCATACACTGATCATAGACCCACATCAAGGGGGTCTGCATTGCTGAATACACATGGGATTGAAAAAAAAAAAAGCTTGCTCAGAATGTGAGTTCTGCCACTAACTGGGACTTCTCACATTCGCTTTTTAACCTTGAACTTTATTATTTTCGATGTTAATGGGAATTCTACCATTAACACACATACAATTCTTAGTGGGGCATGGCTGTGAGCCAGGCACTATCCTAAACTCTGGGGTGTTAATGAGCAGAAGAGGTAAACCATTTACCTGCACAGAATTAAGATTCAAGGAAGACTCAGACAACCATGCAAGCAATCTGAGGGGAACTCAGAAAGTATGTGGAGCTTAGAGCAAGCACAAGTGACCTCATTTTTTGAGAGAAGAAAATATTTCCATTTAAAAAAGTATATTAAAGCTGAGACTTCAAAGAGTGGAAAAAGATAATTAGAAGATTAGAAGTTTGAATAGGAGATAATGTCTCCATCTGATGAATACAAGCGTGAGAAATTCAAGGTATCGAGAAGTACTAAAAATACTCAGTTTGGTTTGTGTACTTTGTAAAAAAATATGGGAATATATTGAATAAATTGAGATGAAGGAAATATCTTTCTTTTTTAGTTCTTATGTGGATTAGATATACTGTTTTAAAAATATCTACCATAGCCTGACCAGGCGGTGGCGCAGTAGATAGAGTGTCAGACTGGGATGCAGAGGACCCAGGTTCGAGACCCCGAGGTCGCTAGCTTGAGCGCGGGCTCATCTGGTTTAAGCAAAGCTCATCAGCTTAGACCCAAAGTCGCTGGCTCGAGCAACGGGTTAGTCAGTCTGCTGAAGCCCCACGGTCAAGGCACATGTGAGAAAGCAATCAATGAACAACCAGGTGTCTCAACGAAAAACTAATGATGGATGCTCCTCATCTCTCTTCGTTCCTATCTGTCTGTTCTTATCTATCTGACTCTCTGTCTCTGTAAAAATAAAATAAAATAAAATAAAATAAAATAACTACCATATAAGAACTCATTATAAATTAATTAATATGGCCATTACACAATTGATTGCATGAAATCAGGATTCAAACTAGTTTTTCTAAAATAATTTTGAAAAATCTATATAACTAAAGATGAAACCGACTTGAATTTAGTGCTGTAACTATAAACCCAATATAAATCTACTTAATATCCATATTAACTAAAATACAGATATTAACTCACTTCCAATTTGGACTCACATTTCTCTGAACAAAGGGGGTAAAAAAAAAAGATGAGTGAATTAAAAAGCTAATGTAAAACTGAAGGATTCACATCACTCATTTCACTAATACATAACTAAAATAATTTAATTGTTTTCATGAATTTCTTAGAACAAATGCAATTATAATTATCATGTACATATATGAAAATGAGTGATTAAGACCTGTCAGTCAGCACCATGTAAGCAAACAAGCAAATAAACAAATATGCAATCTGCACTGGAGCTAAATTATATAACTGAGCCAATCTAAAATTTTTAAGTGCCCATTTAAAAAACATCCAATATACACAAACAGAACTACAAGCTTCTCCTGTAGACAATTGATGCTAGTGTCTAATCTGTCTCCATGTTTGTGGCATAGCACTGGGAACACATCTGTGGAATGATTTGCTGATTTTCAAGGAGTGCTTGCACCGCCTGTCATTGGAAACAAATTTAACAACTCCCTTTTGTGTTGTAACATCCCTTCTGTTTTTCTCTTTCCCAACCCAATGATTAAAAAACACTCAGTGTGGTTCTCTTAACAATTTAGAAGTGTTTATAAAGCTATTAACAATTCTTTCAAATTTTTCCCTCTAAAGTGACTCATTTTTACTCTTCCTTTGGAAAAAATATTTCACATTCCATTTTGTTGCCAACAAAACATCAACACTAGTCTAGGCTTTTATAATAATGATAACCAAAGTTACTTTACTTTTTAAATTGATTTTAGAGAGAAAGAGAAAAGGGGAGACAGAGAGAAAGAAACATTGATTTGTTGTTCCACTTATTTATGAATTCATTGTTTGATTCTTATATATGTTCGGACTGGGGAATGAACATACAACCTCGGTGTATCAGGGGACAATGCTCTAGCTCCCTGGTCAGGACAAGCCAAAATTACTTCAAATTTTATTAAATTGAAGAATTTTAGAAAAAACTGAATTATTAAGCCAGGATCTATTTTTAATTCCAAACCTAAAAGAATATCATTAAATCTAAGTTGATGTTGAAGATAAAATTACTGTCAAAGGAAGATTGACATTTCAAAAATTTTAGTTGGCTTATTTTTATATTAAAAGTAGCATAAAAATAAAGTAAAATAATTGAAGTGATAGTTTTCTTATTTGCACGATAAAGTAGTACAGTAACATGCACTGAAAAGATCAAAGATAGGCAAAATAATATTATTTCAGAAATACTGTATCTTTTAAACATGAGACAGTATGACTAAGAAATTAACCTACTTCCAAAAATATCAACACTAACAAGTGTCAACATGTCCCAGGGAAGATGAAAATGGGGACAAAACTATTGCTCACAGACCAATACTGATTAAAATAATCACTAAATCAGTTATTTCCTGCATAAAATATTGCCCTCTGTAGATAGAGCGATCGGTTTGATATATAAAATGGTTCTGAACCCCCAAAGTAAACCTGAGCGTATATATAAATACGTATCTATACACTCCTATATTTCAAACATGTAGAATCAGATGCTGAATAGTTGCAGTCAACACACATGGTTTTGTTACCGGAAAGGGGACAGACCCCTGGCAGGTCAGCCTGGGGCCAGTGATAGTGTGGTTGGGTTCCAGACTTGGTGCGGGAAAGTTTTCTCACTAGGAGTCCGGGTCACTTTGAGAGGGCATTTATCAAAGCTGGAGACAGTGAGACCAGGAAGGGCTTGGAATAGAAGGAACAACGGGAGAGCCTGGGTGGGGCTGCATTAATTAGCTCTCTAGAAACCTTATGGGAAACAAAGGATCCTACTCAGGAAAGTAAGAGGAACGGGGTTGGGGGGGGTGGGGGGGCATGGAGACAGGTTCCGGGTTGGCTGGGGACAAGCTGTGCTGCCCTTGCTCCCCTGGTTGCAAGACTCCTGGAGATCCTGAGAGTTTAGGCCCTAACCCTAACCCTAACCCTAACCCTAACCCTAACCCTACAGACCTGTAGGGGAGGGAGAATGGAGGGGCAGGGAGAAGGGAAAGGTGTGGAACTACTCGCAGGAGGGAGAGCACTGCGTCTTTTGTTCGGGGGATTTTTAGAGATCTGGAATTTAGGGGAGGACTTCAAAAACAGTGATCAGCTTTTTCAGGTGTGCCCTTTCAGGGGTGTGGTCTCTACTGATTGGACAGCACCAAGCAGGGGTCATTGTGGGATAGCCCGCCCGGTTTTGCTGCTTTTCTGGGTCTGGAACTAAAATACATCTGAGGCCTGGATATCCCTGGGGCAGTGTCTTCAGTATGTGGCTGTAGACTGCTGCAAGTTTGGTCAGTTTCCTCATTCTACTTGCCAATGAGTTCTAGCTTCCTACTGTCCTCCTTCAGTTTAAGGTTGAGAGGATATAAATTTGTTCTTCTCAATATTTTTTGCATGAGGAGTTTATTAAACTTTTTCTTTGGGAATAATATTAAACTCACTGAAAAACTGCAAAAATTAGGACAAACTTAGTACTTGAAATTTGCCCAACTCTGAGGGATTAAGTGGATAGGAACTTCAAAGTAAGGAGATGTAGACCACAAAAAGTAGTGGGAGAAGGGAGAAGGAGAATCCAAAGAGAGAATCATGGGGACATTTCTAAAAGTGTGAGGTCCTTGTATTCTTTTGAACTAGAAAACTACTAAGTTTATGGAAATTTAACTTTATATATATAAAGTTAAATTGCTTAACTTTATATATATAAAGTTAAATTGCTTCATTCTTTTTTTTGTACCTTTCTGAACTGAGAAGCGGGGAGGCAGTCAAACAGACTCCTGCGTTCACTGGACCGAGATCCACCTGGCATGCCTACTAGGGGGCGATGCTCTGCCCATCAGAGGCATTGCTCCTTTGCAGCTGGAGCCATCCTCAGCACCCGGGTCAACTTTGCTCCAGTGGAGCCCTGGCTGCGAGAGGGGAAGAGAGAGACACAGAGAAAGGAGAGGGGGAAGGGTGGAGAAGCAGATGGGAGCTTCTCCTGTGTGCCCTGGCTGAGAATCAAACCCAGGACTTCCACACACCAGGCCAATGCTCTGCCACTGAGCCAACTGTCCAGGGTCTATTTCACTATTATTAATCAATTTATTTTTAAACCTTCAACTGGCTTGTCACCTTTACTCTGGTCACATGGCTGAACAAAGTTGACATACACATTTAGTAAAGCAATAGTAGATGATATTCCTTTAAAGGGACTAATACTTGATTTTTACTCCAGTTGATTAATACTCCATTCTCCATCTACTGTGGTACCGTGTTGTGCTCCCGTTTCAGTAAGTCCAACCTGAGCGGGCCGGGGACGTGTGTGTGCATGCACACCCTTCCTGTGGCAAGTCTTCTGTGCGCTCTGTAGAACCTGGGTGAAATTTGTGCTGTGTGCTTCCTAACTTCACTACTCTTGATGTTTTTGTAAAGATTATAGTGAACGAAAACAGGTGTCAAAGATGGATTTGAAGACAAATAAAGTCAGTTAAAAACAACAGGGAAGAAGGGATTAGGAAAGGGCGACTGGTACATCCATGGACCCCTTGCCTGTGTTAATTGAGAGGATGATATTTGTGGTTTAGAGCAGATTCAAGCTTAAAAAGAAGCAAAATCTAGATATAACTATTTCTTTTTCTTGCTTCAATGCCAGCAACTCAAGACCCCACAAAATTCAGGGGATAGAGCAAGAGACCTGATTTATCATCTCCCATTGTCTTTAATACCTGATGCCTTGAAGTGAATAATTATGGTGTGAAAAGATACGTGTGCATGTGTGTGTGCATGTGTGTGTTTAACACTTTGAGTTCATTTCTATTTAACATAATTTTTAAGACAAAAAACATGGAAAAAAAGAACTGATGTAAATGTTCAGAATTGTGGATCTATGAAATAATTCTTAAATCTCCAAAGAGTAATTCAGTGTACTCATTTGTACTAAAAGACAGGTAATTTTTCATTTGACATATTTGTTGGGATGTTGCATAGTTGTACTCAGGGGGTACATTTATCATCAAAGACAGAGTAAAGAGAAATCCCTGGGTTAGTTAGTACAACATGGCAACCCTGGGGTTTTCAATGGAGTCTATAAATAGCACTGGTTTTTTTTTTCCTATTTGAGTTAAGAACTAATTACTAAATAAGAAACAAACTAAACAGTCAATAGATAGATAATGAAAACTATCACTCTTTTAACATCTAAAGGCTGAGATAGAGAATGTAATTTAGAGCAGAGTCGATATTCAAAATATTTAACAACTACAAGGCACAGGCTTAGATCATTCAGAAGGGTGGTATCCAAGCATAGTTGTAAGGCCATGCCAAGCAGTTACGTCTTCCCCAGTTACACGTTGGTCCTTGTGGAATCAGATGGAGAAACCGATCAAACAATTCTTCTCCCCACCCCTAGTCCCTCCCAAGCTGCTCAGGGCCATGGCGAGATGAGCTCCATTCACCCCAGAGGGAGAACCACCTATCATATTTTTCTCTCCATAAGATGCACCTGACCATAAGACACACCTAAGGTTTTAAGAAGGAAAATAAGAAAATAAAGTATTCTGAATCAAATGATGTGTTAAAATATTTAATAAGATACCATATTTTTTGCTCCACAAGACACACGGGCATTTTCTTCTCCACTTTTTTGGGGGAAAAAGTGCATCTTCTGGAGCAAAAAATGCAGTACTTTGATCAAGCAACCAGGTAACATATGCCACATCTGTGAGAGGAGCAAAGGCTGAGACATAAGTTTAGAAAGGCTTAAGAAACATTTCTCTTCTAGAAAGAGATGTCAGGAGGTATGTGTGTATGTGTGTGTGGGGGGCGGTGTTTCTTCCTACAAATAACCAACTATCTCATCTTTAATGTTATGATATATCTGTAGCATGAATAAAATAAATATAAAATCTAGAGAAAAATTAAGTCAAAAGAATGGGACATTGACCCCTAACTACACTTGCCATGTTTCCTTGCTTGGACATTGATTTGAAATGAACACATATACTCTTTATTTTTTTAAAGAATCTTTGAATTCATTACCCCCCCCAATATAGCAATTTGATCAATTACTAAATTTTCTAAAACTACTGCATAGATATAGATATATAAACAGATGTATGTGTACATATATATAAAAATGGTATATATATATATATAATGGTGTGTATATATATATATACAATTTTATAACATGTAGTATATACAGTGTTATATAGATAAACTCTTGCTTTCTTTCAGTTTAACTTTGAAAGTCCATTTATATTTTTCACATTTTTAACAATAAAGATACTTTCATCTCTAAATACTTTTAGTGGTTTAGAACACATGTGACCTAATGATATTTAATAGTGACGAAACAAAAAAAAAATGCCAATAACTACAGGACACTTAATATGTGACAAGTGCTGTTTTGATTTACATATGTTTATCCTTTAATACTTGTAATTATTGTATGAGGTGGATATGGTATTGTTCCATTTTATAGAGCAGAAAACAGAGGCACAGAGCAAGTTTTCCTAAGTCAGTCAGTAACTTTACTTGATAGAGTTGTTTCCCACTGGAGCATGGATTGCAATTCTTAAACCACGATGCTGGTATCTGACATTAAACAAGTATGTCAATGAACCAAAGAAGGTGGGAGCCAGATCTCTCAGTGTTGGCCTGGGAGATAACAGATAGGCCAGGAAGGTGGCTGAAATGATCCCTTTGGTTATGGATTAGAGTTCGGTACATAAGTATGAGTTCATGTTTTGTTTCATACACATACAGATGGCTCATATAGATGCATTTCTAGATAAAGTATATGCACACATATATTTCTTTGATCTGTCAGCTGAGATCACCCAGATCTTGGTTTGTCATACTGTCCTCCAAGAGTAGAAATCTGGACTCTCTTCTAGGACTGGGTCAGGTAATATACAAGAAAAACTTTGTAGTACAAAAAAGTGAGTAGTGCTCCAAAAAATAAAAACTTTACAATAACATCATAATATCAGCAGGACACTGGAGACAATGAAAGAGTTTCCAGGGTCCAAAGCTGGAACAATTGGAACACAAAATACACTGCTCACAAAAGATAGGGGATCAGGGTGACGTGCAGATAGATACTCCAGTACTTTCAGCCTTTTATCTAGTGCATTTTCACCAATGAAATAAAAGTTGGTTTTAAATCTCATTTGCATAACCAAACAACTTTCTTTGACTTGTCATTTGCTTTCCTGATGTTCTTGTTTAATAAAAAAAAATCAAATGCTTTTTTTATCTCTTCATATTCATTTTGAAATATCCCTTAATTTTTATGAGCATTATTAATGAAGCTCAATTGATTATAACTGAAAGTGTATGTATAATAAACATCCATGAATCAACACTGATCCTACAAGGGAAGACATTTTCATTTGAAATGGTGGGGACAATAGATGTTCTGCTTCCCTGGAGTGTCACAGAAAGAAAACACAAACATAGCCGAGCTCCGTGTTGTCACTGTCCACCGTCCCTCCCACCCTGTTGACTTCAGCGTCTCAAATCCAGCCTCGCAAATCAGCTTCCTTAACTGGCAAAGCTTTGGCCTCATAGGGCCATGCTCACTTTTAATGACTGTTTTCCTTTTGAAGTCAAAGCCAAGCACACCCACTGAGAGTGAAGTGACTTAGGAAATATAAACAAATTAACAAGACTAAAAATTAAGAAGAGTTGCTCTGGGGAAAATAGTGGAGATGAGACTGAATGCTGTTGATATATTTCTGAACTCTATGGAAGGATGAGTGGAGATTAGAGGCAGCTATTTATAACAAGGCCCTTTTTCAGTGGCATGTGGATATTTGCAATTATGACTCTGAAGTGTTAAGAAATAATCTCAAAAGTCTTTGTTTAAAAAGCAAGATATATACCCACTTTTTCCCATTCTGAAGTGCTCTCAACTGTAAAAGGAACCATCATTTTAGCAACTGCTTTTCATCCATTCATTCAATAAATGTTCTTCAACCTCATGGAGCTTATGTTCTATTGAGCTTGCTAAGCCTGTGGTTTTCCACTGTCAATAGGTTGCTACATTAAATATTTTCAAAACAGTAGTTTGTAGGCAAAGTACCGAAAAAAGGTGGGACATATGCCGATTATCTGGGAGACCAATACCCCAACACAAAAGCACAAAGGATCCTGGGTAGCTGAAGTGCAGTGTGCAATGGGGTCAAGAGATGAGTCAAGAGCGACTATGAGGGTTCAGATATGTAGGGTTTTCTGAGCGATCACAAAGAGCTGACTTTCAATCTTAATGAGATGAAAAGCCATGGGAGGGTTTTGAGCAGACAGGGAACAGACATGTTTTTAAAAAGATCACTCCAGCTTCTGTATTAAAAATAGGCTGTAGGGAAGTCCAGCAGAAAGTAGGGATAATACCTAGGGTGCTATGACAATAAATAGACAAGAAGTATTTGTGGCTCGGTCCAGGATGGTGGCCGTGGTGAGGCTTAGAGGTGCATTATTATTAGAGCTGGTTGATAAAGATGGAAGTTACCTTTGATTTTGGACCAAGCATCTGTCATAGAAACGCTATTAACTGGGGAGACAGAATCTGGGGGTGATTAATTAAAAAAATTTTTTGAGATGCCTATTATACCTATGGTATAAAAGAGATCTCTAAATAGAGAAGTTGAGTATGCTCTTGCATATTTGAGCCTGGAGTTCAAGGATGAAGCCCAGGCACAAGTTGTAAATTTGGAAGTTGTTGGAATATAAATTATAGCGATGAGATTGAAAAAGATAACCAAGAGAGTAAGTGTATGTGGAAAGTACGCGAATCTGAGGCATTCCAGTAGATTCTAGAGGGTAAGGACAAAGGAATAAGGGGCCAAGAAGACTTAGAAGGGTCAAGGGAGACTTAGAAGCAAAATCCAAAGATAGTGGTATTTTGCTGAGGAATCCATGGTTTCAGATGCTTCTGATGGGTCAAATAATATAAGGAGCCAGAACTACGATTTGGTTTCACAAGGCGGAAGTCCCAACATGTTCTCGAGAAAGTTTTGGCAGGATGGTTGCAGCAAAATTTGGTTAAACATGAATTAAAGAGAAAGGTGGAAGAGAGGAATTGAAGTCAGTGAGTCTAGTTCACCTGTCTTAGAAGTTTTGCAGTGAATGGCAAAGCAGAATTGAGAAAATTTCTGAAGGGAGGTGTGGGTATCAAATGACGTTTGATTGTTTGATTTTTATAGATTGGATATATTATAACACATTCACTGGTGAAGGTAATGATTTAGTTGCCGGAAAATCTGATGATGAACGAGATAATGAGCTCAATTTCTGGAATTATATACTTGAAAATGTGGGAGGGAATGGTATGCAGTGTCCAAGCTGAATTGTAGACAGTGGCAGGAAAGACATCGAGAACCACAGGACTGACAGCAGAACTCATGGATGGAGAACCTTGCAGGTGGGGATTGTGGTATGAAGAGGCTGGAGATGGTCTTTTCTGATTGTCCAGTTTCCTCAGTGAAGCAGGAAACAGTCACATGAGCCTAGGGGGAGGAACTGTTAGGTATTTGAATAGAAAAGATAAAGGATAAAATTGTCATCTAGGAAACTGACAAAGGACTAGGTTAGAAAAATACAGAGGTAATGATGGAAACTTCAGTAGCTTTGGGAATAGAAAAACCCTGCTCTACTAAATGTATGCATCAAGCATGAAATTTTAGAATCACAGGAAGAAAGGGCATGGACTCGGGTGAGGATGGCCATGCATAACTCCTAAATAGGCCTCTGCTTTGCACCCTTCTGGTCTCAGAGCATCTACACTCTATTCCTTCCACCAGGAACTTGACGGCAGCCTGTGAATCCAGCTCTCAACAGTTTTGGTTTTGAGCCTGGCATATATTGGAGGGCTCTGACACATTACAAATATTGATCGGCTTATGACCTATGCAACTTATGACCATTCAACTTTACGACCACAATCACTATCCATGACTGCTCCACGTCTGGCAGCGCAAGTGTTGCCCAGCTGGGCGTAGGACAGTGCAAACCAGCTTCCGGCAGCACTACCATCTCTGCATGCACCATTTCAACTGTTATCCCAGACTCGGTACAGCAATTTCTGTTTTGCATCTTGGATATTTTTCATCAAATCCCTCCCAAAATGTCTACCAAGAAGAAATTGTCTTTGTAAATACTAAACCAGTTGTACTGGTAATGCAGTGTTTTACTTAAACCTGACGAATGTAAAAATAAGAAACAAAATGGTGTAGAGATGATACACATGGCATAAAATGAACAAAGAAAATTGTGATATATAACAATAATGAAAGAAAATGATAAAATATGACTTAAAGATTTTATAACATCATTTCACAGTACTGTACATATAGCCTACTCAACTTATGACCAAATCCTGTTATGACCAGTCTGTCAGAACCAATCGTGGTCATAAGTCGAGCACTAGTTGTATTCTAGTTTGCTGGTATTATTTTATTGATCACTTCACATTTGTGATTTAAACATGCAAGAGCCCTGGGTTCCCAATGGGTGAGCTGCTCTTGATTCCAATTGGTGCCAGCAGAGGTCTTAAATATACACGCATGAACAGGGCGTTCCAGTGAGAGTCACCATGGGGCAAAGTGAGCATGGGGTCATCTAGCTAATGGGCAATGACCAGTTGAAGGAAGAACTGGTGCAGGTTAATATTTGTGTTGAAAGCAAATTATTTTACCCCCAAGAAAAAAAATACCATACATAAAAAAAGGAGGGTTGGATTTGATGTCTTTTTGCATTCTCCCTTCTGATGCTAAGATCTTAGAAAAATATTTTAGTGTCTACACATAACAGCACTATTTAAAAGTGACTGCAAGGTGTTCTGAAAGAAATATGATCTTAAAGTCACTTTTAAAATTTCTTCAAAAGTTATGCAAATTTGTTATAGAATTTGTCTTTCTTAGACATTTTTAGTACTATTTTAGCAATTTCATATTGTCTGTTAAAACAGAGACACATGCCTCACCTGTCTTTTCTGATTGTACAGTGTAGTTATCACCATTTATTTTTCATTTGTGTTCATAGCCTTAGAAATTAAAATACATTGATCTCACAACTTTTTAAACATTTCATTTTTGAATACATAATAAAATGTAAAACTTTACAAATGAAAAGGGTATGGAATATATATGTCATTCCATTCATTTTGCTAAAACAAATATGCCACAGACTGGATGACTTGCAAATAATTAGTCTCACAGTTCTGAAGACGGGAGTCCAAGGCCAGGGTGCCGGCAAATGTGAAGTTGGTGAAGGTCTGTTCCTGGGTCATAGATGGTCAAATTTCTCTCTACTTGTGCAAATCTCCTGACCTTGGCTGGGAAGCTCAGTTGCAGCTTTGATCCCTGGTCAGGGCACATATAAGAATCAACCAATAAATGTATGAATAAGTGGGACAATAAATTGATGTTTCTTTCTCTCTCTCTCTTCCTTCCTCTCTCCTAAAATCAATCAATAATTTTTTTTTTTTAAAAAGAAAGAAAACCTTCTCTTATTTTGTTCACATGAATTAACTACTTTGCTTCCTTGTTTCTGAGAAACCTCTCCCAGATTATCTGTATCAACTCCAAACTTTTATTGACTGGTTGCAGAATGCTGGCCGGAAACAATTTGTTCTTCTGTTTGCCAGTGTTAATATTTGGAAGCTAGAGTACATTCTGATTATTTAAACTTTCAATTAGTCCTTTTGATTTTCTCTTCTGGAAAAGCATGCAAAACCTTTTCATTACTTACAGTATTCTAAAACTGTATCGTGTGATTTTGTTCCACTTTCAACCAACCGGGCTGAACCCTTGGCAGCCCTGCTGGTGGGGGCAGGCAGGACCCCAGGCCCTGAGGGCAGCAGGCATGCAGCCAGAGGCGTGGACAGATTCTGATGGGAGCAGAATCACTTTATGACTGCTCATCCATCACAGCTGCCCGCATTCCAGTAAACTGCAAGTCATAACATCACAGGAACTGTCAGTTGCAGCAGAACAGTCAGAAAAGCTCAGTATCTGTAAGCAGCAGACCAGAGTGATAAGGCTAACCAGAGCCAGGAAGTCATCCTGGGGAGGTCTGGAAGGCAGCCAGTGATTGGCTGGCTCCAGAAGGGTAACTTCCCAGGCACGCAGGGAGGTCCCTGGGCTCTTCAGTCTCCTACATGTTCCCAACTTGAGTCATCGTGGGGGGCTGATTTCCGCAATCCTCTGCTGGAGGCTGGAGACTCAGAGAGAATAGCCTGAGTGCATAGATCCAAGGTATTTCTTTCTGGTAGAAGAAGAACCAGAAAACTTTGTTAAGAATAATTAAGCTCCTTGCAGAATGAGGTCTGAGACAAGAATGGTGGGTAGCTTTGATAGCTACTGAAATACAGAAAAGTCTACACTGTCCATGCCGCTGAGACAAGTCAAGATGAAGGGAATGCAATGCATCACCTGCCCAGGTGAGAGCAGGCTGTGTCCAGGAAGCTTGCTCTGTATGGCACCTCCTTCCTCCTTTGGCAGGTGGCTCAGTGAGGCTTCTTGATGGCCAGCGTCATGAACCGAGTCTCACTAAGTGAGGGAGGAAGTGGGATGCTATCAGAATTGTGCGTGGTTCACAGAATGTGGGAGGGAAGAACACCTGAGCCTGGAGTGTGATGTCATGGCACAGAGCTGGTCTCCTGACGCTGCTGTGACCAAATGACACAGTGCTGGGGCCGGCCCCATGCACGCTGGCTGCTTAGGGAATCGGTGCCTCTGACAAATGCTGTCCCTGCTGCAATGGAGACTGCTCTGGCCGGGGTGGGCACCCCGCCATCCCTCCCCCCTCACTGGCAGGCTCCCTGTCTCCAAGGCAGGCAGTGGCATGAGCTATGAAACCCTCATGTCCTGCTGGGAGCCGGTGACAGGGCAGGGTCATGTTCATGTGCACGTTCCATATGTCCCTGTTCCCTTTGTGTTCGGCAAGCCAGGAGCACCTCTGTTATTTCTTACAGCAGCACGTGAAGCTACAACAAAAAGGTGAAAAGTATGTATAGCTCCCGTGAATAAACAGCAACAATGAAAACCTCTGCCACCTGCCAGGAGAAATTGGAAACTGCTAATCCAGCCGGAAACAGCTGACATCGTTCTCAACGTAAAGATGAGAAACCTACCTATGTATGGGCTATCAGTGAGGACTCTAAGAATGTTGGATCAAACATGAATCCTGGAAAATTTAGATTGTGCTTTCTGTTATATAAAGAAGGAATTGCTAGGAAGGCAGGCAGAGATGAGAAGAGGAGAGTGGAGTAGATTTTAAAATCCTCTGTCTCTTGCTGTTAGCGCACCTATCACACACCAACTTGACTGAGCCGGTATCCTATGTGGAGACTGTTGGAGGTCACAGACATGTCCGTAGGATAATTTCTTGGTCTTCAGTAGACCAAGGCAGTAGTAGTGTGAGATAATGGTTCAGTGAACATATACCAACTTAGGTGGCAAGCGAGGGTTGAGAAGGGTCATGTAAGCACTTAGAAAATATCCCTATGGCTTTTGGGAGAATTTATAAAAGAGGTTTACCTGTGAGGTATACATTTGCATTTGCTCATGCATTTGAATTTGGAAGTACACGAAGTAAATATTCAACTCAAGTTAGTAAAGGGGGGTAGGAGTAAGAATGTAGCAGTCCTATGAAGGAAAAATAATATGAATAAATCATAATTTTTTGTTGAGTCTTTTTTTTAATAACCAGGTTAAAATAATTAATACCCCAAAAGACATATTTTGGGGGGAAAACTCTGCTTCCCCCAGAACCTAACAAAGAAAAGGCACACCTCTCACAACATAAATATTAGTGGAGGGTAAAAACCTCTGGGAATCAGAACAAATTGAAAGTTGAACCATTGGTGTCAGGAGATCCTTACTTTTTTATTTATTGATTGATTTTAGAGAGAGAAGAAGGAGAAAGAGAGAGAGAAAGAGAAAGAGAGAAACATCATTTTTTTTGTTCCACTCATTCATGCCATCATTAGTTGACTCTCATATGTACCTTGACCACAGATTGAACCCGTAACCTTGGCATATTGGGATGATGCTCTAACCAACTGAGCTATCTGACCAGGGCAGGAAAACGTTACTTAATTTAAAAAAAAAAAACTTCATCTAATAAAAACCATCTTGTGAATATTCCTATTGAAGGCAAGTCACAATGTTGGAAACTGGGCATTTTAGCCTACTTAAATAATCTGAATTTAGTCTTATTATAGAACTGGGTGAAAAAAATGACAGAACTTTATTTGGCAATCTTGCCTCATCCAACCTTGTTCATAGTGAAGGGTTGACAAGGTTCCTGGTGGCAAGTCCTGAGAGAACAGAAGGGCGTCCAGGGCACAGGGCAGGTAGTAGCACCACCTCCCCTAGACTCCCAGCCAGGTGTCGGGGTCAGCCTGTCCTCAGCAGGAGAAGAAGAATTGCAAAATGATGTTGAGAAATCCCAGCCTGTCGAGAAGTTTCTATCTTGCAGCTCAGTAATGAGAAAGAGGTTGGAGAGTGTGTTCATTCAACCCATGATTAATTCGGTGTCGCAACTGTACATATTTTATGACTTAAAGAAAAGATGACACATTAGAGTCTTATTTCCAATAAACCAATGTTGCAATTTTGAAAGTTGACTATGTGCTAGTCGTGCCATTGTTTTATAGTTTCTAGAACATTTATTCAGATGTGAGAAGAAACAAGTTCCATTAACCTTCCAAAAATTATTGTATAGTGATTGGATTATTGTATCATGATTAGTACATTAGAAAAGGTGCCTTGTAACTGGAGAGCCATGTGTATAGAAAGGAGAAAACTAAATACACAGGTAAGTAACCCAGAAACGCCTGCTACCTGGTTATTCCCAACTTTACCATTTCAGTGAATCCTTCCCTTATTATCTCATTTAAAATTGACCTTCTCGCCTATTCTCTCAATGTATTTATTTTTGTGTGTGTGTGCCTTCTCCTTCAACAACATATGCTTTGTGAAGGCAGTGATTTTGTGACTTCTGCATCCCCTACCATGGTATCTAAAATGAGCACAAATCGGTAAGCAGAATAAAGAAATCATTTAAAAATAAACAGAAAAAATACCAGAGTACTTTCTCACAGCAAAAAGAGTTGAGTAACCCAAAATTTTACATTTTTTTCTCTTAATAATAGATAATTCTGACCCATTAATGGAAAATATTCTTCAGTTTCAAAAACTTGAAATTTAATCAAGTTTTGTATGAGTTACAAACCTAACAAAGATAGCACAAATTACACCACATAAGACACATGCACAGCCCTAAAGTGCTCAGAGAAAAGTCATTCTGAAACAGGAGAGAAGGCCCCTTGAATCATCCCCATATTCCCGGTAACTGGGCTGCTGAGTATAGGGATTGCATCAGGCTGGTGAGTGCTACATGAACCATGGTGAGTTTTGAAAAATGTGGGGAATAGATGGATTTCCTGCCAGCATCAGCTCTGTATTTTATAATTTTGTTGAATCATGTATAACTGGTTCCGAGGGTCTCATCAGAGATAACAGCATTTGGTTCAATCTTACTTACCTTTTGATCTTGCCTGAATACATAGACAGTTCATCTTCTGAAAAGGTGAGTGGCTCGAGAATTCATGCCAGAGGAATGTGATTAACTGTGAACCAGCTCAAAGGCAGGGTTCTGGAGAGAAGTTTAACATACAGTTCAGAGCACTGATCCTTGTTAGAACAATGTCCTTCATTGATGGGTGTTTTCTGTGGTAGTTAGACAATCCAGCTATTAGCCTTCTATTTAGTAATTTGGGTATTTTTGGCCTGAAATGGGCATTTTCTGTGGTAGTTAGAATTAATCCAGCTATTAGCTTTCTATTTAGTAATTTGGGTATTTTTGGCCTGAAAAGTTAACATCCTCGCCTTGCAGGGATAACTTTCACCTTTTAAGAGTGTCATGTATCAAGTTCAAAGAGTATCTGTCAGTAAATACCTTTTCAATTCATTTTATGATAAAAATGACATGAATAAATTGCAAACCTTGAGTGAAAAAATTGATAATAATATTCATATTTTCCTCGATAGGAGCAATTTTTTATAGCCACAGGTTTGAACCTTCCCTAACCCTTTCAGTTGTTTGAAAAGAATTCATGGTTTTAGAGCTGTCACATTATATTTCTCAGTTTAGCAATGTTAATGGAATTATAAATACTGTGAGGTAGTAAAATAATGAATAAAACATTACACATCAAAGAATAGTTATTGTAACCCTCTTGACAGTGACTCAGGATCCTAATCTACTGGAGCTGGGTAATGTTATTGCGAAGAATTTTAGAATATTTCCAAAAGTCAGCCATTTAAGCTGAAAAGAAGGAGCAAACTGTGGTTATGAAATCATCCCTCTCATCCTCATTACCTCTCATTAGACTTTTGAAATGGAGAACTGCTCAATCTGAAATACTCCGTGTGTGTGTGCAGTCACAGATGGAGGTCTGCACGTCAGGGTGACCACACACAGGCTGTGGAAGATAGTCTAGTTTCAGGTAATGACTTGGCTCTGCATGCAAACCATCTAGGGTTTTGTTTGCTGTCTGTATTAATATCGAGTCCAGAATCCACCTCTATATATTCTGAGTCAGGAAGCTTAAAAGGATCTTGGAAATAAGCATCTATTAAAAGTGGTGAGGCCCTGGCTGGTTTGCTCAGTGGTAGAGCATCGGCTTGGCGTGGAGTCCTGGGTTCGATTCCCAGCCAGGGCACACAGGAGAAGTGCCCATCTGCTTCTCCACCCCTCACCCTCTCCTTCCTCTTTGTCTCTCTCTTCCCCTCCCGCAGCCAAGGCTCCATTGGAGCAAAGTTGGCCTGGGTGCTAAGGATGGCTCCATGGCCTCTACCTCAGGTGCTAGAATGGCTCTGGTTGCAACAGAGCGACGCCCCCTAGTGGGCGTGCTGGGTGGATCCCTGTCGGGTGCATGCGGGAGTCTGCCTGCCTCCCTGTTTCCAACTTCAGAAAAATCCAAAAAAAAAAAAAAAAAAAAAAGTGGTGAAAAGATTCTGACGCAGTCCGTCTTGGGAACCGCTGGTGATGCACGGCCTCTGCTCTTCTCTGCAGTGATCGCTTGAGTTGACTTCTGGGCACGAGTTCAGTCATCGTGATTCGCACGTGTGGATGTGAACGCAAACGACAAAGAATGAGCGTGTTTCTCAACTCAAAGTTTTAAGGTCACTAATTACACACCAGAACTACTTTTTTTGATAAGATACATTCTTTGCTCATGTGGTTCAATGGTGTCTGATTACTCCCTCCAGAATGATCCAGTTACCTTGGATCCTGCAAATCTGAAGATTTTACTCTTTTCCTGATTGCTAGTCATCTAAATTATATCGGGAGATGTCAAGAAGGGTCAACACATGCCTTCCTTAGGATTTCAAATTTGTGTTTATTATTTCCTCACTGACCGCTGTAGCCAAATAGATTTTTAAATCTAGATGATTGTTTTGCATTTTAAACTGATACTAAATGAGCTTCTGTATTTGTGCCAAATTTACATCATATTGTACGACAGTAATGTTCTGAAGACTGCAGGTTTTTATCAGCAACTACAATGAAAATAAAAGTTTCTTGTCTGTTGTCAGTCTTCACTGCCCTCCCCACCGCCTCACCGCCCCCAAATTTCAATTTTGAAAAATGTATATAACCTTAGAAAATTGAACTAACACAAATACCTGTACATTGATCAAGGCAGGCCTCAAGCTTTCTGGGGTTCTCTTTACTCCCAGCAAAGGGGCGATAAACCCTCCCCCACTTTCGCCTGCTCTTCCTGGAACGCCGGTCTGTGCTTTCGGCTGAGTTGGGGTCTTCTCAATTTGGGACCCTTGCTTTGAATTTTTGTCTTCCTGGCTCTTCAGTTCCGGAATCCATCTGTCAGTTCCCCATTTCCTCTAACGTAGTTGCATTGATGTGGTCTTGCTGCTGTTAGTGGTGTGATACTACCCACCCCTCCCCTCTGGACACGGACACACACACCTCCCATTTGCGGTCTGTGAACATGCCTGCGCATGCCATTGCGTGGGATCTGTTGGCTGTGGGTTAGGTCCTGTATTGTTCTAGTCGCTCTACGTGCCTTTGTGGAAGAACATGTTTGCAACAATTTGGGAGGACGCTGCTGCTACTCCCCCGCCATCTTGCCAGCTTTACGACTCATGGCATTTCTCTCTGATGATTACATGCTTGTTTTGGATCTCTGGCGATCAGATAATGAGATCAAATATTTGTTTCATCTTTTTTTACCGATTAGCTGGGGTTCGGTTTTAAGATAAAAGCTGAACTTATGTATATATTTAAAATCACACACCAGAAAAAGAATACACAGAGACAGTCAAACATCACAAAATACATTTCATTCCTTATTTCTATGCAATTTTTGCTTTTAAACTTTTTCCAATATTTAAAGCTTAAAAATCCTGGGCCACATCATGGGAGAATGGCTTCAAAGTTTATAAAATAATATTTTTTGAAATGAATAGATTTTTATATAGCCCTTGCTCACTTAACTACTGACAATAATGGAATATAGTACTACAGTGTAAACCTGCTAATTTATTATCTTGAGTGTCTTGCATTTATTAGGAGATTTAAATAGTAGAGGGGGAACAGGAGTCTGCGGACATATGTTGCAGTCGAGGTAAAGCAATGCTTACATTTCCAGATCTGTCTCCAAGAAATGCAGAAAATTACTTACAGTTAGCTGCGAAGAATCAGCAAATCCTCGACGCAAGGGGCATTTCTAAGGAAAGTGAAATCCCAGAACAAATTACATGGCAGGGAGCATGGCGGGGTACTTCTCATTTTTCATTTAACTTATGCTTTCTTCCACATTTTTTTTTTTTACCGAAGTAAAATGATTTAGGAAAAAAAAAACCCTCAAAGAAAACCTTAAAACTTACAACCAAAAGTGTCAACAGCAAGAATAGTTGCATGGAAAATACTTTCCATGCTGGGCCAGATTCTATCTGGCTGTACCTCAATCCTGACTCTTTCTTTTCTGTCTATTTTAGATTCAAATTCCTCCCACAGCTCAGCAGGATAGCTGAGAATGCTCCTGCCCATGGGTAAGGTGTTCTTTTCCCTTTCCCTTCCAAATTCCAACCCACCGTTGGTAAATGTAAGTTCAGGAACTTTCTAAAGGTTTGATAAACTTGCATCTAGCTTTTCTTCTACATTATTATAGCTCATTAGTTTATTAAACAGTACTTGTAGCTATGATTGAATAAGCAAATTCCACAAATGATGCCAGGAGATATTATAATAATGCCTTCTAGCAATCGTATGTATGTAAGGTCCTTAACCAATATTCTCATCCACTCATAGCTCTAGCTGTCCTTTCCTCATAGGGTCTAAAGCATGAGTGAGAAAAGGTCAAGTGGTCCCTGCATCCTCCTGTGACACAGAGGAAGAAACTAGATTCCCTCATTGTCACTCTTGTGTGCCAAGGGTGAATGCTTGTAAAAGTGCCTGCTATGATATTCCCATTATGTGCTTGAAACCAGATGATCTCTAAACTACCTAAGCATATGCAAGAAAATGAGTGCCCCCTTTAAACTTGGTAATTTAAGGTCAACCTGTCGCTGTGTAAATGTTTTCTAAAATACATTGTCATTCCTCTAGGCTATTTCATCAAATGTTTTTCTTAATTATCTCCTCATATTCACTTAATACACTTAGTGAAGGAGTGCTTTTCTATTTAAATGTGGATTTCATTGCTGGAAGAGCTTAAGGAAAACTAATTTTTTATGAATTGCTTATTACGTGCCAAACACATTCTTATTACATGAAGTTCTAATGTGTTCCCCATGTCAAACCTTTAAAGTACATATTATTTACTTTTTCTCAGATGACGAACCCAAAGTTCATTTTAAATAACAGGCTTTAATTCATCAAGCAGAACAGGAATTCGAAACCCAGGCTCTATCAGGAGTCCATGCTCTTTCTAGTACGCCGAACGTTTCATGGAAGAACATAATCTGAAATCAGGCAAGTGAAAATTATAATTTTGTCTAAGACAATCTTTTAGTATGATACAATACACCACTTTGTTTTGTGGCTCTTAAGCTATTTTTAGAATAATGTTTGAAGTCAACAACTCCCAACATATTTTGAACAACACCATCATTGACTCTAACAATTTTTTGTTTTTTTAGTCACCCATTCCCATTAAGAAGTGGCAGCGGCCACAAGTGCCTACACACAGACTCTTGCATACTATATGCGGTACACCGATTCTGAATTAAAGACCCTTAAAATACATGAACAGAATCCCATTTTAAAAGACGTTGTTAATTTATCTTGTCTCTCTGTAAAGATCAGACTTCTTCTTAGTCGTGGTTTAATTAGTCTCCATGTTTGATACGATCTGTACAAAAAGGTTTATTACGCAAAGTTTATTGTCATCATGATTCATCAGTATCTTTTGTTTATTGTTTGTTTAGCTCTGTTTTTAACCTTTGGTTTCTTCTACTGTTTACTAACAGGTTGAGAAAGGATGTTGGGTGCTCCACTGCTCAATAATATTATTATATGTGTATGTTTGTTATAGTTTTTTTTGTGTGTGTGAAGTTCAGTTATAGGAGATGATTGAGATTAATGGCTAAATAAGCTTTGACTGTTTCACCGTGGGTTTTATCAATTCAGTATTTTAATGCCATTAATATAATACTTGGGAGCCATATACAGATGCACCTTACAAATCCATTTAAGGTCTAGAATATTTAGTACTATCAGAAATTATATGCATCTTCCAACCTACCACTTAATGTATTGGTGTCATATGGGGGGCTAGTTCATCTCTGCAAAATATTGGAGAAAGAAGACATGGTTTTCGGCTTAAGGAGACACACTATTGTTGATTATGAGCAAATGTAGTGAAATGTCAACTCATCCTAAAGTAGAAAAACCCCATCATCATCATTACAACTTAGACCTCTTCTCTTGTTCTGGTGTCGAATCAAAAAGAGAAAAAAATGTTCATCCAGTGTCATGTGGGCCTGCAGAGACTCAAAGTACTAACAAACTGCTGTCATGCCGTTCCACACACTACTCCCCACGTGGAGTAGAGATGTGTTCATCTATTCACCTTACTGGCATGCTACTTATTGTCAGCAATGTCTGATAGTATGAATAAACAAATAATGCTCATGTAGTATTTGCAGCCTCAGGTCTTGATCAGTAGCTGAAAATGTTAAACCTTTTCACAACTGTTTTAAAATCAAGCTATACAGAAATACCTTGTAGTAACATACTGTTTTTGAATAGTTTCTGTGTGTGGTGGTGTTGGAAAGGCTGATTTTTATGACAAATGGCAAGAATTTAACTTCTTTTAGATGTCTTCTTACCCTACTATGAATTTTTTCTTCTAGGTCACTTGATGTAGATATTCAAATTCTAAAACCCCAGTAGCACAGAAAGGATTTTCTCTTCTTTCTTTTTTCCTTGTCTTTTTTTCATTGTTTTAAACACACTTAAAATATTTTAGGAAAAATAAGCACAAAGAAATCTTATTTTACTCTATTTTCCTCGCCCTCAAAAAAGAACTGCCTCCAGGAGAAGGATTACTGTTTTGTCTTTTATCTGGAAACCCTTGTGATCACAGGGTAACGTTCTCCTGACCTCTCTTCCACTGTGGCGTGGGCAGAGCCACCCACCTCTTATTTTTTTCCTATATTCACCTCCTCCATGTTGTCCCACTTTTAAGTGATAAATACTGAATTGTTAATACATTCAAACTGTTTTTTAACAATAGGCACGATGATTTGAACATCCTGCAAAAAAAGGAGGGGGTTTTAATCTTCAGAGAGAAAAGAAGCTCTCTGCAAGCACAACTGTGAGAGCGAATATAAACCGTGAGCGAGAGAAAACTGGCGAATAAAAGAATAAGAGAAAAAAAAGTATAAAGATATCATGGCTTTTTTTTTAATTGTGGAAGCTATTTCAGTGTCCATGTAATGTCGTGTATATGATGTGAATCAAATAATTCATTTTGGGCCATGCACATTTACCCGAAGAAAAACAAAATGCCCTCTACTTCAGGATATCTTTGTATCCAAAGTTCAAAACCTGCTGGGCACAAATACTTTTCTTATTACTTTTGAAACTCAAGAAGTGAAAGAAATGGACTCATTTTTCAAATGGCAACTGCAGGTTGTTTTCTTTCTCTCTCTTGGAACACAGACCTGGAGTAATATCTGTATTTGATAATAAGAAATGAGGAAAAAAACAAAGCATTAATATGGTAAAACTTTAACTTTCTAAATAAAGGCATAAATACAGGGATAAGTGTGTGTGTGTGTGTGTGTGTGTGTGTGTGTGTGTGTGTATGGTCTACCGAAAAATTCTGTCCATTTTTGGAATAAAACAAAGTACAAATTTTTCTTACTGTCAATAAACTTTATTAAATAATATAATTGCCATTATTATTAATGATTTCTTGCCAGCATGAGGGCAATTTGTATATCCCATTTTTGAAAAATGTTTTATCTTTTGATGCGAAAAATTGAACCAGTGCTTGTTTGATATCTTCTTCATTTTTGATTTTTTTGCCCTTCAAAAAATTTTGTAAGGACAAAAACAAGTGATAGAGGGTGCTAAGTCTGGGGAATATGGTGGATGCGACAGACATGCTTCTGTAGCATTTCTTCCTTGTTGAAATTCGTAAGAATTACAGTGGCGTAAATGAACTTTATCAGTAGCCATGGGTACACTATCGCTTCACACATAAGACTAACGTGAATCAACTTTGTTTTAGTTAATTTGCTACGTCAGTATGTATACATTAAGTGATAAAAATGGAGAGGCACACATGCGCCAAATAAACATGTGCTTACATGTTGAAACTTGTGATAGAAACAGACAGAACTTTCCGGTAGACCATATTACAAGGACAGAGAGAGAGTCAGAGAGAGGGACAGACAGACAGGAATGGAGAGAGATGAGAAGCATCAATCATCATTTTTTTGTTGGGACACCTTAGTTGTTCATTGATTGTTTTCTCATATGTGCCTTGACCATTGGGCTACAGCAGACCAAGTAACCCCTTGCTCAAGCCAGCCACCTTGGGTGGAAGCTGGTGAGCTTTTGCTCAAACCAAATGAGCCCATGCTCAAGCTGGTGACCTCGGGGTCTCAATCCTGGTCCTCTGCATCCCAGTCTGACGCTCTGTCCACTGCGCCACTGCCTGGTCAGGCAGGTATAGATTTTTTGGAACTAAAACTTATACAATACAGGGGCCCTCTTTTAGGAAAAACAATACAACCTGTAGAAATAAAATTAGATACAAATGAGTATATGTTTAAAATAGGACTTTAAGAAAAAAAATGTTTAAAAGCAGAAAACCCAATTCTGAATATATACATGTATAATTAGACATATAACTCTGTAAAACTTTTTTCTTTAATGTTTTATTGCATATATTGGATTATTTCTTCTTCTGAATCTCTTTTAAAGTATAATTTTCTGTAAAGATTCTTTAAAAAAACCCATTTTTTAAATTTTAGCATATTGGATTACCCTTTGGGAAAAAAAAAACTATTGTTAGCCGAAATTCATTAAAATTGCAACCACTTTATAGATCTTTAATATTCCCCCCCCCAGAAATGTATTATAATTCCTTTACAGATCTTATTTTTTCTAGATAAATATCTTCTATATCAATGATTCTTTTAAATATCCTTTGTGAGTTGCTAACTACTGACCCTCTAGCCCACTCTCCAGACTCTGCACCCCACTCAGTATTCCCTGTCAAGTCCCGGGAGACCCCCGCACCCTGCAGATCCCAGCAAGACCACAGGGAGGATCTCAGTAGGACCAGCGAGAGCTCGCCACATGAGAGATACAGTGAAAGGCTTTCTAACAGGTTCTGAGCACAAGTGAGGTGCAAAATCACCGGGAGAGGCGAGAATCAGGGCTTCTTTAGGTAATTGAAGTGACCATGGATAAGGAGGATAATTAAATATATTATATCCCCAAAGAAGATAGACGTGGAGAGGCTGTAACTGGGTGGGGAAAGGACCACCAGAAGCAGGAGTTTTGCCTACCTCCTTCAAAGCCTGCTGACAGCATCTTGGAGAAGGGCAGTCAGGCTCCAAGTGCTGCATTGATCCCTGCAGAGAAAGGTCTTGTTCTGTGTGAACTCCTCCAGAGATCCTATTCCAAACTCAAGACTGCCCCTCCTGGTGATGAGCTGCACAGCAGCTGCTGTGCTCTGCCCAGACTCAAATAATTTAACAGAATTGGATTAAGCTAGCAGACATTTTTATGGATATCTGTGTTATTGAGTAGTTTATAAACAACTAATAAATAGACCTGAAACTCCAAAAAGCTCAAAGAAAACAGAGGGTTATTCCTGCTCCTATCCCAGGCCAGGCTGGGTGCTGCTTGTTGAAGGAATGTCTTTTGCATCTGGTCATTCAGGGACCCAGGCCCATGGTGTCCCTGTGACTTTCAACTGGCTATTTCTAAGGCTTCTAGAGTCATCAAAATTCTAACCTGCACAAAGCAGGAAAAAAATATGGTCAAAGGTGTTTGAGAAATTGTCAGGGTTCTGTCTGGGAGTAATGGTATTCCCACTGTTGCAAACCTAGTTATACGAATGTCAATGTTTAACTGCAAGAAAAGCTGGAGAATATGATCTGGCCACACTTTCAGGAAGCAGAGAAAATGCTTTTGGTAGATGGTAGTCTCCAAAGATACTTCCGAGATGTTCTTATTAGCCTCTATAATCATTTTTTATGTACCTGAAAAAATAAACCTATTTAAAATACAAAAAAAAAAAAAAAAAAAAAAAAGGTGCGGAATTACAATCTGCACATTTTATCTTCACTATATACTTTTGAGATGACTCTCTTTAGAGATTTACTGAATGAATATTACATTTTTTAATATCTACATTATTTATTTATTTTACCCAGCTACAAAGTAATGTAATTATGTTTCTTGAGTTTATGTTTTTTCATCTTAATTCAGTTAGGCTTTTGAAGTCATGAGCATTTCTTTGTCTTTATGTGCATAATGGCAAAGATTGAGGCAAGTAGGAATAATAGCTAAATGTAAATGAGTTATTCAGAGCTGGTTAGTGTTGCGGACCAGCGCAGCTCCTAATAACAGTGCAGAATTAAGGAAACACACTTGTCAAAACAAAAACGATGGGACTGGGAGGACTCTTCAAAATGCCTGGCAGTATCCGAGTGCCTCATAGCCCCAGTTCGCTTTCTTATATATAGCCATATGCAAATCAAGGACCTTGATACAAAGTTGCACATCCAAGGCTAAGACAGGAACTCTCCCAAGGCAAAAACAGGATACATTAGTGAAATCTACCAACATCTGAAACAAACAAAGAGTCAGAGGAAGGGCATTTATATTGCTTCCAGCAACCCAAGGAAGCAAGTAGAGTGGGTGCAAATACTCAGCATCATAGCCAATATGGAGATGGAGGGGGGAGAACTTAGCCTTTTGCTAAGCCTTGAATCTAAAATGGCTTTTTGCCATTTATGGTCCACAACATATCCCCCTTTTCTTTTTTATTTTTAATTTGTGTTTTGAGATTTGCACTCATCTGATTTCCTAGTTTCCCAGATTCTAATTTGGAGGCAGACTGAAAAAATACAGAACAAACACAAAATTAGTAGTCAATGCTAACAGATATCCAAATAAACATTCTAATACATTACAGTAATTAAAGCCTTTAAGCAAACTCTTGGCCAATAATACAACAAAAATCCATAAAAGAGTAGTGTCCTTAACATGTTCACCAAGTCCAAGTTGGCACTAACACCATTCCAAATTTCTGCAAATGCAACCCAACCCCAGTTCAGTCCATCAAAAGCTGTCACAGGAGCAGGAGTCCAGGAAACAAATCCAGGAAAAGTCCACATGGCACTGAAATTGCTGTCACACTTCTGTACTTTGCAGCTCATGTCCAAGTCCCAAAGACCGCTGCTTCTAGCTGGTGATGACCCAGGTAGACTGGAAAAGCCATCCGCAGCACAAATGAAGATGGAGCTTCCGTTTTCTTTAAACTGGAAAGATGAACCCAGGGGTCCTATACTGGAGCTTTACAGCCATGGGGTGGTAAGGAGAACCTTGGGATACACTAAGCTGGGTGGCAGAGGTAAATTTGTAAGTTGTCAAAAAAGAAAAAAAAGGAGCTCTAAATTAGGAGTAGGTCCTAGCCTAAAATATGAGTGGGGCACTGAGGCAGGAGGAATAAAGGAAACACTATATATTAAACAAAGCAGCAGAAAACAGGACTATCAATACCTACAACAGAGATCTTTGAGGGAAGAATAAAAAACCTGAATATTCAGGCAAGACATAGTTAAGTGGCCCTTGTGTAAATGAGACCAGTCCGGCTACTTGGAAGAAATACCCCAGGTTCATCCACAGTGTCATAGATGCGGCCGACGGCTCTGGGCACCTTTTAGCCTTCAGTGGCAAATCCCAGTATTCTGGGCAAGGTTAGGTCACAGGTGGCTGTAGCAGGGCTGGAAAAGACTGAACCCTCCCTTAGAGGAGCGAGGGGGCAGCTTACCTTCCAGTGTCCCTTCTTCCTCACAGCAAAGGCATGTAAGCCTGGCAGGCTTTGGCTTAAATGACCATCCTTTCCACTATTGAAGCAGGGCCCTGATGAAGTTCCAGTTGGAGCGTTGGAGCCTTTGAGGGCGTATGCCAAGAGCTAGTATTTTACCTGATCTCTTTTGGGCTTTTTCTGCCTCTTGGTACCTTAAAAGCCATGCTCAGAAGATCTCACTGAGGGGCTTGAGGGTCCCCATCTGCCTATATATCTGTAGCTATTCAGAAAAAGACAAAACAGTGTTATTAGCTGGAATCAAATAAAAATAAGAAAGGGGTAGTAGTTTGCAGGACAAAAAATTTGGCATCTCTTGTACATCAGCATTCAAAAGAAACTGTTTGAAGTAAAAAGCATGACAGGGTAGACCTGCAGGAGCTCTAGGACATGACTCCCCCACACCTTTCTTTTTATATTATTTACAATTGATCTTCAAGCAAATGTTAAGCACACTTTACAATACTTTGACTTCAAAGATTGCTAGAAATTGTTGACTTTGTTAACTTTTAACAAAAATAGAGTAAATGCACCTCCAAGCAACATTCCACACTTATCAAAACACCCCCTTAATATTAATTAACAGGCACTTTAAAGAGTACATATCAAAACTGAAAAATCCCAGTGTGATCTTCATTATTCTCCTATAGTAAAAAAAAAAATCTTTACACCTTTATTATGTAAATCTATGCTGCCCCAAGCCTTTCACTTGTGACCTGGAGCAGCCTGGCCAAACCAGCAAGTCTTTTGGATCCAAAATGAGCATGCTTTACTTATTCCAAACAAAATTATATTTATGTAGGGAAATGAAATTATTTTTGTTTTGTTTTCAATACTAGAGCCGGCATTTCCAAAATTATTATTATTATTACTTTTCATGTAAGGACTTAATTCAGGCCTTATAAACAAAGACACTTAGACATTAAACAAAGACTTTACATACAATCACACAAATCAAGAGTGAAACCTGGCGTTTTAGAGATTAAACTATGGCCTGCTTGAGCTTAAGTAGGGCTACCTTAATAGGAACGTAATAAGGATATATACTAAAGAGAGATCTCTCTCGAAAAATCTCAAGACGGCCATATGAGATTTTTGTTCAGCAACACCCAAATCAGACCCCCCTTTCACCCTATTTTCAAGCAGAGGAGCAGGAAAGAAATAAAATAATCTAAAACATTAAAAAAATTAGATAATAATAATTGAGAAAGGGAAGAGAGCATAGTAAAATAAGCCTCATACAATTGCTCTTGTGAAGTGAGTCTGTCATCTAGAATAATGGTGTCTCACCAGTCGTTCAGGGATCCACCAAGGAGCTTCAGCAGGCCTAGGAAAAACACACACATATCCTCAGCCCCATAAGGGAACAGGGTCTGGCCCTTGCCAGATTCCTGTGAGTGGGTCCTTCCATTGCACTTCAGGGAAGGCTTTCCTTGCAGGGTTCCAGAGTCTCTCTGCTGCTGAATGACCCTGTACACCAGTATTCAAAAAATTTAAAGTAAAAAGAGCATGACAAAGAAGATTTGCAGGACTTTCCTAATAATTAGGTTGCTATTTGGCTCCTAACTCTGAACACACCTCACAATGCACTAACCAAATTAGTAAGTCTTAAGGATCTACATTCTATTCTATTTAAATTTAAATGAGTGCTCCTTACAAGTTCTAAAAACATTTTATTTTTTCTAAATATTAGAGCAAGCATTTCCAATTTTTGCATGCAAAAAAACCTTAATTCAGGCCTTAAAAACAGACACATTTCGACAACATTAAACAAAGACTACACAGAAACAAGAATTAGATGAACCAGATAACCCAGAAAGAAATCCGGGATTTCAGAGCCCATCCTGATTAGAAAGATGCCTGCCTCATATTAGTCAGGGCATTTTCAGACAGAGGGATTGAAGGATGTAACTAAACAAAATCTCCCCGAGAAAATTTGCTCACGGCAGCTGCTGGGATATTTTCTATAGTCAGATCCAACACAGGTCCCCTGCCTCAATTTCCAGGCAAAGAATAAGAAAGAAACAAAATGATAGTTCAGAAGATCATAGTTAAAACATTAAAGAAAATCAGATCATGACAAGAAAAGCTGTAATATTCCTAATACCTGAGTCTCCTATCCATACTCAAGAAAGTCCAACTTCCTCAGCAAATAATTAACCCCGGAGAGATAAGCACAAGCAATCACCTCCCAGTCATTTGGGGGAACAGCCTTTGCCCAAATAGTATCTAATAAACCAAGAGAAAAGGGGCAGTAGGCCCATACTGAACACAAACAAGTTTAAGCTCTTTCAGAGTTCTAAAAGGTACAGGTTCGTGTTCTCACACTAGTCTCCCTGTATCATCCTGTCTTTCTACAACAGGAAAATGGGTAAAGCCATCATTTATTGTTTCCCCTACATTTTGAGCCTGGTCTATAGATTGTTGGAGGGGGAATTTCCCAGATTTTGAGCTATAGACTCTGCAATCAGCCCAATAAGGGAACGGAGGAGCAGAAGGTTGAATGTAGGAAGAAGCTGAGGGCAGTGGAGGCCCCGGGGCTAAGGCAGTGATAGCCGCGGATTTTTCATCTCTCCTGTCATCCTCAGACTCCAAGTTATCCTTGTATTCACATCCCTCTGTTTCCAGCTCACCCTGATACTCTTCAGACAATGATTTGTCTTCATACAGAAACATTCCTACATAAAGGTCCCTTACTTTTGACCCTATCTGTCCCATATTCTTTTACTCTCAACTACACTTTCCCCAAAAACTTTCTTTACTCACTGTGTGCACTTCACTTTGGGGAGTTCCGTCACCTTCTTTCAGTTTTAGTTTCCTTGTACTCAAGTCGTCTGTTCGGGCGCCACTTGCCGCAGACAAGTGCGACTCCCAATAATGGTGCGGAATTAAGGAAACACACTTGTCAAAACAAAAACGATGGGACTGGGAGGACTCTTCAAAATGCCTGGCAGTATCTGAGTGCCTCATAGCCCCAGTTCGCTTTATTATATAGCCATGCAAATCAAGGACCTTGATACAAAGTTGCACATCCAAGGCTAAGACAGGAACTCTCCCAAGGCAAAAACAGGATACATTAGTGAAATCTACCAACATCTGAAACAAACAAAGAGTCAGAGAAAGGGCATGTATATTGCTTCCAGCAACCCAAGGAAGCAAGTAGAGTGGGTGCAAATACTCAGCATCATAGCCAATATGGAAGTGAAAGGGGAAGAACTTAGCCTTTTGCTAAGCCTTGAATCTAAAATGGCTTTTTGCCATTTATGGTCCACAACAGGTTAGTTTTATTTTTCAAAGAGAAAATCAGCAACTTATGAGCTATCTTCCATGTGGTTATGAACTTAAGTGGCTTAGAAGTTACCTCTAATCATCATAGAATGGATTTGCATGATTAAAATGCTAATTTTTGATATGTTGTTAATCAAGGATTAAATCACACTGCAGCAGAACTAATTTCATTATTAAAAGAAACAGAAATATCTGTGACATAGAAAGGAACCTGTATCTTTCAGTTAAACAATTTATCTCGTAGCTTTGTGATGGGTTCTGGGATCAAGACTAGGGCAGACATTCCTGGCCTCTTCACAGCATGGCATACAGAGATAATGATAACACTTTATAGCATCCTGGTATTAATGACAAGGCCTTTGTGTCCACTTTAAGTCTGGCCTGACTGCTGGCAATTTGCATAGCCAACATTTAAAAAGCCTAAATAATAATTTCTGGTCTAGAGAACAGCTCCAAATCTCTTACAATCGTGATGCTGAATAGAAAACATCACAAGGATACTTCCTTTGTATTTCATAATTTGAGAAAAATTAAAAACCTTATACTAGAATATATTGCCTGTTTTTGTTTAATGGGTGATCGTGATGGAGAAACATTCTCATCATTCTCTATTGGTAAAGCATAAGAAATAACACTAAGTAGTAAAATAAAATTCTAATATAAAATTGTTAGTTTAAGCTAATTGTCATAGATAACATGATAAACACTGATAAATCATCTTCCTGCCTTGGCATGACTCATTTGACCAACACCCAAGCATGATTATAAAAATTAAAAAAAGCTCTTAACATTATAATTGTTGTTAGCTCAGCAGAAATGGAAAGTTTGTCAATGTAAACAGTACTGATAATATTAAGGCCTTTTTTTCCCTTACTGAGAATTTGAATCATTTAATGATGATACCTGTTGTTGGTTTAGTAGGTGGGTGGTGGGCAGGCAGTGATGCCAGCTTACATAGGTGAGCCCTGGAGGCTCTGGAGTGGACTGTGTTTATGCACCCCCAGAGTATGAATGGCTTAAGCTTTCCAAGACCAGACACATAAAAACAGTAAATTTTGGTATGTGTGTGTCTCATGGGATGCTCCAAGAGCAGGTCACTTTGATCTTTTGATGCAACAAAGTGCCTACTGTGGCATACCTCATGAAGATTAATAAGGAGGAAGCTATTGAAAGATTGGGTGCAGTTCTTTATGTCAAATTAAGACCCTGAAAGGGACATCTCATCTGAAATTCAAACTGGTTCTTCCTGAAGTATCAAAAATATTGATCTCTGTTTATGCATCTAGTATTTAACCACATTAAAATATCTAATTTGTTATAATGTGTTTGTAGCAAAGTCTTCTCTAAATTTATAATCATAAAATGCAGCTAAATTTATTTAGTTAAATGTTGAATTTTCTTACCTTATTGAATTAACTAGGACACCAAAATAATGTTAAAAATCTCTAGTGAGTTTTAGTATTGATTTTAATGAAACTGGAATTAACAATTTATCATTTAATAACGGTTGTTGAATTGTAGCTATTACATAGCTTTCTGCTGTTTCATTATTTTGTTTACAGTCTTCTGAGATCAGACAAGATCGGGCTCTTTCAGGATCGTATGGCCATAAACATTTTGTCTACATTCTTATACTACTCATTTGGAAGTTAGGGATAACTTTTTTTTCACCTCTCTTGATATAAACATATATCATAAGCATTACATATGACATACATAGATAATAGGGTCAGAAGTTATGTGACTAGTACATGTAAAGAATGCTCACACAAAAAGTTCATAAAGGAGCAAGAATTTGTATACAAGTAAACCAAACTTGTTTTTATTTTTATCTTGTGATGATAAATCTCAAACAATTTATGTTCCATAAATCTTTCTGCCTTTGCAGATGGTTTATGAAATGAGGGACAAAAGTACTGAGCTTCAGGGCTATTTAAAACATTAAAAGCCACAATATGCCTTGAAGTAAATAAAGGTTTGTAACCTCATCCCACAAAATATCTGGTAGTTTGTGAGTAATTAAGCATTGTCCTAGCTTCAGTAACTAACAAAAGATTCTCCACAATATTAAAAGATACTGAAGAATTTTAAGATTTTAAAAATGTTGTTCTAGATTTGCTTCCAACATCAGAGAACATATTTTTTGTATCAAATCATCTTTAAAAGAATGCAGTATTGCTGTCTCGCTGTTTGTGACAAAATATTCTTTCAATATAGATGTATATACCTTTTAAAGACACTTTTATTATAAATACAACATTAAAAAAATTTAAGCTCTCATTTTAAAATTTAAATATCCTAAAGGATTTTCTCAGCAAAATAGAAATGTAAGAATTTTCACTATTAAATAATTATTTGACACCCAGTGTTCTGTCCTATTTTAAGAAACCTTTCTTGAATTTCTATGACTTTCAAAACTCTGGTTTCCCAAAGTGGCTACATTTTAAGTCATTCTTCAACATCACAGACATGCATTAGCATGTGAGCAGTTTCTATATCACAGTCTTTCAAACCATTTTAGTGATTCAATTGGATTGATTCTCAAAGAATATAACTTTGTGAGAGATGTTGAATAGTTTTTCAATGAGTTATACATATTTGTAAAGGAATTATTTGTGAGAACTTTAGAACACAATGGATGCATCACCATTGGCTAAATACCATTTCCTTTATTAATCATAGATAGTCCGGGTTCTGTAAATATATATGTTTAGCCAAATTCCCTGGATAAGCAAAACATGTGAGTATTGTTTTCAGATAGTTGAAACACTGTGAGATTTTTATTTTCCATTACAGGTGAAGTATACATTAAAAAAATAGTTTTAAGAAAAAAAAGGACAAAGCAATTACGCACTTATGTGGTCTTTTCTTCATTCTCATGTTAGGAAGTTGAAAAACAAAAAAGGAAAATAATTGTTAGTCATGTTGTTTAAGTTGGCAATCACCTAAAGGGAACAACGTTTTACCTTAAAGCTTAACAACCCTTGGGTCCTGGCAGGCCTAGCAAAGTAACTCCCATGTCTCCCTGCGCATCATTTGATCTTTGAGCCTCAAAATATTCAATCGGATTATTCTGCTTTAGAAATAGATAGAGCATTGGTTCAAAACAATGACTCAACATGGGGAAAACAAGTGGAACATATTTTCAGATAGACTGATTAAACTGCTGCATTGCATCAACTGCATAATGTAAAGATAATGCCATTTGGCTGCACTCCTTATTTGTTAGTCTAATTGTTCTATGTTCATGGCGTTCTGCCCCGGGTAGTTTTAATAGCAGCTGGTAACTGCTGTCATTTATCAGCCGACTGAGTACAGTTCAAAATGGAATTGTAAGTGAAACACTTGAACAGGTTAAAGTTGACAGAAAACTCAGTCCAATAGGCTTTGCTTAATGAATTTGATGCAATAACATTTTAAGCATTGTCAAGTATTTATAGACTATATTGCCCAAAAGTTTTTTTAAATTTTATAATGAACACATAACAACAATTCAGGGGGCAGGTTCATATGAGGCAAGTGACAATTAAACATAGCATTATTCCTAACATTATGGAAATAATAACAATTTTCCTTTCCTGGCTTCTTCTACTCTAATTTTTTTTTCCTTCCCCTCTGGATAGGTGAATTATTTCACTGCTCCTGAGATCTAATTTGCAGGACAAGAAGAAATTTGCTTAACTCTAAATATCTTATTCACTGGCCACAACGTCTAGATATTTGGCTAATACATTACTTCTACATTATTAGATTTTTAGAGTTAAAGGTATGGCATCTTTTCTACCACACAACTAACTCCATTCACAGTTGCTGACATCTCTGGAAATTGATTTCCTTATCTATGAAATAGCAGTAATTATTTATTTGGTTGTGAAAATTAAAGTAGATAGTAAGCATGAAATAAATGTTACTCATTATGTATAGTTTGCAATTTTTACTCAAGCTATTCATTTCATCTTTAAAATACATAGATTAAATCAGAATAGGTATTTTCAGGATGATTGCAAGAAACCAGTTAATTTACTGACTTAGCATTTAAATTAGGTAGTGAGTGACCTAACTGGATTGGGAGAGAATTTGTGAATTAAAAATGCCTTTACGGCATGAAACCCTGGATGTGGTCTGTTCATGTAAAACACCTCAAAAATCATTCCCAGTTAACTGAGAGGAAAGTGACATTTGTAGGCAGCAAATGAGTATCAAGTTGCTGAAAATAAAACAAAGATATTTGCAAGGAAGGTAGACATGGAAAGCAAAAGATGTCCATTCATTCTTACATTCACTCATTTTTTCATTCTTTAGCAATTCCTTCCATCTCTGTCCTGCAACACGGAGACACAGCTGACCTAATAATGCAGGAAAGAAACATGCTTGTGTGTCCCAGGGCAAAAGGTGAGACACACACTTTTGACCTAATATTTACAAATATATATTTTAAATACCTTTCTGAACTCTTCATACTCAAGAAAATAAAAAATTTCACTAGGGGACTGGACTTATTATCTCATTTTTTTCACTGATAAAAGTACTATCTGAACCACTGTCTTTAAATTTGTGTCAGGCGATGTTTAGTCATCTACATACAGGAGATGCAACTGATTCTCTTCACAAAGATTCCCATGCTTCTTGCCTGGTAAAGCTAATAGTTTTCACAACAGAGGATTTTCCATTTCTCAGTTTGGGAGATTTTCTCTCTGATTTTGTCTCCATTTTTACAAGTATATAACTAAAGTAAAAGATAGTTTCGTAATACCTTTTCGAAACAAATATTTTGAGTTTGGTGACTTGATTTTTTCCCTTAAATATATATTAATTTTGCTTCCACAAAGTCTTTAATTATTCATGCTCACTATGTCTTCTGGGCGAATTTTAGCATAAGCTTATTGAGTAACTTGTAAAACCACCGTGGGTGGCTTATTTTGGTTAATTTATTTGGAGAGAGCTGACCTTTTTACAATATGAAGACTTGCTATCCCAGAAACGTGCATGTCTCTCCATTTGTTTACATTGTGACTCATGCCATTTTAGATGTAATTCCTATGGGTGTTAAACTGCTCTTGGGAGGAGTATTACAAAGAACTTAATATGAAGTGACCTGTGTGCTCACGCAGTTGTTGATATTTGCACCTCATTTTATGATGCTTGGGTTTTTCTTAAAAATTTGGTGAATTTTGGTAGTTTGCTCACCTTTTCATTTTACTCTATGTTAAAATTGTGATGTTCTACTAAATGAAGTGCTCCAAACTTGGTTACATGGTATTGGATGTATTTTCTGCTACTAAAAATAAATAAATAAATAAATAAATAAATAAATAAATAAATAAAATGGTTATTTGGACATAGATTTTAAATTTTTTCTAAATTATTTTTTAATGGATAGCTTCACTTTTCTCCATTCATCTCAAAGTTGAATTACATATAATATAAAAATCACTTTTATTTACTTGGGTGCTTCCATAAATACTGTATATAATTCATAATTTTCTCAGAAATAAGTATATTTTTAGAAAGCACTTTAATGCTATGTTTTCCCCTTTTGTATTTTGCAGATTCTTTTGGGCTTCATAGTTATTATTATTATTATTTATTTATTTTGAACTGCTGCACAGGCATTTTATCCTACACTTTCTCGTAGATACTGTGGATGCCTTTAATTTAGATTATTTAAGTGTTTAGAAAGATGTAAGAATCTTATTTCTTGGAGCTGAGATGTGAGGACTGTAATAAGTGAATTTTTACCATCAGCTCGGACAGTTAGCCTGGAGTCACGGGACATTCTGAATAGCAATTTTCTCGGCTTTGAAGCTTCTTAAACAGAGGCAAATGTTTCCACATTTGATTATTTGAATGTCTTCTTTATTCAGGGGTAGGCTAATATTTTGTGATTCCATTTTGGCTTCTTTTATCACAGATGCAAGAGGACGGCTGGTTGGTTCTCTGGAGATGCGCCCCTCACAGCAAATGTACTTGTGGGCAAGGATATACGTGCGACAGTGCTTGGCGGCCGCGGAGATAACGATTTCTCTGCCAACAAGTTTCCTCTCTGGTGGAGCTAGCACACTCCCACCGAGCACATCTGTTACTGGTTTACGAAGTTAACATGATCTCAAATGTGTCTTGTTTATCCTGAAGCCTTGTCTCTGTCTGTCATGCCTAAAAGTAAGTTAGAATGCTCGTCTTTTCAGGAGAGATGTGTCCTTGACTGGGACAAACCCAGGTGATTGAAATATTGAGCCATATTATTCCTTGCTTTAATATTTATTGTGTTTATTTTGCATTCCTGATAATATGCTTAGGAAGTTTTCTTCCCAACATAAAAGCCATCAAAGGGATTCAGCTGCTCTTTCCTAGGGTTTCCCTCTCCTCTACCCCTTGCTCTCCAGAGAGCAGTCATTTGAGTTATTCTTCATGGATCTCTTTAGTGCTTTCCACACTTAGATATGTCGTTTCTTACTTCTCTCAATCTGATTCCTTTTATAGTATATTTAGGCAAAAATGTGCATGTGTGTGCTTATTTGTATATAGAGCAAGAGTAGAAACAGGGAGATTACATTAGAACAAGTCAATAGTTCGTAAGTCAAAAGTGAGATAGCAAAATATTGAGTAACTTCACATGGTATATACACAATAAATAAATAAAAAATAAATAGGTTGTAAAAATATAGATCTATTGATACCTAGGTAGATAGATATTTATATAGATAGACAGATGATGAGGGTTTGATTACAAATCGGTATGAAGGATCTTTGCAGGATAATAGAAATACTCTAATATTTATTTTGGTGATATTTGCACAGCTCTGTAAATAGAACAGAAAGCTTCTTGTGTACATAAAGTAGGTGACATTTAGAGTATGAAAATTTTTCTCAATAAATCTGTTTATTAAAAAGATCACTTGAAATCTTTCATAAATATAAAAATGAAAAATGAGTGTCTCTTAATTAAACAGACATTTATTGAGTCCGTAATTCGTACCAAACTCTGTGCTAACTGCTTTAGACTTGACTGTGGGTAAAAGTGGTTCTTGACCTAAAAGCATTCAGTCCGGTAAGACTCCACTGATGAGCCTGGCAAAGGTATCCTTAACTTCTCTTAGCAACTTGTTTTCAATCTAGCACTTCCTTTTATCTCTTTCCATCTGGCTGGTGAGATTCTCCATATGTTCTTACAGGGTTTCCATCTTTTTCACTAGTGTCTTTAACATATTAGTCAGAGCCATTTTCAATTCGCCAGCTGATAGCTCCAGCATCTGGGTCACATCTGAGTCAAGTCCTATTGATTATTTTGTCTGTGGACAGGTTCTCTTTTATGTTTTTTTTTCCCCTCGCATTGGGGTCTTTCTGAAAATTGTGGGTTGAAACTCAGAAAGTCTGTGCATTTATTCCTGGTAGCAAACTTGTCTTCTTTCCTGTTCTGCCTTGGAAGGACATGGGAATGGTTGTTTGAGACTATCTAATCAGGAGTTGAGCTGGAGTTAAATTCTGTTATGACGGTTTCCTGTAATGAATCATGGGCTTCCAATTCTTCCAGCATTGCTTTGCTCTTCGGGTGAAGTCTGTTTATTGGAGGATTTTTCTCATTGTCTCCTTCACTCTTAGGTCATCCTTTTGTGCTTACAGCTCAGCGGGGGTTCTCTCCTAGCCCATGCCCCTCTCCTAGCAGTAAGAGATCGTTGCTTGTTTCTCAGAGCATTGTAGTTTGGTGGCATGGGACAAAGAAGCTCTCTGGTGTCATGATTCAGTCTCAGGCTTAGCAGGGTCCTGAGTCTTGAAGGAGGGACCCTTTCAATAAGCCTACCCATCTCCCAGTGGCTGGGTGTCTCCAGTGGCATATGCTCAATATGGTGTCCTTTCCCCACCCAGAGGAAGATATAATTGTTCCTATTCTCTTCTTTAGCCCACACAGTGATATGCTTTGTTTTTCTTCCCCCTCAAAATTAAGACTCTTGCTCCACAGGCAAAAACACATGCAAGTGATATGTATAATTTCTCTGACAGCGATGTCCGCTTTTTTCTCTACAATCACCATTTAGGGAAGCTTTCTCCAGCCTTTCTCTACTTTTTTTTTTTTTTTTGTATTTTTCTGAAGTTGGAAATGGGGAGGCAGTCAGACAGACTCCCGCATGCGCCCAACCGAGATCCACCCGGCATGCCCAGCAGGGGGCGATGCTCTGCCATCTGGGGTGTTGCTCTGTTGTGACCAGAGACATTCTAGCGCCTGAGGCAGAGGCCATGGAGCCATCCTCAGCGCCCAGCCAACTTTGCTCCAATGGAGCCTTGGCTGCGGGAGGGGAAGAGAGAGACAGAGAGGAAGGAGAGGGGGAAGAGTGGAGAAGCAGATGGGTGCTTCTCCTGTGTGCCCTGGCCGGGAATCGAACCCAGGACTCTAGCACGCCAGGCTGATGTTCTACCACTGAGCCAACAGGCCAGGGCCGCCTTTCTCTATTTGGTGTGTGTGTGTGTGTGTGTGTGTGTGTGTGTGTGAACATTCTGCAATGATCCAGAGAGGAGAGTCTATGTATAAGTGCAAAGCTCTTTTGCCCAAAGCCTCCTGCAGTTCTATATACTCCTGGTCACCCAACACGCAGCTTTTTGCAATTTTTTTTAAGTAATTGAATTCATCCTAATGGCTTAAATAGCCACCCTCCTCTCTCTCCTGTTCGTCCCCATGTGAGTAAGCATTGAAGTCTCTATCTCCTCTCAGAGGCATTTATCAGTAATATCAGGCTTGGATACCCTGTTATCTCAGCAGTCTCTTGGCACTGAAAAGACTAATTAAAAAATGGTCTGCAGTATAGATGACCTAGCTGAATTTGGAGCCCCTGGAATTGTATTGCTACTAGTGAACATGATGTCCTATTCTCAGTAGCTTTCAGTAAACTGAATGTAGAAAAAAATAAATTAAATGACAGCATTCCCCAGTACAGTAATTAATGCTGGATCAGTGACTTGAAATAACATTACCATAAAGGAAATAAGACTGTGCTAAGAAAAATTAAGCAATACAAAAATTAGATACTATGCAAATAATGTACTATCTGGAAAAAAAAATGTAAGGAAGGCAGATGTTGCTTAGAAATTGGGAAAGAAACAGAAATAGCAAAAGATGAGGCTAAATACAAGGTTAAAAGGCAAATAAATTGTAGAGAAGAACCCCAAATGTCCAATAGACAGAGATTGTAGAAATTATGGAAGAGATTATGGAAACATGTCAGTGATAAGAAGGGTGTCAGGTGAGATATTTTAGGTAAGCGTGTTGTATTTCACTTTATGATCTGGAGTGCTGTTTTGGTAATAAATGATGAGCTAAAGTTGAGTGTAGAGAAATATTTTAGGGGTTAAGGTGTTCCAGGGATTTGTAGGGTAAATTAGAACATGGGTGATCTACTTAAACAACAGTGCCCTACATATCAACGAAACTCCGCGTAGAATCTGAGTGAAAGACAGGCACCGATACTGTGAAAGAATAGCCATGGAGTGAGTGTAGTGGGGACGATGCAGAGTTGGGTGAATCTTCAGGTCTGGAGGTGCTAAATGAACAGGAGCTAAATCAACAGGACATGAGCATTCCTCTCCTGGCTGCCATGTACGAAAACTTGAGATAGAGAATGATTCTGCCCAGGTAGTAAAGGAGTGAAGTTTCAAAGAAGATTAGGTTTAGGTGGGTTTTCTGCAGCCAATGAAAATTGGCCTTTTCCTATGGATTGGTTACACAGACATAACCAAGCTCTCTGAATTTTCCTGTAATATACAGATAGGTGGTGGTGGCAGAAATGTAAAGGAAAAAATAGTAATAGCCAATGTCAGCAAACTGAAGTTCATTGATGAAAAATTATGAGGATAAAAAGAATAAAAACAGCCTGACCTGTGGTGGTGCAGTGGATAAAGCATTGACCTGTGAACACTGAGGTCACCAATCAAAACCCTGGGCTTGCCTGGTCAAGGCACAAATGGGAGTTGATGCTTCCTGGTTCTCCCTCCATCTAAAATGAGTAAATAAAAATCTTTCAAAAAGAATTAAAGAGTAAGATACAAAAGAAACTTAATAAATCAATTGAACATGGGTAATATGTGAGAAAATAATTTCAAGAAATAACAAGGAACTTGGGTGTGTGAATGAATGTGTTTTGCCCTTATAGGCCAATGGAATAGAACAAGATATATGAATTTGAAATTGTAAGGATATATACTTTAATTAAATCTAAAAACAATTTCCTAAAAGGGAATCACATGACAGTGAAGAGGAATGGCTTATAACTTCATCACAATGTATTCCTCAGAACTAGACAGGCTCTCATTCCTGTTAGCCTATGGGAAAGAGAAGCAGGTGTAAATTTGCTGATGTAAATAAGAAAGTATTGAAGTCTTTATGACTACATTCCTAATTAATAACCCTATATTTTAATACACCTAATTATGTGGTGCAAGTGTGTTAAGGGTAGAACCTTATCTTCAAGGACAAATCATCTAAATAATCAGTAAAATAATTTTACCTGTCAATTCAATATACTGGAAGCACAATGGAATTTTCTGCTGTGTTTTCTTACAATGCAATTTTAGAATAACCTTTGATCATTGAACCATCCATCAAACACAGGACAGAATAATTGCTCCCAACTCCTCATTAAGTCCTCACTTCTGACTAATCAGATTTTTTAAAAAAATATATTTTGCTGATGAGCACTGAACATTACTTTATATTGACCATAGTGAACTATTTATGTAATTACAGTTTAATCTAACATGTCACTCATCATTTTCTGTAGCATAATGTAGTCATCTCTTGAATAATGCCGCACTTGGAAAACTTAAGTGCGTGATTCAACTGAATACTATGACTCAGCATGTTATTTACCTTGGAATTTTTTTTGGTCCGTGATCAGCAAACTCGACTCCGGTACAATTCAGCATGCTCTTACAGTAATTTTCAGTAATATAAATAAATTCAGTATTTTCTATTTTAAAAAAAATTCTGACTTTATGGCGTTGTAAAATGCCGTAATCAATAGTAAATGTGAAGTCAGAGTCAAACAAAATTATCGCCTCCTAGGGGACGGCTCGGCAAAGTATTTCTTAAGGAGCTGGATAGTAAATATTTTAGGCTTTGTGAGCCGAAAGGTAAAATCGAGGCTATTATGAAGGTGCTTATGTAAACACTTTAATCCTACAAACCGCACTTAGCCTGCTCGCTGGCAAGGGCAGACCACCGGTTGGGTTGGCCCCAAGGCGACCCCTGTTTACTGAATAGATTGTTATTGCTCTAGCATGTGGTCAGCTTTTCTCCTTATTTCCAAATGTTGGATGATTTGCCTTTTTCTTTTTTTTATTATTTAAATTTATTGGGATGACATTGGTTCTCAAAACCATACAGGTTTCAAGCGTACACCTCTATCTGCCCGCTCATCGTGTCCCCTGCACCCCAAGCTAACCCCAACCCCCTCTGCCCACCTCCACCTGTCCCCAGCCGGTTCCCTCTGGCTGTTGCTGCCCTGTTATCTATGTCTACATGCTATTTATACGGATGACTTCTGGCCCCTCCCTCCACCTTCCTTCCTCCGGTCCCCTCATGTCCCTCCCCTCCGACAGCCGTATTTCCTATTGTACTAGAATAAAAGTGGTTAATGAAGTTGGGTTTTAACAAATTCTCACATTGTACCAGGTAAAATTTCCTGATAATTTACGTAAGCCCAGATAGCAAATATAAACATTCTAGAGCAGTGGTCCCCAACCCCTCGGCCGCAGACCGGTACCGGTCCGTGGGCCATTTGGTACTGCTCTGCAGAGAAAGAATAAATAACTTATATTATTTCCATTTTATTTATATTTAAGTCTGAACAATGTTTCATTTTTTAAAAATTACCAGATTCCTTCTGTTACATCCGTCTAAGACTCACTCTTGACGCTTGTCTGGGTCACGTGATACATTTATCCGTCCCACTCTAAAGGGCGGTCCGTGAAAATATTTTCTGACATTAAACCAGTCCATGGCCCAAAAAAGGTTGGAGACCACTGTTCTAGAGCATTCTAACAGGTTTGATCCCTCTTATAAAAAATGGGTGTAGTGAAGATGAAGGACCAGAGTCTGGCTCGCTGGGGTTGAATGCACACATGCTCATTCATTTTACTATGAAAAGTTTATTGATAGTTGGGGTGATTTTGCCAAAATAAATAACACACTCAACTTGGGCCAAATAAGGGTGAAGTGATATATAGTGTCTGCATCACATTTGGATATTTTCCATGTGGATACAGGATTGGATTTAAATGGTTACTTCTACTACAAGAGGAGTAGCTAACGCTAATGCAATCCCATTCTACCGGTGGACAGAGAAATCTGTAAAACTAAGACTGCATCACAGATTGCACACAGGTTTTTACAATTTGTGGGGGAAGAGTTGATGGATTGTTGATGTTGTTGTTGTTTTTCATTTAAAATTTTTGTGTATGGAAAAAAAATATGAAATTGATTCAGAGAATAAAGAGTAAGAGGGTTTACAGAACCCAAGAGCTGAAATAAGGTACCAGCGGAAGGGAAGGAAAGGCCTCTTGTTTTATTGATGGGAGTTAATGTGCCTCCCTGATTAGACAGGTGCCTGGCGTTAACAGGACTCGTTTTGCAACTGGCAGGTGTGTGGGTCAGCTCGGGACAGGGACTGGAGCTGCGTCCCCCGTGTGAGGCCCCACACAGAGGGAAGGAGAGCAGAGGCGAGACGCCAGACGTGTGGCAGGTACTCCAACAGAAAATGAGACCGACTGATGAATGCTTATTAATGTCAATATCACGTAGAGAGACGTGCAGAAATGCAAGACCTGCGTTTCTAAATTTGATACTGATTATTACTACTCAAGTGAGTATGAACGATCCCCCATGCCATGCCGGTGTCGCCCCCAAAATTCAACTGAGCAAATGTGCAGATCTAACTGGTTTTACTAAGCGTTTCATGAATCAGGCTGCATGAAGGGGAAATTTAATAGGAAGATGTTTGGGGCCAGGGAACGAGTAGCAAAATCAAGGAAAGGTTATTTTTAGGCCAGGACTTCACTGTTTATTTATTTATTTTTGTGGGAAGGGGTGAGCAAGGGCTTTATTATGGAAATTACCTCTTTTTCTTTGGTGATGCAATTAGGCCCTTGTGACCTTCTGGTACTTGACCAGGAAATTCCAGACTGGTTGATTGAGGTGTCATTTTTGGGGCAGGTGGAGACCACCACTGTGTCATGTATGAAATCCAGGTTTGGTGTGATGGACTTCAGCACGAGAGATGCCGTTTGGGGCCTGTGGTTTTCTTTTTTGACATGAGGTGATATTTTTGAGGCGACTCAACTCTTCTTTCCTATTGTGGGCATGCTAAACAGAACCCCACAAAAAAGGCCCTGGTCAAATAGCCCTCCAGACTAAAAAGGCACAGCCATGGGTCGGACACCGGAACTAGTGCCCTGATTTCCTTGAAAGGCTGATTCTGACCTTAACCTGACTCTGCAGGTCTGAGCTTCTGTCTAGAATAATTTCTCTTCTTTACCAGTGATATTCTTTAGTTGTTGTTTTTTTTTTCTTTATTGCAGTTCTGCTGCTCAGGTATTTCCTTCCAAAAAGCTATTGATTACCCTGAGAGGTATGTTGTTGTTGTTATTGTTCTGGAGTTTTTCCTGCAACACACATTGCAGGGAGGCTGGAGCCTCAGAAAAGAAATTAACTTCTGCAAAACCCCATGGAAACTGGCCGAGCCCCAGTGTGAGGGCATCAGGTATGGTCAAACGTAGTCTGGAAGCAATGCTTCATTCACGAGCCCGGTGTGCTTTACCAACTCTGAATGCTATGCTGTTATGTCACGTGGTTGCATCTGCCGGGCTTGCAAAGCCCACACTCTGATGAAGGCCAGGGAAGGTCTTGTGTTTAGCCTGCCACGTGAACACCGAGCCGTTGTCTCGTGTTCCTGTTGAATCCTGCTGACCCAGAGCCCCAAGCCCAAGGTTGACATGGGTCTTTCTCAACGCTGACGTCCATGATGGGACAGGCATAGTGTGTCCCCAGTGTGACAAGACCACAAGGAACACAGTCAGGCCACTGCTTCCTTCCCGGCAATATTTCCTGAGGAGCAGGCTCAGGCAGAGGGTCACGGATGTGCCGCATCAGTTGTGGCCTTATCTTTATGATGTCATCTCCATTGTGGAGAATATATTTTCCTCACTATAGCATGTGTAGAGCGTGTATATGTGTTGGTACATATTTGCATTGATAGGACATGGGAGCCAGTATCACAGGATCAAGAAAGAACAACTGGGATTGGTCATATTTGCTGATTACAAATAGGGTCAATAAGACTTGCCATAAAATGGCTCTTTAATGAGGAAGACATAAATTATTAGTACCTTTGAACACCGATAATGGCATATCCTGACAGATATGTATCAGACACGCATGACATATCAATGGTTCATAAACAGACACACACACACACACACACACACACACACACACCGGTCTGTACGTAGACCGTTATTTGGTAGCTAATATAAAAATCTCAATTCATTTGACCTCCCTCAACTCATCCTTGATAAACATCCTAGAGTTATAAATGCATTTTGCTTTATTTTATTTTTAAAGATGATATAATCTAATCCTCTTTATTAGTAATTATATTTAAATTTCTTAACTGTAATTAGATTATAACTTCCAAATACAATTATGCTAGTTTTTTTAAATTGACAAAATGTGATTTCACAAAGTGTAAATATGCCTCCAATTTAAATAAATAATTTATATTAATATAGTCAGAAAAAAATAGTGCTTTAAAGGAATTATAGAAAAGCACATGTTTTATTACAAAATAAAATTATGAAGATTTAAGTACACTTAAGAATATTAGCCTGATCTGTGATGGCGCAATGGATAAAGTGTCGACCTGGAAATGCTGAGGTTGCCGGTTCGAAACCCCGGGCTTGCCTGGTCAAGGCACATATGGGAGTTGATGCTTCCAGCTCCTCCCCCCTTCTCTTTCTCTTTCTCTCTCTCCTCTCTCTCTCCTCTCTAAAAATGAATAAATAAAATAAAAAAAAATTTAAAAAAAGAATATTAAAAATAAAATCCAGGCTTGGGGAAAACACAGCACAAAAAATATTTTCTAAAGCATATAGGCAATAATAATCCGTCAGTTTCTCCCTGTTGTCTCTGAAAATTTTAAAATGTCAGTTTTTTGGGGTTCCCAAGTATTTTACAGAATTTGGTGTTTCACTGATTTGACGGTATTTTTTTTTCTTCCTGAGGATGACTGTATGAAATCTAAATTGTCCTAAGGTATTTTATCTTTGAATAGTTATTTATTACAAATACCTTTCTTATTTCTTGATATCTTTCTGCCTGACAGAAAAATCCATTATGTAGAAGTAACAGAAAGAAGCATTGCTTCAAGGAAAATAATTATAACCCATGGTTTAAATTCAACACCAGATTTGAGCTCAAAAAGGAAATAAATCTGAAGTTGATCTTAAAGGAAGGTTCAAAGTCTTCTTATATAACCAAACCACAGACACTTGGAGTTATTTTCTTACTAACTTAAATTTTTAATGCATTGACATTGATGTTTAATAAAAGCAGATAATTTGTGCAATAAAAGAAGACATTTTAATTACTAAAAAAATACAATAAAATAAAATAGAGATCCTGAAAGGATATAAGGTTGCTGATAATTTAGTTTTTGGATTTTTTTTTTCAGATCTCTACAGGGAAAGTGAGAATACACTTACAGAAACTAGCTTTGTATGTTACATCTGTTCAGAATATGCAGCTCATAAAGTAAAAAACCTCTCTGTAACTTATCCCAAATCCTTTTGGAGTTGAAGAAATTGTATATTGATTTTAAAGTGGGATGTTAGTGATAAGCATAACAAAACTTGAAGTTTAATGATTACATAATAATTTGCATAAGTAATATAATGAAATCTATTACAACAAAATATAAGGTCTACCGGAAAGTTCTGTCCGTTTCTATCACAACAAGTTTCGACACGTAAGCACATGTTTATTTGGCGCATGTGTGCCTCTCTATTTTTATCACTTAATGTATACATACTGATGTAGCAAATTAACTAAAACAAAGTTGATTTACATTAGTCTTATGTGTGAAGCTATAGTGTACCCATGGCTACTGATAAAGTTCATTTATACCACTGTAATTTTTACGAATTTCAACAAGGAAGAAATGCTACAGAAGCACGTCTATCGCATCCACCATATTCCCCAGACTTAGCACCCTCTATCACTTGTTTTTGTCCTTACAAAATTTTTTGAAGGGCAAAAAAATCAAAAATGAAGAAGATATCAAACAAGCACTGGTTCAATTTTTCGCATCAAAAGATAAAACATTTTTCAAAAATGGGATATATAAATTGCCCTCATGCTGGCAAGAAATCATTAATAATAATGGCAATTATATTATTTAATAAAGTTTATTGACGGTAAGAAACATTTTTATTTTGTTTTATTCCAAAAATGGGCAGAACTTTCTGGTAGACCTTATAAATTACTTAAGAATCGCTATAGCATCTGACCAGGTGGTGGCGCAAGGGATAGAGCGTTGGATTGGGATGAAGAGGACCCAGGTTTGAGACCCTGAGGTTGCCAGCTTGAGCACAGGCTCATCTGGTTTGAGGAAAGCTCACCAGCTTGGACCCAAGGTCGCTGGCTCCAGCAAGGGGTTACTCGGTCTGCTGAAGGCCCGCAGTCAAGGCACATATGAGAAAGCAATCAATGAACAACTAAGATGTCGCAATGAAAAACTGATGATTGATGCTTCTCATCTTTCTCCATTCCTGTCTGTCTGTCCCTATCTCTGACTCTCTGTCCCTGTAAAAAAACAACAAACGAATCGCTATTGCTGTTGCCTCCTGCCATGTTCCTTCAAACAATGCCAAAATACGATTTTTCATCAAAGTCACACTTAGATTTCTGTAAGAGTTTTTGCACTGAGTTAAGTCACTCTCTTGAAAATGATGGAAAAGATGTTTTGCAACATTTTTCTTGTCTTCTTGAGCATTTCTGCCCTTTACGCTGAGAAGAGCAGTGTGAAAATGATTGCTCCCTCTTAAGCAGGTCATTTTGCCCCAATTCTGTGGCTCAGAGCACGAGTCCAGTTATTCTGTTACTCAAATGTGGTTTATTTCCTGTTATATCATCTTTACTTCCCCTTGAAATCAGAGCTGTAGATACAGTGAGCTGAGCCCTGGGGACAAGAAACAGTGTGTGTGGCAAAAGAGCTACTTATTTGAAAACAAAAAATAGATGTCCTTTTGTCCTTTGGGCAGGTATATTTTAAAGTACGGGGGGAAATGTTAAGAAGTCGTGTATTGTAATTTCTTTCCAATGGAGGACACAGGAAAGTGATCATTATCTTTTTTTCCTTTGTCATTGAGTTTTCAAGCAGTAGAAAAGGTGTTTCTGAGTCCCTGTCTCCCACCCACTAAGTCATCCATCTTCCCCACCCCATGCATGACTGGACACATCCCATCACAGACCTGGCCAGGACAGGTGGGAGCTTCATGCTGCCCTATGGCTCCCAGGTGTCCTATGGGTCATATACCTTCTTCACAGAACAGCTTACAGATCTTGCATTATCTTGAACAAAACCTACCTGTGGGTGTGTATGTAGGGCAGGGGGGAGAAAATATTCATGACACAGGGATTATGAAATGAATATTAAATCTATAGCTCAGGGTGACTCTTGAAACACTATTGTAGCGTGTCGGTGCTAGACATGCATTCATCACATTCACTGACACAGCACCCATCACTTTGGTGTAAGTAACAACTAATTATTTTTTTTCCCTTTACATTACACAGCCATAACATTGCTTCTGAGCCATCTGTCTTTCCATCCCCAATTTCTACTAACTGAGCAAGCATTCCATCCTGTAATTGCTGGGTCCTTCTCCACTGCCTCACTCACCCCCTGACCCTGTGTTCTATAACACCCACCATTATCATCCTATGGACACCTCTGGCTACCCAGAAACTAACGGCCTCTCCTGAATGTGCTCTTCCATTTTCTCTCTGCAAGAACAGCTAACTGCAATGTTCTTAGCCTTGCTTCTGAAGCCTGCTTTCCCCTGCCAGTTTCTTCCACAAATTTTTCATTTCAGACTCTTCCAAGATTCCATTGTTGGCCTGAGTGACCCTTGCCAACTCCTAATTATAAAACTACTTTAAAACTTTATACTTAGTCATATGTTTTTCTCAATCATTAGTCACTCTCCCAAAGAGCATCCAAATTTTGATTTTTAAACTGTTCAGCTCTTTATACATGAATAGCTAGCGACACTTCTATGATGCTTAATTGTGTTATGAGTTTTTAGCCAGGAATAGGGTTTTTGTTGCTGTGCATTTTAAATTGAGGTAGTATCTTGATGGGGTGTATGGTAGAAAACAAAATGTTAGAATTTCCCATGGGACTTTTGAAACCACATTTGAAACTGGAAAAAGTGAGTTGCAAGCTTTTTTGGAGAGACTCAGAGTGACCCCATCTCCTCAGGTTATTTCAGATACTCAAAGAAGTACAAACAGCTTTATCAGAAGAACAGAGAGATTTTAAGAATCCCTAAAACACAAATCCCATTAAATGCATTGTAAACACCACCGGCCGAAAGTCCTATTCCCTCTTGAGAACAGTTCTCGAAACAACACCCTTCTATTATAGCTCCTCTTTTTCCTCTAAAATCTACTTCCTTCAGGATATGATCCATATTGTAATCAAGAGTATGACTCTTCCAACTTATTCACACATTGCCATGAGTGTCTCATGCTGTTACCTATCTAACTGACCATTTATTTTTACTGAATGAAGTCTTCCTATTGCCACGGGTATGATTTCATTATCATTAAACTCAAGAATGTTCCCCACATCTCAGAGCCCTGAATGTGATGCCTAAATATAAAAGAGGGTGTTTCTTTTACTTCTGCATTTTGCTTTTTGTAGTGATTAAATCTTATTATAATTAGATATAATATAGAATATGCACTACATAGAAGCTATCTCCTTTATTTATGTTTTAATATTTTTTCATTCTTACCATGTGCTTGCATGGCTTACATACCTTCCAACACCAGGGTTTGGTGCCAAAAGAGCTGTGGACTCATTACTCTTCCTTGAAAAAGTGAAATCGTTTTCTGTCTCTGTATGTGACAATAAATCAGATGACACTCTGGTTTTAAAGCTTTCTTGACTTTTATTCTTTTTCCTTTTTAGACTGCTTGCCTTTTATCTCCCTGGTTGGAGGTCACCTTCTGAAATTAGATGTTTTATTTTCTGGAAATGCATTCCTTATTACTCAGATACTGATACAATTTTCAGCCGTTTAATCTTCCTATCTGTATTCTTCCTTATCAAGCACCATTATAATTTTTTAGTAGCTTTCAAACCTGGAAATATACCAGTATCTTAAAACATAAACTCCTGGACAATGCTCTAGGACTGGATTAAGATGTAGTGATCTTTGTGTTTAGAAAGCTCTGTAACAACAACAGTTCTAGGAACTTGAATTTTGGAACTAAAGTTGGAGAAGAAGGTTGATTTACAGTGTATTACTGATTTAAAAGCAGACACACATAATTGATATGCGATATTCAATGATCACTACTGAAAACTAGTATGCCTAGAGTAATGCCCATTCATCCGCTCAGTCTTGGTGTTGGCACCAACTATTGCTTGTCCTGTAACTGAACCCCCTACACACTCAGCTCTGCCTCGAGGTTTATGACCCACCCAGGTTCAAAGCAGCTGACAGTTAAACATCTCTGGTACTTTTTTTAGTCACCCTCTGCCTTGAGTTGGATGACTTCTCCAGTCCTTAGTGATCCTCCCAACTGAATTACTGCTAGATTATGCATCCCAGTGCTGCCATTGAGATTTTCTATAGGTTCCCAGTTGTCAGTTAACCTTCCCAAAAACTCATGTTGCAATAATAGAGACTCCACTGTCTAAATTTAATTCACAAAGCCCTATTTCAAGCCATGTGGTCCAGTTGGAAATGTTCTATTTCACTTGGATCCTCATTATTAGTTTCTGAACATGTATACCTAATTTGCAATACCTCTTCAATGGTCTGATCTTTGACTTGCTCATGCCATTACGATCAGTTCTTATTTCGAATAATAGCCTGACTGAGTTCCTATGTTTTTCTCTATAAATAGCCTGTCTGCCTGGCCTTCAAAAGTATTCCTTAGCTTGAGTTCCCATAATGCCCTTTTCAATGTTTATTAGAGGCACTGTTCATTTAGGCAAGGAACACTACCTATATGGCTGTCGGTTTTGGCAAACTCTAGTGCATTCACAAACTTTGGTTGTGAGTTAGCCTTGGTCAGGAGGTGAGGACTGTGCAACTCATTCTTCTTTCCTAAGAGGGAAGAAAATGGTGCCTCGGTGAAAGTGAGGTATTTATTTTCTTTTTATTTTATTTATTTATTTTATTTTATTTTATTTTATTTTTGGTATTTTTCTGAAGCTAGAAACGAGGAGGCAGTCAGACAGACTCCCACATGCTCCTGACTGGGATCGACTCGGCATGCCCACCAGGGGGCGATGCTCTGCCCCTCTGGGGCATCGCTCTGCTGCAATCAGAGCCATTCTAGCGCCTGAGGCAGAGGCCACAGAGCCATCTTCAGCACCCGGGCCAACTTTGCTCCAATGGAGCCTTGGCTGCAGGAAGGGAAGAGAGAGACAGAGAGGAAGGAGAAGGGGAAGGGTGGAGAAGCAGATGGGTGCTTCTCCTGTGTGCCCTGGCCGGGAGTCAAACCTGGGACTCCTGCACGCCAGGCCGACGCTCTACCACTGAGCCAACAGGACAGGGCCTGAGGTATTTATTTTCAAAAGTTTCATATGATATATATTATTTGTCCTGCACATTGTCATGACTTTATCATGATCATGTCTTTTTGTGTTCCAGAGTAAGTATTTCTTAATCTAGATTATGAAATCAATTAGGGAATGCAAACTGTGTAATTAGATCAATGGTAATATAGAGGAATCAATGATACACAAAACACACAGCCAGAAGACAGAAAAAGTACCATCCAAAAGCAGTTCAGTGACAGATGTAAATAGCAATAAATTATTCCCTTGTGAAATTATTAATACAGCTCTTGTTTCATTATCATGCACACATCCTCATCTTTAATAGGCAACATCTGCAACAGACACATACCGCGATAATGCAGACTTGAAGCTGTGAACAGCCTTTTAAGGGGTTGTTTGACTACACAGCTAATGACTTGAGTATCTTGATTGCAGTCTAGTTCCCATGCGTAGATTCACTTTTTATCTGGAATTTAAAAGAATACTGAGTTTAAGCAATTATATCCCCCTCATAAATGAATTTTAACTGCCTTTTTTTTGGGTGGGGGGAGTCACTAAGGCACATTGGCTTGCTGCTCAGCAACAAAGATTTAATACTTAATAAAATAACAGATGGCAGGCAATCATTTCAAAGGGGAAGGTCATGACTAATAGCATAATGATAATTGATTACATGGATGTGAGCCTCTGATACTGCCGTGGCAAACATCAATCACCCTAGAATTTCTGTGAAACATTTTTGCTGTTCAGGCTCTATATTGCCTTGTAAAGCGGATACAGACTCAACAAGTAAACAGAACGTCTATGAGGCTAAGACACCGTTAAAGTCCATGGCCCGGAGGTACCATAAAATGTATTGCAAGGATAGAATGTAACATCAGCCAAGCAAGATGTTCTTATATGAATATAGATGAACCTGTGGGTGGCAATGGCACTGTTCTCCAATCACATCATATTTGTTCCAGATAATGTTGCATGAGTGGCGATGTTCGGTGGATTATGTTAATCTCTTTCGAAATCTCCTTTGTGTTGGTAGTTTGAAGTGAGTCACTGTGTAGTTTACATCAGGGGAACAGATGATTATGTCACATGAGGGATTTTTTCTCAATGTTTTGAGACTCGATTATTATTATTATTATTATTATTGTATTTTTCTGAAGTGAGAAGCAGGCAGGCAGACAGACAGACTCCCACATGCACCTGACCAGGATCCACCTGGCATGCCCACCAGGGGGCGATGCTCTGCCCATTTGGGGCGTCACTCCTTTGCGGCTGGAGCCATTCTAGCGCCTGAGGCAGAGGCCATGGAGCCATCCTCAGTGCCTGGGCCAACTTTGCTCCAATGGAGCCTTGGCTGCGGGAGGGGAATAGAGAGACTGAGAGAAAGGAATGGGGGGAGGGTGGAGAAGCAGATGGGCGCTTCCCCTGTGTGCCCTGGCCAGGAATCAAACCTGGGACTTCCACATGTCGGGCCGATGCTCTACCGCTGAGCCAACTGGCCAGGGCTTGAGACTCGATTATTAAATACTTAGCATTACATTAAAAGTTGATAAAGGTGAGGAGCAGATAGTGAGGATTTCCTGATCCCAGTATGACAGCTAGTAGTCCTTGTTATATGATAGAGGGAAAAATATGAGCAAAGAATGAAAATTTTGCTCACTGACCCTCAGAATCCATACCACATGCTCACTCCGTTGGCCACTTGAAGAACTAAGGACAACTGTGAAATGAGTTGGTCATTTTTTGCTGCTTTCTACATGGACCACAAGGGAGCTAAGTCCCAGCCCCAGCAGACACACCTGCATAAGTAGATGGTACGTGCAGCAAGTTTACAACTTTGTGAAAAGAAGCTCTTACTTTCTGCATCCAGATAACAGAAAAAGTGTGGATCAGATAACCCACTATCTTGCTGAACACCAGAAGCTAACTCACATTCTAAAGGCCATACACTAACCAGAGAAATGTCAGACCATACATGTTACAATAGAATCAGATACTAGAATATAGAATCCCAGGGGTCAAGAGAAATTTGAGAGTCCTAACTCAACTTCTAAAGTAACTCTAAATCCATGCCAACACTCATGAGGTCTTAGATAGATATATATTGTAATGGAAGATTGAAGAAGAATGACTCTTTAAGCGGCCTGGCTGTTTTCATTCATTAATTGATAACACTGATTCATCTATATTACTATGGATCTGATCACTCAATTTGCATCCCCTAATTGATTTCACATTTTAGATGAAGAACTATGTAACTTGGACCACATAGGGACATGATCTTGATAAGGTTGTGGGATGGAAAGCTGGTATGGTTCTGATTTAAGAGCAAAGCTGGCTATAATTTCTTGTGATGGGAAGTTCCTGAAATGAAATTGGCAGCCCCCAACTACCAAATTTTCCCATGTATAAGAAGGGCCTTTCTTTTTTGAAAAATTTTGGGTCTAAAAACTTATACAATGGATGTAGTTTCTTTTTACTTGCATGTCCCACTTTTTTGCACTTGTCTTTGCACTCATTGTTGAAGACAGTGATTCATCATCAGACACAGATGAGGACAAGCTAATGGATGGGAGTTTTGACAGTGATGAGGAGTTGTATGAATTTTATGATGAATAAAACTTGAGTGCAAGAACTTTATGGAATACATTTTTTTTCAAATTTCAGGCCCCAAAATTAAGATACATCTTATACATGGGAGCATCTTATACATAGGGAAATACGGTAAGTTTAGAGAGACACTTACTGTCAATGAGTCTCAAAGTCAGGGTCATATGAAACAAGATGATAATGGAGGCCTTGTTTGAGCCCAAGGGCTCCCTCCACCTACTACAGAGTAGGATGCAAAAGAAGTGAAAGGCTTAATCTCCATGTTGCAGTTCAAGTCTACCTCAAAGGCTATTAGTTAGAAATGTTACTGAAATAGGGTGTGTTGGGTTACTAAGCTCACGCGATACCCAGAACTTAACTCTTCGTGTTAGTGTTGTCAGACCTTAGTCCTTACTCAGGTCTTCCCCTCAGTAAGTCTGGTGTTTATCTGTTCCTCTGATATCCACTAATATCGCCCTGGTGGGAGTCATCTGTTTTTTCACCAAGCAACTGGGATGTTCAGGCATTTCTTATAAAGGCTTAGGCTAAAAAATAAACCATTTAATTAGTCCTTGAAAATTAAAGTTGTTTTAGATCTTAAAGAAACTTTCTTTTGAGTAACAGTGACCAAAACTGAGGAAAGATGTCCTCCCTGGCATGGTTTGAATGGTTTCCATTCATTGATTTATAACCCTATCCTGAGTGGACTCATAGGGCTCTTTGCTCAGCTTTGGTAAGCACAGTGTAATCATTCCTTTACAAGTAATTAACAAAGTAAGTATATAGTAAACGTTCTCTTTAAAAAAAGAAATCGGTGGATGAGCCTTAAAATAGTGAGACTCATGGCAAAGCTCAGGAAGAGAGGCATGTGTGTACAATCTGATTCTGTCGGTGCATTCTGTGTTAATAACCCCAAGGGGCAATTCGATCTTCCCAAGGTTTATTGCTTTTAGAAGCCTTTTCTAAATCTGATTTTGAGTGATAACTTGATGGATATTCTGGGCACTTTTTTTCCATTTTGTTGGCTCTCTTTATGCTGGATACCATTTTTAATGACAGATCAGTATTTCCAGGGTACATTTTCTTTTCCTTCCTTCACTTAGGAGTCTGGGTGCCCACCAAATTACTAATGTCATCACCACCACAATCTCCAAAATCACTCAACCAACAAGAGTCTGCTGAGAGCAGCTTCATGCTCAGCACTGTGAAAAGTGCTTTACAGGAAAACAAACAAACCCAGAAAAGAAATGCATTATATTCTTTGCAAAATAGTGATTATGGTGGCAAAGAATATTGGAGTGCAAAGTGATTGGAGTTTTGGAATTTTGAATTTTTTGTCTGCTTCTGACAAGTTTCTTACTAAAACTCCCCAATTAATAAAAACTAAACCTGTTGCTCAGCACCAAAGAATTAAACTACCTAATGCATTTAGTACTTAAAGTAGTGCCTGATGTATTTGAAGCACATACTGTCGTCAGATAGTAATCACATGTAAGTAGACAATGTGTAGGTATTTTTGAATGGGCAGAGAAAAACATGCCTCTTATACCTGAACCGACCACTTGTAAGTTTACTTATTGTAATTATGAGTCTCTCCTTATGCTTCTTTGGTTCCCAATATTCCCATCTCTAAAGTTAGACACGGAGTAATGAGTTGACTGGTAATGTTCCTTCCAGTTCTCTTAAGCCACAATTCTACATGTAGTCCATGATTGCTAAATAATGTCTTATAGGCCTTAAGATATAAGATATAGGTGGCTCTGTGCGCGCGCGCGCGTGTGTGTGTGTGTGTGTGTGTGTGTGAGTGTGTATGTGTTCAAACCTTGTTCGCGTTTCTATTCTAAGCTGTGCCTCTATCTCCAGAAGAATGCGAACGTGAAGATCTGCCCTGGATTTCTCTCCAGCTTCACACAGTGCGTCTTGGCAGGAGAGGCTCCCAGGCAGAGCGCCCCTGTTCTCCATGCTTTCAGGGTTTCGAGGCGAGGGAAACCTCCACACACCTTTTCAAATGAAGCCAAAGCAGCTTCGAGGTCTAAGGGAAGTCCCGGCATCCTTCGCTCTACTCTCTACTCAAAATATGTCCATGAGGACACGCAGGGCTCCATTGTATTTTCTCTGCTATGTCGCAGTGATGCGCTCTAATGCTGAGGTACTCCACCCCGCATCTCACAACTGAAACAGAACAAGAACTAAAAATAGAACAAGAACTAATTCCTCCATTTCTCCTCTCGCGAAGCCCTAGAAGACATTATTTTTATTTATTTATTTATTTATTTATTTATTTATTTATTTATTTATTTATTTATTTATGAAACCTGTATTGTTAAAACTCTGGGTATGCCTTTATGTTATACCAGCAAGAGGGGTCATTGGAAACTCTCAAGTCAAAGTGTTCCTCCAGCTGAGGGTGGGGCTAAGCAAACCCTTTGTGGTATTCTCCTCCCCCACTTACTCTAGATTCATTTGGCCATGGAAGACTGACTTCAAGGAAGATGTTTAATTAGAAATTGTGTTTTTAAACATTCATAATTATTCATTTTTAGAACTGTGCACCTAAAGCCTGTATAATTTTCTTCATCGATATCATCCCAATGAATTCAATAAAACCTTTAAAAAAATAAATATAGTTTAAGAAAGAAGGGTAAGCAAGAACTTTGAAATAATGAAATTTGGGGTAAAATAAACATTGTTTTTTTTGAATAAGATCCGGAATTCAAAATGAACACTTTCTGTTGTTATTTACATATTTTAACAATCAAACTAAACACAATTCTTTGTCATTTCTACTTTACATTCTTCAAAAATTAAAACTCTACCTATGAGTATTCATATGTGTAAATTTTAAAGTCAAATTCAGGGAGAGAGAAGATGTAAGTCTATTTTATGTTCAAGCCCAGGGTGACCTTAAGGGCAGGGAGGAGAGGCAGATACATATGATTGGACATTGGAAGAGAGGGACAGGAAGGGGACAGGAAGAAACGACAAGAGAAACGAGGGTGACCTGTAATAAATCTTAATAAATTACAATATGTGCTAACGGCAAAGTAAATATTCTGGGAGCTGTGAGAATCTATTAAACTGATTTCTTTTTACTCTGAAGTGAAGTATCCTGCAGGGTCAATTTATTATTTATTTTATCTTCTCAATTTTTAATCTAGTCATCTTGTAATTCGAATTACGATGATGTTTTAAGCCTCTCCCCACCTCTTCAGTGGAACGGGCAGTTCAGTCATCTCATTGATTAACCTAAGTGCCAATCTAGAACATAGATTATGGTTGCCAATTTTACAATATGTAAGAAGTGAAAATAAAGGAAACTCAATGGGCATGACAATAAATGATTGAGTGAATGACGTAATGAGTAAACAAAGAACTTCTGCCCGACTGTCAGTCAAGATAGCAAAATTAACAGTGAGAATCTTCGGGTCAACTGTTCACACTTTTCTGAGACTTTGTGTAAACATCTTATTACAATATGATGAGATAAAAACACCTGTGTTTTTTACTTGTCCGTGGCACTCAGGGTTTGGCAAACTCAGCCTCTGGGCTCAGTCTGTCCTCTGTCTGTTTGCTCATCTAGTTTTATGGGAAGTGTGCTACTGGTTCCTTGTTGTCTGGGGTCCCTTCATACCGTTCCCAAAATATCCAGTAGCTGACGGTGCGTTGTCATATCTGATGATTTAGAAATTCCTCAAGCCTAGTATTAATTAAAAAAAAAAATTTATTTTATTCGTTTTTAGAGAGGAGAGAGAGAGAGACAGAGAGGGAGAGAGAGGAGATAGAGACAGAGAGAGAGAGAAGGGGAGAGGAGCTGGAAGCATCAACTCTCATATGTGTCTTTACCAGGCAAACCCAGGGTTTCGAACCGGCAACCTCAGCATTTCCAGGTCGACACTTTATCCACTGCGCCACCACAGGTCAGGCCCTAGTATTGATTTTTAATTTATGATAATATGTAACCCAAATGAATGTTTGAATAAATACATCATGCACAATTTATTTAAAATTTATAAAATGTACTGTATTTTAATGGTAATTAAAGCCAAGTTCCCCTGTCATTAATCACTATTGACTGTGATATTTTTTAAGAGAATAATTTGGCAATTTTATATACAATGAAGTATGATCATTTAAACTGCTTTTAATATCCTTAATTTCTAAATATTCCAAATGCTTTATGCTTAACTGCAAATATCAAAAACATTTGTATTATTATTGGTTGACCTTTAATTATTTTTTCTGTCTCATTCTTTTTAAATACAATACTCTTACATCCTAACCAAAGTGATAATTTAACCCAATTATTCCCCTTCATCTTAATTAATTTAACAGTATTAATGGGATTGATAATAATATAAACCTCAAAGGTTTATTTCAGTATTAAAACATGTGCATATAAATTGAATGGCATAGTGATTTACATAAACCAGGCAATTTGTAGTGATTTTGATGTAGAAATCAATTCTACTTTGGTTCATTTGGACTGCTTTAACAAAGTACTACAGACTGCATGACTTACAAACAACAGAAATTGATTTCTCACAGTTCTGAAGGCTGGGAAGTCCAAGATCAAGGGGCCAGCATGGTTTCTTCTGGTAGGGACCCTCTTCCTAGTTCATAGCTGCTTATGAACTATGACTTTACAGTGTCCTCAAATGGGGCAAGGGGTCAGGGAGCTCTGTGGGATCCCCTTAATAAGAGTACTAATCCCATTAATGATGGCTACAGAGTCATAACCTAAGCCATCATTGCCCCTGAAGGCATCATCTCAATACCATCACCTGGGGAATAGGGGTCTCAGCATTGGTGTTTGGCCAAAGGAAGCAGTATCTGTAATAGGGATGCCATATGGTTTATGATGAAATACATGGACAGCAATGAAAGTCACCTTGCAGAATTCAAATCCCAGCACCACCACAACTTAACACGCATTATTTTTTTTTGCCTTTGTTTATTCATCTATAACATATTGCTTCCATCATAGATTACTGTACTAACTGAATAAATTAATATAAACAAAGTGCTTAGAATAGCATCTGGCACATAAGCACTCAGGAATGTTAAATATTATCTGTCATACTGAAATAAGTGAAATGAAATATAATATGAAATTTGATAATGATGTTTGAAAATTTCAGGAAAAGATTAGAAATTAACTGTGATCTCAAAATCAATATCTGGGTGATAGAATTGAAATAATGATATTAATGGAACAGTTTTGCTTTTTTAACACTTAACAGTGATTGTTGTGTTTCTCATTCCCTGCCAGGACAGAATAATCAGTGAATTCCACTAGAGACGTTTCCTTCTTTACTCAATGAAAACCAAATTATGAAAATAAAATTCCAACTTGGATTGATATTGAACTTCTTTAAACAATAAAACAAATAAATATATCAGGGTAATAATTTTCTTTCTCTCTAAATAAAAATTAGAATTTTCTGCTCACATTAAAATAGAATTATATTAAGGAAGTAAAAAATCTAATTTGTTTCTATATACAGCATTTTGATAGTATGTTTTACCTCCAGAACTCTTATGTGCACTAACCAATTCTCCAGAATAAAGAAGAGAAACCCATGCTACATGCAGAAAAATCAGTTAAAAAGGTCAAATTGCTAGACCATTAATTCAGTACTGAAAACAAATGAGCTTAAGAGGCTCTGGTGTTGGGGGTGTGAGCACTAGCAGAAATTCGGTGGCATCCAGGATATGAGGTTGTATATGATAGTCAAAGGCAAGGTTAAGAGTCACCGTTGCCAGGTGACAGCAGTCAGAATTCTAAAAGATGCTTACAGTTCTCTCAAGTTCATCTGTATTCTTTCATTGCATACTCATCTTAGATAAATAAATGATTTTTTTTGAGAGGATGTAAAAAATAAAAGAATATAAATGAATATATTGTGTCCATTTTATGAAATTTTATAATTTTTCCAAGCAGCAATTGTTTATTCTTTGGGGACATACTAAAAAAAAAAAACTAAACCTTTCATCAAAATCTTTTTTATTTAGCTTAAGTTTATAATTTTTTATCTACAAAATGTCAATTTGAGATTGAAGGATGTAACATATTAAACCATATCCCTTACATGCAACTCCAGCTTATTACAGTGCATTCCATAAAAGTATAAAAGCTTAAGGCTAAAATACAACCACTTAAGTGAATAAAGGAAGAACTGTATTTTATATGCATGTATGCAAAACAATACTTAATAAAATCTGAAATGAAATAGATGTGAAAATAGTAAAATAAACTATTGAAGAGGAATACTTTTGAACACAGCATACAGAATATAGAAATTTTCAGCATACATATGGATTTTCTTGATACATTGACCCATAAAACTTTATGCCTATGTGTATTTGACCTATGTCACTGACATACAGTTTTTGATTAATGACTACGGGAAAGAAATCACATTTCCCCCAAAACCCTAAATTCTTCTCACACCCTCTCTACTTCGCTTTTTCCGTGTTTTAGATAATACAAGCCACATTCTATTGTTTTAAATGAGAGAAGTGAAAAGGGAATAATAAAAACTTCTATCTCGACAAATATCACTGCAACACATTTGAGTGCTTCTCCAACGATCCCCAAAGAATCTGCCTCCTATGAACCGTTTACAATAATTACCCACTAATATTATACTGGATGAATTCAGTCGCTATTTTTCAGAACAGAGCAACATTGCGCAGTCTCACATGCAAATTCCATTTTCCTTCCACGCTGTACTCAACAAATTCTTTAAAATAAATTATGAAATTTGAAAGAGAGATGAGGGATACAAATGTCACTTGTTAAAAACAACAAATAAGAACATATGCAAAATAATAAAAGGAGGCTGTTGGCACTCAGAGCGTGAACGTGGGCAAGAGGGAGCTGGTATAGGAAGGAGAGACTGGCACTTCCTCCCGTCTGAGCACAGAGTGAACCTGGCTCTCTCCTCTGCACTGGGGGCTTAGGCATTGGGTGGCCATAGTTCTTCACCTGCAGCTAGACACAAAGCCACAGAACAACAACCAAAAAGTCACCATCGCCACTGCCTTGGATTCATTTTGCTTGTAATCGTGCAACTCTTGAAAGAAAATGTGACTACTTGATCTTTTTTCTTTCAACTTTTTAAATTAAATTTAGTGGGGTGACATTGGCTAATAAAATTATCTAGGTTTGCAGTGTGCAATGTTATGATGCATCATCTGTATATTAATGGCGTGCCCCCCACCCAAAGTCAAATCTCCTTTTGTCACCGTATATTTGACCCCCTTTATTCTGACTGCCCACACCTCCCTTCCCTCTGCTAGTAAGTACTGTTGTCTGCGTCTAGGACCATGATGGCAAACCTATGGCCCGCGTGTCAGCACTGACACGTGTAGCCATTCTCAACGACATGTGGCCCCATGCGGCCGCACACCGGAGAAGTATGGAGCTGCATGCCAAGAAGGATGTTTTATCCTCGGCTCCTGCATGGCCAGGTGCAGAAGCCGAGGATAAAATATTTGCTGTAGTGTAGACACTCTGTGCCGGAGGTCTGTAGGCCAAAACAACAGAACTCTGGCACAGAGTGTCTAGTTTTGGGACTTCCGGTTAGGCTGTGAGGGAATCTTTAACCTCACTTCTGGCCGGCGGAGCAGGGAGCAGCGGAATGAAGGGGGGGAACGATGACACGCATCTCTGGGGGCCCTGTGATCGCCATTATCAGCAACCACATAACCACAGCAACCATCATCCAATCTACTGTTCTGGGGTGTTGTGGATTTCTAATTGACTATCATTACTGAGATAAGTGAGGGGGAGGCTGGGAGAGGCGAGGGCCTGTGCTATGGGTACCGTTTTCTGCCATTAGAAATAGCGGCAGCCATCTTAATTTACATAAGATGCAACTTGCAGAATTTCAAGACAGCATCTGGGCTCAGGTGTTTGTCGACTTGAAGTCAAAGCTTGAGAATCTGGAAAGGTGCTGCTCAGAGAATCAAGAGGAGTGCCACTACGAACAGGAAATTTGGAGTGCCTGGAACTGATTACCAGACACTTTTAGCACCCTGAAAAATAGCAATGGCTTTACTCACAATTTTTTCCTCTACGTACTTTTGTGAGACCTTATTCTCAGCGTTAAATAATATCAAAACCAGCAAAAGAAACAGATTGACAGATGAAGTTAGTAGCGCTTGCTTGGGCTTGAAGTATACAAAATACCAACCTTCAATTGAAGATTTAGCCAATGAAATTCAGCAACAAAAAAGTCACTAAAAGGCAAGTTAGTTAAAGGATTCCCTCTCCCCCTCATTTATCTTAGTTCACGGCACCCCACACAAGTTAAATAATAGCAAGACCAACAAAAGAAACTGACTGACAGATGAACAAAGAAGTCACTGAGCAGGTAAGTTAAATTATTAGTTTTTGGTTTATTAAATACAGTTATATATTACAATTATACATTTTTGTTATTTAAACTATAAATATTGTGAAATTATGGTTTTTTTCTCGAAGTGACACACCACCTGAGTTATGCTCGGTTTTTTGGCGAATTTTGACCCACCGAGCTCATCACTCCCCATCACTGGTCGAGGAGTTTCTGTGTGTCTGTGGTTCTTGTTTTCCATCGGTTGCTTTCAGTTTTGTACCCCACATATGAGTGGAATCAAATGGCTCTTGATTACTTGATTTTTAAAGAACTCTGTATTTTTTATATTAATTCTTCCAAAATTTTTAACGACTATTTCAAATGTACAGAAAAGTTGGATAATAAAATGAGTCTCCTTGTACCTGTTACTTACATTATAATTATTAATATTTTTTTACCATATGTGCCTTATCATTTCTTGTTTGGTTGATTTCATCTAGAATAAAATTCCTCTTAGTTTGCTTTTAGCACAGCCATGACTTTTCCCATATACTTGGTAACTTGGGCTCGTCCTATACCTTTCTATGCCTTTCTGAAGCTTAACCTTGACAGGCAAATACATGTAGCTGTCGACATAAATGCAGATGATTAGTTTCCCATAAAATAATGGCTGACGTATCAATATTGCAAAGGACAGGAGGGATTTATGTTTAAATCAGATAAGTGATTGCTCCTAGAGAAGTTTAGAGATGAGAACAGAGGAAAAATGTTATCTCATCTCTTCTGTAATGTATATTACTTTAATTTAAAAAGAAGACAGAGTAAATATGACAAAATGTCAACCACTATAATTTCTGGATTGTGAGAATACAATTCCAGTTTAGTCTCTCTGCTCACATATATTTCCATAGCTACCCACTACAACATGAAATATTCCCAACACTTATAACTGCATAGGGTAAGTATTTTTAACACACACAATTTGTCTTTTTAATTGCAAGGTATAATTTAAAATAGATCTTACCTTATTTTTATTTAGTTTGCTTTTTGATTCAATATATTATTTGTTTGTTTTACATTAATCACTTCCATAGATTAGAAATGACCATAATAATTTTCAACAAAATAATCAGTCTTACATTTTAACCTTAATTGTGTAAGATATTATACATATATTTTCAGACCATCTCCATAAGAATGACTGTCAGTTGAACAATATTATTTTTCCATTTTTATCACCCCAACCCTAGCCATCATGGCTTCTTGGGTGTCCATACCTTTCTTCCCTCTAATTTCTAAGACTTCCTGAATCAGAGGAGAGCCGGACTAATGACAACGATGAGACTCATGTCTGGAAAGCACTGATGAGACTCATGTCTGGAAAGCACTGATAATGCTCCACGTGCATGAATGACATCTGTGTAACTGCACACTCTGAGCTTTAAATGGACCTTGGAACCATAAAATTGTGGGAAACACTTCCTGTTTTGTTTTTGTTTTTGTTTTTTTTGCAGTGGGGAATGATGCTTCTTCACCATGTTTACCTTCTGTTAGCTTCTGAAATCAATATGTGTGAAAAAGCAGATCATTTTTATCAGGGTCACTTTATTAGTTTAAGAGCTAAAATGTTATCCTAACTGAATACTGATTTGTTCTCAAATATGTGAACATAAATAACTTCCTCTAGAGGGGTCATTTTGATCAATAGCGAGCTTGCCATAGGCTCTTTTTGCAGAGGTAATGGGATAATGGTGAAATGGGCTATGAGCCAAGAATTTTAACTGAGTTAACAGTAGCTAGTTTTTTTAAGACCTTCAGAGGAAAATGACCTAGGGAAATCAGGGAAAAGTCAAGTTTAATTTTACAAACTTTCACAAGTTACCAAATATTTTGTAGCATTACTAAAGCTTTGACATCTATTTTGGTTTAAAAGCATAAATATTCAATCAATTGTATTATATAGTCCTTGTATACCCTTCCAAATAAGTTGTTTAGTAATATAATCTCATCTACAACCACTAAATATTTTAGACCAGATAATCAGAGTCATTTTTTTAAAGAAAGGGGCTAGGTTTCAACATTGCAGTGTTTAGATCCTCCTTCATCTAATACTAATGGTGAACATTCATAGACTGTCTGTTACGTACCCACATTTGAGCCATAGTTTAACACATTATATCTTTCAACACTCTAATCTCTCCATTTTTTAAGAATAGATTAGGGAATTTTAATGTTTGGCAAGGTACAAAGCTATTAATATTTGCAGTGCAAATTCAAACTCAAGTCCAAGTCTCAACACAAGGAACCTGAATATTGTTTCATATCACCCCCCCTAGTTTCTTCAGTAATTCGCAAATTCCAGAACTATTTCCCACAGCTAAGCATTTATCTCTCTGTCTCTACTGTTACTTCTGAGACTCCCCATGTCCTTATCTCCTAATCTCACTCAAAGGCTATTGAAACCCTTGCCTTCAGCTCTGCTCTAGGTCTCACTCTGTGTCTGCTCTTAGATTCACGTGTCCAAATTATGTCATCACTTGGATAACTGGCTCCTGTCTCCAAGTAAACATGCTTCAGATTAAATACATTTTCTTCCTTCTGCAGTATTATTTTTACCTATTCATTAATTTATCTTTAACCTATGTGATTTCAAAAATTTCTGTATTATTTCAAAATTGGTTAAGGTTGAAAGAGATAGGAAGAACAAATAGTGGCATGATTGCATGACTCTTGCCATAATCAAGGTCATAGCATGTGCCAGGCACAGTTCCTATTCTTGTTGAGTTAGTTATAGTCTAATTGGAGAAATAGATTTTGAACGTGTAAACACACAATTATCTGCATAATAAAAACCTATCATCATTGCTATGAATAAATATTTCACATTTCACTTTAATAGCTCAATAAGGGGACTTTAAATGACAATAGTATAAAAAGGGAAAAAGATCAGGATGAGAAGGAATCATATAACGTGTCTCAAGGCACTAACCTCTACACTGAGACTTGAGTGATGACTACAAATTCAATGAATTAAGTGGGGGATGCTGTGGTTATGGCAGCGGGAATGACAAAGCTGGCAAACACATTGTTTTGAAGAGCTTGTAGTAGAAGCACCTATCATGTCTCGCCTTTCATGGTCCCGTTCAAAGTCATCTCTTGCGAGGAAGACCCAACTAAGTCTTGAAAAAAAAATTTTTTTTTTTTTTTTCATTTTTCTGAAGCTGGAAACGGGGAGAGACAGTCAGACAGACTCCCGCATGCGCCCGACCGGGATCCACCCGGCACGCCCACCAGGGGCGACGCTCTGCCCACCAGGGGGCGATAATCTGCCCATCCTGGGCGTCGCCATGTTGCGACCAGAGCCACTCTAGCGCCTGAGGCAGAGGCCACAGAGCCATTCCCAGCGCCCGGGCCATCTTTGCTCCAGTGGAGCCTTGGCTGTGGGAGGGGAAGAGAGAGACAGAGAGGAAAGCGCGGCGGAGGGGTGGAGAAGCAAATGGGCGCTTCTCCTGTGTGCCCTGGCCGGGAATCGAACCCGGGTCCTCCGCATGCTAGGCCGACGCTCTACCGCTGAGCCAACCGGCCAGGGCCTGAAAATTTTACTATAAAAATAATTAGAAAGAACTAGGCTGGTGGGAAGCTATCAAGAGTGCTCAGGCAGAGAAAGGGCACGAGTGAAGACAGAAAGAAGCTTGTTTAAACACATGATGCTATAATGACTAACAGCATTTGTGAATAAGCTTACACATAATCTTGAATAGCTTTTACACATCTGTCATACATTGTGCACAGTATTTCTTTCGAAGTGCCTGTTTTGGACCATGGATTTGGCTCCATGGCCAACAAAATGTGTATACTAAACATATATATTGAGTTTATTACTGCAATCAAATAAAAGTCTGGGGAAATTCAATTGGCTATATTTCTAATGACATGCACAACTGTCTTTGGGTTGCATGCTAATTATATAGATATAACTGAAATGCCATTTCCAAATAATACTAAGTGTAGTCATTTAGGTTAAAAAGCAAATCACACATTTAATTCCTCAATATCTCCAATAGACATTTTCGCAAAGAGTATTTAACATCCTCCTCAACACCCGTGTGAGATTTTACCATTTTTATGGGTAAATTTCTTTAGAATTTTACTCTGAGTTTCTCTGTGTTTATTTCATATTAGCGATTGCCTCCTTCACCGGTCATATCTCTAAGAGATCTTTACATTGTCCCGCCTACTTATCAGAGTAAAGAGTTACGTTATAGTGGAGAAAGGGTGCAGACTGGGAAAGAAGAAACAAATGAGGAGGGAGTCAGTCTTCACATCCTTCTTTTTTCTGTTTCACCCTCTTTTGCCCTCAGCTCTAACAGTTAAGTTGTTATCCTCCTTGGAGGATTTCTGCCGCAGGCCTAGGTTAATCACAAGACCCCTTCTCAAAACTGTCTGCTCTAATTGTGCCTGGCTCCAAATGTCAAATGCTATTAGGGAGACTAAGTCATTCCCTAATTAGAGACAAAATCCACAATATGCAAATTTCTTGAAAAGTTAATACATTATAAAATAGGAGCTTAATTTCCTATGCAATTGACAAAATCAGAGGGCATTAGGAGGAAGTAAATCACAGATGCTTGGAGACGGGGAGATTCTTGCCTTTGAGGAATGAAGTGAACAAGGGTTGACCTAAGTAAAAAAATGCACCTGTTTCCTAATGAGTTCCTACACTGTTTCTGTTTGTCCTTCTATGGACCTAGGTGCTTAGTTGTAGACACACAACATTGTTTTGTTAAATATTTCTTGGCCACAAACATTTTACATTTGAAGCTGGCATTACTCTACCATTGGACCAACACATATCCTATATATCTACGTAGGAAAGAAGCAATGCTTTCTATTTCTGCAGGGGGCACTAGTCTCTAGAATGATATCTAAGCCAGAAGAAATACTTAGGAAAATCTAGTTGAGAGACAGTGTCCATGAACTTCTCATCTTCAGAACACAAGCGACAAAATAAGGAGTTTATATTACTCTTGGTTAATCTGTAGGCAGAGTTATCTGATATCCCATAATACAGTGGTCCCCAACCTTTTTTGGGCCACGGACAGGTTTAATGTCAGAAAATATTTTCACAGACCACCCTTTAGGGTGGGACGGATAAATGTATCACGTGACTGAGACAAGCATCAAGAGTGAGTCTTAGACGGATGTAACAGAAGAAATCTGATCTTTTTTTTTTTTTTTTTTTTTTGTGTGTGTGTGTTTTTCTGAAGCTGGAAACAGGGAGAGACAGTCAGACAGACTCCCGCATGCGCCCGACCGGGATCCACCCGGCACGCCCACCAGGGGCGACGCTCTGCCCACCAGGGGGCGATGCTCTGCCCATCCTGGGCGTCGCCATGTTGTGACCAGAGCCACTCTAGCGCCTGGGGCAGAGGCCACAGAGCCATCCCCAGTGCCCGGGCCATCTTTGCTCCAGTGGAGCCTTGGCTGCGGGAGGGGAAGAGAGAGACAGAGAGGAAAGCGCGGCGGAGGGGTGGAGAAGCAAATGGGCGCTTCTCCTATGTGCCCTGGCCGGGAATCGAACCCGGGTCCTCCGCATGCTAGGCCGACGCTCTACCGCTGAGCCAACCGGCCAGGGCGAAATCTGATCATTTTTAAAAAGTAAAACATCGTTCAGACTTAAATATAAATAAAATGGACTCTTGTTACAAAGAATTTTATATTAAATTAAGTGAGGCAACTTTCACTGGTTCTTCTCACATTGAAAAGAAGAAGGAAGTTTGAGTTAACACAAGGTGTAGGCAAGCACTTTTCACCGCTACGTGGATTTGATGGATAACTCTCTTCATCTTCCCCTTAATTGTTTCATCTGTTAAAGAAGTTAGAAGAAAGCACAGGGAGAAGACAAACTGCTTCACTTTTTCCTAAATATATACATATGCTGAAAATATGAGCCACTTTGGATTGCTTATATCAGTGATTGTCAAATAAGGTTGACTTTGCTCTCTAGAAACATATAGCAAAATTTGAAGACTGTTATAAACATTTTTCAGTTATTAAAAAATCTTTCAAATTAAAAAGAGAGAGGAAATACCTCAGGAAGATTACATGTAGTGGAAATCTTTAGGTGGCTGACTGAAAGTGGAATGAAAAAGAAGAACATCAATGATGTGGTTTCTAATGTGCTGACGGACCACTATCAGAGATTAAGTGTCCAGATAGTTCATCTCCTCTATCAATTCTTCAGACTCCACAGGCGTGTCCTGGACAGGTCTGGAAGAGAGAATTGCTTTGGATTTGGATGTGCATGCTCAGTAACAGAAGCAGATGTCTCTAATAATACTACATGCTTAATACAGGAATTATTATCTTAATTCAGAACCCCTGCTTAAATATCATCAGATTGCAAAAAACATTTTACTGCAGGTACAGGAAAACAATAGGCTACAAAGTGTCACATACAATGTGTCATACACAAATTAGTGGATTGTTGGACGCAGCAACTAAAACACGTGTTTACAGAAACTAGGGAAAATCAGTGTCTGAAAGGATGGCAGTGATTCCATGGGTGCATTTTGAAACTTAGTAAGTACAGAAGCAAAGAGCATCATCATTGCATCAACTATTGAGGTAGTGCAGGAAAAAGAGGGAAGAGAGGGTGGGGATTGTGGTGGAATTTATATCAGCTTCTTCCTGACTTCTATAAATATTTCATTTTCTCTGACTGATCCTATAGTAGTTCTGGGACTTGGTTGCATTTACCAGTTCCAGAGAAGAGATTGATTTCTAATATGACACAATGGCAATACCTTTAAAAATAACTGCCCAAATTCTTAATAGATGTTCGAAGTGGTGGTTTTACTCCTCACCTCTATATTGATGTAACTGTTATAGCTTTTTTGCCTACCCAGTGGGGAAGATCATGCTATAAACTTGTGATAATCTGAACATACTCCAGATGACTGAGAAGGAACAGAGAGGGAAGACTGGGCAAGAACCACATTTATTGATTACAGTTATATGGGTTAAGCCCTTTGGCTGAAACAGAGGCTTCAGGTAAAAAAAAAATGATGATAAATGGAACAATGGGAAGTGATCGCAGAAAAGCGGGTGGGTAAGAGAGCGGTATCCACAGATACCTCGGGGGTGAGACTTTACCTGCTGAAATCTCCTGTATTTGAAGCAGAAGGCCCAGATGGATTCCAGTAAAATTGACCTATTCAATCTGGGTTACTCCATGTGATGCACTTGGATGATGCTGATGACAGCTTGTGGAGGAAAGGCGCAATAATTGGAATGGCACTTTCACAGTCGTTTGCCTTACTTGATGTTGTATTTACTACAGATAATCCCTTTGCAGAACGTACAAAAATCGTGACCTCCAAAATAAATGAAAAGCACTTCATTCTATAACACCACTGACAAATGCATACCTATTGATCTAATTGAAAATTTGTGAAGTCTGTGTCAGAAAGATGAGAAAAGTGGCTTCTTGTTTAGTATATTTCTTTGAGTTAATGACACAAACATGGACCAGTGTACCTTGAAAATGTTTACTAGCTCAATAGCCACATGACTTCAAATATACTATTATATCGAGTCCTCCTAACAATCTGGAAAAAATAAGGATATTTAATTCTATTTTAGAAGGAAGAATATGGACATGTCTGTAGATTTTAATAGCTTCTAAGAGGAATCACAATATTTATTCTTTTGTGACTGGCTTACTGGCTTATTGCACTCAGTTTTCAAGGTTCATCCATGTTGTAGCATATTTCACAATTTCCTTCCTGTAAAAGATTGAATTATATTCCATTGTGTGTATATATGACATGTGGTTTATCCATTAATCAGTCAATGAACAATTGGGTTGCTTCTGCCTTTCATGGCTGTTGTATATAATGATACTATGAACATGGGTGTACAAATATACTAGTCCCTACTTTCAATTATTTTGTACACACACATACAAACACACCTCCAAGAGTGGAATTGATGGATCATATAATTTCTTGTTTAGCTTATTGAGAAATAATTGCATTTGAAATAATTTCAAACTAGTTTTTATTGAGATCAAATGACTTCATGTTGAAGAGTTATGCCTCAAATCTACTTTATTATTCAAAGTTATGCAGATGAAAGGGCAGGCCTAGAAAACTTATAATGACTGATTAATAAGAATAGACTTATAGGTGGATAATTTTGAGGAAAAGGGAAAAATGCAGTCTATATACACAGCCCTACATAGTATTCAACCTTGTTTAAAGTTGGAGACGCAGGATCTGAGCTTGACATTGATAGTGTTTGGTGTGTGTATGTGTGTGTGTGTGTGTGTGTATTTTTTTTTTTTTTTTTGTATTTTTCCGAAGCCAGAAACGGGGAGGCAGTCAGATAGACTCCCGCATGTGCCCGACCGGGATCCACCCGGCACGCCCACCAGGGGGCGATGCTCTGCCCATCTTAGGGCGTTGCTCTGCAGTAATCAGAGCCATTCTAGTGCCTGAAGCAGAGGCCACAGAGCCATCCTCAGCGCCGGGGCAAACTTTGCTCCAATGGAGCCTTGGCTGCGGGAGGGGAAGGGAAAGACAGAGAGGAAGGAGAGCGGGAGGGGAGGAGAAGCAGATGGGTGCTTCTCCTGTGTGCCCTGGCCAGGAATCGAACCCAGGACTCCCGCATGCCAGGCGATGCTCTACCACTGAGCCAACCGGCCAGGGCCTGTTTGGTATATTTTAATGTACATTATAACCTCTTATGCTATATAAATTCTCCTCTTCTGCTGTTCTCTATAATACAGAACTTTCAGTAGAGCAGATTTAAAAAATGCTTTCAGGAACTGGCAAATAACTAGCTAGCAGAAACATAATCACTGTTCATGCCCTTGACTGTGTGATCTCATTAAATAAATATGAAATATATTTTATTTTGAGAACACTGAATTGCTTTGTTTTTCGAGATATATCAACACAAATTGGCTTTGCCATTTGATTGCTTTGAAAAAGTACCTATTTAACATCTTATAGCTGTGTCATAAACATTGCTTGAGGTAGTATGCAGTGCTTTATTTCAATAGAATGGACAGAAATTGCTACTTTATAGCAGACGTTTGTTTAACTTTATTTTTTATGCAAAAATATTTTTCATTGAAAGTTAAATTAAGTTTATTCTAATTTTAAAAAAAGTTCATAGGCTAACCTATGCAAGGAGTATAGAAGGAAAAACACAATTGACTTTCAATTTCTTCTATAATTTTTATATTCACATTTTGAATTCCTCACATTTTGAATTCTTCATCAATAAATTTGTCAATTTTGCCTTTTAACAAATTTCAATGTTACTGAAATTTTCTAATGTAATAGTTTAGAATATTTCAAACTGTTATTTCTTCAAGTCTTTGCATTTATTGGTATTATCTACTTTTTGTTCTTTTAACTATTGATGCATTGTTTTTCTTTATTAGATGTTTTGCAGAGCTGTTGAGTATTTTCTCTTTAATCCAACACTGATATTTTTCTAATTTGTCTTCCTTTTCTCTCTTTTTAAAAGTATTTCTGCTTTTATGTTAATTATTTCTGACTTGCTTTTCATTAGTTGCTGCTGTTCCTGTTTATAGCACTATGTTACTTTATTCCACCTAAATGATAAAGACAATCACCCATGTGATAGTTTTTATTACTATTCATATTTTCCATTTTTTTTCTTACTGGTGATGATTATATTTTCTGCCACTTTCAATCAAACTTGGCTGTGAACCTTATTTGGCCAATGAAATGTGAGATGTGGCACATGTCACGTCTGAGCAGCAGACGAAGAGACTGATTATGATCACCTATACCTTTTCTTCCCTCTGCTTTAAATACCAGAACTATGTCTGCATCGCCTAATCCCAGAGTGGAGACAAATATCATGGGGTGGGATGGGAGGAAGCCCCAGCCAAACAATGGCACACATATTGTAAGTTGATATGTAAATCATCACCTCATGTTACCAAAGTTTGGTGGTGTTGGTTACTGCATAATAAACTAGTGTGTCTTGACTGAATAGTCCCTTACATCATTAATGAGCTAAGAAAAAAAACAAAGTCATGTTACTTTAAAAATACCTCAATAAAGATAGGAATGTTCCAAGCCCTGGCCGGTTGGCTCAGTGGTAGAGCGTCGGCCTAGCGTGCGGAGGACCCGGGTTCGATTCCCGGCCAGGGCACATAGGAGAAGCGCCCATTTGCTTCTCCACCCCTCCACCGCACCTTCCTCTCTGTCTCTCTCTTCCCCTCCCGCAGCCAAGGCTCCATTGGAGCAAAGATGGCCCGGGCGCTGGGGATGGCTCTGTGGCCTCTGCCCCAGGCGCTAGAGTGGCTCTGGTCACAACATGGTGACGCCCAGGATGGTCCCAACATGGCCACGCCCAGGATGGTCGCAACATGGCCACGCCCAGGATGGGCAAAGCATCGCCCCCTGGTGGGCAGAGCGTCGCCCCATGGTGGACGTGCCGGGTGGATCCCGGTCGGGCGCATGCGGGAGTCTGTCTGACTGTCTCTCCCTGTTTCCAGCTTCAGAAAAATGCAAAAAAAAAAAAAAAAAAGATAGGAATATTCCGTTTTATAATTTATGGGACCCTGTTCATATCACCAGCCTCTCCCCTCCCCCCCAGTCTAATCATGAGAACACAGACAAATTCCAATACAGGGAATCTTACAGTACACCTGATTGGAACTCCTCCAAACTGTCAAGGTCATCAAAAACAAGGAAAGTCTAAGAAAGTGTTACAGACAACAGGCAGTTCAGGAGACATAACAGCCAAATGTAATATAATATCCTGGGTGGGCTCTGGATCAGGAAAAGGGCATTAAATAAACCCCAAGGGGAAAAACCTACACTAACACATATAATTCAATATCCTATAAGTATCAGGACCTCATCATCTGTCCACAAGTTATATGTGTTTTGAACTATTTCTTAATTACTTGTGATAGGAAACATTATTCCCAATGGTCACTAACTGGAATTAGGCTCAATAATGACACTTTTCTCCCCATTCTTTTGCCCCTCTCCCCCAATGCCTTGAAGAGAACCTGGCTCATGGTAAACACTTAATAAATACACATGACATTGAGGGAGGCAACCTTGACTCTTCCTGCATCTGGGCTTTTCCCTTTATGAGAATACTAAAGTGAGAGTAAGAACTGGAAGATTATTGCAACTTGTTTGTTCATGATCAATTCAATTTAAAGCACATTTCAGAGTGATAGCTTGGTGGATCAAGTAGCGCTCTTTCTTCTAAGCTCACTGCACATAATGACCACACAGCTCATCCCGACGAGGATTTCTCCATTTTCTTTCTTTTATTTTTTCACTCCATGCTGTTCTTCAGTACCGTCGACACTTCATGACACTTCATGTCAATCTCCAGTCACCCTTTGAAGATGAAGCTTATGAGGTTTTTCTGGAATAGGGAATATACTTCTCGAGTGAGATATTTTTGAAACATTTGGAAATAACTGGACTGTTAAAATTTAGATGTATTTTTATAACATACTTTAGTTAAAAGTGAATGAAAATACAACATCTACAGTAAACGCAGCTGCCAAACAATTGATATTGAAAACATTGCTATAAACGTGAGATAAAAATGCAAAACAGCCTAATGTTTAATTCATTGTGTCTCTAATTTTCTGTCAACAGAAAGGTCGAGTACAGAATGATCTTTATCTCATTTCTACTTGGGAGACACAATACATGGACTAGCCAATCTCCACATTCGTTTCAGCACACGGAAGCCACACCTTAAGCATCCATTGCTGAATCTTTCGGGAGGTGAGTTTCACATTCCAGTGTTTTCAATGCATATTTTTATGCTGTATTTGGAAGCACTAGAAGTCCTAATTGTGACATATAGAATCTTCATTCTCTCTTTAACCTCTTCTCTAATGTTGGATGGCAGGTGATGGATCAAGTGATGTGTAGTATATAAAACTACTTTCAAACAATTTTAAAATAATAGTTATTATTCTAAGTAATCGCCACTAAATCCTTAGCAGAGATATCAATCTGCAGATTTGCAGCGGAACACAGCTGCAGATGGAGCTGCCATGCCTGTCTGGATCTCCGCACAGTTGCCAATGTCACCTGAGGACATCATGTAAATACCCGGAAAGGGCAGCAGTGCTGTCCGCAGGCTCCTGATTAATTACACCTTCCTTTCAGGCAAGGAGTGCTTTTCTCAGGATTTACATGGAGGTAGGTAAGTCTGGTTCCAAACTCTTTCTCTGATGTTTGATCTTAGACTTGTTACTTAGTTAATAGTCACCCAGGCAACGCCTTTAGCAAATCGTAGCATCGTGTTTTTAATAAAAATATTCATGTGCTTGAAGAGTTGGCATGCGAAGTGTCCACAAGCACATCTTTGGGAAAAGAGTCTCGTGGATTCATTTGGGGAGAGGGGCGGGCTAGGCTGGATTAGACGGGTCGTGGGTGGGTTCCAAGGAGGAAGGGAGAGGTGGGTAGTGCAGAACTCAGCAAATCAGATCCCGACACGAGGGGGTCCCCAGGGGCTTACGATGGTGACAACGGTGCTGAGGTATGAGTCCCCAGGCGCCCGCCAGCTTGGCCAGTCTCCAGTGGTAGCACACGTCGCAGCTGTTCACAGCGTCCGCTGTGCTGAGGACAAATCATCACTTTCTCTGGCTCCCGGAGCCTGAAGAACCAACGCACGCATTTGTGGGTTTTTGCAGTGTTTGTTGATGAAAACATAAAAAATAAAACCTAACTTTTCTTTTACTTGCAAAATACAAGAGATTTGCCAACTGTGTACCATAAAATTTTTAAATGTGTGTGCACCAAAAAAATTTAAAAAATAGTCAATTTTTGTTCTCATTTGAAGGGTGGGTAATGCTCCAACCGCAAATTACTCTCTTGGCCGAAGCTCAGATTCAACACTAACCAGTACAATGAAAGAAGGTAAATAGCAAATTGGATTTTCTAAGACCCCTTGGCAAGCTGGTCTGTTTGCAGCTGGATCAAATTGTTTAGTTATGCAACATTCACTAAGCATTTAAAAATATTTTTCTTAAGCCCTTGAACTGCTTTGGTTCTCTCTGCATTTTTTTTTTTCAGATTAAAAGTGAATAGTTTCCTTTTCTTTTATCTTTTCTCTTTTTTTTGAAATAATAGACTTTTTTAGAGAAATTTTAGATTTACAGAAAATTCAAACACAGAGTTTCAGAATAGACCCTCTCCTCTCCGCTGATCAGCTTCTTCGGATGTTAGCTAGTCACCTGCATCAGACGATACGAGGGGAACGACTGGCGAACCAGCGCCGATACATTACTTTTCATTACAGTCCACAGTGTTCATTCAGGTCCACTCTTTGCGCTTATGTTCTGTGGGTTTTGACAAATGCAGAATGCCACAGATTCGCTATTATAGTATCACAGAGAATAGTCTCACTACCCTAGGAATCCCCGAGCTCCACGAATTCTTCTCTCCCTTCGCCAGCACCTGACAACCCGCTCTTTCGATTCTCTCTATTAATTTTGCCTTTCCCGAATGCCATATCGTTGGAATTATATGCTATAGAGCCCTTTTTCCATTGGCTTCTTTTATTAGCGATGTATATTTAAGGCTCCTCCTTTTAATTTTTTTAAATTAAATTTTTTTTGTGGTGATATTGGTTAATAAAAGTAGATAGGTTTCAGGTGTACAATTCTATAATGCATCACCTAATGAACAAAATAAACTAAGAAAGAAAATAGAAACAGACTCACAGACAGAGAACAGGCTGAAAGCCCTCAGAGGGGCGGGGGTTGTGGGGCTGTGTGACAATGTGTATGTGAAGTCAGCAGGCCCAAGAGCTGGAAATGGGAGGAAGACTCTGACATGTCTGGTTATTTCTCTGTATCCTTCCGCGGCTTCCTGCTCAAGGATGTGGACGGTAATGGGAAGGAGAGGCTGACCTGTGCTCAGAGTTTGTGGTGACATAGAAGAAAGGTGATCTCTCTGCTCCCGGGGTGGTGGGGGGAGTAGGAGAGCTGTTACTAAAATGTTCTATTGCTGCTTTATAAAAAATATAAAGGGACACCTTATAAAGGTTAATTCTCAAGAATATCATAATAGCCAAGGGGTGTCAATCATTTCCATCTGGGTAAAGAAAAAAAGATATACTAGGGTTGTTGTTTTTTTTGGGGGGGGGGGGGAGGCAGGTAACACACATGAATTAAATAAAATAAAGACAAATATACTTATCTTCTAACAACTTCAAATGGTCTCAATAAATAGCACCATGGAAAATCTGAATATTTAGAGCTTTCCACACTGAAGAGCAGAGCGGGGAGGAAAGCGCGTTAGCTAGAGAGGCATTGGGATCAGTGCACAAATAGTAGCCAGTGAGAAAAATAACGTAGAATTCGCTTTTGCAATGTAAGAATGGCTTCCTTCTTCCCCTCTCTCCCTCCCTTCCTTCCTCCCTCTTTTCTTTCCTTCCTTCCTTCCTTCCTTCCTTCCTTCCTTCCTTCCTTCCTTCCTTCCTTCCTTCCTTCCTTCCTTCCTTCCTTCCTTCCTCCCTCCCTCCCTCCCCCCTCCCTCCTTCCCTCCTTTCTTCTTCCCTCCCTCTCTCCTCCCTTTCTTCCATCCTTCTTTCTCCTTTTCACCTCTCCAATGCCAGGAGAAGATGAAACTAAATCAACCTTTTATAAATTACAAAATAAAGCAAGGAATGTTCTGCTAAGGAGCATCTGCTAGTCTGGTGTTAAGCTGTCAAGTGACTTTTGAATATTCACGGAGCAGGATATCTGCAATTTAAATACCTTGTTATAGTTAATAAGAGTTGTCAAAAAAAAACAAACTCATTAACATGCCTCAGGGATTAATTCTGCGCCTTGCAGACTTCATGTGTGTGAATAAGCCAGAGCCTATAACATGAGTTGCACAATCCCAAAAGGCTGTACTTACAAGTTTTATGCAATTGTGGTTTGAAAAATCAAATATTTTGTCTTATATCATATTTTTATAAAATAGTTCAAATACACACTAAAGAAGATGTTATGAAAAGGGGCAGCCTACACTTACATTTATGAATTAATAGTAACTTGTTTGTATGTCTATAACACATTTCTCTCTTTAAAGGTAACATGTTTTAGTAAATAGTAAACAATGGGTGAGAATAAGCCACTAATAGGTTAATATGGAAAAAATAATTGTTTGATTTAAGCTAGTTTTTCATCTTATTTTAATTTAACAACAAACCTTTGGTTTAACTTATATATCTTAGAAAAAATTCTGCTCATATTAGCATAAAATATGATTTCCAAGCATGAACATCCAGTGTTAACACACAAAAAAGAGAGATGAGTAGGGCGGAGAGGTAACACACATTGAAAACTATGTATATATTTTCCTCCATGTTTTTAGCAAACCTGAAAATAAGACAATCAAACCACCTTCTATATTGCCTTTGTGATATTTGTCTTTCCTTGTAAGGTTGCCATTAAATGTGAGGTTCCTTTATAGTTTGTATATCTGTTTCACTGAGGTCATAACCATCATATACTATCATTGTATGTATATATTATATTTAACTTGATACGTAAAAATAGTAAAACAAGGGATGGAAGAGGAAAAGAAAGAAAAGGAGGATGGAAGAGGAGGGGAAGGAGAAAGAACAGGACATTCTTTACCTCCCTAATTCTCAGGTCCCTAATGTGCAGGTTGGGGTCTACAATAGCAATAACATCATTAATACCCATTTATCCTTCCAACACGTACAATTGCATGAATCTTTTGTGAAATGATTCTCCTGGTGTGGTGGGTAGGAATTTTGCTATGAGTGAGTGACATTAGAACCGGTAGCTCTGCAAACAGCCTGGTCTCTCGGGATATATCTCAGTAGCAACACCACAACAAGACAGAAATGAGGTACATAGGAAATAGAGACCCCATTCTGTAGAGACGAGGCTTCATTAAAGAAATTCTGCAACAACAAGCAATTTTTCCACAAATCCCCCAATGCAGGGTTTGTACCTAAATTTCAGTGAATTGTTCAGAAGCTGCTATAAAAGTTTAAACAAAAAAATTGTCCCTCACAGAAGAGCAAACAAAACAAAACAAAACAAAACTTAAGCCAAAAGGACAACACTGTGATTGGACAAGAAAGTAAGACGAGATCTGAATTGAGGAATGATTTAAATAATTTTGAACAAAGAACATCATTTGTGGAATAAAAACCTGCATTGGAAATTATAAACGCAGCATCAATAGTATAGGGCCTGTGAAGCAGAGGACAGCATGACGGAACTCTCCATGGTGGTGTGCCCTGGGATGGAGACCAGGATGGGACGCAAGTTAAGATACGCACAGGACAACACACATTCAAAACAAGAAAATAATGTTGTGCCCAGAGAATAAAATAGATGTATTAGAAGAGAATATGAAGTGAAAAAAATGTTATAATATTTACATTTGTAGAGTATTAAAAATGTATTCACTATATAAAATCTTCCGAGCGTGGAAGACCTAGAGCATGCAGATTCAAAGGGCTCACCATGTTTTAAACCAAGTCAATATAAGGCTATTCTCATGATGCATAGACAGGCATCATTCAATATAATAATAATAATAATAATAATAATAATAATAATAATAAAGGTGTGTAGCCATATTAAAAGGGTATTTGCTATGGTCTGAATGTATGAGCCCCCCCCAAAAAAAAATTCATATGGGAAAATCCTAATGCCCAGTTAATGGTACTAGGAGATGAGGTCTTTGTGAGGTGATTAGGTCATGAGCCCTCATGAACAGGATTAATATTCTCATTTAAAAATACCCTCAGAATTCCCTTGCCCCTTCCATCATGTGAGAAAATAATGAGACGTCTCCAGTCTGCAACCGAGGAGAAGGACATCACCATGACGGTGCCATGATCTCGGACTTCCAGCCTCCAGAACTGGGAGTGATATATATTGTTGAATCACCCAGTTTGGGGTATTGTTCTGGCAACACCAAAGGACTAAGACAAGGCTACTGACTCCACTAGCACGAACCAAAGGAAGTCCCCAAACCTGCCGCCTTAGGGGTAATGAAACCAGAAACCAAGGACTTCAGAATTCTAGAAGGAGGAGAGATCATGGATAGCCTCATCACCCGGTTTCTTTTCACAACCATTAGGACAGACTTCACTAGGGCTCTGGGCTCTGTTTCAGTGAAGTCCTGCAAGAAGGCCTCAGCTCCCAAGTTGGCTTTTGTCTCTTGGTTTCCAAGAGTACATGCTGTTGCACCTTTACCTTTCTGACCCTTTCTGAATTCTGAAACCCTTTCTCTAGCCCTTCATTCATTGTCCACTCATGGATCCTGCCTCTTATGAACCTTGCTACAATGAACACAACATCTCTTTGATATTCTGTTTTCATTTCCTTTGTATCTTTATGTACACATCCAGAAGTGAAATTGCTGGATGATATGATAGCTTTATTTTTAATATTTTGAAGCATCTCTATACTAATTTCCATAGGGGAAGCACCAGTTTATTTAAAATACCATACACTAGGTTCATTCTAAGCCAGTCATTCCATTCTGTCTCTGTCCTTTACACATGGTCACATGAGCAATGCCGAGCCCACTGAGAGTCAACTCCAGGGATTTCACTGGAAAAAAGATTTGCTCTATATTCCTGATTAGTTACAAAATGATGTAAGATGAGCATTGTTGACAACCACTGTGAAGGGAGAATTGTCAAAGAATGCAGCCAATCCAGAAATTTCCGAGGCAAAGGAAGAAGAGGAGCATCTTCAGGCTGGCCTTTCAGGCCCTGGCCTGATACCCAATCAGTTATATGAACCAGGATGATTTATTCTCAAAATTAATTTGAATTAATTTTGCATCAGTTAATATCTGAGGAACCTCTTGATTAACATACTTTGTATTTTTCAATTAATTTGCTTTAGAAATTCAAAAGAAATTTTTGCATAATATATCAAATCATCTACAGATGGACTGAAGTTTAGTTTATACCAGTTGTCTCAGTTTTGTGTAAAAACTGTGGAGAAAACACAAGATGCATTTGAAATTATCTCCCCATAAAAAACATAATATTAATTAACGTCTTCCACTTCTTGCCTTTTTGTTTTTTTGTGTGTTTTTTTCAGAATTAAATGGGCATTATCTATTCCTATGCATTCATTTTAGATAGTCTATCTAAAAAGGCCTTTGGAAGAAGTTGTCAAAGAATAATTTTATCCCCAAATAGAAAAAACATTTTTAAAACTTACTATGAAAATGTAAATTTTATTAATTTGAAAATAGCCCTTTATTGAATGAAGACTGACTATCAAAATGTATTTTGTTTTGCTAAAATTTCCCATCAGAATCAGATTCAGATAATAAATTACACCAGGGAGCCTGACTAGGCAGTGGCGCAGTGGATAGAGTATCAGCCTGGGATGCTGACTACCCAAGTTTGAAACTCCAGGGTCGCTGGCTTGAGTGAGGGCTCATCTGGCTTGAGCATAGGCTCTGCAGCTTGAGTGTGGGATTGCCAGCTTGAGTTGGGATCATAGACATGACCCCATTGTTGCTGACTTGAACCCAAAGGTCGCTGGCTTGAGCAAAGTGTCACTGGATCCACTGGAGCCCCCCGGTCAAGACACAGATGAGAAAGCAATCAATGAAAAACTAAGGTGATGCAACTATGAGCTGATGCTTCTCACCTCTCTCTCTTCCTGTTTATCCCTTTCTCTCTCTCTCTCTCTCTCTCTCTCTCTCTCTCTCTCATTCTCTTGCTAAAAAAAATAAATAAACCAGAGAGTTTCATAAACTCAAACTTAAAACTTAATCTCCATTGGAATGAAGATTCAGAATAATGAGAGAAAACACAACCATTGTGTATCAGATAATACAATATAGGCTTCATGTAAAAAAAAAAAATCAGTGATTAAATAGTCTTTCATTTCTATGAGCAGGACCAGAGGAAAACCGAAAAGGAGGATGATAAATATAAAGAAAATTTTTTAGGAAATTATTTGTTAGAATTTCTCACATGAGGGCATAAACTGTAATACAGTTTTCATTGTTTAGATGAATGTGGTTAGTTTACAGTAGAATCAGGAAAAACCTATTCCCTTTCCATAGGAATGAGATTGTACTGCTAAACCACAGACACAGTATTAAAATCAAACCTTGTATATTTTAGCTATGCAGTGCTAGACATTTAGTCCCTACAATATTTGGGAGAACTTTACAAAAATAATCAAATACTTAAAATAGAAAACGTTTTGTGAAAATGCAAAGAAAAGCCTTTCGAAAACACAGTCCTGTCTGAGACGGAGGGGTTTCCGGGTCCACTTGACCCCAGCAGGTCCACGAGCATAAAACAGCCTCTGCGGTTGACCTAGATCTCTGTACTCCGGTTTCTTGGCTATCTGGATATATGTTTTTCTTCCTGATAAAGCTAAATCGTACATATCTGGACCCACAATGGGAAGGCACCCCAGTGGCCTGGCCCACGTCACAAATCGAAGCCTACATCGTCAATGGGCACTTCAGGGAAGTACAGGTCAGGGGCACAGCCTACAGTCATCACTATCCTGCAAGCAGCTCTAGCAAACTCACCTACACTAGAAAACAGGACCTGCTGACCTTGGAAGAAATCCCCCACTTCTGAGCCGGTCCTGTCCTGTTCCCACTTGCCTTTTGTAAGGCTCCATGCACCTCCCTCTTGTCCCAAACCCCTTGAGCACAGCGCCGCCCTACTGGTGAGTCACTGTGCTCCGCCATCCTTGTATTGTTTCCCTTAAATAATCAACTCCTTAGTAAGTTGTTTTAGTTTTGTCATTTGACATTTTTGACTCTCTTAAAATGTCCCTTATGGTTAGTGTCTGGTGTGTTACTGGCTAGTTATTTAACATTCTTACATGAATATATTCAAATAGTTTAGCATGTCTTCCACTATAAAAGCATCCTTGCATGAAATGTTAACTCTGTTACCCACCTTCTAACTTTCCTGGTATTTTCTGGGAATGAATTCTGTCTTGAGACTCATGTCATTGCAACTCTAAGAAGTTGAGCTCAATGGCTTGGGTTCTTTGGAATGTGACATGTTTCCAGAAATGTTTCAGGACATACAGGACAGCAAAAAGGACTCACCACTTTCAGCATAGGATGTTGCTTCAATTACGTAACAATTGGCAGATGTAACTTTAAAGGCCCTCTTCCTAATGTATCAATAGTTATCTTTGTTTCTAAATGCTCTGGTTGGGCAGAGTTTTACAAGTGAATCTATCTTGCTGTTCAAATAGGAACCAATCAGAAGCAGCTTTTATCTCAGACCAACAATGAATATCTGTTACCAAAATTAATTTCCCAAAACAGATATGAGAAAATGAAACAGCATATACCCATTTTATGATGTGATGGATGGTGCTTCACAACTTGAAAAAATTTACTTTTCTACACTCAACCCAAAGCTCAATTCATTTCCAGCTTGATTTATTTCTTGTCTAATCACGCAGAGCATTGCTTTACAGTAATGAACTTACACTTCTCTTGGTCGGCACTTGCTCATTTTTTGCTTAGTGCCCAGTCTAATGTTTTTTGCCTCATTCTAATACTTCAACTGCAAGACTGAAGGCCATTACTTTCATTTCATTACTATCCATCAACGTTGGAGAACACATAATTTGCTTCTTTAACGTGCTAAAGGATTTACGAACATAGGGGTTCCCCCAAATGATCTGGAATGCACTATAAGGCTTATTCAGTTTATGGGAAGAGTCCTGCACTTAGTACATATTCAATTTTAAATATTCTTTCATATCTTCACCTGGAAAACAACAATGCATATATCAATCTGACTTTATTTACCCAATTTACTGATACATCTCCAAAGCTCCAACAAAATCTATATGATTAATATACAGGGTGGGGCAAAAGGAGGTTGACAGTTGTTCATATAAAAATAAAATAATTATTCATAAATAATAATACAAGTTTATACAAGAATAAACTGTGTTTCATATACTCACAACTGTCAACCTCCTTTTGACCCACACTATATTATAACTTTTTCACTTTATAGAGAAAGTTTCTACAATGAATAAAAATGTATCTAAAGTCTTTCGTTTCCATGTCCATGGTAACTTTCACCTTAAGATGTAGAACTTTTCCATCCCCTTTCAATTTTTCTTTAATTGAAGAATTAGGCAATAATATAAGTATCAAATTCATGTCATTTCTTAAAAGATGTTATATTTACTCTCTAATTCATCTTCATTGTCTAATTGGCTTTACTTTTTCTTATCTTTTAGTGTGTTTAATTTATTGTTTTGCTCTATTGTTTACATAACTCACTGATAATGAAGAGCATATACATATGTATATATATATGTTTTATTCACCATGGTATCCTTAGAATAAGCATGGATATGCAAGTTACACTGTAAACATCTATTGACTGAAAGAATTAATTATTAAATAATTAAGTTTTTCTAAAAGATTTAGAATAACTCTCACTCTCTAAATATAGATAGATGATAGATAGATAGATAGATAGATAGAATTCCATTGTAATACTTGCTATACAATAATTAAATCAATTATTATTGAATAAGAGTCTGAGGAAATATGTAAACACCACTGTAGACATCAAAATGGAATGAGGAATTTTTTTGTTGAGATTTATTTTTCTCTTCATAAATCTTCCAATTACTATGGCTTATCTTTTAGGTGATTATTCAAAATAAAAGTACAATTACCTAAAGACTTATAAGATGCTCAAATTTATATCTTTTATGTTTGCTCATTTTCTAAAGGAATAGTTTCTGTATATGCTAATTGAATGGATACAATTGAAACCACTTGCCGTAAAATGAATCTATTTAGCACATTCTCCATGTAATGGGACTAATCACACTTGCAATCTTCTTCTATTAGAGCAATAACAAATGTATGTGGTGTTGTTCTAAGCAGCTTATTTTCATGTGGCTGATGAAGGCTAGTTGGTTGCAGAGTAAATGGGGAGGGAATTGATTATGATGGCATTGTTCTCCTGGCAAAAGTATTGCCTCATAACAGGACAGAGATCAGAATCATAGGATTTCGGGAGGTGGGCTTTCTGAAAAAAATATTCCTGTAATGCCCTGAGAGAGTCTGTGGCATAAACATGATAAACAAAGCAAAACTCTGCTTGAGTGAGAAAAGTAAGCCACACTAACATAAATAACAGATTAGGTTTTGTCGGAACTTCCTATGTGGTGACTATACGAGCTTCTGAAGTAATTTTATTATACATCTTATTACCTTAACATGTGCAGGGATTCGAGATGACATCGTCGATAATTTCTTTGGAAGATTTGATTTGACTCTCAGATTGTGGGAGGGTTAAGGTTTCATGCTCTCTCTATGTGCCCTTTATACAAGATAACTTACTGAGTGTCTTGTTTTTTAAATGTTCTGCAAATTGTTCTGTTCTCGAATCTCTCACTCTCTAAATATAGATAGATGATAGATAGATAGATAGATAGATAGATAGATAGATAGATAGATAGATAGATAGAATTCCATTGTAATACTTGCTATAAAAAGCTGTCCTATAGTTAAAATGACCTCTTCTCTGTACAGCATCTGTACTTGTATGTCACCATGCTGACCTATCAAATTTTGGGGAGGAGGTTAACAAGGAGAGCATGGTCTTTGAGGAAAGAGCCAAGGCTTGTATATACACAATTCATAAAAAATTGACCCAGTAAATTGGGTTTCCTTATCACCAGATACATAAATTGGAATGTCCTAGTTAGGGAAAATAAAATAATAATAGCTTTCAGGCTCTATGAGTGCCATGACTTCCTGATTTTTGAATGTTTTAAACCAAGCAAAATAACTTGCTGTGATTGGTTTATGATCACCCGGTGGGAAGCCATTGTTAAACAATCATTTGGAGGTGCTCACAGGTTCCCTGTTCTTCACCTTATAGATGTCTTTCCCAGGATTTCATTGTTTAAAGGGAACTGCTCACTAAGAAAAGTTTCCCCATTACTGTTTGTCCAATTCTACAAGCAGCTTATCTTACATGTAAGGTGTTGTCCCATGGGGAATTTTGGCAAACATGTATTTAAGGTTACCTGCTGCTACCAAGGAGACCATTTGGCTTTACCAATTTTTATGGACCTTGGGTTTCTTAAAATTGTTTAAAACAAACATTGTAGCACTGTCTTATGATGATAAAGAATATAGATGTGATGTATATATTAAAATTTGCATATGAATAATTGGAGATAGAAAATCCTATGAGGTTGTAAGTCTTCTACATTTCCCAGTAAGTGATACAACACTGTATAAGCAGGTTACACAAAGCTAAGGATGTATGTTTCCTCTACAGAGTAGATAAATCAATAGGAATTTTAGAAAATCCAATTAATCTGAAAGAAGACACAAAAAAAGAAACAAGAATCAGATGAAATAAAAGAAAAATAAATTTTTAAATGGTGTATCTAAATCAAACTGTGTTGGTAATTACATTAAATATTAAATTAAATACTCAAGTGTTGTCATAATGAGTAAAAAGGTAAGATTAATGATATGTTGTCCACCAAAGACATCCAATATTAATAGGGTTTTCCAATTGCCGTAGCTATGTTCATCTTTGTATCCCTTTAATACTCATGGCTGATTACATCTTCTTTCCCAAACCACAAATCTTCAGATTTCTGATTATAAAAACAATACATATGCATAGAAAAAGGGAAATATATTTTCCCACACAGGGAAGAAGTCAGCAGTGATCACACTTCAATGGTTGACAAATACCCCCATTCTAAATTCATATCCACCAGGACCCACAGAATGAGACCTTATTAGGAAATATGGTCTTTGCAGATATAGCTAAGGTAAAGATCTTTAGAAGAAATCAGCCTCGATTAGCATGGGGCTTAAATTTGATCCCTGGGTGTCCTTGTAAGAAGAGGAGAGAACACAGAGACACGGAAGGCCAGGCGAAAAAGGAGGTGGAGACTGAACTTCTGCTGTGCTAAACCCAGGGAAGCCGGGGGTGGGCACAATCTGAAATACAGGAGATTCTCCCAGCAGTCTTGGAGAGAGCGTGGCCCTGAGGGATATCTCTGAGCACCCGGCCTCCAGAACTGTGAGAGAATACATTTCTGTTGTTTAAAGCCAGCCAGATTGAGAAAATTTCTTGAAATAGGCCTAGAAAACAAATATACCCATTATCTCAAGATAGCTACTGTCAACTCTAACATATATGCTCCCATTTTTCTTTGTGAATACAGTCATGCATATATGTATGTATTCTGGTAAATACATGTAGACTATGGAGACAGAGAAAAAGAGGGAGGAAAGGTAAGAACAGAGTCAATAAGTGCACATCTAACTAACTTTTAAAAACCACCCCTTTTTAATGAAATGCGCAGCATTTTTGATAATTTAATTAAGCTGACTTAGAAAAGGTCTTTGAAATCAAGCTGTATCCTTGGTGCAGACAGATGCCACACTAAGGAGCTAGCAAACAATAGCAAGAGACAAGCGGAGAGAAAAGACAGATCTGCACAGGGTTTGAGCAAATGAAAAACAAAAACCAGACAATGGGTCACATCCTCCCGGAGGAGTGTGGTAGAGAGGTCATGATGTTGACATGCTTGCAAATTGACCCTGATACTTCCAATTGTTTATATTTTTTTGAAAGCTATTCTAGGGACTTTCCCCCTTTTTATTTAAGTGCAATCTGCTCTTTTCATGAATTGTTTTGGTCCACCTGATGTGATTTTTCTAAAGCATTCAGAATGGAGCTGTTGGTATGTTTGAACATGCAGAAAACCACTTCTGTTTAACAGCGTGGGATTCTGAGGCTGTGAATGACAGCTTTCTACAAAATGTTTTCTAAAACCTTGAAATTGGCTTTCTATGAATCCCCCTGACATGGAATCAAACCGATTTTTCAGGTATAGGTGGGAGGGTGGGGACATAATTTGCATATGTTAATGAAGCAGACTAGAGAATAGGAAAGGAGCAACTAACACTGATTTAATTACACTTTAGAGAGCATTTGTTCCTTGAATGAAAATGTACTCCTACTGTAGAGCTCACCCTACACATTCCAGCTCCTTTAAGAGTGAGTATACTGGGGATAAATACTTCTAAAAGATACACTGTGAAACCCCACTGTTCATTTCTTCTAGAGAGATATCGCCTTTTTGTACATATGTATGTACTAGATTCTACAATATATATAGAAATGGCCCTAAGAGTAGAAGCTACCTTAAAAATATGACTCCTTTTGATTCCCATAAAATGTCAAGAGGAAAATTTTAATTTGATAAGAAAATAATTATAGCTTATATCTTAAATTACAACCTCAAAACCTCATTTTTTTAAAAAAAAAACATATTTTCCACTTTATTGAGTTAAAAATAGCTTTTGATAAAGCTTTATGGAGAACACTGGTGACTAATAATTCATAATAAGTAGAAATATTTTATTTGTGAGATTAAAAAAAGGGGGGGGAACAAAAAGAAATGAATCTTCTGAGCCATGATAAAATGAGGCTAGAGAAATATCCTTACCTGAAATCCCACAAGCCGGTGACTGGGACACGCACGCAGTACAAGGTGGGGCAGGAAACAATTTAAAATCGGACACATAGTATCATTCAGGCCTTAATATCTGAACATGACGTTTTTGTTTATGTTATTACTAATATTAGATTGAAAATACATGCACATTTTAGTGCCGTATTATTTGTACTTCTCCATTATATAAATCTTATCTACATAAGACTATTCGACTCTAACATAGCAAAACATTTTAAAGTGTACTTTCTAAAAGCACTGTATAGATGCTGCGGTTTGACACCGATGTTAGGTTACAGTTATTGAAGATTCTCAGGAGATAGTATTGATCTGTAAACGAGATCTGATAAGCAAAGCCAAAGCTGGTTCTCAGTCCACTCAAGCTGCTGTTAGAACAAAATGTACAGAACTCCTAGTGCAGGGGTCGGGAACCTATGGCTCACGAGCCAGATGTGGCTCTTTTGATGGCTGCATCCGGCTCGCAGACAAATCTTTAATAAAAAAATAATAACGTTAAAAATATAAAACATTCTCATGTATTACAATCCATTCATTTCCTACCATTCATGTTCATGGTTGCGGGTGGCTGGAGCCAATCACAGCTGTTCTCCGGTACAACACCAAATTTTTAATGGATAATGTATAAGGTATGTACACGAGTCGTTGTATGGCTCTCATGGAATTACATTTTAAAATGTGTGGTGTTCATGGCTCTCTCAGCCAAAAAGGTTCCCGACCCCTGTCCTAGTGTATAAATAGCAGGTCTGGAGGTTCCCGTGACGTCACCCCTGCGGGTTGCAGACTGCTGCTTTCAGTGTCTTGCTGTGTCCTCCCAAGGGGCAAGGAGCAGGGCACTCCCGTGGGTGCCTTTTGTAAATGCAGTAATGCCATCAGGGTACCTCTGCTCTTCTGACTCAAGCAGTGCCCGAGGTCCCCACCTCCGAATACCTTCACCTCCGGGCGTTTCCTTTTCAACCCCGGAGTTGGGGGGAACACACGCATCAAACCATAGCCACACTGTCTGCATTTTTCATCAAAAGTTTTCCTTTAAAACCAGCCCCTCCCGCAACTAATTTTTTTTTTTTTTTTTTTTGTATTTCTCTGAAGCTGGAAACCGGAGAGACAGTCAGACAGACTCCCGCATGTGCCCTACCGGGATCCACCCGGAACGCCCACCAGGGGGCGATGCTCTGCCCCTCTGGGCGTCGCTCTGTCGCGACCAGAGCCACTCTAGCGCCTGGGGCAGAGGCCAAGGAGCCATCCCCAGCGCCCGGGCCATCTTTGCTCCAATGGAGCCTCGGCTGCGGGAGGGGAAGAGAGAGACAGAGAGGAAGGAGAGGGGGAGGGGTGGAGAAGCAGATGGGCGCTTCTCCTGTGTGCCCTGGCCGGGAATCGAACCTGGGACTTCTGCACGCCAGGCCCCCGCAACTAATTTTATTTGAACTTAGGGGAAAGGGCATGCGACTTTGTTATCAGTGATTTTTTTGTTCTGCAGTAAACTTAAACCTATGGTATGTAAGGTGGTCAGCAATGCGGGCAGGTCACCTGAGGAACCCAGACCCCAGAACTTTGGCTAGAACCGCCCACAACCATGTGCATGGAAAGAAACTTCCCAGGAGTCCTTTGGAAAAGAGCGACCGTCTGCCAGCCAGTGAGATTTCACCACATCATATTAGCTTGACCACCCTAGAGACCCTTTAAATATCCCCCACATGGATCACCGCATGCGACTTCCCTGGCCTCCGTCCACCGGGACCAGAGAACATCATCTGGGACCCGCTCTGTACTCAGTAAAGCTTTTGCTTATCCACTTTTCATGGCTACGCCCCTTTCTTCTTCCTCAGCAGGGAAAAATACCTTACATGGTATATGTGACCTTCGATAATTGTTGAATCTTGAAGTACATTGGCTAATTATATGATGATGAACCTCACCCCATACTGATTTCCACTTAGTGGAATGTTCTCTTTCTCCTTTTAAAGGAGTTTGGCAGCTTCTGAGATAGTTCATGTTTAAAACATCCTAACGACAGTGACATATAATGTCTTCCTCCGTAGAAAATGCAAATGTTCATTCAGACTTGTTCTCACTTGTCAATAATCCATAGCATCCCATAGATGTCTCAAAAAGCCTAAAGAGAGAATATTGCCTGTGTATTGATCTCCTTAATCAATCTTTAGTGAGTTATTATGCTAGTATATGAAGCACATACAGGCTTACTAGAAGCAAGTTTATACAATCTCAAAAAATATATATTTTTAAGATTTTCATTCTACTGGTATTTAAAGTTATTTAAATTTTCTTTGTAGGAAAAAAAACAATAACATTAATTTTATACTTAAAACAATCATATTTTATTCTGGAACCCAAAGGAGAATCATGAATAATGAATTAGCAGCAGGTTTACTAAATATAAAAATAAGTATAAACTGCAGAGTTTAAATATATTGTTACCATAAACATTGGTGTATTCATTACAATGAAGAAAACAAACAAACAAACAAGAACTTGAGAATAAAGTTCCATAGCATGTGAGGTACATGTAGTACTTTATGTATATAATTATATTTACTCCTACAGGTAATGAAAAGAAGCTAAAATATGAAACATCGAATCAGTAGCATGTAGACTATAGCTAGATATATCAATAAGATATGTGTAATGAAGTGAACATGAATGGATTACACCTTTTTTCTTTTGGGGATTAATATTATTGTTGGGATATGCTGTGCTGCTCCTTTGAATTATTAAGGCAAACAGCTTGGCACTAGTTCACCAACAAAAAATGCATACTTATTCTGTTAAATTTTTTGTTATAGTAATATTCATTGAAATTTGATGTCATTTGTCATTCAATAACACCTTAATGTTTCTTTGGGCAGGTATAACCTAAGAAATAGATCAGGGCTGGGATATTTATGATATAAATGTGGTACAGACAGTGTAACATGTTGAATACTCACGTTATGAGCCGATGACTTTTTTAGTAACAGTAAAAATAACACCTTGGGTTTCTCTTTTAATTTCAGAAATACCAGGTACCAAGGGCTTACCACAGAATTATTAACAAAGTAATTGGACCTGTGTGTACCGGTAGCTTTGAAAGGAGAACGGGAGTGGTGAAGAAGAAGGCAACATGTATTTTAATACTAAAAGAATGTAGACAGGTACCATTATCTAACACAAATCCAATTTATGGTTTCCTCAAGTAGTTCCAGGGAATGAATACGTAGCAGTCTTTTTCTTCACCCAATTCTCCCCCTTGCATGCAACCAGAAACTAATTGGTTATTTTCAGTAAATATGGTTAGATTTTAAATCCAAAGACCTCTGCCTTTTTGAACATTGCTCTAGAAACACTTGTGGAGTTCATTTATTATCATTTATTGACTCTGCTTTTTATAAAGTTGACCTAATTATAAGGGGAGGGGATTTGCACATTCACATTTGTATTCTTTCGACGGCTCAGGATAAAAATAGAGAAACAACCTATTGAGTAGACTAGCATGTGCAAGTCAGAAAGAACAGAATATCCAAATGTTGATGACGCAACAGAAATAACTTTATCTTGATCAAAGTGAAACACCAGTTTTATCAAGACCATGTTTTTTCCTAAATAGCAAAGTAAAAATTTGATTTACATATTCTACAAAATTCCTCTCTTTTACATTATGAGAAACAGTATAAAGAAAAAATGTTTTTAGATAGACCTGTAGGTATTATTATAAAAATATACTAAGCCCACAAATAATAAACACACTTTCAAAATAAGGGAACACAATTTAAAAGTCTGATGTTCACTTAATTGCATGATAATAGCTAGCTGGTTTGTTCCCCTATAACTTCCACCTACTTTTTTGGAGAAAAAAGAAATGTGCTCATTCTAGTCCAATTCTGTGCCTCTGCTAGACCTGGACCTGTACTTGTCTGGAGAAAAATGAAACCCAGAAACACCAATGCCAAGCCTTTCCTACTTGCTAAACAGCCATTGATGTTCTCATTCCCAAAGGCATGCCTTTCCTGCTGCGTGAATGGCTGCTTCAGGATCCACCTCCTGTGGTTTTCTCTGTCTTTTCACTTTTCTTTCACACTCAGGCGATGACCTTGCTTCTTACTTCACTAAGGAAATTCCAGTTATCATATAAAAACTTCTACCACCTTCCAAACCCAAAACTCTCCCTCCACTCCATCAATGCCCGTATAATATCTTCCCTCTGGTATTGATGAGAAAGTACCCACTTCAGGGGAGGAACAAAAGCAACATATCCAAGTATGAAGCAAAACAAACTATCAATATTATTTGATGCAAAAGACGTCAGCTATAAAGTCCATACAGCACGTTTTCCCCTAAACAGCTACGCAGTTGCTTTCCATTCACTTATGTATTCAGGACCTTCCTCTATAAGAAACATATGTGTAGTTATGTCAACCAGTGTCACCTCAATAAATTCAATGAAAAAATAATTAACAATCCCATGATCCCCATGGCTCCCCTCATCTTCACATTGCCTGGCTTTCCTCCTCAGATCTTCTGAGCCTCTGGGGCACAAGAACACTACCTTATGTTTGTTTTCTCACCTATTCCATGAGAGGGATGTTTATGACTGTTTTTTCCCCACTGTAGTCCCAGATCTAGAACATGTTTTAGTACAAAACAGGTAATCCACAAATCTTTCTTGAATTATACTAGGGAACAAAATTTTTGTTGCATCTACAAAAACACTTGTTCTTACCTAACTCGAGTGTGCTGATCTCAAATCTGACATTAGTTTTTCTCTGTAAGCTACAGTTTTTTTGCAATGCAAGATTTTAGGTTTTCATCTTATTGTAAAATTTTCAACATGTAGTTTAACATAATGAAGTAGAATGTCTTCTTGGGCTTCATCTTTGTGAAAATATAATAACTTCGATAATGCAGTAAAAACACCAGTATACTAAAAGATATGATTGCATCAGAATTTGTCTACAATTTCGAAATAGAACATCTTAAGACACATTTTAATCACAAAATTTGCACAAAACTTATTTAAATTCTATTCAGGTAAAAATTTGTGTTTGTAGCTCTTGCATTTGTGTACTTGTTGAAGACAATCTCGTTTGATGCTCCAGCAGTAGTCTGCTCATCACTAACACCTCCAAGATTTTCGGGAAACTTATCAAGGTGACTGTTCAGGAAGTGAATCTTAATGCTCATGTTACATCCAATGTCGCGGAAAGTCAACAGCATCCTTTGAACCAGAAGTTCATAGTTTCCTGCTTTTTTGTTGCAAAGGAAATTCTTTGTAACTACCACAAAAAGACTGCCATGCTGCTTTCTCCTCCTTATTCATCTTTCTGGCAAATTCTTCGTCACGTATGAGGGTTCGAATTTGAGGTCCATCGAATACACCTGCTTTTATCTTCTCGAAAAACAAGGCAGGAAAAGGAGAAATAATATGTTGAAAGCATTCACTTTCTCTATTCAAAGCCTGAACAAACTGCTTCATTAAGCCAAGTTTGATGTGAAGTGGGGGAAAAATGATCCTGTCTCGATTAACTACAGGTTCATTCACAATATTTTGCATCTCTACTTCCAGAGCTTCACGTTTCGGCCAATCCTTCTGTGTCCAGTGTTTCTCCTGAGCTTGCTGTCCCACAAACACAGAAAGCAAGGCTATTTCATGAAACCTCTCTGTTGTGCTAGCAGGAAATTTACCATTTTAAGATCCACACAAATAATCCAGTTGTGCTCCTCATACTTCAGAAAGTCGAGGATAATTTTTATGTCATTATAATCTTCTCGCAGATGAGTTGAATAACCAATTGGAACTGCTGCATAAACATTACCATTGTGTAGGAGAACACATTTCATACTCCATTTGGAGCTGTCAAGAAATAGCCCCATTCTGTTGGACTGTAAGTGGTAACACCTAGCTGGCTGAGAAGATTGCTGATATCATGACAGTAAACAAAGTGTTTGTCCTTGGAAAAAAAGTCCACAAAAATTTGTTCATGCTTCCTGAAATGGGATACTTTAGCTGATCGGTGAAGTACATTCTTCTCTTGAAGGCTGGAGGCTAATAACTCAGCTGCTTTCTTTGATAGCCCCAAATCTCTTACTAAGTCATTTAATTTGGGTTGGCTAAACTGCTGAGGGGTTAATGACCCCTTGGCATCAGAAGAAGACCTTTCAGATTCTACAACCATTTCCTCATGCATCTTATCAAAATACACTTGATCACCATATTCTCTTTCTTCATCCTTAGAAGAAATAAAACCATTGAAAACAGAAACCAGGAGTGTCTCAGAGTGTGGGATAGGTTGTATTGCTGAAGGAATATTAGGATATGTGATCATATGCCGTTTTTTCTTGCCGATGCCCTTTGTATGGATCACACAGAAATAACCGTCACTGCTGTGGTCCTTAAGTTCATGCCAAACCATGGGAATACCGAAAGGCATTCCCTTGTGTTTTCTTTTTGTCCAGTCATGAAGCATTTCTTCACAATTATGACACACAATATGAGGAACCGAATTCTTGTCTTGATGGCCAAGGGGAACTTAAAAATAGGCAATATATGCATGTGTCACAAATGATGAAATATTGCGCCTTTGACGTTGAAGTGTGTAACAGCCACATATATAACAGAAGGTGTCAGGACTATTCTTACATTTTTGCCTACTCACATAAGCCATGATTCAATCTTAAAATAAGAGGGTGTTTTTTATCAGAGAATAATTTTTTACGTTTAAAAACAACTATAATTAAGTAAAAGTGATGTTTGTAAAACATTAATTACCTTGTGGTTACATTTAATCCAAGAGTTGTTGCCCTTTAACTCCAATTTAAAAACCAATGCATGCCATTAACTGTAACAAAAAGAAATTAAAATTGCATCAAAACTAAAGCATGCACCAAAAGCAGACTTCAAATTTGGAATCAGCGATGCAGAAATATATAGAAACAGTTCTCAAACCTTATGCAGCATAAAATAAAAAATAATTGTTCCCCAGTGTTATAAATAATTTAATCAGTTAAAGCAGATAAAAAGGTAGCCTGATATAATCTTTGTTCACACCATACTAAAATTATATTGAAATATTTTTCAGAAAAAATATAGTCACCATAACGATCTGGATGGAGTCAAAATATATTTTTTTATGAATTAGAGTGAGAGAACTTCAAGAAATAAAATTATTTTTAACTTTGGTAGAGTACAACAGAAGTATATAGGCCTATGCTTAGTTTTACCATGTTTACACAAATAATATAATTACAAATAATATAATTTTTCTAGTTGTAATTCTGAAGCTTTGATATTCATAAAACCTACATTTATAGCACAATTTGTGGAAAGTTATTAATCCCCGTTCATGGATTTCTGAGGCGTTTTCAAATTTTTATAGCATCATATGTATTTAGAGAACTTTTCAAAATTATTTTTATGTTTGGAAGTCAAGTGATTATTGCAGCTGTTTTATTAGTGCATATATTACAAATAAGTACATAAAACTATCTGAAGAAATGCTTTCATTTTTTATGTGTTTTCTTCTTCTAAAGGAGTGTGTGGATGTCGTATTTTCTACTCTATTTGCGTGGGCAAAAAGAGAGGAAGGAGAAGAAGGTAACGGAGGAGGAGGAAACTAGAGAGGAGAGATGACATGCAGAAACTCGTTGGATGCATTTCAAAGTAACACATCTCCCTATCTCATTTTTTCTTGATTTATGGCTCTGCCCTAAGACAGTCCATAATTTTAGTTCTAATTTTTGGTAGTTTGAAATGTTTATATTTATAGCTAAATTAATGTAATGTAGAAATATGGTCACTCAGGACTCCCAAAGGAATAATAATTAACTTTGCTATAGAATAATGTTTCAGATTTATCTTTCCATTTGCATGGAACTTAAATCATACTGTCACTTGTGAGGACAGAATAACGTACCTGCGGTCCGAGCTCGCTTGGAGTTGATAAACACAATGGAAGACATGGCAGTTTGATCTGCTAAGGTCGTCTCATGAAGGTTATTGGCACAGCTGACTTTAGGAGAGACGTTTTTCTCTGTTCAGCCCTTTCTATAATCAGTGGATTAAAATTTTTAGTGTGTCTTAAGTTGGACTAATAGTTTAAAAAAATGATTGCAATTATATGAATATACTAAAAATAAGAGCATGTATAAGAGAGGATATATTTTCTTCTTTACATGGCTTGAATATTATCTATAAGGACATAGTTGAACTACAGGTATCAAAACACATTTTATTCTCCAAAAAAGTGTTTTTCTTAACAGTTATAGATAACTAATCTGCCAAAAAATAAATAAAAGAATGAGAGAAAAATCATTGCAAAAATGATCTAAAAGTAATTGTTTAATTGTTGATTTTTAAACAAAGTTATTATATTCAGAATATACATCAGAACAAATGCAAAATCTATAGGTTATATATGTTAGATAGAAAAAGTAAATGTTATACAAAAAATATGATGCTCTTTTAAGTTTTAATGTAAAATATTAAAGTGTTAAACTCTATGGTTTGCATATATTCAAGTTGGTTTTAAAAAACATAACTTCCATAATTAACACTGTAGTGAATCTTGTATCTTCAATAAGCCATGTTAAACATGTGCTGGACTTCACAGATGGATAGAAAAGAGAAAAAATACAATGTTTGTTTTCATATTTGCTATAACTGGATATATATTCTCAGGGCGAGTTGCTAACATGCTTTCTGTGTTCTTACAGAAATTACTGGTTTAAAATAACTGTTTATATATTTTTATGTGTGCAAAAGTTTTAAAAAACATTGTTTTATATATTCAGAAATATATACATTAATCTTAGAATGCATAGAGATAAAATTCAACTTCACGCATTAATATTTCAAACATAATTATGCACACTTTCTCTCTTTCCCTAAAAGAAAAAGAAAAGAAATATTTGACCAACCAGGTAATGCTGTAATGTCTTTTAAAGATAGTTGTTGCTATAACAAAAGCTTAATTTATGCATAATATCTCACATCTCTGTTTTTAAAATAATTCAATATAATAATAATTGGATATTCCTAGGATTACAATATCTGTTGCAAAATATTCCAAGAATTGGGAAAATATAAGTGTAATGTGTCTATACCTATTGATAATCTCTCTCTCTCTCCCTTTCTCTCTCTCTCTTACATCTATCTATCATATATCCATCTTTTGGCAATGTAAGGTATTTTTCCCCGCCGAGAAGGAAGGAAGAGGGCCGGAGCCACAAAGTGTGGAATAAGTAAATGGCTTTATTGAGTACAGAGCGCACACCCCGCCCGGCAAGGTTCCCTGGCCCCGAGGAAAGAAACATGTAGGCTAGGGAAGTTGCAAAGATTAAACCGCGTGGCAGATATTTAAAGGGTCCCTCTAGGGAAGTGGAGCTACTATGACGTGGTAAAATTTCACTGGCTGGCAGACGATCGCTTCTTTCCAAATGGTTCCTGGGAAGCTTCCCTTGGCGGGCTTGATTGTGGGCGGTCCTAGCCAAAGTGGGTGGGTCTGAGTTCCTACATGACCATGCCCCTATCCACCGACGTTACAGGCAAGTCAAAATATTTTTTTCCACTGGTAAATTAATGTTATTAAACCAAAGTAACAACAATAAAAACACCTGCACCATGAGGAGTACTTACTGAATTTTTCTAAGAAAGAAAAACAGATTAAGGCGTCATCCTAAGGACATAGAAGGAGATTTGTCGTTTTATACAAATCAGAGACATTTCTCCACTCTAAGAAATGAAAAAGTGCTGACAAGTGACTGACCTGGCCGAGCCTATTTTACCAACTGCCAACACACAGAGTAGATCAAACGAGGCCTTGAATGATTCCTTTGATGCTTCCTCTCACTGTGATTATTCAGGGTCATTGTCTGAAAAGTGCAGCTTTCAAAAAGTTGGGATAATTCTTACTTTCCCTTTGACTTTGTTAGAGAGCATATTGTTATCTAGAAAATTTCAGTGGAAAACATTCTCCAGCAATAACAATTAACAGTTTTTAAAGTGATCACTATGTCTGAATGAGCATTGTCTTTTAAAGAAATATTTTCTTTTTAACCATTAAAAAAAGTTAAGAGAGTAAGGTTCTGCTATAACCCACTTTTAGATGGTTTTTATAGAAGCAAATACTCACTTGTTTATTTAAAATTACATCAGTGTTATTGAGTTGCATTAACTGTCATGAAATATAGGGACTGAAACTTATTCCTAATTCAGTTCCCAGCAAAAAATAGTTGCTCACAAGTCCTTGAGTGGAAAGGTGAGTCAATTAATGATACTATGTAAGACAAAGCTATTTTCATTGTGACATATTTAAATCCAAATTTACTGAAAGCATGAACGAGGCAAAGGTGTTCTGTTTGCAAAGTAATTAATGCACATTTCCATGAAATAAAAAACCCTTTGAATGCATTTAAATGTGCTTTAAGTGCTCAAAATTTGATAAGCATTAAACAATTTTCAAAGACACATTTACTATGAATTGTGAGATAGTCAAATTTTAAAATTAGCTGTGGCTTTAGCAGTTAGAACAACATATGTGGAAATCAAGGCCATTGCTGGATCCTAATATTTCAACATACTGTACTTTCTCTCATATCTAGTCAGTGAGAGGGAACCCAAATCCATCATCATTCTAAACTTTGGAATGACCCCCTTCCCAAATGCATTCCTCTAGTAATTGCACCATGATTGTGAATTTAGGAGAGGATTCAAATTGATATGCAGAGTCTAAGAATTTCTTGAATTAAAAGAACCCTTAATCAAAGTTCACAGTTTCCTGAACTGTTGAAAGCATTCAGAGTATCCAGTATACCTACAGCTAAGTGCTTAACCTGAGAGATGAGTGTGATTACCTTACAAACATGACCCCCCATCCCAGTCAGGGTGCACCTACAGCTAAGTGCTTAACCTGAGAGATGAATGTGATTACCTTACAAACATGACCCCCCCATCCCAGTCAGGGTGTACCTACAGCTAAGTGCATAACCTGAGAGATGAATGCAATTACCTTACAAACATGACCCCGCATCCCAGTCAGGGTGCTTTGATTTGGACTAAACTTCACTAACAAAGACTGAGTGCTACTGTGTGGTCAGTCAATCCCTCCAGGCTAACTCATGACTCTGCACAGGCAATCTCATTCAGTGAGAATCCATGCCACGTGGAGAATGAGAAATTTTTGTGATGCATTCACAGAGAATATTCTCAGCTCCTAACTGGTATAAGAAATGCAAAAGCAGAACAAGAATTAGGTCTTTGGTAGAGGAAGCCGTGTGAGAGGAGGAAATCTAAACGTCTCTAGGAACAGACACCAGACTCGAAGGAGAGTCGCCTCCTTGTGTACCGGAAAGAAAAAGGTGTGGCTTCCTGCGGGTTTGAGCTCCTTGTAACAGAGACATCAATCACAGCCCCAGATACCAATTAGAGGAAGCCAGGTGAGATGCACCCACCTGCGTCCCCCTGAAAAACCCCAGGAGGGACGTATTTTTAGTCCAAACAGAGAGCACTGTAAATGTGTTTCCAAATGACTCATAAAAGGAAGCCTAGTGTTCTTTCTACTTAGGCTTCAAGCGGCACTTGTACCTCCTCCTGGCTGAGCTGAGAATTAGAAACTGGAAATCATTTTCAAACAAACACTTTATCTGCTGGCATAGAACTATTACATTTATTGGGCCAGTACATTTCTTTTTTTTTTAATTTTTTTAATAATTTTTATTTTTTTATTTATTCATTTTAGAGAGGGGGGAGAGAGAGAGAAAGAGAGAGTGAGAGAGAGAGAAGGGGGAGGAGCAGGAAGCATCAACTCCCATATGTGCCTTGACCAGGCAAGACAGGGTTTTTTTGAACCAGCAACCTCAGTGTTTCCAGGTTGACGCTTTATCCACTGCGCCACCACAGGTCAGGCTGGGCCAGTACATTTCAAATGAAAACTTTATAGTATAAAAGTAAAGGGAAATGATTTTTGCAATTCTTTGCAAGCACTGACATTATGACGATCTGTATCGGGAAATAAAAGAGAAAAGGAAAACAGTAAACAAACTACACATTAATTTAAAACGAAATAAGAATGTATTTCCTTCTATCAACGGCCTCACATTTAAATTATCCCTAACGGACTTAGAAAAGGGGAGAGCGCATATTTAAAAGCAAAAACACCACTTGTAAATGTTTGGAGGCAGCGAACAGGAGTAGGTATTGACCTTATTCGTTGAGTATAAAAGGTACAGGCTTTTGCATGATTTTGAAGTTAGAATTAGTATTATAGTAAGGGAACAGAATTCAGAGCCATGGTGTAAAACTCCACTTGTTAAAGGTTTTAAATGTAAGACACCAGTTATTTGCAAATGTACCCTGCCCATCCTAGGAGTCATGACAACATTTTAGCAGGTAGTTGTGATAAATTTATACTTAATATTTTTGAGTGCCAATTATGTCTCTGTTTTAGGTTCCTTGTGGAATTAAACAGTTATTTCTTAGCCCCTCTTGGATTTGTTTCAAAGGCTGAGACTGCGGGCAAGGAAATATTCATGAATACAAGCCAGTTCTTGTCATGCCACTAATCTGGAAATGTTGACCCTGTCCACTATAACTCCCTGTCACCTAACTTGGAGGAGAGCTCATGCTGCAGCACCTGTCCTAGACTGGCTTTGATAATTATCCTTAGATAGGTTTTCCAAGAGAAAGCGAGGGCATCCTCTTTCTGGCTGTGCGGATGGGCGTATTTCTACATGAGCTCCAGGCCATGATTTATTTTACCAATCACACTGACCATGAAAATGAGAGCCCTTCCTACTCAAGTGACCTTGAGCTTATGTTTTTGAAAAATTTCAATCTGTGAAGTAGATTGATTACAAGCACAATGTGGGATCTCTTTTTGCTTATTAAGTCCAACCGGTGAGATAAGTAGATGAGTTAGATCACTCGTTACCCTTAGCATTGTAATGCTGGACACAATTTCCATGAGTTTTGTGTATTGATCACGGCTCGAATAGCTTTCTACACAGGAGAAAATACTACTTTAAAAGCTAAGGTAGAAATATTGATGAGATTAATTATTAATCTTGTTTCTGGCTTTTGTGGAATTTTTTCTCAAAATTAAAATTGCATCGAAGGAGTTCTTTGTAATGCTTTGTCATAAATACATAAGTTCCTTGATGTGTTAAAACAGCAGGAAGATGTACCTGAAATTACATGAAATACAAAACATTCACAAAAACTATATTAACAAGGGTTCATAGATATCTTGTTCTGACAGTTGGAGTCATATAAGTCACATATTAGCAAAAATGATGGAATATGTGCTTTATTTATCAGTTTAGGATTAGGTCCATAAATTAGGTGTCAGTTAGGTTAGCTTGTTCTGTTCGCTTACTATGTGCCATCTCAAAATGAATTGCTGAAACTGGGGGGGCGGGGCATTAACCACGCTGACATTTCCGGCATGACCAGTCTGAAACAGACTTCCACTATGAGAATCAGATAGGGTTCATCTTATCCAGATTTCAGTGGCAATAATGGTTTCAGTTCATTCTTCCCACGTGGGAGTTTCTGAGGGAGAAAATGCTTGCTCCAAGTATAGCTAAGTCCCCGTGCAGCTCGGGCGCGCCGCGGTGGCTGAACAGCGGCAGGAGTCGGGACCCCCGACGTCTCTGCCTTCTCCCCCATCCCTCAGCAGCTGGCCACTTCTCTCCCATCTCAACGGGAGATTTTACTTCCACATTTTGACCTTATAAAATCGAGGAGATGAGTTGTGGATGATTGTATGCAAAATGCACACAATTTTTTCATTTAGGTAATGTTGCGTGCGATAGGCCATTATTGACAGTCCATGGTGTCTGGATAATTTCCAGTTCTTATTTGATAGGAGTTATTTATTTATTTTTTAAACCTTCCAGCTGTGATCAATGACATGACCGCTGCTCTGCCTCGTCAGGGATCGTTTTCTCTTCTCATCCGTGATGAGTGAAATTTTGCGGAGGGTTTGCTGCCTTGTGTTGCTGCCTGAGATTGTGTCCGTCATTGCTACTCATCCCCCGGGCATTCTCGGTTCTTGATCGTGGGGTCATTCTTTATCCGCGGCCCCCAGTGAGAAGCTGGCTGTCTGTCAAAGAAAACAGAGAGATTTCCATTGCTTGGTTGGCCCGGGCCTGTGGCACTCTGACTCTCGGCCCTCTCCCTGTTTGGGGTCCAGCTGTCCCTGCATTCTGTTTGCCTGGCAGGACTGTGGAGAGTTTTCTGTGGACTCCTTTTTTTTAAGAAGGAAAACTTTCCTATGGAGCCTGTCCTTCAAAAGGACGTCCCTCACTCGGGTAGCCGTTTCTATTGTGACAGTCGGTACAGAATACTAAATGCTTTCCTGAAGCATTGTGGGTTTTTTTTCACATATCTTTTTTTAAAGATTCTTTATTTTTTTATTATTTATTTATTTATTTATTTTTCTTTACAGGGACACAGAGAGAGAGTCAGAGAGAGGGATAGATAGGGACAGACAGACAGGAATGGAGAGAGATGAGAAGCATCAATCATCAGTTTTTCGTTTTGACACCTTAGTTGTTCATTGATTGCTTTCTCATATGTGCCTTGACTGCAGACCTTCAGCAGACCGAGTAACCCCTTGCTCGAGCCAGTGACCTTGGGTCCAAGCTGGTGAGCACTTTTTATTTTTGCTCAAGCCAGATGAGCCGGTGCTCAAGCTGGAAACCTCGAGGTCTCGAACCTGGGTTCTCGGCATCCCAGTCCAATGCTCTATCCACTGCACCACTGCCTGGTTAGGCATATGTGTTGTATTTTAAAGTTATATGTCTATTTCAGTTATGGTGACATTGAAGATAAGTGACTTTTTCTCAGCTTACTTACCACCAAATAAATGTATGCTTGTATATTTTATTTTGCATTTAATTTCTACTGTATTGTCTTGGACCTGTGCTGCCTATCTCAAAGAATATGGTTTTATAAATATCCCACCTTCCTTTACATTGTTTCATAATTGCATCACAGTGCAAAAATATGTAATATTTCACAATATTAAAATGATACTCTATATTGGACAATAGATTTATTCTGTTCAGCATAGTTCATTAACAATGAAAAATTTTTTACTCATTCAACTGTATTTATAATCTCAACAATATTATAGAATCTTGAAAATATTATAGAATATTAAGATTATAGAATTTATAATCTCAAAAGTATTATAGAATATAGCAGACATGTTTGCTCTTGGAATCATTCACTTAAGATTTAATCTAAAGCCTTTTTTACAGTGAGATACCTATCAGATCCAACCATGCAATCAAGTATAAGGAGTATAGGGGAATATCAGACATAGTATGAAGTAAACTCTGTAAGTTAATAATAGTATAAAAATATATATAGTCTTTCAAATTAATATAGTGATAATTTTAGGTAGACAAATTGTCTCTAATTAATTATGAAGATCTATAGTTATGGTAATACTATTTTAAAAGGATTTAAGTTATAAAACTGTGTCCCAACCTTCAGTCATTCTTTTATTAATTATTTTTCATATACTCAAGGTCCCCCAAAATATTTTGAAGTTTCATTTATACTGCAGTGATCATAAAATACAGTATTTAGTTTACAATTCTGTCCTCACTAATTTTGAGCAAAGCAGTTTAATTACATTTAGCTTTGAGCATGTAGCTGTAATACTAAATATTAATGTAAACTCAAATCTTTACAAAAAGATCAGGTACAAAGCCAAGATTCCTACTCCCTGTTCTTTTTCAACATTGTACTAAAAGTCCTTGCTAACATAATAATGCAAGAAAAAGTTATAAAATGTATGTAGGTTGAAAAGAAAGATATAAAACTGTCTTTCTTTGCAGATGACATAATTGTCTATATTGAATATCAGCAAAAAAAAACCTTGGAACTAATAAAATATTATGGCAAGATGAAAGGATACAAGGTTACTATACAACAGTCAGTTGTTTTCCTATATACCAACATCAAAGAAGTGGAATTTGAAATAAAAAATACAGTACCATTTACATCATCACTCTCTCAAAAAAATACTTAAGTACAAAAACTGTGATGATCATAATCACCATTTCTATTTGGCTTGGTACTGAGCCAAAATAAGAACTCAAGGAAAAGAAATCAAAAAGGAAAATACTTTATAAGTACTGGTATAATTGAATATTACACTAAAATAATAATGAACTGCTGTCATCTACAGAAACATGAATAAATCTCAGTGACATAACAATGAGCTGGAGAAACTAGGAATGAAATAGGAGGTTCATCATTATTTTATTAACGTGATGTTCAAGAACAAGGGATATGCTCTTTAATGCTTAGGTATCAGAATAATGTCACCATTTCAAGGGAGGGTATTAATTGGAAGAATACAAAAACCAGACTTCTATGGTGATACTAATGTGTTGTATATTTTTCCTTTTGCTGGTTACTTAGCTGAAATTCAATGTAAAATTTTCCTCTATTCAGTTCATATTCTTATATGTTTATCTGCTCCGTTCAGTTTTTGCATTGATGTTTCTTAACAATAGCATGTATTTTGAAATACTTTAAATTTTGTAGTGGTAACAGCACAGTTTCCCTTAAGGAAAATAGGAGGTAGAAATAAGGGGTCAGGAAGAAGTACCAAGGGCCATAAATAGTGGTTTCATGTCAAAATTTTTATTGATCAAGAATAACACAGCAATATGCTTAATGCTTTGCAGTGCAATCACAAATTTTCACATTTTATTTATTGGTGGTTATTTATTTATTTATTTATTTTGTGACAGAGACAGAGAGAGAGAGACAGAGAGAGAAAAAGACAGTCAGGAAGGCCTGACCTGTGGTGGTGCAGTGGATAAAGCGTCGACCTGGAATGCTGAGGTCGCCAGTTCAAAACCCTACACTTGTCTGGTCTAAGGCACATATGGGAGTTGAAGCTTCCTGTTCCTCCCCCCCACACACACACACACATGCACACTCTCATTCTCTCTCTCTGTCTACTCTCTAAAATGAAAAAAAAAAAAAAAAAGACAGACAGGAAGGGAGAGAGATGAGAAGTATCAATCTTCCTTATGAAACCTTAGTTGTTCATTGATTGCTTTTTCATATGTGCCCTGACCCAGGGGTTGCAGCAGAGCGAGTGACCCCTTGCTCAAGCCAGCGAACTTGAGCTTCAAACCACCGACCTTTGGGCTCAAGCCAGCAATCATGGGGTCATGTCTATGATCCCGCGCGCAAGCCAGTGACCCCATGCTCAAGCTGGATGAGCCCGTGCTCAAGCCGGAGACCTCAGAGCTTCAAACCTGGGTCCTCTGCATCCCAGTCCGACCCTCTAACCACTGCACAACCACCTGGTCAGGCATAAATTTTTGCATTTAAAAAATAAATTTAGTAAGGCATATGGGAATCACTCATGTCCCATAATTCTGCTATATAACCAGGCTAATTATTTCAATCTCATCTAGAGACATTTTATAGATGTATCGTTTATGTACCAAGAAATGTTTCTTCTCTATCTTGTGACCAAAGACTACTAAGGCTGTATAAGGTACTATTTAAATGATTTCCCTGGAGGGCAAAATGAATGGTCAAATAAGATAAAGTACTCTTTTGGAACAAATTCCTTCTTGCAGTTACATTATAATGAGAGCTTCAGCTCCCTAAAATTTAATTGTGAGCACTGCTGACAGTAGGAAACAAGCAAACACATTTCTCATTCAGCATGGTTTTGCGTAGGCGAGTGGGGAAAGGGAATTGAAATCTACTGCAGACAGCTTTTCCAGCTCAGCTTTTCCAGGATATCTTTTACAGCACTGTTACAAAATATCCAGGAGGCTTAGTAAAGCGACAAATAAGTAAACCGTCATCGTTCCAGATGATAAATCTGAGCTGAGTTAAACTTCCTACTTTTTTGGGCTGCTTTTATTATTAAGGAACACGAAGGGGCTTTATAAACACAGACACACGCCTGCGTGCTTGTACGATGCTGGACAGCTTTGCAAAGTGGGTTTGTGTAATTACTTTCATGTTACATAAACAAAATATTTTTAGATTATTTAAACCCGATGTACAAATTAATTTAAATGCAATGTCACCAGCAAGAGATAAGACATTTGTCAGCACCCCGGTTTTGGATGGCTGCAAGGTTACGAACTCAGGGCCAAGGACGTAAGGCTTGTTACAATTCTGTGACCTCAAGACAGATATATTTAGGCCTAAAGGATAGCTGAAACGTCTTCTGACCCTTCTGCATCACAATGAACAAATGTCAGAGCTCTGAAAAGCCTTGACAGCCCAGGCCCAGGTGGACCACCTGTGATTTCTCCCTGCACTGAGAAGGCCCTATCTTATTTATATTTTTAGACAGCATCGTTGTAACTGACAAAAGGCATATTTTGGACTGCGTGTTTCACTCTTAAATACATGGTTCTCACATTTAAGGGTGTACGGCTGATACCCTTGGAATAAAAGCAAGGCTTGACCTGTTTGGTTAGCTGGATTCTTACTTGAGTTAGTGTCTGGTATATTGCTGGCCAAGAAATGCACAGTCATAAAAAGTATGTTCTGAAGTCTCTGTGATATGAACTGACTGATCAGAGAAATGACAAGTCTAACACTTGCGGATGTTCCCCAAAATAAAGGTGAAGGGATTCTCTCCAAATGCGGTTTGGGCTAGAACCTAAGTCTTCAAATGAGCAGAGCTTTTTATAAACCAAAGGTAAATAGTGCCGTCTCAGGTGTAGAAAACATTTTGTAACTGTATCTATGAGTTGTATTGGCAGACAGATATAAGAATGGACTATTTCAAATTTTAAAAATCGTCCTAATATCTGCTTAGATTATTTTTATCAATATATGGTCTGCATTGACACATGCTTACATAGGAATTAAACACAAATTTGGCTGTGGCCGGTTGGCTCAGTGGTAGATGTTGGCCTGGCATGTGGATGTTCAGGATTCGATTCCTGGTCAGAGCATAAAGGAGAAGCAACTGTCTGCTTCTCCAACCCCCCCCCCCCCCGTCTCTCTGTCTCTCTCCCTCCCACAGCCATGGCTAGATTGGTTTCAGCAAGTTGACCCCAGGCACTGAGGATGGCTCTATGGTCTCCATCTCAAGCACTAAAAACGTGGCTTCATTCCTGAGCAATGGAGCAGCGGCCCCAGATGGGCAGAGCATCACCCTGTAGGGGGCTTACCGAGTGGATCCTCATTAGGGCACATGCATGAATCTGTCTCTCTGCCTACACTCCTGTCACTAAAAAAGAAAAAAAACCCACAAACAAGATAAAAAAGTAAATCCAAATGCATAGATTTTCCCCCCCCTCTGGATAATAGCAACTAGATTCTATGAACTTCTTTCATTTCCTTTCATTCCACAAATATTTACATGTCTATCTTGGAAATGAATATTAATATTAGCTGAAATATAAAATATAATGTTGTATGAAATATCAACATCAAAGTGACTGCAATTAAATTATTTTCTGAAATATATTATTCAATCTAGTAAAATATTACAAGTTACATGACAACATAATGAAGAATTATTTGCTAAAATAGTAGAATGTGTACAAGTAATAGCTAGTATGAAATCACATTAATCAATTACTTTGTTAACTGAAACATATAATGCAGTTTTAAATCTGATAACAAGAGTAAATAGAAATTTGATGACCATTATACTTTAATATCAAAAACACTTTTGGTTTTATAGTCTTGAGAATATATTTTTGTTTTGAATATAAGAAAAAAAATAAAGGATACAAAATGTATTAGAAGGGACTGTTCGCTTTTATTTTTAACAAAAATAAGATTTAATATTTCTTTGAAAAAGAAATGGGCTGGTTTGTTCTTAATCTCATAGATTTAGAAGGTTAGAGGAAATTTTTATGCACATGGAGACACAATGTTGAATTGTGATTAGCATTCCGCCCATAGTCTCCATGCTGTAAATGCCACTGCTTTCTGCAAGAGTGGCTTCTAATCCTGTGAGACAGATACCAGAATCATATCTATTAGGAAGAGTAAAAATTTTCCCTCTCCTTGCTCTAGGGAAACTGTGTGTGTATATAAGAGTATATCCATGTGGACAATGACATGAATTAAAATGGACCAAATTAATAATTCTCAAACTTATTCTTTTCATTGTAAACTTTTGAGTGAAAATTAAAAAAAAAATAAAAGCAGGCCCTGGCCAGTTGGCTCAGTGGTAGAGCGTCGGCCTGGCGTGCAGAAGTCCCGGGTTCAATTCCCGGCCAGGGCACACAGGAGAGGCGCCCATCTGCTTCTCCACCCCTCCCCCTCTCCTTCCTCTCTGTCTCTCTCTTCCCCTCCTGCAGCCGAGCCTCCTTTGGAGCGGAGATGGCCCAGGCGCTGGGGATGGCTCCTTGGCCTCTGCCCCAGGCACTAGAGTGGCTCTGGTCGCAACGAAGCGATGCCCTGGAGGGGCAGAGCATCGCCCCCTGGTGGGCAGAGCGTCACCCCTGGTGGGCGTGCCGGGTGGATCCCAGTCGGGCGCATGCGGGAGTCTGTCTGACTGTCTCTCCCCATTTCCAGCTTCAGAAAAATACAAAAAAAAAAAAAAAAAGCAGAAGTTTGATAAACAGAAGTCTGACTTGAGTCTTTCAATGAATCTTAGAAGTAACACCTGTTACAGGTACAGAGCTTAAGCAATTTGATTTTGTGAATTTATTTGTTTTTGTCATATCATTCTCATTTGGGGGGGGTTCTTCAGGGAAGAGCAAAATTAAGTTGAAATGTTCCATTGATTGCATCATCATTGTATATTTTGAATTTTTTTTTTTTTTGTCTTCTAATTATAATCAAAACTGGTAGTTATCTTACCAGTAGCAATGAGATCTATGGACTAAGCTGAATACTCGGATTCTGTTCTGCCCTAAGTTTAGTAATGTGAGTAAAAAGTGAGATATATTCCTGAGCCAATGTCTGCTCTAAGTTTATTGAGGCAAGTAAAAAGTGAGGTATAAAAGAGCGCTTTAATAGCCACAGATAAGCTAGATTTCCATAAGTTTCAGAAAAAAAAAATAGTTAAATTATTCCCAGGGTTTGACAAAAGTATTTTCATATACTACCTTTTTGGCATAGATTCTAGTTAGATGAGTTCAAATTGTGCTGTTTCTTCTACCACAATGATATGGATCAAATGTTCCCTTCCAGCTGATGTTTGCTCAGGAAAAATGATGGATCGAACTTTGCTGTACATGCTGAAAATCCAAAACGTAACTAAAAGGTGGAGATTTAATTGTGGGAGGTGATGTGTCAAGCATCACAGCTCCCTCTAAAAAGGGTTACACTGTCTAGGGCAAGAGTCATGTATAGCAGAGGCAACCACAGGACAATCTCTGGTCGGATAATTGAGACTTTTAGGTGCCGATGCCTACTGAATTACAAAACATAATCACTATCCATTCTGCACATAACTCCCATTTTATTAAGAATTTCAGTAAAAGATGATAGAGCAGGTAAGGATAAATCCTTGATTGCATGATCAGATGGAAATGTAAACAATTCAATCTAATACAAAATTGAAGGCACCTGTGCATTCCTGGTAGTGAAAATGTTTGCCATCTGTACAGAGGAAATAAACATTTCCCATAGTATAAAGGCTGCTTATTACACTTTAAAACATCACAATAAAATAGATACACCTTTGTATTATAGAAGGTGTTATGTTTACTGACTTTCTGAGACTGTTGGATTTAATATCACTGGGGAAATAGTATATTGATAGACCTAGGTTATGTCCCTGTCCACGTGCTCGTTGATAAGATAGTGTCTGTGTCTTTTCTTTATGTCTTATACCTTTATTATGTTGTTATACATAACACTGTCTCTTCAGGGAAGTTACTTAGCCATCTAAATAAAAGAGTATAATGCAGTGCTTGGTTAAACATATAAATAAAAACAATATAGGTGTTTTATAATCTGTATGGTTACAGACCATTTCTAAGCAATGAAAATTCAATTAATTTTCCCAGAAAGAAATAAAGAAAGGAGTATGTTGATTTGGAAAGGATCAGAAAGGTATTTGGACAATCAAAAGAGACAAAGAAAAAGTTTCATGGACACAGACAGCAGTGTGGTGAATGCCAGAGGGAAGTGGGGAGTGAGGTAGGTAGAAGAAGGGAAAGGGGGAAGAAATGATCAAGAAAGGAGACTCGGCTTGGTGGGTGAACACATGATACAATATATAGATGATGTATTGTAGAATTTTGTACCTGAAACCTGTAATATACAGTACTTTTATTAATCAATGTCATCCCAATAAATTCAATTTAAAAAAGATGATGTAGAAAATTTTTATCTATTGAAAATGAAATATGAGCATGAGCAAGACAATATTATAAAAAATATAGCATGTTTAAAGAATCAAAAGTGATCTGTGCCCTGGCCTGTTGGCTCAATGGTAGAGCATAGGCCCAGCCTATGGAAATCCCAGGTTCGATTCCCGGTCAGGGCACACAGGAGAAGCGCCCATCTGCTTCTCCACCCCTCTGCCTCTCCTTCCTCTCTGTCTCTCTCTTCCCCTCCCGCAGCCAAGGCTCCATTGGAGCAAAGTTGGCCTGGGCACCGAGGACAGCTCCATGGCCTCGCCTCAGATGATTTAATGCCTCCAGATGCAGTGAAGCAACGGCCCAGCTGGGCAGAGCATCGCCCCCTGGTGGGCATGCCAGGTGGACCCTGGTCAGGCACATGCGGGAGTCTGTCTGACTGCCTCCCCCGCCTCTCACTTCAGAAAAATACCAAAAAAAAAGTGATCTGTAATGTCAAGAGCAAAGCGAATGTCTGGGAAAGCTGACGTAATGAGACTGAAAAGCCAAGGAGGTGCCAGACTGTGAGACGAGATGCCCTCCAGGCTGGTCTTTCGAGTGTGGATCTTAGGGAAGTATGAATTTTAAGGATAAATGGTTAACTACAGTAAAAAGCAATAATAGATAGTAACAGATGTTGGAAAAGTGATGTCTATATATAAAAAATATACCTAACAGAAAATAAATTCCTTAATAAATTTTGGCCCCAAATTATTACAATTAAAATTCAGCAATGTGATATGCTTTTTTTCAATTTCTTCCACTGGTTGGAATTACTTTTTAGTAGTTTTATAAGGTTTGTTTTTTTCTTAATGACTCACTAAAATCAATATAATGTATAATTTATTAGAGGTGCAATAATTATGTTCATAACTCATATCTGAAGTCAAAAGATTACAAATGTATTACATGGGTATTAACTTGTAATTTGCTACCAGATTTATGGATTATCTAGTAGATCAAATGCAGTCATATTAAATATGTTAATAATGTTTAGGTAAATAGGAAAAATAGAAAATTCATTATGAAATATTAAGTTTTGCCAAGACAGAATTCTTTCAGCATGAAGAAACATGTTATTTTCCACAGATAAGACTATATTCTTCCAAAATCAAAAGCAAAGAAAGTATGTTCCCCAAATGACAGTCTTCTAATATTATTCAGGCCCTCAACTATGAAAAAAGAACTAGCACATTTATGTGATGTGCTTATAATATAAATAATAATTATAACTAGAAAAAAACCCATAAACATTTTAGCATACAAAATAATGTACATGGATTCTATTTAACTACATAAATGTGCATATCGCAAATGAAATTATTTATAGCAAACTTTCCATTTTAAAAAAGCATCCTATTGTGTGGTGGGGAGAAAAAATGTAATTACTTTCTGATAATTAATGTACAAAAAGTTTTTAATTATACACAAGTTGTGGTTTTTAAATATGTAATTTTATACAGTGTGAGTAGATTATTTTATAAATAATCAAATAAGGAGAAATACCAGGAGAGAGTGAGCAGCATGAAATATTAATGCCCAAGTATATCCACATTGAGAACCATTTCTGAAATAATACCTTCAAAGGGACTTCTAAATATACTTCTGACTGTTAGGAATCTGGTTTTGTTTGATGGCTGCTTAAGAATATATTTCCATGGTATATTCCTTTTATTTCTGGATAATTATTTAAATCCTATCTCTTTCTCAAGGAAAATGACTAAAATATTTCAATCAAAAGTTTCCAACCTTTAAATTTCTATATTTCTGATGCCCGTATATATAGAACAGATTCTTGAATTAGTCTGCCTTCCTCCTGTGAAATTAAATTATTGATCTATAGGCTCAAGAAACAGGTTCAAGGAATTTTGTGAATTTTTATGGACAAGTAGTGATAATGAAAGTATTTTGTTAGTTAAAAATTGTCAAAGCTGCTTACTATTTCAACATACTTTGTAAGAAGTTTTCGCCATATCTATGCCTCATTGCTCTAACACATGCTGTTTGGGATGCTGAAAAGAATATGAGGCAACAGGTTTTTGAGGGGTAGGGATATAGTTTCCGTTCAGCTGTAATAAAAGCAGTAACATGCAAGGTCCTGTCTAGGTGAAATATTTCAATCTCACGTCTCAGGATGGGACGAGCTCATTCTTTAAATGACCTGCACTTCCGTCGATGGAATGACTCTGTTGTAGCAGTTCTTAGGATCCTGTCAGAAACTCTTAGACTTTATGGCAAAGAAAAACTTGAGGCAGAACCATGTAATGCAGTGAAGTTTCACGTTTACCTGGCTAAATATTTTAACACATCATGCAAAAAAAAACAAAAACAAAAACAAAAAAAAACCCTAAAAGAAACTCTTTCATAGAAAATGCCCCAATTACTTTAAAATATAATAAAATGGAAGAACATCTGGGCCTTTGAAAAAAATAACAGTTGTTATATTAAATTATTTTTCCAGACCTTAGAATAGGTAACTGCTCACTTCAATCTGTGAAGCAAGTGTCAGTCCATCTCCGGCAACAGCCTAGGCTTATAAGAAGAGCATATTGCCGTCCCGATCGTTTCCATCCTCCTGATGGGAAAACGAACAAACGAGGCAGCCCGAATAAAACATTACAGAAAAACATAACCGTGAAGTAACAGTAAGGTAAGCAAGCAGTGAGGACATGGGGAAGGGAGTCATGAGCCAGGGTTGAAAGACCACCCAACACGTGAGCAAACTCGTTGATGCTGCTTTTCCCTCTGAAGGGTCTTGTTTCTCCCACCTGGGCGGGGGGAAGGCGGAGGAAGCTGAGGAGGACGTTTGGCTATCTCCTGTCTCTCCGGTAACACCAGCTGGAATTCAGGGCCCACTTAAGAAGAGAGAAACCTTTGAAATCCGCTAGAATGAACGCTGGGATCTTGAAGGTCTGCACAGTGACAGTAGGGGAGAACCCAAAATAGAATTGCCTCGCAGAGAATTAGCACAAAAGAAAAGTATTGTCAACAGGTGTATGCAGCTGTTCACATAACCTTAAAACATATTGAACTGAAATTTAACAGAACAAACAAACAAAAAAGAACAGCAGTCATCTGTGCAAATGACAAAAGCTCAAATCTCAAATATTCTTCTCTTCCCATCGGTACCTCGTTACATGATAAGCCACATTGGAAAACTGTGTTTTCTAACATAAGAGTCAATGCTCTGTTAAATAGATGGGCACCACTGAATGAACAGACTGCCTTACCTGAGTCTGTAGCGCCCAGTCTAAATGCCTGGGCAGAGCGGCGTGCATCCCCGACCTGGGTGCTCCCGCCCGTTGTCTAATGGTTGTCTAATGGGGTAGTCACCTGCCAGCCGTGGCCTCAGCACAGGGCTCGGAGCTGCAGCCCTGCCTCGGTTCCCATTTCCTTCCTGATCTTTCCTTTCTTTCCTTTCTTTCTTTCTTTCTTTCTTTTCATTTTTCTGAAGCTGGAAACGGGGAGAGACAGTCAGACAGACTCCCGCATGAGCCCGACCGGGATACACCAGGCCCGCCCACCAGAGGCGACGCTCTGCCCACCAGGGGGCGATGTTCTGCCCCTCCGGGGCTTCGCTCTGTCACGACTAGAGCCACTCTAGCGCCTGGGGCAGAGGCCAAGGAGCCATCCCCAGCGCCCGGGCCATCTTTGCTCCAATGGAGCCTTAGCTGCGGGAGGGGAAGAGAGAGACAGAGAGGAAGGAGAGGGGAAGGGGTGGAGAAGCAGATGGGCGCTTCTCCTGTGTGCCCTGGCCGGGAATCGAACCCGAGACTCCTGCACACCAGGCCGACGCTCTACCACTGAGCCAACCGGCCAGGGCCTCCTTCCTGATCTTTTCTACGCTGCAACCTTTATCAGCTTCATGGTAAATATGTGCATCCATGGTTATTTCTCCCACCAGATTGGGGCCCACTGGAGGGCAGGGATGATTCTAAACTAAGGACTCAAGACACATTCATTCTTCCTGACTGACTGAGCACCTGATATCCATCCAAGCCAGGGAGCAGAAAGTATGCATAGTGCTGCAGTGTGTGGTCAGATTGAAGAACCAGTTGGTGCAGTGAGTTCTGCCCATTTGTGGTTCACGGACACTTACTATTGAATATATATATCATGACGGTGGGCCAGGAACAGGGAAGCAGCAGTGTGTGGCTGTTTACCTTAGGTATACCTTGGCAGCTCTCACAGCAGAAATGTCCTTTTCCTGTGTACCTCAATTTTTATAAATCTGTTCTTTTTCACTCTGTTTACATCTTGGGGCCAAAGCACTGGCCTTCTCTATTGGTTACAAAGAAGGTCCTAGGAGGCCCAGAAAAATTTATCTTGCCATTCCACCATTGAGATGGATCTTTTCATACAAACAAGATCAATACTACCAAACCAGAGAGCTGGACCTTAGTCAGACTGGAGGAGCAGTGATTAATAAAGCAGAAAAAAAAAAGTGAATAATCATTTGATCTATTAGCCCTGCTGGATTCCGTCCATTGATTGCCAAGAACTGGAACACCCTGGTTCGAAAAGGAAACTGCTGTTTGCTTCCAATCCAACACTCTCAGTGTGCCTTGGGAAGGCGCTCCAGCACAATCCAGCCTGTCAAGGCAGGGTCCTGGCAGGTGTATAAAGCAATCATCTCTATTTATTCTGCCTTCAGAATGTGAAAAATATGCCATGGAATGTTCTTTCTTGTTGTTAAGGTAAATAGGAAGAAGTACTTTTCCAAGAAGCAGAAGGAACTAAATTTAATCATGCCAGAGACCTTTGTTGCTGATTGCAGGCGTCTCTCTTCTCACTTTCTTATTTTCTGTTTGGTACTGAAAGATGATGATAATGTTAAAATTGTTAAAATTCCCCCACTAGGTCCTCTCACAGTTTATCAAGAAGATCTTTATTTAAAGGTATTTTTTTCATTTGAAGTCTGAAAATTATAGTGTGAAATCTTTATATAAATGTGATATTTTAGAAGTAAATACTTTTTCTCAGAAGTGGTTTGAAAATTGCATCATTAATAAGAAAAAAAAAAACATTAAAGTCTTGTCATTTTCTGCATCTCATTCTTTCTACCATATGATTTTGCCCTTAGCTTATCCAGCTTTGTACAAATACGAACAAGTTACATACTGATATTTTCTAACTTCTTGAGTATAAAAATCCACAGAAATGAATCTCATTTTCTTCCAGGTATTGCCATCCTAACAGAGAAATTTACCTCATTTCCTGACAGCACAAAACCCCACATCTATGAACACCTCCTGGGAGCACCTATGATACACTCAACCCTGGAGTAAGTTTTTTGGTACCCTTTAACCGGAACATCCCCCAGAGTTCTCCAGGGTGAGGTCCCTTCATTGCAACATATTAATAATCTCAAATGTGTCTGCACATCTCTTCATGGTATTTATTGTCCACAGTACACTGACGGTGATTTACACCATAATATCCAGAGGGAGACTGAGATCCAGAAAATCTCAGGAGAGTCTGTCCCTCAATCTTCACAATATTAATAGAAAAAAATAATAATAATAAAGGGGGGATCACAGGACCCTCCTGCCAACAGACCTGATATGCAATCTCACCCAAACCTTTTGCCAAGAGAGAAATAATTATGTAAAATACCGCATTTAAATGTAATTCATGGGAAAAACACTAAAAGGAAATGATATTAACACTGTGAAATATTTTGTGTACAAAGGTATTTCAAAGCAATTCAGCAAGAAAAATCATACAACTCAGAGATAACTTGCTTGGGCGCAAGGTCAGGCATCTCAAAAGTCATGGAGAAATATTTGATGCTGATTTTCTCACTGTGAGCCTGCTCATCTCACAATCCACGCTGCTGCTTGGTGGCAGGTGAGGTGAAACTCCTTTCCTTTTTGGCTAGAACCTCATGTTTTAGGATCAAGGAACTACCTTAGTTGGTCCACTCACCGTTCACTCCCTTGTTTCAGGCTGACCCACTCTACACAAAGTAAAGAAGGAAGTGGTTAGGGCATATAAAACAGCATAAAGCAAATGAAATTCAAGAATCTGAATTTTCTACAATTGGAACAATACTTTTTTGGGTACTTAGAATATTCTCATGGTGAAAGAAATAAGCATAATTTTTAAATGATATTCCAAGAATAGAACAAGGACCCCAGTATGAGAGGTTCATAAGACGATGTTTCAATGTAACTTAATCATGATCATTGTAACAACTTTTTGAGGCAGAAAGGGCTGTCTTAGAAGATAAGTTACTGTCCTTGTCCCAGACAGGTTGGGCAGCTCTTTGGTTGGAAGACAGTAGGGATAAGTTCACTGGTTGAGAGGGTTTTTAAAATAATTCACGTTTCCCAGACCTGTGTGTTTATAATTTTGGGTTTGGATCATACGATTAAGGACACACATCACTAAGTTCATGGCATTACTATTAAAAGCAAAATTTAAAATGGTTCTGTAGTTTTTGAGATTTAGAAACAGAGCAGAAAAAAAGATATAGTTCGAGCTATCCATAATAGATAACTACATTATATAGCTGTATTTTTAAATAACATGTAGAGTTATGGGGTCAGATGTGGGATATTCTACTCTCTGGCTGTGTGACCCCCAAGAGTTGTATAAATGATATCCGTAGTGTACACAATAGGCACATGAGGTTGTGTGTACCTGAGGTCCGAATTCATGTGTGTATAAAAGGAAATGATCAATATAAGGTACTGTGTAGCCCGATGACATTTAGCCATGCTTAGGAAATTTTAACTATTAGATTTTATTATTGAATATGCTGAGCTCACTACAGACTTAGGTTACCGCCTTTCATGTATACAATTTTAAGATTAATTACACATTTTCTCTGAAAGAGTTATAGACAAGCTTAATCTTGATTCAAACTTGAAATTCTCCTGAAGTCATTGAAGACTGATAACACAATGCCTTGCCACTACAGACAAGAGAATGTCTTTCTTCTGAACTAAATTTTTCTTCTTAAACATCCTGCCAACCCTTCCTGTTGTATTTGCCACGTGTAACCCTAGTTGCTCTCTTCTCGTTACTGTTGGACAATTTCCTTCAGGTACATTTGACCAGTGATCACATAAATACCTTGAGTTTATCCATTTATTTCCTCACAAGTTTTCTTACTTTGTAACATGCTGGATGTCTGCGATGTTTATTATGGGAAATGTAAATATTCTTTGTTTATTCTTTTGGTTGTTTCTGTTAAAGAGGCACTTGGACTGCTTGGTACTTTCACTTAGGGATGGGTTCTACGAGCTTTGAAAAATAACCTGTGGATTTAGCATTGCCACGATGATGAAGAGATTTGTATTTTACTCCCAAGGTAATAACAACTGTTTCTGATGATATCTAAGCTGGGCTCTTTGATGTGCAATAGATGGACCACATATTTTTGATACTTGATTCTAAAACATGTTGATTGAGTGCTGCTATTGATGACATTAATGCTTGAGCATTCCACATCTACTACGTGGCAGCCTGTATCAAGCATGAATGTGAGAGATTTCTCTCAACAACATTCATACCCGAGTAGTCACTTATATAGTAGGGATTCAACCACACGTTTCTACTCCACTGTTAAAATTTGGGAGCCGACTTGCTTGGTTTTCAGATACCGATGTATTGTAGAGTGCCGCTATCTTCCTTTTCTGCGTAAACCCTGTCAGGAAGTTGTTTTTTTTTTAATTGCTCAGAAATAATTCACTTCTCTGAAAAGTATGTTTAGTTATAACCAAAATATCAAGTCTTCTTTATGCATATAAAGAATATATTTCCATTTAATGATTAAAATGAACAAAGGAATTTCTCATCACGACAACCAAGTTTGATCGTGGTGAGTTTAAAATAAAATGCTTTTGGGGTAAGTGCTTAATGAAATAAGTGACTTGTGAATGTTTCTATTATTATGAAAAGCAACATCATCATATCAGCCTCACTCGTATTAATCTTGCTGATGATACATAACATGCTTCAGATTTCACGATATGGTTTTCTCTGTTCTTTAAATTGTTCAAATAATGCTAGTAGCTCAGGAACAGCACTGGCTAATTTGAACAGTCTCTACACACTGCACTCCTGAATCTATTGATTTGAATACATTAGGTATACTAAAGTAATAACCTAGAATTTTCTCAGCTATTTTATCTGATCTGGACCTTTCAATATCCTCTTGCAATCACAACAGCAATGTTTGCATAGAACTGTCTTTTTGTACACGATTATAAACCTGGCTTCACATAATGACTTAGTGGATAGCGAAACATAGCCTTCAGTTTGTCCTCTAAGTATAGTTGCTAAAATTCCTAGATTGAACTGAATACCCCCACACATATTAGCCTTTCTTCTAATAATAATGTGTATTTTTATAATTCTTTTCAACCATATCATCAGTATATTTTATTCATTTCTTTTTCCCCCACCCTTTTTCTCCAACTCAAGGGTAAACTGCACGACTTTATAGAGTACCCTTTAAAAACGGTTTTGTGATCACCTTTAAAATGCTTTACCATAACTGTACATTGGAAATTTAACACCAAAAATTTTCTATTTTATTAGAAATGGATCCACACCTACTGAAATGTATCATAGCCAACTCATTTACTTCTCCTAATGAAAGTAGTCTTATAAATATTGTCATTGATTCCGTCTGCTTTGTTATTTAAATACCAAATGTTAGCTTTTCCAACATCTTGTAACAGCATTGCCTTTTATCTGTTGTTAGGGTGGTGTATCCAGTTTATCTCATCAAAACTAGAAAAGGGGCTAAAACGAAAAGCATGTTAGTGTGATGTTATGCAATCAAAGCATCAGAGCGTCTCTCTAAAGTGCACAAGAAGAATTTGGGGCCACTTCTCCAGACAGTCTTACTCATTCTCTTTATTAATTAGAAAATAATGTCTTCCTCCATTTATCATCACAACATTCTCTGTGTGGTTCTATTTATATGGATTCTGATGATTCATTCCAATTACAAAATGTCAATGATTGTCATGCCTGGCAATATCTCCATCACCTTTTATAAGCTTATCTAATTCACTGATTTGGGAGCCATGGAAACACTGGATTTGGTTAGAGCAGGGGTCCCCAAACTTTTTACACAGGGGGCCAGTTCACTGTCCCTCAGACCGTTGGAGGGTCGGACTATAAAAAAAAACTATGAACAAATCCCTATGCACACTGCACATATCTTATTTTAAAGTAAAAAAAACCCCAATATTTAAAATAAAGAACAAGTAAATTTAAATCAACAAACTGACCAATATTTCAATGGGAACTATGGGCCTTCTTTTGGCTAATGAGATAGTCAATGTCTGGTTCCATATTTGTCACTGCTAGCTGTAACAAGTGATATGACGTGCTTCCAGAGCCATGACACGTGCATCCCGCCTCACCGGAAGTAGTACTGTACGTGAGCGACGCCGTGCTTTGCGTAGCTGACCACCAATGAAGAGGTGCCCCTTCCGGAAGTACGGCGAGGGCGGATAAATGGCCTTGGGGACCCCTGGGTTAGAGGGTATGGTGTACAAGCAATACATGCCCTTTTCTCTTGTCTCAATTGGGCCAATTATGTGGACAAACCAGTCACCCTTTTTGAACTTTGGGTGTCTTCACTACAGAAAAAATTGATACAATCCCATCTGATCTACCCATGTTGTGAGAATTATGACCAGTGAAGCAAACACTTCAATATTGGACAACAAATAAGAAGCTTGCACCTCTGAGCATACAAGTACTGTTTGGAATGGATCAAAGAAAATATTTTTCTTTATCATTGAATTGTTTGAAACACTCAGATCACTAGTTATTGTTTTTTTTTTTAAAGGCTAAGCAGAAGATACTAAAATTATAAAATGATATAGCAACATTAAGCCTTTTGGAAACACAAATGTTTCTAGGTCCATGAACTATCATTGTCATCTCAAACCTATTTATTACATTGAGAGCATATGCAAAATTCAAAAGTGGAAAACAAAAAGATATATGTATTGACTATTTTCTTCTTCCAGTAAAAACTGTAAGGGAATATCAGTGTTCTAGCAACAACTACTACTCGTTACGGCTCAAGTAATATATCCAAGTGGTTGTGTTGCTATAACTCACTGCTTGTGTCTATTTCAAAGGAACCCTATGGCTGTTTAATGCCGGGAAGTTTTACTGTGCTTTGCTGAAAAATTCAAGAGCTAAGGATAAGGAGGCGGTATAGATGAGGCGTCACAGCCACACTGTGAAAGGCAACATACAGTTTATGTGGTTCAATTCACACAGTCCATCATTGTTATGACCACTAAGTCCTCTCATATTTTTTAAGTATTTTATGCTCTGATCTCAAGCAACTCTTACTCTAATACCATGCACTGTTTTCTCTATGACCGATGACAATTGCTAGGGGAAAAGCCTTTTTCAGCAATATCAAACATTACTCCCCAGGAAACTGATGGGTTATATCGAGACAGATTTACTAGGCCAAGGAAACGTGACAAATGGCACGTGTGGACCTAGCCGGTCCCATTTGTTTTTAGTGAATACTTCATTCTCATGTGCATATTTTGGACTTCCTGAAACAATGACATTTCTGAAAGGAAACAGAAGGGAGTCGTGGCCAAATCTTAGAGTGTTTTTGGTACAAGTAGAGCTCAGCTTGCTTCCAGAGGAAGTTAGTTCATGGATTTGCCTTTAGAAATCTTTGGGATATTGACAGCTTTGTTTGTTGTCCCTTGGCTGTGATGTGTTGTTTATTTTGCCTTCTTCAGAGAAATAACAATGTTTGGGGAGTACTGCCTAGCTCTTAATGAATGTTATAATACATAACTCCATACATAAAATTTAATTGACAATGAATTTTCCCACCATACCCTCATAGTATCGAGAACATTGCCATCAACAAAAATACAGCATCTATTCCAAAGGCAGTGATTTTTCTTTTGCTAATAGTTTATTCACCATTCAATTAAAGTAAGGGATACAAAAGTAAAGATGGAATTTGAAATCCTAAACATTCATAAGCCATTGGCCTTGAAAATAGGCAATTAAATGTTTTGACTATAGTGAACTAAGATTTTGACTAAGTGAACTAAAATCAATCTCTCTCAAGTCGATGCACAATATGTATAAAGTCAACACTAAACAACCCAGAATTGATGTTTTTGAAATATATGCCTTTGAAAGATAATAGGTTGTACATAACCCTTTCTAGGAAGCACATACTACTGATGTGAGCCCCCTCCCACTGGGTGGGGCCCTTCTGGGGGGTTCTCCCTGGTAATCAGAGCAGGGATTGTGCTTGAGCCAGACTCTCCCAAGACTTTAAACTCTTTGCTTTTATTAACATTGGAGGTGCTTTACAACAGACAGACCTCTTTTAAACAGTACATATATTTGAATATGTAGTTAAGACTGTAAAGATGACATTTATTCACCAGGTGAAGTTTGTTAGGCACGTACGTCCTTTACGTAACTTTGGATTCATTATTCTGGCCTTCCCACTGGAATATCATGTTGCCTAGAGTCAGCCACGTGCAGTTGGAAATGGGCTCTTTTGGCCCCTTTTTTGATCCTGGCTGAAATCATCAGGTTTTCAGATAACATTAAAGTTTTTGTCTCTTTTCAACTTCTGTTCCTGGAACAGTAGTTGTCAGGTTTGTGGCTGCAGATACATTTCCTCTAATGACCTCCACCAGCCTGGACTGCGGCACTTGGCAGGCAAGGTGACCTCTGCAGTTGGAACTGGCAGGATTGGCAGGCTCGCCTGGGTGACTCACCCAGGACAAGTGTCTTCCTCTGGGTTGGCCCAACACAGCCGGCCTTGGCCTTGCACACTAGAGCCTTTTTCCCAGTCAGTTCTGCACTTGGGCGGACAGATGAAAGGGACAAGAGCAGATGAGGAGGGAAGCAGGAAAGAGGACAGAAAGAAAGCTAGAACCTTATGGAAGAATTTCACTCTAAGCAAAGGAGAGGGCAAATTTTTTTTTTTTAATAAGCTGATTCTTCCCCTCCCCCAACACCACCCCCAAATGTGAACCAGCAAAAACTGAACCCTTGATTTGGGTCAGTCACTCTGTTCACTTATTAGTATGAAAAAGAAGGATCATTGCTTATTTGTGATCATGAGTTTCAAAAGGACAGTCAGTTGACAACCTGGGTTTCCCAAAAAGCCTAAGACACCAACGATTGCACCCTTCTGAGCACACATTCCAAGAGTGAAACATAATCTCATTTTTCACTCTTTTTTAAAAAATATTTTTATTTATTCATTTTTAGAGAGACAGGAAGAGAGAGAGAGAGAGAGAGAGAGAGAGAAGGAGGAGGAGCAGGAAGCATCAACTTCCATTTGTGCTTTGACTAGGCAAGCCCAGGGTTTTGAACTAGCAATCTCAGTGTTCCAGGTCGACACTTTATTTCACTGTGCCACCACAGGCCAGGTTCATTTTTCACTCTTAAACTGACTTTGAGAAAGGTATTTCTTTAAAAGAAGATTTAAGAATACTAAATTTTAAAAATGTTTTATTGCTATTTTTTTATTTGTCCATTTTAAAGAGGGGGGGGAGGAGCAGGAAACATCAACCCCCATATGTGCCTTGACCAGGCTAGCCCAGGGTTTTAAACCAGCGATCTCAGCATCCCAGATCCATGCTTTAAACACTGTGCCACCACAGGTCAGGCCTTTGTTGCTATTTTGATAATATCAATGAGCTTTCATTTATTAAGGATAACATGGCTTTCATTATTTCACTGATGATGTTGTCTGATTTGTTTGTGAACTACACCAAAGACCTCCAACATCTGGCAGCCTTACGAAGGATTATTAGCATTTAGAATGTCCTAGGAAACAACAAATAAATGAAGTAATTTGAAAACTTCTGACAAAGCATCCTTAGCAGGAAACCAATAACTACGTATTAATGTAAACATTTATTAAAGCAACTTTCTTTATGGCCATAAATGCAAATAACACAAATTGGCCAACTGTTTACATGTGCCAATATTCTATCTTGTCAGTCAATTATCGTTTGAAGTGTTATTCTCTTTGTATCAAGTCTAATTGGCGTGTCTATGTACATGTGTACATTGAAAAAGGAATTCTTTTACTTTAAACTTTAGTGTATTGTCTTTTTAAATTTAATGTGCAATCTGGAGTTATACTTAATAGCATCAAACACTGAGAATTCTGGCTACCAGATTAGCAACAAAGTGATCACCAGCTCACTAATCCTAGTGCACTGCCAAACTCATGTAAGCGGCTTGTAATCTTCAAGAGCACTATTTAGCTTGACCAGACTGTGGCGCAGTATATAGAGCATCGGACTGGGGTGCGGAGGACACAGATTTGAGACTCCGAGGTTGCCAGCTTGAGTGCAGGCTCATCTGGTTTAAGCAGAAGCTCACCAGCTTGGACCCAAGGTCGCTGGCTTGAGCAAGTGGTTACTTGGTCTGCTGTAGTGTGGACAAGTCCTGCCGGGGGTGAGGACGACAGAGACGGAAACACCTGACTCCATGGACCAGATTCAGTGATGCAGATCCACTTTATTCAGGAAGTAAGCTAGCTTATATATACATGGGTTCAGCCAATAGGATGTTACAGCGTGTCCTTCATAGCCAATGGTTGATAAGATCAGGGATCTCCATGGTTGGCACTAAGTCACTACCTTATAGCGGGCGAGCTTCCTTCTTGGGTATGCCCAGGAGGCTTCTGGGAGCTGGAGTATTCTCACAGCATTGCATCAGCCACAGCTGTTAGGAATGTGTTCTGCGCTTCACCCACATCTCCCTCTTCTCTTTTAATTAAGGCCAATTGGACTTGATGAATGACAGCTTGCTGTTGTAGCTTCTGAATGCTTCGCATTATGCAATAGAACCCTAGTAGAACTAAAACAAGTATAATACCTATTATACTATATGCTAATAGATTAGCTGGATTAAACAATGAGGCAAGCTTCTGAAATGTTTGACTAGTTAAGAAATAGAACGGGGGTCTTAAACAGGGGATTCCTCCTAGGGGTTGGGATGTCATTTCTCTCCCATTGTGTTACAGAGACCTTCTAGGTGCCATTAAACACAGTTCCATTTTGATTGTAAAAAATGGATGTAGGTCCATGCATGCCCCCTTCCCACAAAGGTCCCCGCATCCAAACACAGAATGGATGGCTTGCTGTGGGCTGCGTACTGCATATGGTTGCAAGGCACATTACACAAATTACAGCAACATGACAAATCATACAATTTCAATAATTACAAAAGTACATTTCACTAGTCTCTGAACACTTTGCCAAAAGCACAAAATGCCCTCAGCCTTCTTTCTAGCCATGGGAAAAGCATCCCGAAGCAGGGAAGTGCTTCCAGCAAAGCCAACCCCCAGCCCCATCAGGGCATTTCACATTGTCCAAAATCCGTAAGTCCATCCAACAAAGGATCCAGTGCTCACTCAGATCATAGTCCAGAAAATCATTCCAGGCACATAAGGCCTCAGCCACCCCCCTCATCCCTGCCATCCTGGCAGGTCTTACACTGTCCCAAAGAGGAGCATGTGGCAACGGCAGTCAGCATTTCCAGCTCTGCTCTGGAGAGCATGATGGAACCCACCGTTATGTCAGCAAACCCACCAGCGGCTTAGTAGGCACTCCCTGCCATTCCAGCAGCCAGTCAGCAATGCAAGCCTGGCTCCTGTTCATCCTCCCTCTGCAGCTGCCACTGTTTACCTTCTGGGATCTGAGAATCGCAACTCCAGCCCAGTTCTCCTCATCCTCCAAAGATGAACTGAAAACAGGAGCTCGCTCGGCCGGGCTCGAGCCCTGGGCTGCCACCGCCTTGCATCTGGGAGTCAGCAGTTACTATAGCACACATAAGCAAGGACAGAGCACTGGGGCCTGGGAACCCATCAGGGGCAATTCTCTGGGCCCACCCCACCAAAGCCTCTACATCCTCCAGGTCATGGGGTGTGCACGCTGGCTGCGAGGTCTTCTTCTGGAGCACTGAGGACCTCTTCCCCTCAGGCATAGTCACTGTGGAGAAGGCCAGGGCTGTGGCTTTGGATGGGTGAAGACTGAACCATAGTGGGTGCCCAAGAAACCCTGTCAAGCAGATTAGGGGGTTCCTGGGATCCTAATTGGCTGAAAAACACAAGCATAACCTCTCCCTTGCATGAGAAGAAGGTGTGATCTCTGCCACTGTGCTGTGGCTGGGTTCTTCCAGCATCATTTCAGAGAGATGAGTGGAGGAGAGAGAGACCGAGAGATACAAAAAAATAGACAAGACAGACAGAAAGAAAAAAGACACATGGAGGCATATTGGCTGGCCCATGGGTCTGCAACAGGAACAAGTGTTGGAGTTAAAGGTGGGGTTGGAAATGGCATCTGAGAGGCTGCGGTGGGCACTGAGCCCCGGCAGGGAATGTGGATGTAGCGACTTCTGCTTTTTCAGGCGGCAAAGCTGATGGTGCAGTTAGCAATTTGGTTGGTTTCATTTCTGTGCTCTCGGCTGCAAGTCCATCAAACTCAGTGGCTAAACTACTTTCCTCCTTAGTGTAGGGGGATGAATAGGGAGGTAGTGGCTCCTCAGACAGAGAGGCAGCCTGCAATATCTTTGGCACTGGTGGAGGGTCCCCAGGAGGAGCACTGGTCAGACAGACATGTATCGCTGCCGGTTAGGTTCCTGCCCCACATTGGGAGCCAGTTGTGGACAAGTCCTGCCAGGGGTTAGAACGACGGAGACGCAAAGACCTGACTCTGGGGACCAGGTTCAGTGATGCAGATCCACTTTATTGAGGAAATAAACTAGCTTATATACACAGGTTCAGCCTATAGGATGTTACAGCGTGTCCTTCATAGCCAATAGCTGAAAAGATCAGGGAGCTGCGTGGTTGGCGCTAAGTCACTTCCTTATAGTGGGCGAGCTCCCTTTCTGGGTGTGCCCAGGAGGCTTCTGGGAGCTGGAGTATTCTCACAGCATTGCATGAGCCACAGCTGCTAGGAATGTGCTCTGTGCTCCACCCACACTGTAGCCCCCTGGTCAAGGCACATATGAGAAAGCAATCAATGAACAACTAAGGTGTCACAATGAAAAACTAATGATTGATGCTTCTTATCTCTCTCCATTCCCGTCTGTCTGTGCCTATCTATCCCTCTCTCTGACTCTTTCTCTGTCTCTGTAAAAAAAATTAAAAAAAAAGAGCACTATTTAATGAATTAGATAAAAGGACAGAACCGTTTCATAAAAATACTGACAAATTTCATAGAAATGAGGATGTGCAGAAATTCAAATAATTCTAAAAAATACCTTTTTTTTTTGCAAATTATGTAACCACTGATACATTTAATGACAAAAGACAACTCGGATCCCTTGTTAAACCCATCTTACCATCCTTTTCTATACAAAAGAAGCTGCATTTGGGGAGTGACAGCTGGGTGCCACTTCCATCGGCATCTCCCGGCTGTCACTGGCTCCCCTGAGTCACCTGGAAGTGTCCCATGCAGCAGGAAGGTGCCAGCGGTTGTGGAGGTTGGAAGCGGAGACAAGTACCTGGGAACCTTGTGGGCGGTGTAGTGTGGTGGGCAGTGGACACGTGGGCGGCACTGACTCCGACTGGCTGATGGACCCATGGGTGCTCCACCCTTACACTTTTATGGTCATGTCTTTTTCCTTTTAATTCATTTCTTCCTTTTGGCTTTTTGTTGCAGCTCTTCCTTAAGTACAGACTCCCTAAATCGCTTAATGTGACAGATCCATTCTGATGTTATATCTCCAGGAGTTTGGAATTTACAGTTAAAATAGCAACCAAAAAAAAAAAAAAAAAAAAGCTAAAAATACCAAATCAGTGATGGCGCATTCATCGCTCAGTTGTGTGTCCAGAAGCTTCTAAAAATGCCTTGTTGTTCAGAGTAATGTTTTGTTTTTTCCTTGAATGAGTACCTCTTCATCTCTTTCATGTACACCTAGCACCTGCAAGAGATTAAGTCGTCCAGCGCTAACCGTGCGCATTGGTGCCACGTTCATCTGTATGCTTCCCCCTGGAACAGCTCCGGATAGGGAGACCTACAGGACATGAGGTCACCTACCCTTTATGTCGTCCCCTTCAAGTGGGATGTTTTTTCTGTGAGCAATGAACTGAAAGGTTGCATATACTTCTACAGGGTTTTTGAGATTGGAACACTTTTGAAATTGATGTAATAAACATGTCACAGTCCCTTTCTAATTTGAGTTATAAGTAGGTACATAGCTACGTCCGTTTATAAGATGTTATTCCTGAACAAAAGTTAACGGTATATATGGAGTTATTTTTCTTGTAAAGTGGATAGGCACAATGGTTTTACACGAATAGGTATAAATGGCTAAATGTAGTAAACTTGGAAAATTATGAGTTTAAAATATTTTCACAACTGCACCGCTCTGTGGTGACCTTCAGAATGACCATGTGAGGGTGGGACTTGAAGATCATTTATGAAACAACAACAAAAACCCCATTTTTAATTATTGACTTCGAAAGCCAAAATGTGTGAAGATGAATGCAGCTGCGCAGCTGCAAACAGACAGACGGGTTTGAGCTCAAAGCAAAGCTGTCAGGCATTTGGAGAGAAACAATGACAATCTAGCCTGTGTTTTTGGCACAAAGGTGGAGACAGGCTCTGTGATGTGTGTTCTGTAACATCCCATCGAAACCAAAAGTGACGTGAAGGACATAGAAGCTGAATTCAGATCTTTCTGTTTCCTCTACTGTAAAAATCACTCTAAAAATGGTATAAGGGAAAATAGGGGAAAAAATCTTGAACGTTTAAGATATTTCAAAGATGACATTGGAAAACTATATAGGGTCTGCCTTGTATATAAGAAATGATGCTGAAAGTAATCTGGAGATGAGAGATTTGAATTTCCCATGGATCCTGAATTCTGCATTTAATCTTTACTACTAAAAATAAGGTCTATCCATGTGCTGAGGTAAGTTAATGGAGAGTGGATGTTGTAAGAGAGCGATTTGTACATACAAGAGTAGGATCTATAAACTCCTTTTGATAGAATCAACAAACTCCTTTTGTTCCTTGGCTTGTATCACTGTAAAATAGCTCTAAGAAAGTTTGCCTGATCAGATAATAATCAGCTAAAGTGTTGCTATGGTAATACCATGGTAATGAGTCAGTTTTGGAAACACATATATGATGAATGCCTTTGTACCTTGAAAAATGAAAACACACTGGAAAGGGTAACTATATATGTATATATATGTACATGTATATATATTTGTGTCATATATACATATATATGTATAATATTTACATAATACATACATGCACTCATGAAAAATAAAAGCTCATTTTCTCTGTGGTTTTTGTAAAAGAAAATTTATGTTTGTATGGGAAGGGCTTGAGAAATTACTCAGATGCTATAATGTTGACCTTTGGCTCTACACGGGGAAACTGAAGAATACTCAGGCAATCTTTTGAGACCTGAAATGAAGTAATATACACAAACCTACAAACCCACCAGCCCTCAAACCAGAGAGAATGGGGGAAAGAGACATAATGGAGAAGAGTTTTTTTTGTTGTTGATCCCCTTGATAGAGTTATAATTTATCACCCAGCAATAGTGACTTAAAGAACACAGACCCAGTAGTCAGAGTCAGAGGAAAGATTTTTTTTTCCCCACAGCATTATCTATGTTAGGGCAGGAATAGGGGGGCATGTCACCCATAGGAGAAGCACACAGAGGAGGCAACTAAAAGGGGCTGAGACACACAAGGGCAGACAGCCAAGGAGCGGTGACACTGCCCCTACAGCCAGTTATTCCAGATTTATTTTAGAAAGCAGATGTGATTTTCTCTGGGAGCATGGCTAGAACTATCTCAGGGTCCCGGGAGTGGTTTTCCATCTCTGAACACTGAGATTACTTCCACCTCCAGTGTGATACATCTGTGATTTATACGTTTCTAATAGCACTATGCAATGGCAGATAGGAACCCAGTACAGTGTTTCAGAATACTAAATCTAAACTAAGTGAACCATGTGGGACAAATATAGAAGAATGTCAGCATAGGAGCCCAGTTACCGCCAACTGTCTTATTGGTCTGAGAGAGGGGAAAAAAGAGGGGAGGGCTAATGTCCTTCTCCCCTGTATTTGAATGGGACAAATAACTGAGAGAAGTAGCTCACTGCTTGGACAATGTGCTGACTCTTCCATGCCTTTCTTCGCTTATCTGTGTAATCTGGACTGTTCTTTGAGGCCATGAATAAGCCCCTCAACAGATTTCAAAACATGCACATTGCTTGCAGTTATGTGAATTTGCAAAGGAACCAATTGTGCTCCATTTTGCCTCCATATGTGTTCTCCAAAAAGTAAAGATTTCATATTGACATTATAACGTCACATATATAAAAATCAGTGCACATTATATTTGATCTCAGGAATAACTTATATGGCTTAATTTTAGGAAAACATTCCTTTATTTTAAAGATCATCCATAACAAATTCCCCCAAATTTTAGAAATACTCTGAAGCCAAAGCAGAAGAAACAGTCTCTGTCAAAGTCTGCACTTCCCTCACTAGACTACGTATCTCCAGCAAAAAAAATAATAATATAAAATAAAGCAAAACAAAATCACTCACTTTTCAAAAGTTACACATTTTATTATTGCTAGAAATATTTACTAAAATTCATTTTATTGCCTCTAATAAAACTTACCTTCCAGATCCAAAGATAAGGGTTTTGGGGTTTTTTTTGTTATTGTTGTTTTTTACAGATATTCTAACTAAACCTATTACTTGTTCCAAAATAGAGCTTTTAATAGCACTTGGTTGATTCCAAAGAAATTCATTGCAAAGCTTTAAAAGACATTCTAAAAATTTTATTAAAATATAGTTGTCATACAATATTGTATTAGTTTCCAGCATACAACATAGTGATTTGACATTTATATACCCTACAATTGATCACCATGGTAAGTGTAGCAACTGTCAAAATTATTACAGCACCATGGGCTATATTTCCTGGGATGTCCATCAGTGTGGCTTAGTTACTTTATCACTGGAAGTTTGTACCTCTGATTCCCTTTCATCTTTTCTGCCCATCTCCCACTTCCCTCTCCAATGGCAACTGTCAGTTTGTTCTCTGTGCCACAAACATTATGAAAAGATACTAAACACCACTAATCATCAGGGAAGTGCAAAGCAAACCAAAATGGCTGTCACTTTGTACCTATGAATGGCCATTTTAAAAAGGATTTACAAATAAGAAGTGTTGGTGAGGATGTGGAGAGAAGGGAGCTCTTGTGTTCTATTGCTGGGATTGTAAGAAGCACAGTCATTATGGAAGACAGAATGGCGATTCCTAAAAAAAATTTAGAAAGGCTTTTATAGGGAATTTGGTCATATAATGTCACTTAGCTTTCAACGTGTCTATCTGTCTTCTTAGGCTACATTAATATGAAAGCCAGGCCATCCCTTGCTTATGTGTTTTCTTTTAGGCTTCAAATTCCTCTAATGTTGTTTTTATCTCCTCTATGGTCTCTGAGCTTCCCTAAGAACTCCTTCCTAATTAGAACGCGAGTTTCGTGTTTCTTTACACTGTAATCCACTTCTGTAATCCTGAACCTCTGTTAATGTGGTAGTAAGGTGATGGGGAGGGAATGCATTCTATAATCTTATGATGAAATCTCAGTTTTCAGTGGGCCTGTGTCCCTGGGCTGTGAGTTTTACGAGTGTTTCTTGGCTTCCAATTTCCCTCTTAGGTGAGGCAGGTGGGTTAGAAGGTATACAATTGTGTAAATCCCTTTAGAGAGGATAGGAGAAAGCTCTGGTATAGTACTTCCTCTGAAGGGTAGCCTTCATTATCGACAATACCAGGAGCATACTCCAACATTTTCCTTCCTATTGTTAAGAGATGTGCATTTTAAAACAATTTCATAATTATTAATATTACTGTTGGTGATCTACAAACCATACTTTACTGGGTAGTCTTCTCAAATTGTTTGATTTTATTTTGAAGGTTGTGTTTATTGACTATTTCTTTTGGGTAATAAATTTTGAAAACTTCTCATCAATCATAGAGCTTAATCTTCTATACTTAGACCTGTCATTGGATTAGGCAGGTTAAGAAGCCTGAAAGGCATCCTATGCATTCTTTATCATATTTTGACTCTCATAAGGTATTTCCTCAGCAAGAAGATTATATGTATGTATGTATGTATTTTTTAGCATAGATGTTTCTGTACTATGATTGATTTTTAATAATGTTGAAAAGATATGTAAACAAGAACAATATGCTATTTACAAATGTCCACTTTTTCCATATGAGTTTAGTCATTTTTTTTTGTATTTTTCTGAAGTTGGAAACGGGGAGGCAGTCAGACAGACTCCCGCATGTGCCCCACCAGGATCCACCCAGGGGGCGATGCTCTGCCCATCTGGGGCATTGCTCTGTTGCAACCAGAGCCATTCTAGTGCCTGAGGCAGAGGCCATAGAGCCATCCTCAGTGCCCAGGCCAACTTTGCTCCAATGCAGCCTTGGCTGCGGGAGGGGAAGAGAGAGTCAGAGAGGAAAGAGAGGGGGAGGGGTGGAGAAGCAGATGGGACTCCTGCACGCCAGGCTGACGCTCTACCACTGAGCTAACTGGCCAGGGCTGAGTTTAGTCATTCTTGCTTAATAGGTATACATAGCAAAGGAATCAGGTTATCTTATATTGATTACAACAAAACTTTTTGTGAAAATTTGTTATAAACAAAAAAAATGATCATTTTTTCTATATCACACTAAATCTCATTAAAAATGCTACATTTGTTGGCTAGAAAAGCTCAGAAGAAATCTGTTATTGTTTTTTGTTAATCCCTGAGGCCCAGTTGGTAAGAATCATGCATTTGGAGGGAAGCAGGAATCCCTGGGGTTTCATGACAAACAAAAAGTAAGTGTATAAACAATCAATATTATACCATGAATCACAGCTCTGAACCTTTTTTGTTTCAGTACAGATTGAAGAACAGAAACCAGTGCAAAATTATAGTGTTCTTATGAATTCTGGCAGAACAATATCAATGAAATATTCCATTAATTTGACCCACATCTAACAAACTACATGAAGTATACATCCTTGCATAAAATTCAAATCTTTTTTTTTTTCTTTCAGTTTCCAAGTGCATGGCTTCTATGTTGCCCATATAAATCAAACACATGGTCATTTATTTTGCAAGACTATTTAAATGGAAAAGTTAACCTAGTTTCTATGTAGAACAGGGGGAAAAAAAATCTTGCTTGCCAGTGAAATTAAACAAAAGCATCAACCCTTTTTTCCACTGTCTTAGCACATTTTTGGAGTCACATTTCTGACCCTACAAATGAGCTCACATCTGTTGGAAATAATGATATATTACTGTAATTTAGAAGCACATTGAAAAAAAAAAAAGAAGAAAAAGGATCCAATGAAAGTAGAACCAAGGAAGGAGTTGTTGAGGGGGAGGGAGACTTGTAACAGAAAAAAAACCCTAATATATTTAAAGAAGCTATTAACTTTTTTTTCCCCTGAAATGAGAAGCAGGGAGGCAAAGAGACAGGCTCCCTCATACGCCAGACAGGGATTCACCCGGCAAGCCCACTAGGGGGTAATGCTCTGTCCACCTGGGATGTTGCTCCGCTGCAATTGAAGCCATTCTAGCACCTGAGGCAGAGGCCATAGAGCCATCCTCAGTGCCCGGGCCATCTTTGCTCCAATGGAGCCTTGACTGTGGGAGGGGAAGAGAGAGACAGAGAGGAAGGAGAGGGGGAGGGGTGGAGAAGCAGATGGGCACTTCTCCTGTGTGCCCTGGCCAGGAACCAAACCTGGGACTTCCACAAACTGGGCCGATGCTCTACCACTGAGCCAACCAGCCAGGGCAACAATCTATTAATTTTGAACAAAAGAAAAGTAAGCTAAAGTAACATAATAAACAGCATTAAAAACGAATACCAGAAACCATTTCACTGCAAATATTCTCTAATCTGTGACAATTGATGAAAGACTAACGGAAGCAAATTAAAAATTTTAAGAGTTTGAGTAAATATCAAATGAAAGTGGACAGCACCAAATCGGAAGTGGTTAGGATCCCTGTTGTAGGGCCAGCAGTCACGGCCGTTGCGGCCATTCACATGAAGGTTCTCATTGAATTCAGGCAGATGGTAAAGAAACAGTGGAGCCAAAAAATGGTGGGCCATTCCTTTATTAAAGTCTCGCACCGGCAGACAAGCAAACACACAGGGCTCCCAAAGCCACTGACGCATTCTCTGGTTCCACAACCTGGAGAATCTTCTCTGGTTCCTCCTAGAATCAAAGGCTCCACCAGTCTCAGCAGAGCTTGCAAAGCCCCTCAGTTCTGGTTCCCCATCTGCACACTTCTCTCTCCCTGCCAGCATGGCTTCTTTCTGCCTCCCTTCCTTTTTCTCCTCTCTCTTTTTAAACCTCTCCTCCAGCAAACATTAGTAAAACAATGGCCCTTGCCAAACAGGAAGGTAATTTTCAATTTCACAGACCACATATACCTGGCTCTGCCCAGCACCATTTTGTAACAATAAAAGTGAGCAAACTAAAAAACACACACACACACAAATTTTGCAAACTCATTTGCCCAATGCCTGAGAAAACAGGAGTTGGGGAAGAAACCTGTAGAGAAAGTGGTCAAGCAAAGAAAGGGAATTATTGATTGGCTCTAGCGTAGAGCCTAGTGGGTGTGTGTGATTGGTTGTCTATGACATTTTGACTTTGCAACCATGAGACATTTACAGGTTAGATTTTAGCTGCGGACCTAGGTCAGCACAGCATTAGCGCCCCTTCCATCCAATGGCCTCCTTGTTTAATTAATGTAATACAATGAGAATCTGAACCTGACTCTTCACTTTCAGTGGATATCTAGAGAACAATGATGGTTTAGCAACATTCCTAGTTATTTTGTTTTTGTTTTCCCCCAAAGTCCCTCACCCTTTTCCTTTCTGGGAAATGACGTACAGAAAAAAATGACCTTTCCTCGTCGGGCTTAGATCAGACCCCTGTTGTCTGCTCCCTGTCATGACTCCCATTAGACCTGCTGTCTCTTGCTCCCTTGCTCACCTGTGAGAAGTCTCAGATCTGACCCTTCTGCTTGAGCCCATGGTGAAGGCCAGACAGGGACTCCACACGGCCCGTCCTTAGTCTCATAAATGATTAGCTTGGATTCTAAGCCTTTCTTCCCCTGGAACAAAGAACCCCAGGGATAAACATTCCCTGTTCAAATAGTAACTGAAGGAGACTCCTCCTGCTTTCAGAAAACAACCCAATATAAATCAACTCGCCTGCAATATGTCTGTTGCTTCCTGTCCCAGCCTAAGGCAAAACCCCCCGCTGTATGTATTCTTTTTATTGCTGTGAATCTGTTCCTACAGACGTTGAGCATCGTTTATGAAATGCTATCGGCAGACATACTCGTTGGTGGGGTGTTCAGGTGAAGTGAACAGCTGCAAAGCAGACCCTATACTCGGCTCTGGGAATAAAAATGTTTATAATACCCTAAGGATCACCTAATGGAGTATAAAAGACAAATTTGAAAGAAGATTCATCTTAGGTCACAGAGAAGGAATATTTAGCAAAGCAGACAATTTTATATATGCAGGAAGTGATCAAGGGCCTTGAGACTTAAAGGGGAGAGTGAAAGGGGAGAAAGGGTTAGCTCGATCCAAAGAGAGACTAGCGGGAGGCCCTGTGAGCACTGACAGTTGCCTTTCCTTTCCTTTTTCTTAACAATAAATAACCAAAAAGCTTTCTGATCAACCCCTAGGAATCCAGACAGCCAACTGAGATACTGTTGGAACCGTTTACTTAATCTAAATACAAAATTGGACCTTTAGAATACTTTTAATCACAAAGAAAATACAAGAACCTACAAGTAAATGCTGGCTTGTATAAAGGTATGCTGAACATTGAATAATCTCATTTTCTGCATATACAGATTATCTCATTTGCTACAAATACATGTTTTAAAAAATGACAACCTATACATATTGGAGAAAATAAGCATTATTAAGTTTTCATGACATTAGACTCACTCCAGTAAAATTTTTAAATATTATTGCAAAGGTTTATTCCATAGTTTGCCTCTAGAGATTTGTTTCTGGCATTGTTGAAATCATTATTGTTCTCAAAATACCCTGTACTACTGTCTGCCTCTCCATCTGCATTGGTTTTCCCAGACCTAGAAAACCCTTCTCTGGTTTTTCTTAGGCAGTCTTTTTATTAGATGACCTTACTGCAACCTAGTAACTCATGTCTTTGCTTTACATTCTTGTAGACATCTCTATTTCTACGCTTGTCACAGTGACTACAACGTAATTGTTCACTTATCTATATCACCTTTCCTGCCCCAGGAAAATAAAATTCCTTAAGAATGGTAACCGGAGCTTGTCTAACAGTACCTAGAAGACAGCAGACCTAAAAGAAAGTACTGAGGAATAAGTTTAAAAAAATAAACCCATGAGAGAGAAAAAAGAAGTTGTCAAATCTAGAGAACAAAATGACTCAACACATAAAAAGCATATGGCAGGAACGTATGCTATTTGCCAAAGATCCTAGAATCTTCTAAGTCAGTTTTTTTTAAGAGGCCAAAATAAACCAGTAGAATAACTTGAGGGAGGGAGATAGTATGGCCTGAGTAAGATACTAATGCTATTTCCAAACAAAGATACCATTGCCATATATTTTTTTTTAATAAATTTTTATTAATTTTAATGGGGTGACATCAATAAATCAGGGTACATATATTCAAAGAAAACATGTCCAGGTTATCTTGTCATTCAATTATGTTGCATACTCATCACCAAAAGTTAGATTGTCCTCCGTCACCTTCTATTTAGTTTTCTTTGTGCCCCTCCCCCTCCCCTTTTCCCCCTTCCTCCTTCCCTCCACCCCCCCCATAGCCACCACACCCTTGTCTATGTCTCTGAGTTTTATTTTTATGTCCCACCAATGTATGGAATCATGCAGTTCTTGTTTTTTTCTGATTTACTTATTTCACTCCGTATAATGTTATCAAGATCCCACCGTTTTGTTGTAAGTGACATGATGTCATCATTTCTTATGGCTGAATAGTATACCATGGTATATATGTGCCACATCTTCTTTATCCAGTCTTCTATTTTTTTTACAGTGATTAAAGCCTTTTAGCAAACTCTTGGCCAATACAGCAAGAATCCATAAAAGAGTAGTGTCCTTAACAAGTTCACCAAGTCAAAGTTGGCCCCAACACCATGCCAAGTCCCTGATAAATGCAACCCAACCCCAGTTCAGTCTGTTAGAAGCTGTCCCAAGGAGCAGGAGTCCAGGAAAAGTCTACATCCAGGAAAAGTCCGCATGGCACTGGAATTGTTGTCACCATTCTATACTTTGCAGCTCACGTCCAAGTCCCAATGACCACTGCTTCTAGCTGGTAATGATTCAGGTAGACTGGAAAAGCCATCTGCAGCGTGTGTGGAGATGGAGCTTCTGTTCTCCGCTGCCTGGAGAGATGAGACCAGATTGCTTTTCCCTGGAGCTCTGCGACTGTGGCATGGTAAAGAGAACCTTGGGATACACTAAGCTGGGTGGCAAAGGTAGATTCATAATAGAAGTTGACAAAAGGGGGAAAGAGAGCTCTAAATTACCGTTGCCATATTTTAATGCAGGCTACCCGAATCCCTGCTTCTCTGGCTAGACTTTGGTGGTAAAAAGAGGGAAGAAAGGCTGAAAATAGAGATGGAAATCAATACATTTTAGCATGTGACTCCATTGAGTGAGCACAGGGTTGGAAAGAGGGAATGATAACCCACAGCTCCTAAGATTTGGGGCTTCTCAGAATTCTTTTAAAAATTATTGGGAAGAAGGGAGACATGGGAAGGCAAAAATTTGGTCCCATTTATGAGCAAGAAACATCCAGCGGTCTGTGAAACACCCGGGGAAAGAAAGGACAAGGGGTCAGGTGCAGAAATATAAATCAAAGTCCACCTTGGTACCGCTGATATTTGAAATCATAGAAATAGATGACCAAGAAAAACAAGGGCAGCACACTTCCACCCTCTGGAGCATTCTTTGTTATTGGTTAACAGGCATTGCACAGGTGTAGAAAAACACACAAGTGATTTCATTTGAGAAAGCGATCTATTTCCAAGCTTTCTATATGACAGGGATCAGGGGGACAAAACAGCACTTGAAAAAGAAGATGGATGGAGCAAGGATTTCTGGAAAATGCAATTTACCCATACACGCCTAAAGGCAGAGGAGAAGGTAGTGTTTGCAAGAGGGTGTTTAATTATCAGAAAAGTGAAAGTGGAGGCTGGGAGGGAAAGGTTCTCAGTCGGCATAACACTTTCTAATAACTGCTACCTAATCTCAAGTAAACTGCTTTCATAGAATCGATCACTCATGGAAGATTAATCCTTTCAAAAGGCAGCATTGTCCTCAATGCTTCTCAGATGGTTTAGTAGTGCATTCTTGGGTGACTTCAGCAAGTTTTCAGGAGACGTATTCCACTTGCAACAATCTGTGCCTAGAAAGTAGGAGCAGATCCTCTTTATTGAAATATTCTTAGAGTGGGAAGTTTACAGGAGTTCTCGAAATACATTTTTCTTCTGGTTGGTCTGAGACAGAGAAATTGTCAATGTGTGTGATACGGTGCGTGGACACCTGTGACGCCAGGCTTTCCTAATGACAGAGAGCAGAATTCCCCACACTTCTTTAACATTTATCTTTCAGATTTGGATTTGTTTGGTGTACCAAGACTCGAAGCATCAGCGCATGGCTGTGGGCAAGAATTGGCAGATTTGCAGTTTGCACAAATAGTTGCTTTGCTTTTGATCCAAATATTTGAATTCATAAGCTATAGTTTTTAATTTGTTTTTATTTTTAATAAATTAATTCAGTATTCAAAGCCATACCAGGTTGGATCTAGGAAGTGAACCTTAGGGAACAGTTGTATTAAAAATCTAGATACTTATTATTACTTGAATAATTTCAAATCATGAAAGCTAATCAACCACATGATAGCTTTGTATGTTTTTAATTAAACTCTCAAATTAAAAGTCAAGCATTCATAAATTTTTGCTTCCTAATATAGTTATATGATTTAAGAGTATTTCAAAATGCTATTATATGACTCAGATAATTTTTAAAACCCCTCCAGAAAATTGTATATATTATGAGCAGAAACTAATTTTAACTTTGAAAATGACACCAAGCCAATCTCTCTTTATGCATTATGCAATAGTCTTTTAGCCAAAGCAATAGAATAAGACAAACATGTATAAATTCATTTTAGTTCCCTCTTAGTTTTTCGTCTTTTAGTGTTTAAGATGCTGTTCAACATATTTTCAGCAAATGTGAGCATTACTGCTACAAGAGTTTAAGCATCAAAACTACAGTGGTTAAAAATACAGTATACACTCACCCACCTGACCGTCCATCCTTTTGGTCACTCAGTACACCATTTACTGATTACTAGTGATATAGCAGATAAATATTGGAACATTATTATATACCTAATATCTCAATATCCTATGATATGCCATGTTAGTACCTGGGAATAGAGTTGAATACCTTGAGTTCCTCTTCTAGAGGAAGAATGGGTATGTGTTTTCTTTGGATGGTGTTGGGCAAATGAGTTTGTAAAACTTGTATTTTTTGAGTTTGCTCACTTTTATTGTTAAAAAATGGCAGTGGGCAGCACAAGGTATGTGATCTGTGAAATTGCAAATTACCTTTCTGCTTGGGAAAGGCTACTGTCTTGCTAATGTTTGCTGGAGGAGAGGTTTTTGCACCAGAATAGTTTTAAAAGGAGAGAAGGAAAAAGAAAAAGAAGCCAACTGGTAGGGAAAGAGAGAGAAGGCAATTTTGCAGAGTAAGAAGCCATGTTGGCAGCTGGGGAACCAGAGGTGAGGGGCTTTTGACTGGTGGGGCTTTTAATTCTGGGAAAAACCAGAGAAGATTCTCCTGGTTGTGAAACTGGAGAATGTGTCAGTAGTGCTGTGAGCTCTGAGTGAAAGGGAAGTGTTTTCCCTATGTGTTTGCTCATCGGCCGGTATAAGACTTGAATAAAGGAATGGCCCACCATTTTTTGTCTCCACTGTTTCTTTACTTGTGCCAGAATCCAAGGAGAACCTGCGTGTAAATGGCCATGACAGCTGTGACTACTAGCCGAAGAGATGGGCTCTTCAGAATTCAGAAGACAGAGGGGAGAATACTCATTGACGATTTGATGGTGGTATGATACATATCATAGGGAAGTAAAAAAAACCCCACACAAAACAGTGCTGTATAAAAGAGACAAAGAAGGGAAAACACTGCAGATGAGGACAAAAGAAAGTTTAGCAGAGGAGTCTGCATTTTAACTGGACTTTCAAGAAACAATATATGTGTAATCCATATATCTATAATCCAGGTGACAGCTAGAGTTTAGCTGGAAATTTAGGTACATTGGCTCAAATTCCTGTTTGATATATTGTACATGTCCAAAGCCCTACCAATAATTTCTGCAAATTCCCGATCACTTAGACTTTTAGACATGTTTGTCTCCAGGATCATTTTTTTTGTTTGCTTTTTGTTTTTGTTTGTTTTAATCCTGATTTCATAATATCAAGTTTTTCAGGTAGCACTGAAAACAAACAACAAATAAAATAATTTAAAATATATCTATGGTCATGTTTAAGAAAGAAAAATGTGATCTATATGTATTTTTTAAAATCCATCAACATGAGGCATGTTTTTTTATTTTTTATTTATTCATTTTTAGGGAGGAGAGGGAGAGACAGAGAGAGAGAAGGCGGGGAGAAGCTGGAAGAATCAACTCCCATATGTGCCTTGACCAGGCAAGCCCAGGGTTTCGAACTGGCAACCTCAGCATTTCCAGGTTGACGCTTTATCCATTACGCCACCACAGGTCAGGCAACATAAGGCATGTTTTGATGGGCTACTTTTGTGATACCATACTTCCACTTAAATGTAAAGAAAGTCAATGCATGTGAGTGAAAACAACTTATATTTTTCAATAATTTGTAGTCTTCCAAATCCATACCTGTATAACCAAGTAAGCTCAGTAAAAGAGAGCCAGATTCCCCACACAATTAATTGATACAGAATCTTTATTATGGATCTCAAAAAACAGATTTTCAGAGCCCTTGGTTAACTTGGCAGTGATGGTCATTACATTTTTTTTTTATTTTTTAGGAAGGGTACACTCAATCAACTTAATGTGCATGTCAGAACAAATCCTCATATAGTACCTAATTCCACAAGGCCATCATACAAAATTTATGGTCAATAAATCTGCTGTTTAAACGGAAATGAGAAGATAATGAATCACTGTCCCCATGAAATGACAAAAAAATAATAGCCCTGTCCATTTTTCTTATTTCCTAAATACAAATAAATGCACAAATAAAGCAAAATTTAATTTAAAAAGTTTGGTCTGGTGTATTATGCAATAGCTCTATGACTTAAGCTGGAGTAATCTCTCTCTCTCTTTCTCTCTCTCTCTCTCTCTTTAAACAACCTTCTCCCCTCAGGTGTTCTTGGTCGCAATATCTCAAGCCACTCCGTGTAAATTGGCTGACAGGGATTTTAAGGTTTGAGATCACCTGGATTTTCTAAATGCAGACATGAACATTTATGGGTCATTTATACTGCATTAAATCTTGTTCTATGTTGCTGGCATGCAATAAAGCTTAATTTAATATTTTATACACACTATTTTAATGTTCTCTGTTACTTTCATTACCATACATAGCGAGCAGGATTACCTAAGTCATTTGTAACATAATTTAGGTTCTCAGTCACTTGAATACAGTGAGTTGTTTTTTTTTCTAGTGCCCGAATTATTTAGCACTTTGCTTAGAAAGTTATTTGTAATCGATTTTATTCACATAATTCTACAAATGATGTAAGCCCTTGAATATTGGATAGAACATGGGTTTAGTAATCATTGGCTTAATTAAAGATAAGTGAAAATCAAAGTAACTATCTGATATTGAACTCTGTCCTAGGCTCTTAATGGAATTATTGAATTATCTGCATTCTCATTGATTTTACATTTCTCAGGGATCTTTCTTTATGTTGTCTTGGTTTTTTAATGCAAAGGCCACACAGAACATCACATTCACAAAGGCAAGGGCCCAATATGTTCTGTTCATTGATATATGCCCCGAATTTCACCAAGTACCTGGCACTTTGTATGCATTCAATATTTGGAAAATTAAGAATTTCGTCTAGAGATATCACCTTGATTTGTCCTACAAGATAATACCTGAGTTGGTCCCTCCCTACAATTTTAGTGTCATGTTGCCCTATTTGTGACACTTACTGTTTTCGTCTCTCTCCTGGCTGGTTGACTAAGCCCAGCTATACAGTTTTTAGCGTGATTAGTCCCCTTGAGACAACGATTGTCTTTCCCCTTTCCTCTGCCCACCAAGATCTTCCTCAGTTTTTCAGGAGGCTTATTCCTTCTCATCAATCAGTTTTTTGTATGTCATCTTTTGTTTTATTCGCGGTACACTTCCCTGACTGAAATCACCTTATGCGTCTACTCATTTATGTTATCACTTTAATCCCTTTGATGATAACAGGGGCCTCCTTCATTTCGCTCACTTCTCTCTGCCCAAAGTCAAGAAATATATCTGGTACACATTAGGGATTTCAGAAACATTTTAAAGTTTTCTGCATACAAAAGACACACTCTAGTGCATGACAAATGATTCACAAAGCATCTTGTAGAAATTGTCCAGGTTGCTACACAATTTAAAGGGCTGCTTTTGAATGGGTGCCCCTCAGGCCTCTGAGGGATTCAACACAAATTGACTTAACACTCTTTCTCTTGCTCTGTGCCCATTTTCTCTTGGGACTCTAACCTCAATATTCTTGGCCTTCTAGAGCTCAAAATTCTAGTGATAAAAGAGAGATCTTATTTTGTTAGAGAGAGCAGCGTTGGCCCAAGCTGAGCACTTCTCATGTCCATTTTTGAAAGAACATCAGTCGCCTTACTTGAACTCCTAAGAGGAAGAGGAAGAACTCTTGACCACATAAAAACCAGAGAACCACCACGTCAGAGGGGAAAAAAAGAGGAGCTATTGATTAAAGAAACTACGTGGTTTCTATTCTAGGCAAGGTGCTAACTTGTCTTTGCCTTAGTTTAGTTTTTGACATATGAAATAAAGATCACAGAACTTACCTGAAATTGCAATAGGTTATAAATTAAGAGATTTTAGAGCAGCTATAAGTCTAAAAAGAAGTAAATGTTTTTAGGAGAAAACAAAAACAAAAACAGATGGCTGACTTTTAATGAATATTTACTCTGTGCCGAGATCTATTCTAAATGTTTCCAGTGTGTAAACTCATTAAAGCCTTACAATAACCAGGTGAGGTCTGAGATTACCAATCACATTTCAGGCAGGGAAAGGCTGAAACCCAGAAATGTTAAGCAGTTGCCTATAATTGTTTTATCCCCAAAGAGTTGTATCCTAAATGCTGGGATTGATGTGGCACAAATTATGCTGATGGGTTTCATAGATGTAATCTTATTTTCGAGCTCATCCAGCTACATACAATAAATGTGTATAGTTATTATAAGCAAATCATACCTCAATAAAGTGGTATTCTAAAATTAAATAAATAAAATAAATCAATGTAGTATATCTTACATTTTTTTTCTAATTGTCTAAACTAACCTGTTGAGTAGTGAGTTTTTTTCATGCTTGCTGACCCTTGGGAGTGAATTGTTTTTGTTATTTTTTTCAAAAATGAAATTAGTTCCAGTTATAATTTTATTAACTTAAAATCATGTTTTTTTGATAACCAATTTATAGAAACAAGAATAACATACATTTGCCTTTTTTAAATGTCGCCTTACACATTTTTAAAATAACAACTTTTGTTACTTTATGCACTCGTGTACCTCCAGCTCAAAGTTGAAAGACAAGCATGTACAATCATCCTCTGGGTGGTCAGGAGGCGTGAGGACATACATGAATGTTTGTACTACTCAAAGGGTTAACAGGGGGTGATCCATCCCTACTATTTTTTTCTGTTCCTTGCATTGGTAGTGGGCTACATCATTCACTGACTGTATTCTTATTCTCTAGTGTCTGTGTGCACACACCTGAATATCCATGTATGTTGCAGTACTTAAAACACTACTGGGCTATGCTAATTGGATTTTTCCTTTTGTCTCTATAACTCTGAGAAAATAGTAAACTCATTGCAGTATTGTTCATGTCTATACTATTGAGGGATGGCTTTCTTTCTCCTTGAAGAGCAGAGTGTGGGTAAGATCTGGTCCTCTCCCACAGGCATGGTCATGCTGTGGTCAAGGAGGGCACTGCTCCACATGGGCAGGTTGGACGGTGGGACGGATGCTCTGATTTGTTCTGACAGGTCATCCACTGGGGAATTCCCATGACGGTGGCCCCGCTGGGGGTGCAGCCCAGTAGAAAAATACCTTGTGATTAGAAGAGTTTTAGTGTGATTTAGAAGCTATAGGTCTTATAAGAAAAAAGAAATATAGCAACACAGTTTTGCAGGTATATTTTCAAATACGTGATGAGTTATATAGAGCTCTAACTGCATTAACTATAATGTGAGAAAGTTAAATTACAGTTGTAACTATAATGACAGCAACCATTTCTCAGGTAACTTACCCTGCTAATATACTATGCACTGTAGACACAGGATCCACTAAATTTATACACTGTTAATCAATCAACAGCATAATTGACTAAGTTATTACATAATAATACATGGTGTTCATTTATGTCAAACGTTATCCAGAGAGCAAAAGAACAGGCTGAAATGGCAACTGCTCTCCTGTTGTTTACATTTCATTAAAAAAATAATAAACAGTAAAACATTTTGTAAAAAATAAATTAATTAAATATTTGAAAAGCACGGAAGGCTGTGCTAGAACATAATAAAAAATTAATACACTAGCCCCCCTCGGAAGACATAAAAGGAAAACAGACATAAAAATAGAGCAGATTTCACTGGGGGCGGTGGCGACCAATAAAACCTTCTGCAGAGAGCCGCATGTGTGGCACGCCAAGAGGGAGGAGGCCCAGGCAGCCGCCCAGAGAAGATTCCTGGGAATGAAAAACCATCAGTGTGTTTGGAATGTGGAGCGGGCAGGATGCATGGGGAGATGGATGCGGGACATGGCGGGAGTGAGGCCACAGCTCACCTCACAAAGGGGTGGGCCTTGGCCGGTTGGCTCAGTGGTGGAGCGTCGACCTGGCATGCAGGAGTCCCAGGTTCGATTCCCGGCCAGGGCACACAGGAGAAGCGCCCATCTGCTTCTCCACCCCTCTTCCTCTCCTTCCTCTCTGTCTCTCTCTTCCCTTCCTGCAGCCAAGGCTCCACTGGAGCAAAGTTTGCCCGGGCGCTGAGGATGGCTCCATGGCCTCTGCCTCAGGCGCTAGAATGGCTCTGGTTGCAACAGAGCAACACCCCAGGGGGGCAGAGCATCACCCCCTGGTGAGCGTGCTGGGTGGATCCCGGTCAGGCGCATGTGGGAGTCTGTTTGACTGTCTCCCCGTTTCCAGCTTCGGAAAAATACAAAAAAAAAATAAAAAAGAAAAACAAAGGGGTGGGCTTTCCTTTGTCTCGAAGGTCAGCGAGTAGGCGCCCAGAAGTGTTGCGCAGTGGGGAGGTAAGGTGTGCGCTCTGGACTATCCCTGAGAACTGACACAGAGAGGCCAGAGCCCACAGAGAGGAAGTCAGCGGGGCCAGAGGGTTGGCTGAGCGGTGCTGGTGGCTGAGAGGGGGGCGTGGAGGGAGTAGGGAGTATTTAGGCAGCAGAAGGGATAGATAGCAGTTTTTGACAGCATGTGTGTTCATTGGGAAGAGCAGAGGACAGCCCCTACACTTCTGATTTGGACACCAGTAGGCAAGGACGCCTGTCCAGGTAAACAGTACCCTGAGAAGGGGAGGCTTTGCAGAGATAAACGGCACATTCCATTTCAGACACGTCGCAGTAAGGTGATTCTGAAAACGAACCAGTGAGGTTGTGCGATGAGGAACAGGGTATAATGATCAGAGCCCGGCAAAAACATCTGGGCTGTTATCTGCACCCATCGTGCTGTGGAATTACCATTGTGTGATAATGGAATCATGGGAATAGATGTCCCCACTCTGGCAGGTATTCCGATGATAGAGACTTAAGGACAAACCGATCTTTTATCAATGGACTAGGAAGAAAAGGGATTTGGTTTCCTCTGTTCCACAGTCCTGGGGTGGTGGGGTCCATTTACTTGGGTAATAAGACAGAAAGTGTAGGCACACCTGACGTCACTGTGGGGATGAGATGACCAGGGAACAGGGCAGTACCCTGAGGCTGGTGGGGAACAGGGACAGGGTTTGAGTTGGCGTCTATGTATGCGTGGGCCAGTGTTTAAGGTTTGAAAGACCTGAGTGTGTTTAAAACGCCAGTAGAAATTAAAGCTAGCTGTTACTGTATCGTTTGAAAGATAAGGTAATTAATTGGCTTTGGAGAACTGAGGGGACTTCAACTCTTCGGAATTAAATAAAGATATTTAGATAGAAGAGATACAGATGGCAAACCAGTACACAAAGAGATGCGCAACATCATTATTGATACATCAATTGCAAATTAAAACCACAATTATATACCACTCCCCTCAGGGCAGAATGGCTAAAAAAGAAAAGTTAAGTGTAAACAGACATTACAAAGGAGTGGTTAGGGAACAGCTGGAACTCCCACATCTCGCTTTTGGGAAGAAAAGAGCTACTTTGAGGAGAAAAATGGCACATTCTTATAAAGTTATCTGTACACTTAAAGTATGACCCAGCAATCTCACTCTCATGTGTTCAACTCTGAGAAATTGACACTGTCCATGCCTGTATAAGAATATTTACAGGGCATATCAGCATGAGAATCCAACCCTGGAACCGAAATAAAGACCGGCAGCTGACGGATTGATACATGAACATTGATAAACCCTCAAAAAAGATTTGCTCTCAGCAAACAAAAGGAATGTTCTCCTGTTACATGTAAGAACGCAGGTGATTCTCAAAAGTTTTTGCTGAAAGGAGAAAGCCACCTTATCTTGATTTATCTTTGGAGGGCGTTTAGTTTTATAATTTGGGAAATGTTTTCTGTACATCAAGAAACAGTGGGACAGCAAGTAAACAGAATTCCCCAAGAAAAAGGGACCATGGGAGCACATGTGAAATTCATGGCCCCATTCTCATTATCTGCATTTTCTTACCATCCGTGTTTATTTCTTCACTGGTAAGAGATAATACTTCCTATGGATAATGACAAGATAATAAATTCTATGCATTTCATTTTCCAAATGAATATGGCATGCTCTCAGCCTGAAAGGATCCCCATCGAGTTTTCAGGATCAGCAATGTGGTCCCATATGAATGCAAATGAACACTGTTTGTCTCAGAAAGCCCTTGAGTCTCAAGTTCATCATAAAAATTCTAAATCACATTTCACAGGTACCAATTCCCCACTCTAAAAATTACTGAAAGATGTGAAGTAGACATCCCTCTTTCTTATTGATGGTGGCCATTTCTTCTAAAGGGACGTAAACTAGTTCAAATTAAAATCCTCGTGTTTGGAAGCTTAAAGGTTATTTTTGAGAAGTAAAATATGTATTTGAGAAATAGCCACCTTGATCCAATGATTGAAGTGTGGAAAGAAAGAAAAACTGTTTTATAGCAGAATATAAATCATTTAGGGTATAATGCTGGAAAGATTTAGAAATCATCCATTTTTACAAAGTCACTTTAATTACTGATTTTAGCAAAAGATAATTGATGAAAATTCTTACTTATTTACCTGACAAAGAAAGTAATCTTTCTGATGAAAAAATTGGGTACACATTAATCATGTGATCAAATACAACACCACAAAACTGGCATTTTATTCTTGCAGAAAAGGTAAACTGAGAATAATACATCACCTATGTTGTATTTCTGCAAAAATGTTAGGATTTAGTCTGATTATAAGTAAAAGAAATGAGACAAATAAAATCTTGCAAAACATTGGCTAGGTTAGAAATAATGTGAATGTAACTAGAGAAAAACAAATCAAGGGAGCTATCTAGATTGTTAGAATTTTATCAACTTTAAATTGTGGAGTGTGATAATTTTATTATCTGGTAAAATTTTGCTCTTAGTAGATATCTGTTGAAGTACTAAGTGTGAAGTTCTGGCATACTTTCAAACAGTAAGTCAGAGGGATGGAGAGATATTGATAAATTAGCCATGTAGACACATAGGTATGAAGCCACAGATAAGGCAAACGTAGCATTTAAAAAATAGTGTACTTATTTTCCAAAACAGTTACAACACAGGAACTCATAACAATTATAATGTTCTTACTGTTGATCATGTTCAAGATTTCATGCTCGGATTTTAGCAAAGAGAAATATACTTTTTATCTAAGATGTACCACTTTTTAAATCATTGGAGGAAATCAATAAATATTTATTTTTAAAATTTTACTTAGTTTTAATAATTTGAGTATATAAAAATGGAAATAAAAAAGATGTTTTCCATTGGATAAGAATCAATGCAGATAAATAATTTCTTTAAAAAATAAAATAAAGAACCTGGCCTGTTGGCTCAGTGGTAGAGCATTGGCTTGGCGTGTGGAAGTCCTGGGTTCAATTTCCAGTCAGGGCACACAGGAGAAGCACTTATCTGCTTTTCCACCCTTCCCCTTCTCCTTCCTCTCTATCTCTCTCTTCCCCTCCCGCAGCCAAGGCTCCACTGGAGCAAAATTGGCCCAGGCGCTGAGAACGGCTCCGTGGCCTCCGCTTCAGGCACTAGAATGGCTCTGGCGACAATGGAGCCCAGATGGGCAGAGCATCACCCCCTGTGAGCATGCTGGATGGATCCCGGTCAGGCACACGCGGGAATCTGTTTGACTGCCTCCCCATTTCTAACTTTGGAAAAATAAAATAAAATAAAAAATAAAATAAATAAAAATAAACATGAACAATTAGACATGTGAAAATATAAAAACAAATGTTCAGAAGAATATAAAATATTAGAAGTTTGGCAAAATTATAGTTACATACATAATTATATTTAAAAATATAGAGTCTTTTTTTCTCCATATTTTAATATCAAACATACCAAGTCCAGAACTCTGACAACTATTAATTTCTTATCTTTTCATTAAACTCAACTATATTTTTGTCCTGTAATGTGCTAAACGTGAACCTGGAAGAAAGTCACTAAAACCTGTCTGTAGGTATCTCCAAAGTTAATGATGACTCTAAAAATATTTTGAAAATCAGCCACTTTTGAAATTAAATGGCATTAAAGACACTTTTCTTTAAGTCATTAAATGGGCACCAAATTATTATGTAAACTTGTACTAATCATAGTTCTCTATTCACCTGGAAAAAAAAGAATACAAATTAATAGGAGCGCACTAAGCTATTGTTTAAAAAATACTCAAAATGTAATAGCTTGAGCAAAAATGTTGCCCCCTTTCTCTCACATGGAACTGTACAGCTCTCTATCCAAAGATGGGCTGAGTGAGCATGAAGTTATCAATGAAAGATGAGCTCAGCATGGCTATTCTCGGAAAGGACAGACTGACAGCCAGGGGACCCATGGTCCCTGTGTCATCCCATGGTATTCAATGCTCAGGCTTCTACCTTTGCTTCTACACCATCCTTTAAGGCTGTCTTTCCTCCATGAAAACACTTTTCTGAAAGTTCTAGCAAAACAAATGGAATAAGCTTTATGAAATGCTAAGAATTTAAAAAATGGTGGTGCAGGGGATGGAAGTGAGCCAATACCTTGGGTAGAGCTCAAGTTAAAATCAAAACTTTATTGTTGCCAGGATATATGTACAGTGGTACCTTGAGATATGAGCAGACCAACATACCAAATTTATTTTTAAATATGAGCTGTGACTCAGTCCATATTTTTTTCAAGATCTGAGTGAAATTCCAAGATACGAGCCATGATTTGGAAAGCTGCCGCTAGTTGGCACATTGGCACATGGGTCCATTATGGGCAGCACAACACCAGCATCTTGTTCTTTCTCAACTGTTATCCACAGAATCAAGACAAATCTCGTGTGCTGTACTCATTCTTGCATCATTTTTGCATTTTTTACTAACTTTTTTTGTGTGCTATCATGGGGCTGAAAAAGGTGAGTGTAATGTATAGTGGTGAGAAGAAGAAGAGAATGGTGTCGATAGAAGTAAAGCAAGAAATAATAGGAAAACGTGAGCATGGCGTATGTGTGATTGAACTGGCAAGGCTGTATGAACGCAACACATCTACAATTTGTACCATCCATAACAAAAGGATGCCATCAAAAGTGCAAATCCAGTGAAAAAAACTACAATTCTGTCCCAATTAAGGACAAATATCCATGAAGAAATGAAAAAGCTTCTGCTGGTGAGGGTGAAAGAGAAAGAGCTGGCAGGAGATACAGTGACGGAGACTGTAATATGCGAAAAGGCACATATTATTTATGATGACTTGAAGAAGAAAGAACCATCGACCTCAAAAGAGGCAGCAGAAGATACGTTTAAGGCAAGTCATGGCTGGTTTGAAAATTTCAAGACGAAATCTGGCATCCACCCGGAGGTGAGGCATGGTGAAGCTGCGAGTGCTGACGTTAAGGCAGCTGAGGAGTACATCACATGTTTTGCTGCACTTATTGTAAAGGAAGGCTACATCCCCAAACAAGTGTTCAACTGTGATGAAACAGAATTGCTTTGGAAAAAAAAATGCCCCAGAGGACTTTCATCACCACAGAGGAGAAGCTTCCAGGCCATAAACCCATGAAGGACCATCTGACCCTTGCATTGTGTGCAAACGCTAGAGGTGACTGTAAAGTAAAGCCACTGCTAGTGTATCATTCCGAAAATCATCAAGCCTTTAAGACTCACAAGATACTTAAAGAAAAACTGCAGGTTATGTGGCGCGCCAATGCTAGGGTATGGGTTACGCAGCAGTTTTTTATTGAATGGGTAAATCTTGTCTTTGGTCCTGCAGTGAAGAAATATCTTCAAGAAAATAAACTCCTGATGAAAGCATTACTAATCCTTGATAATGCTCCAGCCCACCTACCTGGTCTTGAAGATGACATTCTCAATGAGTTCAAATTCGTGAAAGTCTTCTACCTCCCAATCAACACGACTTCAATCTTGCAACCTATAGATCTGCAGGTCATTTCCAACTTTAAAAAGCTTTACACAAAGCACTTGTTCTGCTGCTGCTTTGATGTGACTAAGAATACAATTCTAACCCTTCCAGAGTTTTGGAAAGATCACTACATCATGATATGTTTACGCATTATTGACTTGGCATGGCAAGAGGTTACCAGAAGAACCTTGAACTCGGCATAGAAAAAGTTATGGCCTGATGTTGCAGACAGGGGCTTCGAAGGATTTGAACCAGAGACCAAGATTGAGGTAGAAGTGTTGGAGGAAATTGTGTCCCTCGGAAAGTCGATGGGTTTGGAGGTAGATGAGGGTGATGTAAACGAGCTTGTTGAGGAACATGAGGAGGAACTCTCAACTGAGGAGTTGAAGGAGCTACAGATAGATGATGCAACATACGGAGCTTCTGCAAGGGATAGTAGTGAGGAGGAGGTAGAGTCGGAGGAAGTGATTTCTACAAGTGAAATTAAAGACATGCTGGCAATGTGGGAGAAGCTTTCAAGTTTTACTGAAAAGAAACAACCAGAAAAAATTTCAACTGGTCATGCTTCAGCACTTTTTAATGACACTTGTTTTTCACATTTCCCTAACATTTTAAAAGACGGGCAAAAGCAAACCTTTTTGGATAGATTTTTATTCAAAAGTCCTGCAAGTGAAAGTGCTGAAAGTGCAGCCAGAAAAGCAAAAACAGGTGATGATTAAATAAAAAATACATAATGTTAAGCTTAGGTTAAATTTAAAGTTAAGAAGGTGCAGTTTTTTTACAATTAAGTTTTTGTGGTTTCATTTTAAGTAAAGAAAATGCAGTTTTAGTTTACATTTAGTGTTAAGAAAGTGCAGTTTTAGTTTACGTGTCTACAGTGCCTGCATCCCTTCCTCCCTCCCTCCTCCTCCTCCATTCACCTCTGTTAGCTGCACTCTTCTGTCTTTAAGGTAAGAATACAGTACTAACACTTTTTTCTTTTATTTCATATATTTTGTTATGCATTGGTAAAGTATACATGTGTGTTTCTTAATTAAACACATGTCTTTTTTATAATTTAGGATGGTTTGGGGATGTTTCACAGGGCTGGAATGGATTAAATCTATTTCAGTTATTTTATATGGGAGAAATTTGTTTGATATACGAGTTGACTAACTTATGAGCTCGATTACAGAACAAATTAAACTCGTATCTCAAGGTGCCTACCGCTGTATTTGACTTCTCTAAATTCTCCCAACTATGACATAGAATGATCATGACAATGATGATGGTGCTATTTTAACACTGAGTAAGATACTTAAAGATAAATTCCATTTTGCTCATTAAATAAGATTGCAAAGTTAAACATCCAGCTACTTTAGAAAGCGATGTTTACTTCCAAGCTGATATGGTTCCAAAGTTTTTCTCCTCTTTTTTCTTTTTTATGCAGAAAGAAATTAGTTTATATTATAGAAACTGAATCTGAATTTAACAACAATAAAAAAAGAAAATCCCCCTCCCAAAGAAATCACAAGACCTCAAGTCACTGCTGGCAAATCTTATGCCATAAAGTTTGAATAATTAAGGAGAAGTGAGATCTTCAGTGGCCCTTGAGGGCCTTGGGCACTGAACCTGATCCTCACACTTTTCCAAAGACTTTGATTACATTAGCTCAAGGACCACACCTTTTGGGGAAGAGATTGGGGCTTCCAGGATCTCAATTATTTAATCCAATTCCCCTTCTAAAACAAAGTATGAGAGTGCCTCGTGACATTTAGAAACTCCTAAATCTTCACAGTTCAATTCCGTGGAACTCCTTAAATCTGGCCTACTTAACTCTCTGGACTGCTTTTCTGCTAACAAAAGCACAGTTCCCTAAATTGAAGCCGTTTGTATCGCAGGTTTGACAAATCGTCTTGAAATCTTTGTGCTTCCTTCATTGTTCCCTTCACAGAGAGGGACTCCCTGGTACACAGAAAATCAGTGAAGGAAAATGGTTCTTCCCAGAAAAAGGCACATAAATTTTCCATGCTGTCATTGTCAGTAAATCGGGAATGGGCATTAATCATTGACTCAGAGAGGGACAGAAAGAGGGGAAGAGAGATAGAAAGGGAAAAAGGTATTCTTAGAGTTTAGAGCATTTCATTTGTTTTATATCATTACGTATATGTTTATGTAATATTTAACAAGGCTTATGGCATTTATTAACTTCAGCAAATTTTATAACTGAGTTACAAATTTTTTGAATTTGCTATTTAGTTCATGTAAAGAAAAGTATTAAGCCCTGGCCAGATAGCCCAGTTGGTTAGCATTCTGGAAGTTCAGAGGTAGCTGGTTCAGTCCCCATTCAGGGCACCTATGGGAATTGATGTGCCTGTCTCTTTCTCTCCCTTCTTCTCTCTGTAAAATTAATAATATGAATATAAAAAAGAAAACTTTTAAATGACTTATATAAATTTTTATTTTCATCTGTATGTTGAGCAAGACTAGTTTTAAAGGCAAATAAGAATAGTTAACTGGTATACAGTCTCACCAAAATTAGACAATTTGCATTTTGTAGCTTATACTTATATACATGTTTTATTCTTGTCAAGCCCCATAATTTCATTTTGCACTGGACTGAACAAATTATTTAGCTAGCTTTGCCTCTAGTTATTCCTTAGGGGACAATTTCATATATTTTTAAGGATGGAACAAACTCATTCTAATTTCCAAGTTTATTGAAAATACACAATATGGACCACAGCAATTGTGGGGAAAACAGCTGTGTTGGGTTTGCTCACAGGTTTAGCGGCTGCAAGCACTTTGCCTGATTGGTGTGTGGGCGTGTGGCAGCACCGCGCGTGCGTGGTCTGTGTGAGGCTGCAGGTGCTTGCCCTGGGCTGCGATTCTCCCAGGTCGCTCTCCCGCCCCTGTGGGGTGCGGTTTTCCAGCTCCCTTGCCCTTCACTGCAAAAGGCAAATTTTCCTTTGTGTATTAGCTCTTCTCCTTTTGTTGTGTATTTGCTCCCCTGTCTCTGTGAGCCTCCCATAGATGGGAATGGCGCCATGCTTTCTGCTCCGCAGTCCCCGTGTCGTCTGCCCGAATCCAGTGTGGACCCGCCTGGCCGGCATTACACCAGCATTACAGCAATAGAGAATATTATCCTAAAGATATAAATAAAGCAGAGTATTGGCTTGGCTACTCTGTATTTTTGTTGTTGTTGAAACCATTTTACTACTTGGATATTGTAAAATTGGCCTTGTGTGCCCAATCCAATTAGAAATGTTGATTTGCTAAACCTAATGGAGAATTTAAATTAATTTTTGAAAGTATGTTATGAAAAATAACTTAGCAAAATTCAATTCGAAATAATTTGTGTCACAGTTTTATAATTCAAACCAAGTGATGCAAATCAAGCCTGATTTTGGCCATTAGTATCATTTACAGAAGAAATACTCTGATGCATCTAATTCTTCTTTTCTTTTAGCACTTGATGAAAATGGGAAAAATTCTCTTACACCAATATATCAATATATTATTCATTGCATAGATACGTGCCTAAATATATGGATATGTTAAATTATTATGTATAGTTTTAGATTTACTTTTTAAATTTTATACAATTTGAACATATGTAAGCAAAGGCCATAATGACTTTAACCCAAAGTCTAGTTACAAATTTTTGAAACAGAAGCTATCTAAGGAATCGGTTAATGAAGTTCTATATCTTGGGCATAAGCAAATTAGAGAACAGAATTGTTGAATACTAGGATCACCGAGTTGCTAGGATCTGGGGCTGGCAACCAATTATCGGTCCTGGAGATAGAAGCACTTCTTCATGCTGTTCTTCCCAGCAAAGCTTTTGGAAGGAATTGAAATTCAATATAGATTTTGCGTGTTTCCACTTTCGGTGTCTTAAAGGTTATGAGATTAGATGCTGGCTAAGAGTAAGGATCAATAGAACCTACAGCCTGGAGGACAGGAATAAATAATGGGAAACTAGTGAACGCCGACTTCACTAGGAATGCACTTGCTCATAATTTATGCATCCTCAGGGGTGCTTTCAAGGAGACGAGCAAAAAGATAAAGACCAAGAATCTTGATAAGAGGATCAAAGTAGATGGTACTATGCTAACTCTGTGCTCTGCAAGTAGGGTCTGAGGAGCCATTCGTCCCTAAGCAGCTCCTTAACTCAATGGCACAACAAGAAATCAGGATCATCAACACAAGCTTGCCTGAAAACTCCACTTATAAGATCACAGGAAAGAGATGCATTAATGCAATTGGCTCTAAAAAAAAAAAAGGCTATAATAACCACAATGTTTGAATCTTGGCGTTTTCTTGGTTATTAAATTTAACGGAGTTCCTTGGAAATAGTTTTAAAAGGTTTTGCCTCATAACTGAGTAGTTGTAGAAGTAAAAGGATACTTTACAAGGCAATATTAATTAGATATGTTAAGTCCTAAAATAAGTTAAAAAATATGTGCTATACATCTATACATATATGATATGTAAATGTTTTAGATGCATATATGAATAAAATGTGATAGTCTCTATGAGGAAAAGCTGTCCAGTGGTAGGTGGGAACACAACAGAGGAACAGTAATAGTTTCAGAGCTCAAAGGAGCCGACTGGGGGGTTCTATGGAGATCTAAACAAGAGCAGGTGTTTCCTGAACAAGGAAGGAGACAGGTATTCAAGGCAGGGAGAGGGGAGGCCATGGGAGCTCTCGACGTCAGAGGACCGGAGGACAGCACACGCGGCTGCTGTGCAGTGAGGGGCGTGTTTGGTACAAGAAAAAGCTGGAGAGACAATCAAAAATCAACGACCAAAACTACGGACCCAAGGAGGCCATGTGGAGGACTTTCATTTTCACTCACAGAGTCATGAGAAGCCATTGAGCAGCTTTAGGAGAAAGGATGACATTATCATATTGAATTTAGGAGAGCCTACACCGGGAAAAGCTCGGGCCGAGCATGGACGTAATAGAAAATTCAGTTAAATTGAGTCAGAACATAAATTTGTCTGATTTAAATTAAAAAGTTAGAGATATAGAAGACAACATTTCTTCCAACATTTTAGATATTCTAACAAATTTGGGGGCTTCTCATTTCCTCACTGAGATGACTGGGTAGCTTGAAAGGTCAGAAGACAACATGACTCCAGCCATGCACCTGGCGTAGCCCTGAAGTTGGGTTTATTGTTTTCACAGCATGAGGGGTTTAAAGTATTCAGTATTCCACTCAAGACCATTGTTTACAAATATAATATGGTATGTTTACTTTTGAATTTCAGGAAGACCTGGCAGACTGCTGAGATGCCCTGTGCGGTAAACCACAAGCAAGTCTCAGGAGGTCTGAACATGAATTGGGGTTAGTAATAGCATCATGGCTGTTAGGGATAGAGAAAACGCTAGGTTTAGTAAAGGATTGGCAACTCCAGTTTTCCCAGTCTCCCTCATGTTTAATAAGGCAGTGGAGGGGCTGTGATACAGTGAAACTTACCTGTAAAAAACAATGTATGCAACAGTCACAATCCATATTATGCTGCTGAATGGAGTCTCAGAACAAGCAGAAGATTGCATTTGTGTGTAGCACCTGCCAATTTCCCAGGTGTAAACACTTCCATCATTACAGATTCTAACATCCCACCTTGATATCATTAACTACTTCATCTGAAGTGAGAGAGAAGAAAAAAAGTCAAAGGAAATCCCTCATGGTTACACTGGTGTGTTTCATTGTTACATTATGAATCTATTTTTTCTTTCTTAGTTTCTCTCTCCCTTTTCTTTCTTTTTATTTCTGAACTTTGTATAATGCTTATATAACATGTTTGTCATACTATTAGTATATTTCATAGTGAGGGTTTCACAAGTTCTTTTTATTAGGGAAGCATTAGTAAAAAGAAGTATAATAAAATATGTTATAATACAACAAAACATAATCACAAGGAATCCCGAAACTTAAACACCACACAGAAATTGTTTGAAGCTACTGTCTGAAACATTTATTCAATTACTTAATTACAATAAATAACAACAGGCATCCACTGCATTTGCAGCTATGATTTTGGTCTGTTGCATTTCTTTTCTTCCCCAGAACAGTGTATCACAAATGTGATTCCTGGCTCGGCAACATCAACAAGATGTGGGAATTTATCAGGATGTGAATTTTAGGGCTCTGTTCTACATCTACTCAGTTGGAATCTAAGTGGAGAACCCAGCAACCTGTGCTTTTAACAAACCCTCCAGGTAATTCTAATGCATGCTCAACCTTGAGAGTCTCTGCCCTCAAACATGTATTCTAAGCAAACATAATACAAGAAATCTTTAACAGGAAAGGAGAGGAATTTGGTGAGATATTCCCAACATCCCTGGAAAAGAATCAAACAAGTTTTCCTACCTTTTACCCTCTTACTGCAAGTATTTATGGTCTTTCTACCTAACTCTCAGTGGTTTAACTTTTACCCTAGAAAAATCCAACTCCTTTATCCACCAGTTACACGTAGGAAATACAGATTTTCTTTCACGCCCAGATGAACATTGGGTTATGGTCCTAGATGTTGTTCTTTGCTTGTCCAAACTGCTCTTGTATTGGGTTGGGGAATAAGTTCGTAGCGTTTTTATATTTTCTTTTATTTTACAACGATTTGTTTGCTGTTTGGCAAAGGGTAAGTATTCATTCGATAAAACTCTTTCTGCTCTACAAAACTATGTTAATTGTATTTTTGAGTTATTTAATTTTTTATTAGTTTTGAGGCTTAGAAATGGAATACCCAGGAGGCAAAAATCAACATTTTCGACACCTGCTCTTCTTTGCTTTTCATCGAGGTCAAAAAACTGCCGAAGCAGCCCGGGACATTAGCGATGTGTATGGAAAAGTTTTGCAAACTTCAAAAATGGCGACTTTGACGTCAATGACACGTGCCGCAGCGGAAAGCCTTCTGAATTCGATGAAGAACTGGGAAATGCTCGAAAAGAATGCCACGGTCAACAAGGAGCTCTACATTGCCCAGCTACACCGCGTGAATGAGGCTATTCGACTGAAAAGACCTGATCGACATGGTCAAACCATACTCCTTCACAACAACGCCAGGCCCCATGTTGCACAAGTCGTCAAAGCCGCACTCCAAGAGCTCGAATGGGAGGTCCTTCAGCATCCGCCGTATTCTCCAGACCTTGCACAGACCGATTACCATCTTTTCCGCTCCCTGTCAAACCATATGAAGGGCGTTACCTTCGATAACAAAGAGGTCCTTAAAAACTGGCTCAACAACTTCTTTGACACCAGACCAGGCGATTTTTGGCAGAACGGCATCAACAAATTGGTCGAGAGGTGGGAAGAGGTTGTAAACAGCAACGGCGAATATATAATTGATTAACTTATTGATATAATTATTGTTTTTTGTTTAAATAAAAGTCTTCAGTAAAAACGCTACAAACTCATTCCCCAACCCAATATTTTCCACACTTTTCTGAGTTCTTTTCATCAAAGGAGTTAGAACACAGAGAGCTATTTGGCCCCTGGGCTTTGTGGGCTTCTGACAGGTGTCCAGAAGCACAAAAAAAAAAAAAAAAAAAAAAAAAAAGGAAAAAGTGATGACTATTGATCAAGATGCTTAAGTGTATACATTCTGTTGATATCAGAAAAAGCTAACCTTTCCTGTTATAGGCAGAATGTGCTGGAAATAGACCGCTCAAGTAAATGAAACTGTGTGGCAGTTCCAAAGTTAGAAGTATAATCATAGTAAGTAAGTCCCTGCTACCTTTTTCCTTAATATTTTGTGAAGACATTAAAAATGAAATTAACCTCACTTCTTTCATTGTTCCATGCAGAAGTCATCTTGTTAACAGACCTTTAAAAGCAAAAAGAAAGTGATGATACCCAGTTTGATCTGCTAGTGTAACATTTGAAAGTGTTCTTGAGATACATTGTAATAGAAGCCAACATGGAAATAATGGCAGATGGAATTGTCAAACTGGAATATGCTGTTTCAAAAATATTTTATCTAAACATTGTATATAATTAATCCTACAACATGGATTTTTTTCCTTAAACACTCTGCAACAGGATGATTAATATGCATTGTGAAATGACTAGTACAATCAAGTTAATCACCTCACATATGAGAATTTGGTGGTGGTGAGAAAAAGACAAGATCTACTCTCTTAGCCAACTTGCAATGCATAATACAATATTGCTGGCTAAAATCACCGTGCTGTGCATAGAGACCCCAGAACTGATGTGCACAGAGTCCCCAGCACTGATTCATCTTATATCTGATATCTACAATGAATTAAACAGTTTTGTAACTGAGGGTGCGATAGGATAGAAAAGAATACTAGCAACAGGGAGAGGACGGCCTGTGAGAGAAGGTGACTTTTATGGAAGCACTGTGGTGTCTAAAGGAATATTATGGCACTTATGGTTGCTCTCAGCCAGCAGAGTGAAGAAATATGAAACACAGATACGTGCTGTATCTCCTCGTTACAATGTCCTCTTCCTCAGTCCTTGTGGTTGACACAATTAGATAAACTGGATTCCTAAGGAACTGTAATAGGTGTCTGAGTTGCGATCTCGCATTTACCTTGGTGGCTTCATCAGAGATACAGCCCCAGGGAGATGAGAGAATAGGCACCAGCCCTCAGCGGAGGTGAGCGATGGCCTTGAGGTGTCACCTGGGATTGTGCAGGAGCAGGTGGCGGGGGTGGGGGGTGGGGCACAGTGCCAGGATGCTGAGTGGGTCCCCCTTCCAAAGCCCTGTCACTTCAATGGTGGAGTTTTTTTGTCTAACAAGACTCACAGATTCATGCCGGGGGAAATAGTCAAAAGTTCAGCTCGAAATAACCCCAAGGACAGAGCATTTTGTATTCACTTCTTTTCTGTTCATTATAGAAAAGATATATCAGGGACATGCCACATGGTTGGGGCGGAAAAATGGTTTCAATTTTACCAGCTGTATAAAAAGCAAGAGAGAGAAAGCAACGTAGGTTCTGGTGATAAAGAGCAGACCCTGCTGAAATGCCACGAATTATTTTGTAACCTGATCTCCTAAGTGACTTTGTCACGCTGCTAAAACTGTTCCAACAGTTCTACCTGGAAACAGGCCTGGCTGGGGGAAAAAAATTGCAAAACATTCATTCTGGAAGAAGCATCTCTAGACTTCCACTTTCAACCAAAATGGAGCAGCCAGGAACAGAAACAACCTTTGCAGTGAGGAATCCTTAAAACGCTGAACAAAACATCTGTGGCCACAATTTTCAGGTTGATACAAATAGACTAAGCCACCCCATGCAGCCGCGAGCCCCACAGTGTCCTGCTCGCGGTCTGGGAAGACCTTGCAGGATACAGAGCAGACAGCAGACAGGTAACCCCAGCCCAGCCCAGACCCTTCCTAAGTGGAAGGGTCAGAGTGCAGGGACTCCAACCAGTCTAGAGCTCACAAGCTAGCACCCTGGTGTCAACAATAATGATACAATTTAGGAAGGGGTTTGGTGTCCTTTATTCCAGGGAAAAGAATCCACAGGCTGGGGAGCACCGTGCCTGAAAGTTTGGGGACAGGAGCCAGTTTTGTTAGAAGAGGCCACCAGAAATAGGGCTGGGTGAGCTCAGAGGTCGCAGGATTCCTTGTGAAGCCAGCAGGCCCTGTTTTCTAGGGTGAGATGTGCTCGCTGAAGCGGAGGTGGACGATTGTGACCAGTGTAGGTTCGACGTCCTGGACCCATGAGTCCATCAGTGCAGGCGGACGTAGGTTTAGATATGGGACCCGGGCCAGGCCACGGGCGGGCAGCCGGCATTTTGTGGGTGCAGATACACAGGAATGACCTTTATCATTGGAGAGAAGGCAGCTTCACCGAGTCTGGAGCTGAGCTTCCTAGCGCCTGTGAGGGAGGGGTCACCGCGGCCGGCAAGGGTCCTCCAGAAGGAGCCCGAGGGGCGGGCCGGGAGGAGGGAGGAGGGAGGAGGAGCGGGCTGAGAGTCCACCCTGTGCCGGAAAATGCTGGGGAAGTTGGTGCATCTTCACCCAGGGGAAAAGATCTTAATGCAGGGGAGGTCAGGTAAAGTTCCTCTGGAGGGGGACAGGGATGTAGCTCAATGGTAGAAGAAAAGAGTCCCAAGATTCAAGGCTGTTATGAGTCCACTTAAGCCGAAAAGCAAGTCTCCAAGTGATCGTGTTTCCAAGGAACTTACTGGGAATCCTGGAGCAGGCAGAGCTCCACTAGTTAGTGGAATTAAAAAGAGTAAAAATGTCTAACAATCAACAAGGCCGCAATGTCTGCAATGCAATAAAGAAAAAGTATATATGCAAAAAACAAAGGCAAATAAATAATAATAATAATAATAACAACAACAACAACAGGAAAATGCCACACTGAAGGAGAAAACTCAGTAGGAAAGTGACCCGCAGTGACACGGATCATAGCATGACGAGGCTGGGCCACTAAGTCAGCTGTCCTAGAGAGAAGCCATCGGAAGGTGTGGCTTCTCCACTTGAGGATTTGAAAGGCGATTTCTGGCGGCTGCGGGACCGGAACTGGACATGTAGGGAGGCGATCAGAACCGCTCCCAGCAACTCTGAGTGAAAGAAATCATGGGTCTGGCCCGGGCCGGAGAAGTAAGGAACCAACAGAATGCTGATGGACTTAGAAGGTAAAAGCGACAGAATTTTCTGACTCGCTGTGAGACGTCGTCGTGGAGGTGCAAAGTGGAGAACAGTGCTGGCGTGTTTCCGGCCTGGGCTACAATGAGTTGGAGTCCTGCCTGCCGGTTGGGGACAGTTTGTGGGACGAGCGTTGGCTGGTGATGAACAAGCAGAAAGACACGGCTGGGGCAGGGAAGCCTTAGGCTCCGCCGTGGTCCATCGGGGATGAGCTTCTCAACAAACAGATGTAGAAAGGCAGTTGGATATATGGATATTAAATAGTCGCAAGAAGAGATAAACATTTGTTAGTCATCAACATATAAGCTGCACCTGAGGATGTGAAATTAAGCGCGTACAACATCATCTCGTTTCTAAAGTGCATGTACACATCTCCAATGCGTTGTGTGAGAAAACGTGCAATTGAGAGACACTTTTGGGAATGCACTGAAGACAATGATGAGATTGGAACTCAAACTAATGAAATCAAGTTAAAGGAATGGGGTTTTCGGCCTGTAGAATGAATGAATGTTGTTCCAAGCAACTAAAAATGCAATGAAAGATTTCCGAAGAAATAGAATGGGATTCAATGATGAAAATCACAAGGAGCAACATCTATAAATTTTTTAAGAAAGCAAACCTCTACTGACTGGATAGTTATAGGAAGGTTACATGACCAGAACTTGCTAGACATCAGCCTGAGAAACATGGTTTCCAGTGCCAATCTAAAAGCCAGCCTGTTGACATAGACACTTCGACTGTTAAAGATTCTTTCCTTTGGGCAAAGAGACTTTCTGCAATACTTTTTTAAAATTATAAATAGTTGTAAGAGAATTAATTATTCAAGGTGTAACATTTTATCTTCGTGAGATTGACAGAGATTAAGAAGGGAACTAGTTGGCCGGCCATGGGAGAGACCGCCTCGGGAAGCGGAGCTGTGTTTGCGGGAGAGGAAGAATGTGTCTGGGCTTGTTTTCCTGGAGCCAAGTGACCCCGCAGCAAGGGCTGGTGAGGTTAATGGCCCCAAGAGAAGGAAAATAAGGGTCTAAACATCAAGTGCTTTATCAATTTGCTTGCCAGAATATAAATACAAAAAGTCTCCTGAAGTCCAAGCCATATTAGGATCTTTTCTGGGTGTATATGCTATGTGTATTTACATATTTTAATTTGAGGACACTTTTATAGAATGCTAAAAACTATAAAATGCTTAACACTATAAATGCCTCAAACTAGAAAAATTGTGGTTGCTTAGTTTAGGGGCAGAAAAGAAAGGAAACAACTCCTTTCAAACAATTTTTTTTTTTTTTTTTGTATAAGGTCTACCGGAAAGTTTTGTCCATTTTTGGAATAAAACAAAATACAAATTTTTCTTGCCGTCAATAAACTTTGCGTGAGGGCAATTTGCATATCCCAATTTTGAAAAATGTTTTATCTTTTGATGTGAAAAATTGAACCAGTGCTTGTTTGATATCTTCTTCATTTTTGAATTTTCTGCCCTTCAAAAAAAATTTTAAGGACAAAAACAAGTGATAGTCGGAGGGTGCTAATTCCGGGGAATATGGTGGATGCGACAGAATTTCCCAGCCTTGTTCTGCAATTTTTTGATGAGTCCCCAAAGCAGCATGTGGCCTGGCATCAACATGATGCAGTATGATGTTCTTCCTATTGAACATCGCTGGCCTCTTTTCTAAACTTTGTTTTAGTTAATTTGCTACGTCAATATGTATACATTAAGTGATAAAAATAGAGAGGCACACATGCGCCAAATAAACATGTGCTTACCTGTCGAAACGTTGTGATAGAAACGGACAGAACTTTCCGGTAGACCTTATATTTTTCCAAAGTGAGAAGCAGAGGTGGGGGATGAAGAGAGACAGACTCCCCCTGCATGCGCTCGATGCGATCCACCCATCATGCCCACCAGGAGGCGATGCTCTGCGCGTCTGGGCCATTGCTCTGTTGCAACAGGAGCCATTCTAGTGCCTGAGGCAGAGGCCATGAAGCTGTCCTCATTGCCTGGACCAACTTTACTCCAATGGAGTCTTGGCTGCAGGGAGGGAAGAGAGAGATAGAGAGAAAGGAGAGGGGGAAGGGAGGAGAAGCAGGTGGGTGCTTCTCCTGTGTGCCCTGGCCAGGAATCAAACCCGGGACTTCCACACACTGGGCCAACACTCTACCACTGAGCCAACTGGCCAGGGCCTCAAACAATTTTATTTTAATGAACAAAAACTTTGAAAATCAGTTCTTCTGGCCTGACCTGTGGTGGCGCAGTGGATAAAGCGTCGACCTGGAAATGCTGAGGTCGCCGGTTCGAAACCCTGGGCTGGCCTGGTCAAGGCACATATGGGAGTTGATGCTTCCAGCTCCTCCCCCCTGTCTCTCTCTCCTCTCTGTCTCTCTCTGTCTCTCTGTCTCTCCTCTCTAAAATGAATAAATAAAAATTAAAAAAAAATTAAAAAAAAGAAAAAGAAAATCAGTTCTTCTTTTCCTCAAAAAAGCAAACAAAAATAGTAAGGAAGTTGAAAGTGAGAAAGATGTCTTTGAGTACTCAAGTGATAATATCCTCATGGACTATTTATTAAACCTTGGAAGTAGTTGGGTTTCCATTAGCTGGATATCACTGAAAAACCGTATGGATCTCTGATGGCTTCCACCAACTTCTCCACTCCCAGTTTTTCCTCAGCACAGCAGCCAAGGGCCCCAGCTGTCCCTGCTTGGGAGAATGGCATTTAGTATATCGGAAGGCTGTTCATTATCAAAGCATTCTCCTCTCACTTCATTGCAGAAATAAATAACTATAGCACATCTAGAAATTGTAACAAACAAAATGGTAGTTATGGCTTTTAATCCCTTTATCTTTGAATTACTTTTCGGTTGGCGTGTAACAAATTACCCCAATTTAAGTGACTTCAGACAACACATTGATTGCTTCCCAGTTTCCCGGTGGCAGGGGTGTCAGTACCGCTTTGCCGGGCCAGGCGCCCAGGGTTGCAAAGGAGGAACTTAAGGAGTCCGCTGGGCTGCTTTGCCATGTAGAAGCTCGACTAGGGGACGTCTGCTTCCAAGTTTCTGTGGATTGTTGGCAGGAATCTTTTCTTTGTTACTGTAAAATTCATGGCAGCTTGCTTGTGGAGGGTCAGTAAGAGAAAGTCCGTGCTGCTCTGAGCCTTGCCCTCTTTAAGAGAGCCAGGTCCCTCCTGTAACTGTTGTTACTTGATCGTACAAAGCCTACCCAGGAAAGTCTCCTTGTCTTTAACTCTAATACCTGATTTGGGAACCTTTGCTACCCCTGATAAAGCCCATCAGCTTAGCCTATAAGGTAACCTAATCACAGGAGTGAGCATACATCATGGTCAAAGTCCCACCCAGCTCAATGGAAAGGGGACATTACTGTAGAACGAATGCCGTAAAGTCATGTTTAAAGTACCAAAGCATATGCACATATCACTGTAAATGTTTAGGCAAGGGTTCCTATTTCTTTGTTATTGTTCTTAAATAAAATTCTTCTGTCCTCATGATTATCATTTGCAACAACTCATTTACTCAGTAAATACTGTTTATCTGAAGATATCATAAGTATTCCTTATTGAGATAACACAATCCAGTTCTCCTTTAATAACCAACCCCAATATACTCAGTTTCACAGAATAGAACAGAGGCAAACCCCATTCTCTGACCTCAGGGATGGGCAAAGGCCCAAGCTGGGCCAGTGAATGCACTTCTGTCCCTGGTCATGATAATTGATTCATGGGTGGGCATTTGACCCAAACAGGTTGGCCAGCAAATGATGTTCATTCATAGCGCCTTTTGGGACCACTGAGATAATAAGGCACTTCTCTTTCCTAGATAGGTTGAATATAGCCCTCAGAAAAGATATAAAGATATATCCAAGTCCTTACCTACCCTCCCCCTCCCTGTACTGTGAATGTGATTCGGATTTTGAAAATAGAGTCATTGTAGATGTACATAGAGTCATTGTAGATCTAAGTTAAGAATCATTTAAATACAGAACTTCAAAGCAGGGGATTCTATGCTAAATTAACAAATAAAATAAAGGGTTTCTCCTGCACCTGCATGTAAAATGATTATAACTGCAGCGTTTTATAACACCTAGTTTCCCTTAGGAAAAAAATACTATTTCCACACAGTTCCTCTGCATTAAGTTCGGATGATATTTTCAAAATACATCCTCTGTAATAAGTAATTTTGCTGCAACTTATTGTTCGTAAATATTTTTCATAGCCAACAGAAATAACCTCTGCTGGAATTGGAAATTTATTAAATACTGTACTAAGTTGAAGATAAAAGTTGGTAAGTTTGCCTAACAGTGTTTAAAGCATATCGCAATTTGCTTATCATCTGTTTTTATAAATGGTTAGAATTTGCCTTGCTAAATTGTTTAAATATTCATTATCAATGAACATGTGGTATTTCAAACAACATTTTGAAGACATAATTTAAATTTATTTCTATTATTTAAAACTATTACTCATCCTAAAATGAGAGACAATGTAAAGATTTAATTTAGATCCATTTTATTTGCTATTTTCTGAATAGCCTTTTTTCCTCCAGATACTTGTATTCATGGGTCTCTCATCATCTCCATTCAGTAATCTTGTATATGCTTTTAAATGTTAAAAAAGACTGATTATTTAACCAAAATGAAAACATTATTGCTTCATAGACGAAACATTAGGAATTTATTTGTGCCGAGAGAGCATTACCTGGAAGTGTCTATGTGTGTATGCATGTAGGGAAAATAATGAACAAGGAAATAACTCCTTGTATCTGTTCCATGTTTTCATGCCCATTGACTGTATTGTCGTATGTTGGGTAATGTGAAATTGTTTAAAGTCGTTCCTAGATTCTCCTCATTTTAATATTTAGTTTTACCCTGCCATGCTCACTAGTCAGATGGTCTATTAAAGTTAACATTTAATTCTTCACTTTGTTCATCTTGACAAAAAATATTTTTCACAGTCATGGTAAAATAAACATTCCTGCAAAGTGTTTCCAGAACCATCGACAAACCATTCTCCGACTTTTACCAGTTTGTGGCAAAATGGTCATCTCTTTCCTTTGGTCAGAATAAACAGTCCTAATGCAAGGGCAGATTTGGGGTCATTGAGTGTTTTTATACTTATTTATGTTGGGGGTAGAACTTACCATTTTACTATCTGAAACAATCAGATTCCATCTGATGTGATCTGAGGGCATGCAGAGCAGCAAGTGTTTGATAAATATATATTATTTAAAATTTTTGAAATTACATTATTATAATAAAAAAGAGGAAGAGAAGGCTCCCAGTCCAAGAAGGACGTCAAACAATGCACCAAACCCATGTTCCCACCACAGCCGCTTAAATAACCAGGACACATTACACAAATTATATGTTTAAAAGCTGCAGAAAATTATAGAAATGATGACTGTATGTACTAAAACCTTAGAGGGGAAAACTGTTTTAAGTTGAGCTAACTCTCCCCTAACATTTCCCCCTGGGAAACAGTGATGGTGAGCTCTGGCGAGGTGGAGGACATCGACTGGACAGAAAAGTAATGAGCAGAGTGTGTGCTGTGTCTATGCAGTTCCACACTGGAAATCAGAGGGCCTCACAACAGGGAGGTGTTTTCTCCACGAGGGATGAAGTAACTTAGTGCTGAGGTCATCCGCGGGTTTATTAGAGGTGAAGTGAAATTTGTTGCCCTCTGTGGTTCTAAGGGAACAAAACCCTGTACAGAGTGCCCTACCGTCTGCAGAAGGACTGTCTCACCTTGAAGTCATTTTTGCCAAGCGCTGAAGTTTCAAGGCTACAAAGCTTTAAAGATAAGCTGAAATAATTGAAATAAGAATAAGATAGACCATACAAAATAAGCTGAGAATTTTGATGGTCAGAATCCAACCTCCTACATTGTCCCACGGCTAACCAGACAAAGAACACCGGGCCCTCGGTTGGACACCTCAGAACACCGGGCCTACTCTTAGAATCATTAAATAGATGGCAATTCATTAGCTAATTAATTAGATATATGATAAATAACAGTAGTTGCTTTGAATATAATCTACAGAGTAAACAGAAAGGTCAAATTAAAACACGAAGCCCTATAGATGTACCATGGAGATTTCAGTAAAGTTAAAGAGAAATCAACTAACAACTTGTCATTGATTTAAGGTGGAGACAGTTATTATGCAGAATTTCAAATTATAACAAATGTCTTTATACTAACATCTTCTTCAGAGAATGAACCAATCATTTGACACACTGCTTCTTTGGAAAGTCTACTTTTTAAAGATCTGTTACTTAACAATTTCACAATTAATTATATTGAGTTCCCAATTTATACTTAGGCAATAAAATCATGGTATTCCCACAGATGTGCATATACAGTATGTACGTCAAGTCATGGTGCACTTTTGACTGGTCACAGGAAAGCAACAAAAGACGATAGAAATGTGAAATCTGCACCAAATAAAAGGAAAACTCTCCCAGTTTCATACCTATTCAGCACAGTTTGATGTGGGCTCACGCACAGATATTTTAGGGCTCCTTATGTAGCTATCCCGTATAGCCTCTACAGACTCGTCACTGACTGATGGCCTACCAGAACGGGGTTTCTCCACCAAACTGCCGGTTTCCTTCAACTGCTTATTCCACTGAGTAATGTTATTCCTATGTGGTGGCGCTTCATTATAAAAGCGCCGATATTCATGTTGCACTTCGGTCATGGATTTGAATTTAGCGAGCCACAGAAAACACTGAACTTCCCTCTGTACCGTCCACATCTCGACTGGCATGGCCGTGGGCTGCTCCCTGTATACACGGTGTTGCGTCATCATCTGTGCATGCGCACATGCTGCCACATCACCCTGCACAAACTGGGAGGGTTTCCTTTTATTTGGTGCAGACTTCACATTTCTATCATCTTTTGTTGCTTTCCTGTGACTGGTCAAAAGTGCACCATGACTTTACGGACACACTATATAACACTATCTATGAGAATATTAGTCCAGGGGTTGGGAACCTTTTTGGCTAAGAGAGCCATGAATGCCACATATTTTAAAATGTAATTCATTGAGAGCCATACAACGACCCATGTACATTATGCATTATCCAATAAAAATTTGGTGTTGTCCTGGAGGACAGCTGTGATTAGTTCCAGGCACCTGCAATCATGAACATGAGCTGTAGGAAATGAATGGATTGTAATACATGAAAATGTTTTATATTTTTAACATTATTTTTTTTATTAAAGACTTGTCTGCGAGCCAGATGCAGCCATCAAAAGAGCCACATCTGGCTTGCGAGCCATAGGTTCCTGACCCCTGGTCTAGTCATTTTGGATTATTATGAATCAGTCATAATCATAATTATGGCAAATAACTAATAAACTATATGCCACATTCAGAAGAGTGTACACACATTTATATTTATATTGGAATATTTAAAAAATTTTCTAAATGCAAAATATTTCTAGACTTGTTATGTTTAGTCTCAAAACATTTTATCTTTGTATTTGAACAACCAAAGTAAGATGAAGCCAAGATCACTCTATTCCCTTCAAATATTCTAACTGGTTTTTCTTTAACAGCATAATGTTATAAAAGTTAAAAAATGTTTGCAAGTATTTATAACTAATATTACTAATGTTAATGAGGGGGAAAAGCTATTTTGAAAGGCTAATATGCTACATTAAATTATATGTACTGTATATGAAGGGTGATGTTTCAAATACCCAGCTGCGATAATTTTGTCAATATGTAATTAACTACAACTGGAAATTAAAGCATCTCTTTAGGGGTGTTAATGATATTTATAATTCTCCGGCAAAGTGTCATGCAAAGATTGCCAAGTACTTCATAAAATTAACACTTTACTGCTCATTCCCTGAGGACTGACAAGAGTATTATTCTGCGTCTGTAAGGACAGCCGAAGAAAGCCGTTGTGATTGAATTTTTATGCGAAAAAAATAGGAAAAAGGAAACATGGGTTCTGCCTTTTGTTTCAAATTCAAATCACCTGAATAAAAATTATTAGAAATGTACCTGAGAACAGAGGTTTTCTAGTTATAGCATTCAATGTGAAATAACTTACAGTGAATTGCTGTGAATTAAATTTCAAAAGGCAAAGCCTGAAGTCTTGGGCATAATTTTCCAAATTCTACAGTCAGGAGGAATCCCAACAAGGCCAATAAATAGATGGATCTGTTTAAAATTCTGCGCTCTGGAGGTGAGCAGCGGGACTCAGGACGCAACCTCCCTGGTTAGTGGGGAACTTGGGAAACTCTCAGTGAATATCGACTCAGCACAGAAAATTCATTTTCTTGCCCCGTAAATGCGGCCCTTGTATTTTCATCCAGAAATGAGACACTTCACATGGACAGAACAAGAATTTTCACGAATTCTTGGAAAGATGCCTGGACGAGGACAGATTCTTGCCTAGACTCTGGGTCATGACTCTTTTCACTCTTCAGAGAATTCCAGGCTCGCAAGCCTTTTCCCTAAACTCCCGGAGTATTCATAAACAAATCTCTACCAATAGGTGTTACTCTGTGGTGTGGCATGGCATTGCATGGCATGACATGGTGTGGTATTCCCGTCTGTCTAGTCTAGTCTACACTACACTATGCTATGATGACATGATATCACCGTCTCCTGGAAGCTTTGTTACACATAAATATCAGTTCATTCTGCTTTCCTTTGTTAAAATCTTATTGGTTACTTCCTTTTTATTATTGAACCTTTTTGTATTTTACTTTCTTCCACTACGTAAGTCACTATTCTCAGTCTAAATGGAGTATTTGGTAGAATATAGCAAAAGGCTTTTTTTCCCACTCAGAAACAAAAGAAAATGGGTCCTAACCTAAAGGAAATAAGCAATTTCTATTTACTAGTTGCAAAATAATTATATAAATGACCATTTGAAATGTTAATGAATTATGAGAAAAAAATGGAGACTAGAAAGGTTTTCAGGAATAAAGAATACCTGAGACCACCCTGGGAGGGAAAGACATCCTTTCTGAATAAATAAGTAGTAAAGTTATCATTGCACACAAGTTAGGAAGGCTTTATTTTATTTTATTTTATTTTTTTCTTTTTTTTTTAATTTTCTTAAGCTCGAAACGGGGCGAGACAGTCAGACAGACTCCCGCATGCGCCCAACTGGGATCCACCCGGCACGCCCACCAGAGGCAACGCTTTGCCCACCAGGGGGCGATGCTCTGCCCCTCCAGGGCGTCGCTCTGCTGCGACCAGAGCCATTCTAGCGCCTGGGGCAGAGGCCAAGGTGCCATCCCCAGCGCCCCGGCCATCTTTGCTCCAATGGAGCCTTGGCTGCGGGAGGGGAAGAGAGAGACAGAGAGGAAGGAGGGGGTGGGGGTGGAGAAGCAAATGGGCGCTTCTCCTATGTGCCCTGGCCGGAAATCGAACCCAGGTCCTCCCCACGCCAGGCCGACGCTCTACCGCTGAGCCAACCGGCCAGGGCCAGGGAGGCTTTATTTTAAACAACAAATGACTGCTTAATTCAGTTCAATGTCATCAGTTTTGTGTATTTTATGTAAAAAAACAATCATTTTTCTTATTAAAAATATTTTCTTGTTAAGAAGCTTTTTAAAAAATTTTCTTCTTTTAAGGAAATATAACTCTTCCCTATATCACAGCTTATGCAAAATATGGGACATCATATTTGAAAGTAAGTGTTAATTTAAACTATATTCTAGTAGAGACTATGCCATATTCCATGTTTCTCTCTCTTGAAAATGGCTGCTCATACCTTTGCTAAAGAAAAGTCAGCACTTATTAATTACTGAAAACCTATGTAGTGATTAACACTCTATCTATAGGTAGCACTGAAGAGGTCATAGAGGTGAACTCTCCCCTATTACTGACACTTTCAGTCTTAGGGTATTATAATTCCCACATGGCAAATCCAAGATGAAGTCTGGCTACCATGTTCTTTCACCAAATGTGTGCTGATTCTGCTGGTAAAATCCTTTAATCCACTGCAATTTTAATTTGCACTCTCCACATTAACAGTGATTCTGAGTATGCATTAAATATTCATTAGTTTCCCTATATAAACTGTTCATATTTTTAACCTTTTTTTTCTGTTGGAAAAATTTTACTCATCGGCCAAAGGTGTCATAACACAGTCCTCCCCGTTTTTAGCCTGTTTTAGGGGACTGAACACCCTGATTAATGGTGAGGTTTGCTGTTCATCTCTCTAGCCCAGAATTTCAAGCAGATCCATATATTGTATTAGCCGTGTTGGAATCCCTTCTGACTGCAACGTTTGGGAAATTACGCCCAAGCCTTCAGGCTTTGCCTTTCAAAATTTAAGGAATTCATAATGATTCATATTGAATATTTTAACTCCACAAACCTCTGATTGCAGATGCATTTCTAATAGTTTATAGAAGCTCGTTCCAACACCTGCCTATAGGCACTTGTATCAGCAAACCCATTTTTGTTTTCTCGCTGGTTGAAGCTCTCCTGATTGTCTATGGCTGTAGCACATCCCACGAGCCTTGCTCTGTGAAAAGCAATCCCTCAACACGAAGAAGGAGCAAAATGACGAAATCCGGGCTCAGAATAGAGTGTATTATATAATCTGCACCCAGTTATTTCTGCCGTTCTGGAGGTTGGGTGGTTGATGGTGGAACAGAGCCAATTAAGTCTGAAAGAGAATGCAATTAATGTAGATCTCAGAGAAATGTAGCTACTTAACACAGAGGCGCATGGTGGCATGCAGTGTGGAACAAACGAGCTGTGTGCAGATTTCTGGGGCACTCCTGATTGGTCCTGGGACTCGGGGTCAACTCCTTGACTTGCTGGACCTTTTCCTCTCTTCTTGTTAAGAGCTGGTGTCAGACGTATGCTCTGCTCATAGAGAAGCTGGGGTGAGGTAAAGGGCGATAAACTATTTAAATTAATGCAAAGTTATTTAACAAGTCCCACTTATTTCCCCAAGTTATTTTCTTTCTCTCCTCTCTGATGCTTTCTTTTATTTGCCTCTGTTTTCCCCACCCACAACCCCTCCCTCACCCCCACACACCTCCTCAGCTTAGGTAAGGATCAGTCAGGTCCCTAGGAACGCTGTTCGCTTCAACATGGAATAGATGAACGGTCAAAGGTCCAAATGTGGGTTTTGAGGTTTCATCAAATACAGCTGATGGCCCATGAGGAAAGAACCAGCAACAATTTGGAGGAGAGGATCCAGAAGGAATAAACAGCAAAAATGTGGTGACAGATGAGCAGCCCACCCAGGACCATGAGCTTCTCGGATAAGAGTCCTGACTTACACATTCATCACTTACTTGGATCTCTGCCTCACTAGATGACTGCAGGGAAGTAAATAGTTATATATATAATATATAACAGGGTTCTGTTGCTTGTGGTGTCAATGTGTGATAGGAATCCAAGTTCCTAAAGCTGAATTTTGATAAAGCACATTTTTTCTTATCTGAGCAGAATATATGTATACATATATCTATATATCTATATATACTTTGCCCTTCAGCAGGTGTGATTCTGCCTCTAATGAGACGAAAGGAAGGTCCTTGTCAGAACGAATGGTGCTCCAGTGGAAAGGCTTGACATGGGAATGGCGTGACGTGGGGCTCCGCGTGCCGGTCCAGCCTCAGGAACGAGAGAACTGTGCCACCTGTTTTTGCCAAAATTTCTGTTATGTAAATGCCTCCTCCCCTGGGGCTGCAGCACTTTGGTTGGGTGCAATGTGACCACAGAATCATTTTCAAGCAAAATCACTGTGACTTCCTATAATCACATGATGGCAGATAAAGTGAAGAGCAGAATAGAGCCGATGGTATTCATTTGCCTTTATTCCTCTTAACATGTCTAAGAGAGGGAGAAAAAATATAACGGCACTCTGTCTTTGACGAAAATGAGATCTGCCACGCAGTCGCTGCCTGACCAACATGATGTTACAACTTTTAAGGAAGCTGAAATTGCACGGAGAACTCTCCTGATTTCTCCAACAATCCATGAGAAAGCAGTCAGTCAAGCAAACTGTAATTAAAAGCACTAGTATTCACATTTAATAAGGTCAAAATTGGGTAAAGATTACAGAAGGAAATCAGATTATTTGTCCTCTCAATCGCCAAATCAACAGGCAATAACTGAAAAATGTAAAATAATAAAAAAAAAAGGCTGGAGATTACATACTTCAGAGAATTCTTAAGGAGCACATGCATGTTATTTTTCCCAGTCGTGTTCGTTGCCATCAGTGCGTGTAATAAAGCCTGTGCCTATTCACCAGTTTCCCTCATAGTTAGTGACGTGGTGGCCCAACAGGGAAACTGGGAACAGGCCAGTTTGGATGCTGGTAACTCCTGACCTCTTGTAAATCACCTCTGCGATTGAGCAGTTCTATTGAACTGCTACTTAAATTTTGTCCCTTCTCCTTCCTTTTGCCAGAGAATTGTGGACTGATTGCCCAGGGGTAGATGTGGGGGCCCAGAATGAGAGAAAACAATAAGGAGACTGCACAGAAAACAGGGTAATACTGACTCCATTTGGGACGTGACAACCCTTTAACCCGTCTGGCTAATTCCTGTTAATTGTTCATTTCACTGACTCTGACAACAATTTCAAAGCATATTAGATTTTTTCTGAATCAGAAAGAGAAAATCTGAGAATGATGATGATGTGATAAGATTAGCTACGGAGCCAGAATAGAAATGGTCTTGAGGAGCTGAACATCAACAATCAATTCGGGTATGAAGGAAAATGTGTCTTACAGAACAGATGGTCGATTGCTAACAAATTCTGTGAAAGACAAAAAGGAAATCCATTTTGGACCCAAAACCTGCCATGCCTGTGACATCTAGACATAATTATTGGGCAACCTTTGGTCTCTTTTCAGCTTTCACATTTTTTAAATTCACAGGATCCCAAGGATCCTAGCAAACACAGCCAGAGGCAGAGATAAATTGCCAAGGCTCTGTCTGGGAGATGGAAATTCAGGTCGGTAAGAGTGAAGACAAAGAATAAAGAGGCAGGGAATGAGAGTTGTCCACTGCCTCGCAAGACATGAACAAATAACGCAGAGGTGCTTGCTGGCCTCAAAGGATGTCTGACATTTCCACCGGCTCACCACATTGGAGACGAGGGGATAGGAAGGAGTAAGGAGCCAGAATGTGTCTGGTGAACACCCGCCCGTCTTTTATTTTTCATTGGTCAAAGCTCAAGCCATGGAAGAGTTAACTCCCCTAATCTTTAGGTTTTACTACTTAGTCTCCCCTGTTTGTCACCTAAGTATGGAAATGGCAAAAAGATGCCAAATGTACCAGGAACAGCTGGTCCACCCCCCTATCTCTGCAGAAAACAAATGAGTAATGGCAGATGATGGGCTGGATTTGGCATCTCTACTGAAGCTGAGAAACGTCCTGAGCACACGGCAGTAATTCAGGGAATGTTTGCTTTCATCAGTCAAGAGGGTGAAGATAATTTTGCTGCTTCACAGGCAGGATAGCAATAACTACATTGTCTTGTTTCAAGGCAATGTTGACTCTTCTGCTCTTCATTATAATATGTTTCCATTTTACGAACATTACACTCATTCATCATATTGATGAAATGCTAATCTGACCTGATGAACAGAAAATGGCAAGTATCCCGATGACCTAGTAAAGGATAGAAATGCAAGAATTTAAACCCCTGAAGATCCTGAGCCTGCAACATCAGCAACGTTCTTTAAGTCCACATAAAAACACCTTCCACATTTTAATTTAAAAAAATCTATGTTCTGTAGCCCACTTTTGGTTTTGTAGGGAACTGTGATAAGTTGTTTGCAAATTGCTTGTCATAATTTTCTTGGTCTACCCACACCCGTAGGGAGCCACTACACACACTGATGAAAGGGTCTGCCATGTGCAGAGGTAAGGTCGTTAATCAATTGACATTGAATTAATTAAAGCAGGGTTATCTAGTGGGTCAATCTGATTCCATGGGTTCTTTAAAAGCAGAACATTTTCTCCACCTGGCCAGAGCAGGGGAAGTGAGAGGTGCTCACAGCACAAGAAAAAGCAGAGTACCACTGCTGACTTGAGGATGGAGGGACCACGTGCAAGGAACGGGATTTGGTCACTAGGGAGTGAAAGCAGCCCCTGGCTGACAACCAGCAAGAAGAGAAAGGCGACTTGAGACTTGCAGTCATGAGGAGCTGGGTGCTGCTATCAACCGGAAGAGCTTAGACACAGATCCTTCTCCAAAACATCCGGAGAAGAAACCCGTCTGGCCAACGCTTGACATTGGTGTTATGTGACCCTAACCAGAGACGGCTCAGAGCCTGCCCAGACTTCTGTTTCATGGAATGGGATATAACAAATCTGCTGTCTAAGCAGCTCTGCTTGTGATCATTGTCTCCCAACAATAGAAAACAAACCCCCACAGAACGCTCTTCTCTTGAGCAAGTCCCTCAGGACTCGGCCAAACCTCTTCCATCCTGAAGCTTCTTGTTCTTCCCCTGAGTCAGCCTCTCCCCTTATGCACACTTTTATGCAGGCTTCACATTCTCTCTTATGAATAGAGTGATCCTTTTTAAATTAATGTAATAATCATTGTATGCCCAATTCCGCTGTAGATTCTTATATCTTTATAGACAAGGGTCACATATTAGTAGTATCAGAATCTGTAGTCACGAGCATGCCTGGAAAAGTAATTGCTTTATTTATGATTATTTAATTAATTCATGCCAAATGACTCCACAGATATCAGGGAGAAAACAGTTCTGCATTAAAATGAAAAGCTGCTTCTAGAAAACCACATCCAAATTCATTAACTTCATACTCAAACTCAGTTGAATTGCCTACAGATGAGAGTCACCCTCATGGAAAAGCTTCATCTTTAACAAATATCTGATATATTTTTAAACTTTATTTCCTTAATATTCATCATAGATGGATTCAGTTTCTATGACTCAGTAGCAAATTTTATGTATTGCAATTTGAAGAAGGTCTCATTTATAACATCATTTAAAAATAAAAATCTAAAAAGCCCCAGAATAGTTCCTGACAATTGGGTTTAGCCTTTGTGGCAAAAATATATTCTATATTGCTAAGTGTACAATTTTTCCATTCTTTAGTTGATTATAATTTTACTGGGCACAAGTAATGAGGCAAAAACAGAGAGAATTTTTGCAGCCATTATTTCTATGTAATGTGATTTTCAAATATGAATAACTTTTAGCTATTGGATTTGGATAAAAATTAATACTGAAGATGAAATACAGGGGTTAATAAGAATTGATACATCATTTACCTTAAGAGATTGAATCAGTATACATTTATTTCAGGGAGTTTCTAAATAGCATGAAATTCTTTGAAAATAAATAAAATTATTTTAAATATTTAGAACAGAAATGTTGTGTTAGTGTGTCTTGCTTAACCTAAAATAATTGTGTGTGGGTTCTTGTAATAAAGCCATGCAAACAATGCAATGGAAAAAATTTAAAATAAATGGGATGTTATATTTTAACCAAATCATTGATTTGAAGCTTAAGCTTTAGCATAGATTGAAACTAGCATTGAAAATAATTTGATCATCTTCGAAACAAAAATATTGGTGTATAATGTAGATTCGGAAAATGAAATCCCTATTAGTCCCTCAAGCGTGACTGAATAAGTAACCTGGGTTTATTAGTTTTTAATAGTGCGCCCAGTGAAGGCTTTCAGGGGCTTAAAGCAGGAAGATCTAAAAGTGAATGGAAGAAGGGCATTCTTAATGAGTCAGACAGAAGATCAAAACTGGGCTTTTTTTTCCTTAATGATGATGAAATTTTCACATTTTTCTATTTCTTTGCTACATTTGCTCTGGAAAAGTATCTCTACCTGACCAAAACAGGACACTGAGCAGAGATTAACTTTATAGCTATATACCTCCTTATGGCCTTCGCTGCCAAAGAACTCCTTAACCTTTATTTAACTTCGTCAACATCTCTGAGTGGAAGTCATGTTAAACCACATGATTACAGAAGCTGAACAAGAAAAGTCTACGTTCAAGGAAGCAAGTGAGAGAGTCAACAGAGTGAAAAAAAAAAACAAAAAACAAAAAAACAGAATAAAACCATTAAAAATCACCCAACCAGCATTGTGTATTTTGAGAGAAATTTCATATCATTTTTTAAAATCTTAAAACAGTAATTTGGAAACATTCACTCTTCTCCCTATCACTAATAAAGGTCTGAATGTTGCTTTCTTATTAAAGAGATTTTATTTGTTAGCATGTACTAAATAATGACCCTGCAATGAAATTCAATGTGGAATAATTATGCTGAATGTTTTCTACCAGTAAGAATTGGTTTATTTCTTTTTAAGAGCAAAATGTCAAGCAGCTGGTTGAGTTCAGCGTCTGGAGAGAGGGCTGAACCCTCTTTGTGTTAAGATGAACCAACATGATCCCCGGGGGGAGGAGGAATGCAGGGAATAAGGGCTTTTCTTCACAAACTGCGTCAATATTAGATCAAGCTATTTTTGGAAGTTTTCTTTTAATTTCAACTATAAAACAGAAAACAAATAAAACAGAACAGGCTCTAAAGACACTAAATTGGCAATGGCGTAAACGTAAATGCCTGCTGGTGTCATACATGAAAATGTCAGCCACACTGGGTCAAGCGTTCTCTAATAACACTTGAGTTATTGTTAACCAATAATCTAGTCCACATAAATGTTGTTTTTTAAAAAATGTATTTGGCGAAGATTGTAACGAAGCCCCACGCCCAGGGCTACTTTTATCCTGCAGCTGGTATACAGGTGAAACTCTACTCCCACTGCGCGTTTGGGTCTGTGAGTGCAAATCTTCAAACTCCTTCCCCACTGCCCACCGCTGTGAATAGGCTCTCTCAATCCTTTACAAAAACACCAGCAAGAGGAACATTTTCAGAGTTATTATTTCATAAGGAGAGAAGATATATTGCCGCGACCAGCTCAACAATGGGTGTGCATGAGAGGAAAGCGCTGCAGGACTTAAGAAAACACACACAGGACACAACATAGAGAAAAGATGGGTACGGGGGACTCCCAGCCTCTAGGACTGAGAGCCCAGATCTCTGCAGCCTCATTGTAATTATTGCTCTCTTTGCCCATCAAGCAAATTAGCAGAGCCTGTGTTCAGGTGCAGAGAAGGGTAATTAACTAATACCTTTCAGGTATGTAAGGCAAAGGCCATAGGGATCAGCTGTTTCCTTTAAATAATTTTATCAGTGCTTGCAGGGGCAGCGTTCTGTCCCCGCAAGACTTGGCATCCCAAAGTCTGTACCAAAGACTTGTCTCAGGACAACAGTCTAATACTCAGCCATTTTCCTACAATATATAATCCACTTTTTCCCATCATAAAATTACTTTCTAACTTTCTATCAATTCACATATAAAATGATGCAAATTGTGCACTGGTTGGGTGACTCAGTGGATAAAACATCCACCTGGCACATCAAGGTGGCGGGTTCAATCCTTGGTCAGGGCACATGAAAGAAGCAATCAGTGAGTGCACAACTAAATGGAAGAATTGAGAGGAATGGTGAGTTGATGCTTCTCTTTCTTTCAAATCACTGGAAAAATTAAAAAAAATAAAATGATGCAACTTATTTATTTATTTTTTTGTATTTTTCTGAAGTTGGAAATGGGGAGGCAATCAGACAGACTCCCGCATGCGCCCGACCGGGATCCACCTGGCATGCCCACCAGGGGGCGATGCTCTGCACACCTGGGGTGTCGCTCTGTTGCAACCAGAGCCATTCTAGCACCTGAGGCAGAGGCGATGAAGCCATCCTCAGTGCCCGGGCCAACTTTGCTCCAATGGAGCCTTGACTGCAGGAGGAAAAGAGAGAGACAGAGAGGAAGGAGAGGAGGAGGAGTGGAGAAGCAGATGGGCGCTTCTCCTGTGTGCCCTGGCAGGGAATCGAACCTGGGATTCCTGCACGCCAGGCCGATGCTCTACCACTGAGCCAACTGGCCAGGGCCTGATGCAACTTATTAAAGAAATCATACCTAGAATGTTTGATTTCCGAACAAAATGTGGTTTGCAGAAATTGTAGTCTCATATTTCAAAGGGAATACCAACCTTAAATCACTTATAAGAAAAAAAAGCATTCAAACATCATTAAATGAGATGAATGTTGAGTTTTTAAAATTATGATGGCCTGATGAGGTGGTGGCACAGTGGATAGAGTATCAGACTGGGATGCAGAGGACTCAGGTTCGAAATCCCGAGGTCATTGGCTTGAGTGTGGGCTCATCTGGTTTGAGCAAGGCTCACCAGCTTGAGCCCAAGGTCAGTGGCTTAAGCAAGGGGTCACTTAGTCTGCTGTAGCCCCCCTCTTCATCAAGGCACATATGAGAAAGCAATCAATGAACAACTAAAGTGCCACAAGGAAGATTGATTCTTCTCATCTCTCTCCATTTCTGTCTGTCTGTCCCTCTCTCTGTCACAAAAAAATAAATTAAAATTATGATGGTTATTTTTCTAATTTTGCAGATATCTTTTCAGTACTGCTTTTATATTGAAAAATAGTCATAAGTCCTTTTGTACAGCAAAACCCAAGTATTGATATTTAATCTTCCCTTGCGTTAAAACAAAATGAGATTCCAGACAATGTATATGCATAAATAAAAATCTTTGCATTCATTTAAAATTTTAATATGTATAAGAACAAAAATGATAAAGGTTTGAATGATGCTTTTCATGTCTTAGAGCAGATGACATAATTTGTAATTTACCACAAAAGTACATTCAAATAAGAATGCCTAATAAAAAAAGCCACTTGAGCCTCTAAGTCCTTGAATTGCATTTTATTATGCTATGTATGCTTAAGTTTCAAAAAGATATTTCTGAGATAAATTGGCAAGGATAGGAGTAGAATGAGAAGAGACAGGGTTAGTTAGGATGAAGAAAATTGGGGACTATTTTTCAAAAAGCACTCAGGCCATTTGAATATATAAGAACCTAAGGGTTATCCACAGGGAACTGTAGGTGACCTGCAAAGTTACATATAGTTCAAAGAGAAAGGACATGAAAGCCTCCTAGATAAGACAGAGTTGGATATGAGTGTTAAAGTTTGAGTTATTTATAGGAAGAATGCTGGGAGAATACCCAAGGAACAGCAAAGAGCACAAACAACCTAAAAAGAGTCTAAGGTACACAAGAAAATAACTGGTCTTAGTTACAAGTAAAATGAGAATGACGTAGAGCAGAGAGTAGGAAGGTAAACAGAAAGGGGTCAAATGGCCAAATTGTGGAAAACATCCCCCACACCATGTACCTTTGACTTGCATGTATCATATAAAAAAGACCACAGGGTTTCTGTATAGCATAGCCAACCTAGTTTTGGCATAAGACTGAATTATTTCGTGGAACTGGAAAGGATTTTAAAGCAACTGTCATAAAGAAAATAATTTCTATTAAAAATGAAAACCTTGAAGTTTTCAACAAAGAAATAGAAGTCATTTTCAAAAAGGAAATCGTGGAACTCATAAAACAGGAATAAAAACTCAATTGGATGGGCTCAATAGCAGAATAGATGGCGATGGTCGAGGACAGAAGCAATAAAAGTGAAGATCAATAGAATTCACCCAATCTGAACAGGGGGAGAAAAAGGAATGAAAAAAAAAATACACAAAGCTGTAGAGGTCTGTTAGAAACAGCGATCAATCAACACCTCCAGAAGGAACCCTTGTTTCCCTGAGGCACTGGGGACTCTAGAACAGGACAGCTGGAAATTTAAAACTTTTCCCCAAAAATCTTCAGGTGGAGCCTGACCTGCAGGGATACAGTGGATGGAGCGTTGACCTGGAATGCTGAGGTGGATGGTGTGAGGCCCCAGGCTTGCCCGGTCAAGGCGCACACGAGAAGCACATGCTTCCTGCTGCCTTAACACACACTCTTTCTCCTCGCTACAAACAGAAACAAACCACAACAGCAAAAATACCCCTTCAGGAAGGAGTGTTAAGGAGGCAAGAGAAGAGGATGAAGAAAATTCTCACAATTTTCTTGACAATGTTTACAGCAACAACTTTGCATATATACAATATATGCAATGTTTTAAAAAGAAGCTTTCAATAATATACTTTGTCTCCTTCTTGGGCAATCCATGTGAATTTTTAAGTAAATAATTATTTAAGACAGTATAAAGTTTTAATTTCTAAATTGTGATTTCACAAATTCTAAATAAAATAGCACAGAGAGAGTCCCCATGGAGCAATGTTTCTACTTGCCACTAACATTCCTGACAAAGGAGACAAAGTTGGCAGGTAGCGCTCAACCAAGACAACGTCTGATGAGAACATCCAGCTCTTGTCACTTTAATGAGGTGTCTTCTGCTAGTGAAACAACCGTCTTCAATAATTCACAGCTCAGGGACATGTTAGTGGTTGACAAATAGCATTAAAACTCTGCAAGTACCTTTTGATCATTATGTATGGTTGTTTCATGATGATTCCTACTACTCATTGCTCTTTTATTTCTTCTCATATTTTGGTTTCAGAAACTAAATGGAAAATAGAACCAATAAGTGATATTATTGTGATTAAAATGCTTATACTTGTTATGAAACCAGAGCAATGCAGTGTTCATTTATTAACAATCTTCATTTCCTTACTCACTGCATATTCATTATGAAATAGCTATCAAAGAATGTACACAAAAAATAGAAAAGAAGATTAGGGCAATGTGTGAAGCACTCAACATTATTCCTATTCAAATAATAATTATTAATTTAGGACTTCTCAGCACTAAGCATTTGCATTCATTAACTTTTCATTCACTTAGCTGTGAGGAAGAAATTATATTCTCTACATTCTAAACTTGTATTGATGAATTTTTTTTTGAAAATATCAAATAACTTAAACATAACAATATAAAATATGCTGGAGCAAAACAGTTCTTCTGTGTGCAAATAGTAGGTAAGCCAGATCACCCATGGCACGTATTTGCTGTAATGTCACATAAGCAATCAGAAGAAGAAAACTTATGTCCAGATGTTTATTTCTAAGACCTTATTAAAAAAAAAAAAACTTTTACAACATACATTATTTCTAGGCAATTACAAAGCACTAAATTTAAATACTATTGACAAATTTGAGGAAATGATAGGAAATCATGCATAGATAATTGGACAGATAAATCAAAATTTAGATTTACTATATTAAACATCAAAAACTTCACTTTGTTACATCGAACCAAAAGAGACAACTTGGGCAGGCGGTAAATTTTCCTCTGGGTTAAATATGAGTCTCTTGGGTTGTCTTTTATCTTTGCTTCTCTACCTCTGAATTCTCTGGGATCCAATGGCAGATTGATTACCCTGACTCCTCTCACTCTAGACATATCCTTGTATCTTTTATTAGAACTTCCCTAGTGGGAAGAGGAGTAGGAAGAAGAAAAGAAGGAAGAGGAGAAGAAGATGAAGAAGAAGAAAGAAAAGAAGGAGAAAAGGAAAAGAAAGCAGCAGCAAACCCCTCCTCTATTTCTAAAGAAAATGCTACACTATTTCAGTTTTCTTCCCAATCTCCTTTCACCTGGTTGCAAATTTATAACATCCTTTGTCATTTGTGCTTCTTGGCAAATCTGTTAGTTTCTTAGGATCAAGAGTAGTGATAACAGTTTCCTGCATCCTCAGACATACAATTATTCAGGTTTTGGTTGTTTGTTTGGTGGGGGCGGGGTAGGGACATGACTTCAAATAGTCAAGGTCCAAATTAAAGAACTGAGGATCAGAGACACTATAGCACAACATATGTACATAGAATAATATAGCTAGAAGGGACTTTAAAGTTCACCCAGACTGCATTTTTAATAAAAGTTGACACGAGAAGACTAAAGTCTAGAAAGGGCAAATAACTCATCCAACATCACAAGGATGTTCAGGCTCCCACTGTAGTGATTATTACTGGCAGGGTCATTATAAATTTTACCGCTTGTGTGGAATCAGGTGTAACAGTCAAACGCACATGAGAAGTTATCATTTTCAACTAAAATATTCAAGGATATAATATTGTAAACTTGTGTCTTCAACAACATTGGATTACAAAAGGGTAGGTCCTTTTAGAATACAGTAATACTGCAAATTGCTTTTCCTTAGTACCAAACTTAAACTTTCTACATTTGTAAAATATTAATATAATTTCTATAATGAAATTCTAGTATCAACAAAAATTGTGATGTTTTGTTACATCAACTGAATAACAATTCTCAGAACTTTTATTGACCGATTTAATATTGTATGAATTAATGGGCACTTTGTAGGCACTTGTGATGACCTAATTTCTAAATAGATTGAACTTGATAAAGCAAAACTATGAAAAAGCACCAGGTCACAAAATATTGTTTTTTATTTGTATACTCTTGTCTATAAAAAGGTCATTATCATTCAGGATAAAGTAGGAAATTCAATGTGATACATGACATGCTTGTGATTTGCTAATAAGATTAATTATGTTTTAATGCTGAAGTTGAAAATGTTAAATTGTAGTCACTTAGTTAGAAATGTGTTAGCGTGTTCTTAAACTCAAGTAAAGACGTATTGAATTTATTAAGCCCAAGAATCTTTGAAATAGCAAACAGGAAACAATTAATACTTCGGATGAAAACTGTCCTAAGACTACAGAACCTGCTCTCAATGAGAAGCAGTAAAACATGTCTTTCGCTGATTCTTTTACTGATATAACGGAGGTTCCTTCCCCAGAGAACCCATTAATAGCCTGTGGTTTTTTTCTTTGACACTTGGATCAATGACAAAGGAAAAGAAAACCAGAAAACTTTTATAAAAGAACCCTCATTTCTGAATAAGCTACAGATTCCAATATTTATTATTAAAGTTATTATAATTATTATAAAGTAGTTTTAGATTGATTAATAATATAGTCAAGGCTGTGATGAATGTTTTGGTTTTTTATTTTCTAAAATCTAAGTTCTTATTTAAACTAATTCATTAAGTTTCAAAGACTCTGAAATTAAGACCTAAACTCAGAAAAATAAACCATGCAAAATGCTCGTTTAGACTCACACCATCTTTTGGCATTTCCTGGACCACGGGATAGCCCTAGTGCTGATTGGTGCCCTTGTGGGAGGAGGCAGCTGGGCTGCATGGAGACATCAGGAGGCAGTGGGGACGCGTGGAGACATCAAACATGCACATCCACAGAGGGGTGACCGTGTGAAGAGGCGGCGAGAAGGTGTCATCTGCTGACCTTAGGAAATGAGCTCCACCAGAGCCTTGATCGTGGCTTTCCAGCCTCAGAACTGGGAGAAAATAAGTTTCTGTGTTTAACCACCCAGTCTGTGGCATTCCGTGGCAGCAGACTAACACACATATGCTGCAAACTTTCCTCTTGAAATCTACAATAGCAATTTATTGCAGATACTGCTTAGCTATTCTGTTTTTTCTTTTGATGACTTAGTGTTTTCCTCAAACACAAGTTTTTACCATGGTATTTACTTTTTTTTTTTTTTTAAATGATCCCTGATTTTTCCCAGGCTCCGTTGTCTGTTCATAAGTGGGCACGAGATACAGTCCTACAGATGTCAAATTGTTCCCCTCCCTAAAAATCCCTTTTCTATCCCAGGACCATTGTAGAGATGCCAATTGTGACGTAAGGAATGAACCTTAGAAAACCGAAATGATTTTGCAAAGACATGACGTTTGATTACTATACTGGACATTAAAGACAAAATAGCTCTTACCTGTGCCTGTTTGTTTAAGGGAATACTGGAGGATTCGGTTACAAATCCACCATTGCCTTAGAAATGATTAGGAAGATGACAGAAAATGGGGGGAATGATTCCATTTACTGATGGTGAGACCGTGCAGTTTGATGAGGCAGCAACTCCCTGATGTTAGCGTCAGACTGTGTCTCGTGCAGGTGGAGGAGAAGCCTTAATTGGATAACGTGAGAAAGAAAGAAAAGAGTCCTTGGACAAAAAGAGAGGGTGAGACTGTTTTCAAAACAACAGCGATTGGGCTGAATGCACCATCTAGCTTATCATACCGCCTCTCCACAAAATACTAAACAACATAAGGGAGAAAGAGTTTGAATTGGTCACTAGTTCAAACCAAGGAGGAGGTGGTGCCAGGCACAGAGAAGCTTTGACTCGTTTTATTTCGGCAGCTGGAATTGGGGGACTCACCCCGATCCATGACTGCAAAAGGGTGAATAACGACAGTCCCTGGTGGAGAGATGTTCAAAAATAGCGGAAGGCCAACACAAATGGACTTTTAATCCTTAAGAATTTCTGTTCCATCACTTTCTCTTTTTCAGGTTGGAATTTTGGTTTTGACATATATTTTTAAGTCGAATAAAACCCTAAATGCCTATCGTAAACTATGTAACGGTGAGGTGACTATGGCTGACATGATGCCTCGTGACAGCGTCTGTTGTCTCTTTTCACTAAACATACACAAGGTGTGCACTGCGGGATGGTAGAGCTCCTCTGGTCCATCCAATCAGTGGTCCGAAAGGGGCATAGAACAGGAAGCATAGTGTCTTAAAACAGACCTTTCTTCTAAAACGCTGTGATTAAAGTAAAGTTTAGTCAATGTTTTCTACTAATGTGTCCATATAAACTGCATAAAAATTTTAATCAAAGAAAACGTTCTCAAGATATTCACTCTATAATGAATAAATTGAATTTCAAGATCATTAGTCTCTTTCTTAAGACAAATTACTCAATATAACACATCATGATTAACTTCAAATTTAATATAGACTGTGGAGAAAACAAGTAACCCTCTGGTATTAAACCTGTTACAAAATCATTCCCAGAGAGTTTTAATTAGAATTTTAAAAATAACTTACAAATTGTATCTGTATCATCTGTCAGTCAACAGAATACCTACCCTATCTCAAGGCTTAACAACCAAGAGGAGGGGGGAAAATGGAACAGCCATTAAATTCTTAAAAATACAAAAGCAAAACAATTGTTCATAGTAATCACCTATTACAACACTTACACCAAAAAAAAAAAAAAGGCAAAACAAAAGAAAAAAAACATCTTCCCATTATTCATAGAACCATATTCAAAATTAGGGCAGGTGTTAACTTACGTGGCTTTTCATGACTTCAGCTCATGACACATTTTCTGTCTTCCGCTTAGGCCTTTACCCCTACAGATCCTGGGTCACACTTGATCTTGCTGGAGAACTTCCTCCTATCTCCTCTTCTGGGAAAGCCTCTAAGCCCTGCAAACAAACAGGGTCTCAACCTAAGGTCCAACGTCATTTCCAAGACACTGACTTGCAACCCTTGCCTTCAATTTGTTAATCATATGAACATGGAATTTGCATCTTCCTCATCTTTTATATGCCATTATCCCAACTTCATCTCTAGAGATCAAGCCTACAGCTTTACCTGAGCTGCCAGGAACAGACGGGATAAAACGTGTTCACTTTCCCAAAGCTTCACACTGTGTGTCTATCCACATAGCCCATCCTCAGAGCCGAACTCAGTTTTGTCCAGATTCTTCTAGAACTTGTCTCGGTGACCACTTCCCATGAGGGATGGGTTGGGAAACCACCCTGGTATCAAATCCTAATCACACTTGCCCACCTTCTCTATTTCCTTGTCTAAAGGTACCTTAAATACTTTCATTTGTGACAACATGGATGAATCTTGACAATATCATGCAAATGAAGTAAGTCAGATAGAAAAAAATTAAGGACCATATGATTTCACTCATATGTGGATATAAAACTGAAAACAACAAATGAACAAACAAGAATATCAAACAGCCTGACTAAGCGGTGGCACAGTGGATAATGCGTCAGACGGGGACGCGGAGGACCCAGGTTCGAGACCCTGAGGTCCCCAGCTTGAGCACTGGCTCATCTGGTTTGAGCAAAAGCTCACCAGCTTGAGCCCAAGGTCACTGGCTTGAGCAAGTGGTTACTTGGTCTGCTGAAGGCCTGCGGTCAAGGCACATATGAAAAAGCAATCAATGAACAACTAAGGTGTCAAAGCAAAAAACTAATGATTTATGCTTCTCATTTCTCATCTCTCTCTGTTCCTGTCTGTCTGTCCCTATCTACCCCTCTCTCTGACTCCCTCTCTGTCTCTGTTTAAAAAAAAAGAAAGAAAGAAAGAAAGAAAGAAAGAAAGAAAGAAAGAAAGAAAGAAAGAAAGAAAGAAAGAAAGAAAATCCAACAAACAAAATCTCACGGACACAGACAACAGTAGGGTGGTTACCAGAGGAAAGGGGGAGGGGTAGCAAAGGGCATAAGGGGGACATATATATGGTAACGGACAATACCTTGACTTTGGATGGAGGGCACACAAAGCAATATGAAGGTCATGTACCATGTCCACTTGAAACATATCTTATTAACCAATGTCACCAAAATAAATTTAATAAAAGTGAAAAAACAAGTACCTTAACAGTTAGGATTCATGGTTTGAAAAGACCATTGTGTTCATAGTGCTGATTTGTGGCAGCAGTAAAGGTTCAATCATCAACTTGGACTCACACAAACTGGAAATCATATTCAGTAACTTCACTAATGATTTCAAGGACACAGGCAGGTGCAGGACGCAGATGAGTCTTTTTCCCTTGGCGTGACCTGAGATCGTCAAATGAAGCTCCCCTCCATCTTTCCTCTCCCACCTTTGAATTAAACACGTGTACTCCATTTAGAGCAATGCCTGGCACTATTCTACACAGAATCGCTAATTTCATAGAACACCTCCAATTTACATGTATGTCATTAATCATAGTTTAGTGAACATTCTTCAACTACCTCTGTCTGCAGAATTGCAGGCATACACTGTCAAAAATAATTTCAGCCTGATCTGTGGTGGCACAGTGGATAAAGCGTCGACCTGGAAATGCTGAGGTCGCCGGTTCGAAACCCTGGGCTTGCCTAGTCAAGGCACATTTGGGAGTTGATGATTCCTGCTCCTCCTCCCCTTCTCTCTCTGTCTCTCTCCTCTCTCTCTCTCTCTCCCCCCCGTCTCTCTCTCTCCTTTCCAAATGAATAAATAAAATAAAAATAAATAAAAAAATAAAACATCGTTAAAAATATATGTAAAATAATAATAATAATTTCAATAATAAATACTCTCCCTTACCATTCCATTAAGAAATAGCATGTGTATATTCAGCAAAAGGCCTGGTTACAAAAATATAAATAAGAGACTTTGACTAGGTCAACCCTTCTTTCCCAATAGTCCTACGAAACAGAATGAAGAGATTTCAGGTGCACTGCCGACCCTGTCCTTTGCAGAAAGGAGTAGAAATAGCTATCAAAGATTGCATAGCATGTCAAATAATATGTATTCTGTTTATTAAATGAAGAATTCCCTGAATATTTTTTATTTTTCTGTAATCTCATTTGGTTACATTAAAAGTGATACAATTTTGAAAGACTCTTAACATTCAATTAATGTATGCTCCCTGGTTGACAGATTTTTCCGAAATTTGTTCTCTCTCTGAGTTTTAACATCCAGTCATAGGTTAGGCCAAAAGAGATGTCTGTTGAGGGAAACCATTTGCATAGAAAATAATTTGATTTCCACAAACACAGGACCACATGTCGACACGCAAACATACACTTGTCCCTGCTCTCTCACACACACATATATACACACACGACTTACAAAGGAATGTTTCATATACAGTATACACAATAGTCCCCCCTCCCAAGCCCTTCTACAGGATAAGGGCTTGAAAACTTATTCTTGTTATTTTTTATGTGAAGGTGAATGACCATAATTCAATTCCACGCCATTTCTCAGGGTAAGCTGGTTAACCAGCTGAGTCAGTCCCAGCTGGAATCTCCCGAGCGCTCTGATTTCACAAAGTCATGAATTTCATTCCCAACTGAGGTGGAACATTTCCAAAGGTGAGGAAGCCTGTGCGGTTGGTTCCCTGTCCTCCTCAGAGCAGGGCAAGCTCTCTTCAGGGGCCCCAAGGCGGGAGTCCTTAATGGATACAGCTGGTGTTTTGTCAATTAGTTTTAAAGCTCTTTCTTACTTCTCTCTGGGTTTAATTATTCTGCACTCTCTCTTCTTTTTTCTGTGTAGAGATAGAATAAGGATATTTTATTATGCGTAGATCTGAATCAGAACCAGAAAGAGAGTGATGGCACCATATAGCAGAAGTTGGCAAACTATGGCCATCAGGTCAAATCACATCTTCCCAGACCTCCCACCATAGCCTTTGTCCCTAAGACATTGAAGGAACAAGCTTAGTCCTTTGTGTGTCGTCCGTGGCTGCTTTCTCTCTGCCATTGCAGAGTCCATGTGACACAGACCACATGGCCAGCAAATGCTAGGAGACTTACTATTTGGCCCTTTATGATAAAAATTTGCCAATGCCTACGTGTATAGAAAGTCAGCTTTTTTTAGAATCAGTCAATTCAACTTTGAGTCAAAAATATGACATTGCTACTTTTAAAACCACAAACTAATCATGAGATCATTTAAGCCTCATTTTCCTAACATAAATATCAGGCAGATCTACAGTACTTTCTTCATTGGGATTTTGAAGACAAAGGCACCGTTCCTGATGACAGGAAAATATTTATTAGTATTCACCAACATTTTCCAGATATGTTCAATTTTATTGTCTTGAGATTAATAACATGGGCATCAGATTATGCTTTTATAAGGAAAAAAGGGGATTTCTTCAATAGTTTCATTATGTACTTCAGCAGGGTCTTACAAAGTAATCTTGTTTTTTGACAGAAACTAATTTCTATTCTTGCATGGGTCTAGTAAATCCAGAATCTTGCTTCACTGAATATGAGATATACAAAACAACTTACAAACACAGGTTGTAAATATGATTATATACCCCTTACTTTTCTAAGTAATCTCTCCAATAACTACATTTCTTATGTGTAGGAATTGTCATTAGCACACTCTTGAGATTATGTTGCTGAAAATTGTCCAAAAACTCTAGGGAGTTGTTAAAATAGATTGATTTTGTTTCTACAGGAGGGTTACCTGGCCAGCCCGATGGTTCTTGGTTCCTACCTATGTCTTAAAGCTGTTGTTAAAGTCTCTCCTGGGTAGAGAGAGAGAACAATAAAAACAGACAGACCTAGTCTAGTCTGTTGTGACCTGTTGTGATAAGGAAGCATTTACACATGTTTCTAATACACAAATCATCACAAGCAGCAATTTCTAAGTCATCTATGATTACCAAGAGCTATATAGTAAATAGTATAGTTGTAGCATGGAAGTGCCTGTCATATACATCTAACATTGTATGTTTGCTCCTAGGACACATCCCCATGTAATTAATTTGATATCATGGATTTAGGTCTAAGTAACCCTTTCATTCTATGGGCTGCTTCTCTTCAAATCACATTCTCATTTTATTACTCTTTAACAGGATAATTATGTGACTTCCTTGCCATATAACTAAGAAAGTCAAGCTTCATACTCCCAAAATGGAAATCTGCTGTTTTATAAAAATCCTGGGAAAATTTTCAGTATTTCTATCAAATTTCTGTCCATAGACCAGGTTTCCTTGGCCTAAATATGCAATCTACCCAAACATACCTGTTTGGAAAATAATCTGAAGACATGTATTTAACATCTAGAATAATGTTACAGTCTTAAACTGGAGCCATAGTTTTCATTGTCCAAGCCACCAACCAGTTTTGTTTGAGCAGTGTTTTTTGTTGTTTTGTTTTTATCCTTGCTAAGGAGTAACTTAGCTAGTTCAGTATTATATTCACCAGACTATATGGTGTCTCTCTGTCTTTGTATTGATTTTTTCCAACCCGTGGGCACAGTTTTCTCCTGGTTCTATCTTTCCTAGTTCTGCTCTTTATTAGTTTTTGAAGAAACACAAGTAATTTTGAGGGAGATTATATCACTCTATGTGGATTCTCTAACACAAATTACTTTCTAACACTAGTTACTAAAGAAGACAACCTACTAACTTTTTAATGATGATTTCTCCGAAAAACCTCATTATCTGATACTGGCAAAGAAATATGCATTTCTATTATGCTAGGCAGAGTTTGGGGACATTCTTTAAAAAGCTTTCTCCCACATTGCTTATGGATTATAAGGAAGCCTGGAGGAAAGACCTGGAAAATTGTGATGAGCCTTAAAGCCAAGAATTATCAAGGTTTATTCTAACACTATGTTCTCTTATAATTCAAAATGTACAACACTCATGTTTCTTGCTATGCTGGGGCAAATCAAATATATTCACATATTAAAATAAGTATTTTCTGGTTAAACAGTTAAATGGATAATACACATTATCTGGATATCATTCTGAAGCATTATAAAAACAATTATAGAAACCTGGCATGACTAATATATCCATCCATCCATAGATGTATATATAATATATAGATAATATATAGATACACATAAATATATATGTTAAATATCTGAATTGTTTTACTATATTCCAGAATATAACAGAAATAATGCAGGCAAAAATTTTAGGCAAGAAGGACATGATTTCTAGGTAAAACAACAACAAAAGAAACAAACAAAAAAACAATAAACATGACAATGAGTGACTACCTAAATAAAAGAGACAGGAAAATATGTCTGTTCATTACAGAAAACAGCCTGAAAAATAAACAAATAAACAAAATGAGTTTTTCAAAATGTCTGTTGTAGTGTTATATATAATAAGTTTTAAAAATTTAGGAAATAAACTGAAATGTACAAAGGTATATCATTTGATTTAGATAGTATGCTAAAGTTTAAAGTGTTTAAAATCCTATGTATGTATTAACAGTAAAGATAAAGAATAAAAACGCTGAAATCAAAGGGATGAAATACAGGTCATTTCCAATGCTCGCTCTCTCTCTCTTTCTCTCTCGTTCATATAATACATATGAAAACATATATTTTCAAGTTAACATATTGAGAAACATTTAAGACATTAGCTTTATACTAACACTTATCACTTAAGTGCATTTATTGTCTCATTTACTTTTAAATGTCCCAGGTAAGTTATTGGAAAAAATAAAATTACAGTTTAAAATATTTGTTTTTGTAGAAGAACATAAAAAATTACCAAGGGAAAATGAAGAACAACACATTTTAAATAATATTAATAAATTAGAACACCAATGTAAATAGCCAATAGTTAAAGCATGAATGAGAGTAGAGTATATGAAGATTATTCAAAGAACAGAATAAATTTCAAAAGAAGTCGACCAAGTCTCATTTCTCAGCACAAATTGAGGAGTGTGGGTTATGCTTTTTACTGAGAAAGAGAGGGAGGTTACAAATCATTGTCGCTATAATCCTGGGTCTTGGACCTGAGCTAGGATTCTTCTGTGTAGTCATTAATTTTTTCTGTTTAAGATTTACTGCTTGTCTGCTAAATGGCAGGCGTTTTTCTAGTCATTGGGATACAGAAGTGAAACAGATTGAGAATTATTTTTATTCTCCCATTATTCTCAAGTATGACTCCAAATAAGCATTTCCTGTAAATTGCTTGATTTGTTTCTTCTCAGCTGAAATGAAACACTCCTTTCACTTTGATATTGCTTGTGTAGGCAGAACACAATTAATTATTAGAGTCAGATGAATGTATTTGACATTTTATTGTGCTTTTGTGTTTATTGTCTCCTACACAAAGTTAAAGATAATTGTGTATTATCTGTAGAATACTTGAAACATAACATGCGTTGCCTAAAATAAAAAAGAATCAAGAGCATGACAAATTCACAGCGCCTCCCTGAATATCAAAGCCTCTATTTGCCATGGCAACTAAAGTGGAAATCTCCCCTGAATGGGCATTAAGTGTCTGACTGTCAAAACTTGTTACAAGGCCTTATAAGCAACGTAAAAGATTATTAGAGATGTCAAAATCTATGTTTCAAAAGAATGTGTTTATCAGGAAGAATGGAGTAATGTCACAGCTGGGGAAATGCACAGAGAAGCAAATAGTTGTAATAATAAGCAGGTTGTGTTGGGGGTCAACCAAGATAGCTTTGCTTGCGGAGGCAACTGTGATGCCGACGTACGTAGGTGGCTGGTTAGGAAAATTTTGTCATTCAGCCAATGGCAACATCTTGTAGCCAGGGCGACACTTGCTGTCGTATTCAGTGCTGAACTTTTCTTACTTCATTTGAATAAACTAAGAATGCATCTTTTATATCAGTTGTGTTTTGATTTTTTTTTGTATGTGTGTGTGTGTGATATGTCCACTTACCAGCTCTGCCATGGACTATGGCTTTCCCACATAAAAATGTAAGCACGAGCACAGCATAGTCAAACTTAGAATTAATTCTGAATAATCATGCACCCCGCAAAGAAGGCAAAGGGAAAGGGTCCGCGACAAAAGGCGGGAGAGCCCACAGAGTCATCCTGGAGGACGCTCGAGGAGGGGCCGGGATGGCAAATTAGAGGAAGGGTAAAGAAGAAAGAACTGCTCTCAGAGAACCCCAAGAAGACCATCTTGCTGAACTGAATGACTGATTGGATGAGAGAGATGAGAGACAGGCGGGCTTCCAAGCTGACTGCGTGACTCTGCTGTGAGTGAGTTAGAGAATGATGGCTCCCACTACTGAGCAAAAACTGCTCAGTGGAAAACAAACTCCATTATTTGAGACGAGCACATGGGTGTTCTCTTTCAAGCTATAGAAAGCATCACCCACATCACTTGTTTTCAGGAAATCATGTCAGAGTAGCTTCGGGGGTGCTTTAGCACGCTAGGTCCTCAGCTTCGGACTTCAATATGAGACGAGAAATGGTATCCTTAGGAAAAGAATTTCATTCTTCTCATTGTAAACTGAATTGCAAATAATAATAATAATAATAATAATAATAATACTCAAGTATTATTATTTGTATTTCAATTTCAACAACAAAAACTTTGGGAAATTTCTTTTTCTTAATTTTTAATGTAGACACCCACATATTATCCTTGATTATGCCTGCTGGCTACAAAGCCTGAAGTATTTACTATTTGGACCATTACAGAAAAAGGTCCTATCCCATTATAGGCGCTGATTCAAAATATATGTAAGAATCTATTGCTCAGTGAGAAAAAGTCAAGAAACTCTATCGAAAAATGTTCAAAATACTTGATTAGAAACTTCAGAAAATAAGGTAATCTAATGGCCACTAAAACATATAAAAAGATGCTAAAGCCAATAAGTAATCAGAGAAATATAAATTAAAATTACAAGTGCTAATACTGCATATATATCAAATTGGCAAAAACTGAAAGAGTCTGTTAAACCAAGTATCAGCCAGTATTTGAAGGAAAAAATCTCTTATGTTATTCATCCCCTCTCATGGGAGAATTCAGACTTGTACAAAGACTTTAGACAGTTTTTCATTATCTAGTAAATTTGAAGAAGTGTTTCCCCATCACACAGAATTTCTCCTCTTACATAAACACCCGAGGGAAATTTTCACACAATAGCACCAAGAGACACATAACAAATGCTCAGAACAGAGTAACTGAAAACAATAAAATCAAATATGAAATAAAACAGATAAATCACTGTATTTTCCTACAATGGAATAGCACTGCCATGGAAATGGAAGACTAGTTACATGCAACAACATAAATGAATAGGACACATGAACACCCGTATACACATAGACACACAAAATGTATAAAAATCAAATCACTCATTCGTTTTAAAGTTAAAAAATAGGCCAAACTTAGATATATTATTTAGGGTAAAAAATATAGAGAAACTAGTAAATGACTTATACTGGAGTGAGGAAAGTTAATCACATTCAGAGCAGTGGCACAATGGGAATTGTATGCAAACTGAAATGAACATTGGCCAAGTGATCACTTTAGAATTGTTCATTGAACTTATGTATATTTATTTTCTTTGTAGATACATTAAAGAATTACTTATTCAAGACCTACATTTATGCATTTAATTTTTCATGTCTCAGATAAAGGTGGTTGTTGAGATCTTTTTTTTAGTAAATATATACACTGCTCACAAAAATTAGGGGATCAGGAACGTGCAGATACTCCAGTACTTTCAGCCTTTTGTGTAGTGCATTTTCACCAATAAAATAAAAGTTGGTTTTGCATCTCATTTGCATAATCAAACAACTTTCTTTGACTTGTTTGCTTTTCTGGTGTTCTTGTTTAATAAAAAAATCAGATGCTTCTCTTTTTATCGCTTCATAATCATTTTGAAATATCCCCTAATTTTTGTGAGCAGTATATATAATAATATATGAAATTTTATTTTTCATTGACAAATAATTGACACCTAATGTTACATTAGATTTATCATATATGTATATATTGTGAAAGGATCAACACAAAAGTCGAGATAAAATTCTTTGCTACTTGTAGTTACAAGTTTTTCTCCTTCTGATGGGATCTTCTATTTTCACCGTGGAAAACCCAGTTGTCTGTCTCAGTGTTTTCCCTGGAAGCCCACGGATCTCCCCAGAATGGACTAATCCATGTTTCTACCTGGACGCCAGCGTGGATCTTCTCAGCCCAGTTGGCAGTAGTCTGAGAGCAAGAAGAGGCAATGGCCACAGAATCTCACCCTCTTTGCTACACATTTTTATTTAATACTCCTGTGTTTATCGGCACCTCCTCTGATCCCAAAGCCGGTTTCCAAACCCAAGCTTTTGATTTCATTCTATCCTAGCAGCAAATTTAGGTTTGTTTTCTGCTAAGAACAAAAGTATTCTTTGATTTGCTGTGTAATAGAGGCAAAGTGACATAGGTCTGAGTGCTTATTTTACTGTTTCCAAAGTATTTTATTTTAGCTTACCATATCCCAAAACAGGATATGTTCATTGCTAATTTCTGAGATATTTTAAGAATCTGAAGTGGGAAGTGACTTCCTTCTTGCATCCTCTTCCTACAGACACAGAATTTCGTCTTCCTCCTTTCGAATAAATCTGGTATCATGCATCCTCTACTGCCTAGCTTCAAAGTTCTGTTCACATGATTTGCCTTCTTTGGTCTTCTTGTCATTCTTTTTTTTAAAAAGCATTATAGGTTCTTGCCTCTTTATTTTTTTTCCTTTTCTGCCATCTTCTTAGAACTTATTGAAGAAAGATTAATGTAATATCCAGTATTTACTTTGAATTGTTAAAATACACTACACTATTCACTGAAAAACTTATCCATTTTAATAATGCATATTTTTAATCTTGCAGTGTTATATTTATTTTTAAATTACATTTATTTGTTTGTTTGTTTATTTATTGGATTTTAAAATATTTATTGTAGCAAAGCTGCTTATTCAGAGCAATCACGTCTACTCAACAGGAACAGTGGTCTCAGACCTCCACTGTTGTCTCTGCTTTGAGGCTGTGTAGGCCAGTAGCCACCACCATCACAGCCAGACACATGCAGGTTCCCATTAAATTCAGACAGATGGTAATAAAACTGCGGAGCCAGTAGCTGGTGGGGCATGCCTTTATTCTAGTCTCACAACCGGCTGGCGAGTAAAAACATGCACAGAGGACACCAAAACCCACTCACACATTGTCTGGTCCCACAACCAGGAGAAGCTTTTTCGGGTTTCCCTAGAATCAAAGGCCCCCCCACCAGTCTCCGCTGAGTTTGCATGCACCCTCACCTCTGTTCCTCATCTGCACACCTTCTCCCTTCTACTCTCTGCACAAACTGTAAAAACATGGCTTTCTTCTTCCTCCTCCTTCTTTCTTCTTCGTAAAAGTTTTTGGTGCAAAAACCCCTCCTCCAGCACACATTAGCATGACAAAGCTCCTTCCCAAGCAGGAAGGTAATTAGCAGTTTCACCTGGCAGTGCAATTCACATGGGCAATGGCCATTTTTAACAATAAAAGTGAGCAACTCAGAAAATACAAATTTATTTACTCAGTAGACTGCTTCCCACCTGGACTCTGAGCATCAGCTGAGTAACCAAGGGCCAAGGACCAGTCTTGGGCTTCTCACCCCTTGTTCTCTTTCCATCCCTTGATGAGTATTGCCTGTGGAACATGACCATGCCGGAGCTGTGCCTCAGAAGCAGCCACTGGCAAAGAGACTTTGGGGCTGGGTTAATCAAATTTATTGGAGTGACATTGGTTATTAAGATTACAAAGTTTTGAGTGTATGTTTCTATGATATATTATCTGTATATTATACTGTGTGCTCACCACCCCAAGTCAAATCTTTTGTTACTGTATATTTGACCCCTTCATTTTTTATGAGCCCCCAAATCTCTTCCCTCTAATCACCATCATACTGTTTTCTGTGCATATGAGTTTGTTCCTTTGTTGCTTTCAGTTTTATATCCCACATATAATTAAAATTATATTGTTCTTGATGTTAACTGTCTGAGTTATTTTGCTTAGCATAACATCCTCAAGATCCATCCATGTTGTTGCAAATGGCAGAATTTCATCTTTTCTGATGGCTGAATAGTATTCCATTGTATTATATATATGGGCCACATCTTTATCCAATCATCTACAGAATAACACTTCAGCCATTTCCTTGCCTTTACCTCCAAGAATGATGCTGCAATATACATAGACGCATATATCTTTGCAACTGAATTATAACATTTAGGTGCAAAGATACATGCATTCACATATTTATATATGGTGACAATTTTTTTTTATGACTTCCTTATCCTTAGCCATTTTAGATATTTTTTTAGATAGGTCCAATTTAATGTCACTTAATTGTGTTCTTTTTATGAGAATTTCTATTGATTTTATGTTAATCATTTTAATGTTTGCTCCTCTCTTCTGATTCTATTAGAAATAAATGACAATATGGATAGGCACATGAATATTTATGTCACCCAAGCAACGAAGAGATGCCTTTATTTTCTACTTGAGCTCTGAAAATATGCACCCTACTTAGCGCTCCTTCTACAGACAGATCTCTTATTGCTTTGTTTTATATTGATCATGTATATCAGACTATTCTGCCATAAATAACACAATATTGATAATAAATATACAAATTTAATTTTGTATGTTACTTCTAATTCTAATAAATGATGCAATCTTCTCTTTAGCTAATATATGTTTAAAGAAGCTATGCTAGATTAAATTTTCTATGGATAAATATAAGCATTTCATTAATCCTAAGAAATCTGGTCTCTTTTGTACATTATTCTGTACATTATTCAGATATGTTAAGATGTAGATTGGCTACAATTCAAAAAGAATGTATGGATTTTTAGATAAATAATAAATCAGTCAGCTCCATTCTATGCTTAATTATCTTTTGAATTGTGAGCTATCACCACAAATTATCACCATTGTTTTGATAAATACCTACAATATTTTCCCAAACTGAAGTGGCTATTTGCATAAGGAACAAATTACTTGTTTAAAATAGCTTTCATTCAAGGCACTGATATGAAAATCCTCACTGCTGATGTGATAAGTAATCAGAGCATAATTGAATGACTCGAGTATAGAATTTTAAAATTAAAAATTTTCAGAAAAATTATACAGATAAAGGCATTAGATGAATGTAATTTCTGAAAAAGACTATGCAATGGACATTTTCCCCAAATGTATATGAATTGGAAGGCCACCCCTGGGCAGAAAAATGTTTTTTTTGTGTGTGTGAAACAAACTACATCAAAACAATCATTTCTGTATTGGGAAACTTCATTAGATAGCTTTTATCTTATTGATTTTAAGCACCAACAGTCATATGTAATAATTGTTTTCTTTATATTTTCTGGTTAAAAAATATTACCCAGTATTATAACCCTATACCTAACTGACACATAAGTAGGTTTTGTTGCCTTAGTGGTTAGGCTGAAGTCTGAGAACATATAAAGCAAAGATTTATACATACTAATGGATCTGGCAACATTTGGATTAATTTGTGCTAACACCAGGATAGCTATACACAAATATCTATATTCAATACAAAGCATTTTAGGGTAATAAAGTATTAAAAATGAAAAGCTGTAGTTTTTATACATTGATAAATTTAACATCTGTTCTCAGTGATTATAGTTAACAGCTACTGAGAGTGGATAAAATATGTGGCAGCTATACGGATTGTTCTCATTGGCAGCACCCAATGTGTAGTCTTAAGCTTTAAATTCTTATGAGACCATTGTTTGAATCCATAGTTACTATTCTCTGTCTGCATGGTGAAGAAAGGTGTCTGTGTCATACACATCTACTATTATGGCGATCATGAACCAACACTTATTGAGAACCTAATATTTTCAAGTTATTGGATGCTTCATTTTAAACAGTAGGTAAATATGTCAAAATTAATTACATACAATCTGTAGATAGTCATTAAACTTATGTAAATAAAATAATGGAAAACAGAACTAGCAACCAAATTTCACTAGGGAAGTAGAAATGGGACTTTCAGAAAAGGTAATATTTGAAGGGTGCTGAAGACGAGAGTTTTCGATGACAGACAGACATACTTCACCTAGAGGAAAGAGCTTACATAAATGCACAGATATAAGATGACCACTGGACTATTTTTGATCCTACAGGTAAAAATTAATTCAGAGAAAAGTAACTACATTTGGGTTTTCAAAACTCAAACACAGAAGAACTGATTGAAGAACTAGGATAATTTACTAAGGAAGGAAAGTACAGATGTCTATAAATATCTGAAAGACTTTGACACAAAATAGAAATTAGATTTTTTGGGGGTAGCAAAGTTCAGAACTGAATAATGGCGCAAAGGGGAATTTACTAGTGGTTGAATTTCACTCAAATGGAAAAAGCTTGGCGGGTAGAGGTCTGATTTTCACAACACTGGAAATGCCCCAGTTTAGATGGCTGTTATTTTTTATCTCAGATACACTTACATACTCCGCAAGGTATTTTTGAATAGAATGTTTGTTGACATATATACAAATGACATGAAACAGGCTATTGGCAGTTACTTGAAACCGTAAAGAAACTGTTTTTTTTCTTGCATATAGTTTTAATTACAGAAAAATGATTTTAACACTGCCCAAAGATGGACATTGAATTTCACTGTTACTCTACAAAATTCTTCCCCAGGTCCTTTGAATGTGGGCATGGCAGGTTATGGGAAGTAACCATTGCTGGTCCGTGAAAGAGTCAACCACCCTGATGTTAAATGAAGATTACAGGCTCTTAAAGAGGCGAGATAGGAGTAAAAGTGGGAAAGAAACACAGTCCCTTTTCTTCCTTGGCCATGTCATCATTGACGTACTGGGTTCTCTGAAAAGCTTCCTCTCTGTACAGATGTGAACCCAGTTCTGAAGGAATTATAATTTTTCCATTAAGGTCACAGTTTAACATATCTGAATGCTATAAATAAGTGTTTCTACATTGTATATTAACAGCATGCTGGTCTCTTGGTTTGGGATTCTTGTCACGCTATTTTTGTAGCTAATGAAAAGGAGATGTGTAGTTGAGAATAAGGGAACCCTGTAACGATCAGAATTAAATACATTTTATTAGCCTCTTAGCAAATAAATATATACTTATATATATAATAACTGATTTTTAACTCAAATTGATTTCTTTTTTTAGGTAATAAAAGCTAACACCGTCAATTGAAGAAACAGCTTTGGCATTCAGCTCAGGTTTATTGCTCGACTTTGATATATGGCTGATAGAAAAGTGTAGATTTTCACATGAGAAATGATGATCACCACTGGCTTTCTTCAGTGTGTTTTATCTAAAAATGTTTTCCAAAAAAAAGTAAAAATGTTTTCCAGAAACTAATACAATAGCTATGAGCAGTTTCAACATCAGAGTGACTGGCAGGGGCGAGACTCCCTGGCTGCAGTTCTAAACAATGCAGGTTTCCGATTATCATGGCGAATTTCCTTTGACTTGAGCACAAATGTGTAAAGCAGACTCTTGCACCCTTGGTCTAAGTCAGACGCGCCCACCTTATAAGTAAGCACAGAGTGGCCATCAGCCACTGTAGCACCGGTGGGGGGGGGGGGGACTAGAACAAAGCACTTTACGAAGATAATGTGTTATTTTGACTCACTCTGCTATTGTTTCCTGTGCATGTATTTCCCTTGAGAACCTCTCCTGCATCTGTAATTATGAGAGGCCTGAGGTTTATGAACATGGAATCTAAAGCCATTCTGCCTAGTACCAATTCCCTATTCCATCACTTAGCATCTGTGCAAATTTACACATTTTACAACACTTTTTGTTGTTGTTCAGCATGAGAAGGAAATAATAATTGAACATAAGTCACAGGTTTTCATGGGGTATAGAAAGAAGAAGTCAGAAAGAGCCACATTATTACCATTGTGGTAGGGGCTGATGGAGGTGATAGCTTTCCAAGATGAAGTTGAAATGTCCCTGAGACTTTGCTCCATCTTGCCCCAGGGGCAACTTTACCCCAACATTGTAGGATAGAATATAGGTCCTCACTAAGGCTGGCCAGGTTCAAGCTTGGGCAATTTCTCCGCCCGGCCCAGACCCTGTTCTGTTCCATCACGGTGCATTCTCTTTGCCACATCTAACTATTCACTCTTGCTTGGCTTACATAAAATCAGACAGCTTCGTTTTCCAAAGGCACAGTGAAGAGAACTTATGTAAACTTAATATTTTACCTTAATTATCCCATTTATTAGAATATCTCAGCATCAGTAGTTATTATTATTATTATTTTTATTATTATTATTGTCAGAGATGAAGTAACAAGTGTTCTGAGGTTGGAAAGACACGTCTCCATAGGGATGCCTACATTTATGTCTGTTGGCTCTCTGTTCTCCAAAAATGATCAAAACAAAGATAATAAAATTTGCTCTTGTGCACAGAAATTGAAGACATGCAAAATCTACATATAGCTCACTCTCATTCTGCCTGCTTTGTTCAGATAGTTTTACCATGAGGCTGAAAGTGATTTTGGGTTGCTTATGTGGATATGCTGATAAGTATGAATTAGCACATTTCTCAGTATGAAAGACAACTCTTGTCAATATCAGTGTAAGAGAAGGACTTTAAAATGCTGTCCAATATTATCATTCTGATTCATTCTCCAAATTTTAAAGTTTATATAAATATTCAAGTATTCTTAATTATGGTTGTGAACAAGTCCTGCTGGGGGTGAGGATGACCCAACTTCGGGGACCAGGTTCAGTGACTCAGATCTACTTTATTCAGGAGGTAAGATAGCTTATATACATGGGTTCAGCCAATAGGATGTTACAGCGTGTCCCTCATAGCCAATGGCTGAAAAGATCAGGGAGCTGCGTGGTTGACACTAAGTCACTTCCTTAAAGTGGGTGAGCTCTCTTCCTGGGTATGCCCAAGAGGCTTCTGGGAGTTGGAGTATTCTTACAGCATTGCATCAGCCATAGCTGCTAGGGATGCGCTCTGTGCTCCACCCACATCTCCCCCTTCTCTTTTATTTAAAGCCAATTGGACTTGATGAATGACAGCTTGCTATTGTAGTAGCTTCTGAATGCTACGCATTATGCAACAGAACCCTAGTAGAACTAAAACAACTATAATACCTATTATACTATATGCTAATAAATTAGCTGGATTAAACAATGAGATAAGCTTATGTAATGTTTGACTACTTAGGAGATAGAACGGGGGTCTTAAATAGGAGATTCCTCCTAGGGTTTGGGATGCCATTTCCCTTCTATTGTGTTTACAGAGACCTTCTAGGTGCCGTTAAACACAGTTCCATTTTGACTGTAAAAAATGGACATAGAGGCCCTGGCCGGTTGGCTCAGTGGTAGAGCGTCGGCCTGGCGTGTAGAGGTCCCAGGTTTGATTCCCAGCCAAGGCACACAGGAGAAGCGCCCATCTGCTTCTCCACCCTCCCCCTCTCCTTCATCTCTGTCTCTCTCTTCCCCTCCTGCAGCGAGGCTCCATTGGAGCAAAGATGGCCCAGGCGCTGGGGATGGCTCCTTGGCCTCTGCCCCAGGCACTGGAGTGGCTCTGGTTGTGACAGAGCGACGCCCCAGAGGGGCAGAGCATCGCCCCCTGGTGGGCAGAGCGTCGCCCCCTGGTGGGCGTGCCAGGTGGATCCCGGTCGGACGCATGCGGGAGTCTGTCTGACTGTCTCTCCCCATTTTCAGCTTCAGAAAAATACAAAAAAAAAAAAATGGACATAGGTCCATGCATGCCCGCTTCCCACAAAGGTCCCAGTGTCCAAACACAGAATGGATAGCTTGCCATGGGCTGTGTACTGCACATGGTTGCAAGGTACATTACACAAATTACAGCAACATGACAAATCATACAATTTCAACAATTACAAAGGTACATTTCACCAGTCTCTGAGCACATTGCCAAAAGCACAAAATGTCCTTGGCCTTCTTTCTAGTCATGGGAAAGCGTCCCAAATCAGGGAAGTGCTTCCAGCAAAGCCACTCCCCAGCCCCATCAGGGCATTTCACATTGTCCAAAATCCATAAGTCCATCCAACAAAGAAGCCACTGCCCACTCCCATCATAGTCCAGGAAATCAGTCCACGCATATGGAGCGTCAGCCACCCCACTCATTCCCGCCATCCTGGCAGGCCTTACACTGTCCCAAAAAGAAGCATGCATGTGGCAATGGCAGTCAGCATTTCCATCTCTGCTCCAGAGAGCATGATGGCTTCCACCCCTATGTCCCAAAATGTCAGCGAACCCACCAGCGGCTTAGTAGGCACTCCCTGCCATTCCAGCGGCCACTCGGCGATGCAAGCCTGGCCTCCGTTCATCCTCCCACCACAGCTGCCGCCATTTACCTTCTGGGGTCTGAGAATCTGAGAATCGCAACTCCAGCCCAGTTCTCCTCATCCTCCAAAGATGATCTGAAAACAGGAGCTCGCGCTGCCGGGCTCGAGCCCTGGGCTGCCGCCGCCTGCATCTGGGAGTCAGTGGTCACTATAGCACACATAAGCAAGAACAGAGCACCAGGGCCTGGGGGCCCATCAGGGGGGCAATTCTCTGGGCCCACCCCGCCAAAGCCTCCACATCCCCCCATGTGATGGGGCACACACGCCGGCCGCGAGGTCTTCTTCTGGAGTGCTGAGGACTGACTTCCCTCAGGCATAGTTGGTGTGGAGGAGGCCAGGGCTGTGGCTTTGGACGGGTGAAGACTAAACCACTGAGTGGGTGCCCAAGAAATCCTGTCAAGCAGATTGGGGGTTCCTGGGATCCAAATTAGCTGAAAAACACAAGCATAACCTCCCCCTTGAGTTAGAAAAGGGTGTGATCCCCGCCACTGTGTGTGTCCTTCCAGCGTCATTTCAGAGAGAAGGGCGGAGGAGAGAGATAGAGATACAGAACAGACAGACAGAAAGAAAAAAGACACATGGAGGCATATTGGCTGGCCCAAGGGTCTGCAACAGGAACACGTGTTGGAGTTAAAGCTGGGGTAGAAAATGGCGTCTGAGAGGCTGGGGTGGGACATTGAACCCCGGCAGGGAATGCGGAAGTAGCAGCGACTTCTGCTTCTTCTGGCAGCAGAGCTGATGGCACAGTTAGCAATTCGGTTGGTTTTGTTTCTGCGTGCTCAGCCGGGATTTTGTAAAACTCGGAGGCTAAACTACTTTCCTCCTCAGTGGAGTGGGGCGAATAGGGAGGTAGAGGTTCCTCTGAAAAAGCAATAGCCTGTAGGACCTTAGGGACCAGCAGAGGGTCCCCAGCAGGAGCACCGGTCAAGCAGGTATGTATTGCCAATAAGACAGGAGTGAGGCCGAGAGGGAAAGTTTGCCCCCCATTCACCTCGGCCGAACGAATGCATCTGAGAGCTCGGGCCCAAGTATCCAGGTCCCAGAGTGGCACGTCTTTAATCCAGGGATTGAAACCAGAGAGATCTCCCAGTAAGTACAGGGATCCTTTTCACTAACTTCAACTCACCTACTCTGCAATAGGGTGTGCAGGGCTCGAGCCTGCGGGGCTCGAGAGTGGGGGAGAAGGTTTCCCATTGCAGAGGGTCACTCACCCATCCCTTGGATGCCGGTTAGGTCCCTGCCCGACGTTGGGCGCCAGTTATGGACAAGTCCTGCCATGGGGTGAGGACAACGGAAACGGGAAAACCTGACTCCGGGGACCAGGTTCAGTGACTCAGATCCACTTTATTCAGGAAGTAAACTAGCTTATATACATGGGTTCAGCCTATAGGATGTTACAGCATGTTCTTCATAGCCAATGGCTGAAAAGATCAGGGAGCTGCATGGTTGGCGCTAAGTCACTTCCTTATAGCGGGGAGCTCCCTTCCTGAGTGTGCCCAGGAGGCTTCTGGGAGCTGGAGTATTCTCACAGCATTGCATCAGCCACAGCTGCTAGGAATGTGCTCTGTGCTCCACCCACAGTTAAGTGTCAACAAAAAATTATGAAAATGTCTCTGAACCTAGATGGTGCACTGCAGACATAGAACTATTATTTGGATAGTGATGTATTAAAATGGTGTCCACAGAAAACTTTCAGTGAAAAGGGCATTGAGTCAAATATCGTCAGCCACAGAATTTTGATTGTTGTGATTAGAATACACTATACTAAATTGAAAACCAATAAAATCAGTAATATGTAATACAATTAGAAAAAAACAAATAATATGAATGCATTATTTGAGCAAATAATTTATATGGTAATTTTTCTCAATCTAATTTTCAAAGGTTTTCAAACTGATTTACGAGTCAGTTCCCATGAGCAATTCTAGTTGAAGAGTCAAGGTGTGCTTTATTTCCAATCATACAAACCGAATAGACTTACTCAAACATAAATCCCTTGAACAAAATAAGCTTAGTGCCCTCCTCCTTATATTACTTCCTCCACTCAAACGCACACACGGATAGACTTAATGAATTTGCTGGCTCATTAAACTTTCCTTCCTTTCCTTCGGTAGTGAGACCAACAAGCAACTCTGAGTCTTGCATGAGCTGCATGTGGCAAGCAGGCAAAGTAAATAAAATGGGTTCTGTGCATTTGCTCATCCCAAATTATTGTCAATTTTTACTTGCTTATATATTTTTTCTTAAGTTTAAAAGAAAAAAAAATGCCCTTGTGATACTCAATGGGGAAAGAAAAAGCTAATCATGGGAATTTCCACAATCATTCTATCCTTCTTGGCAACTTACATAAACGTGTTACATATTTCCGGGATAGTCCATTAGGCATTCTCCAAACAAATTCATCGCCTCAATTTCAAGTTGAGAAAAGCATGAAAATAAATTTATAACACAAAGTTGCAAAGGGAGGGACTGTGATTCCAGAAGTCAGCTTAACTCCTTATGAGAAAATGTTGTGCAGTATCTCAAGACCACACTTCCACAGAGTTCCTCTCTCACTACTGGTGACCACAGATAATGAGTCATTCTACTTAAAAATAATGATAATAAACCAGTTTTCTTTTCTTTTGCAATAACAACCTGTTTCAGAAGAGTTGTCTCCTGGAAAAAAGAAATGGATTTGAAAACATAGCAAACACATAAAATGATTCCTGAAGAAACAGGGCCAGTGAATCAGAATAATACATTTTTTTTCTTTCCTCTTCTTTTCCTACATTTACTAAAAGGGAGCATGGGAAAGGAGCAGAAGCATTTTTCATGATTAGCCACTCACTTGTGTCATGATCCACGGTTTCTGATGCTAAGGGCGGCATGCACCAAGGCCGTCTCAAGGCTCAGAGAAGAGAGGGTCGGAGAGCACTTTATTAACAAAGAGAATGATGCAATTTCTTCTCTAGTATATTCTTCAATTTAAAATTTATTCCTGATAAAGCCCCCAAAATACCCTGAGGTAAAATATAAACAGTAATAAAAAAAAAAGGTAAGAAATGAAGGAAGGCTGCACTTCTGAAAGAATTCAAGCCCTGTGCTCCACCCCCGGAAGTTACCTCTAGATGACCAAGTCTAGGCGCCAGCAGACAGAATCCCCTTGCCGATCAACACTGTTGGGGCTGTGACCTTCCTTCCCTGTTCACTTGTTACATCTTTTATTTCAGGCTGTCATCTATTATTTTTAGGACTATTCCAAAGTGATCAAGACCCCATTTCTAATATGTTCTTTGGGTGGTGCGTGTTCACACATCATTGTATTGTATATGCTCTAATAATTCATTGATGAGGAAATACCAATGAATTAACAAACCAAAATTCTTGCTTTCTCCATATCTGACCACACAGTTGTTATCTAATTCTTATTCCCCTTTTCTCCCTCCCTTCTATCCTTTTCTCCTCCTTCTTGCCACTCCGCCTTTCTTCTATCTTGTTTCTTTTTTCCTTCTCTTTTTTCTCAGATCCTGTTGAACAGATTTTTTTTCCCTTAACAATATTGGAGATCGCCACAAAAGGAAGTCTCCTTAACTCTTGGGAGTCAGAAACATTTAGGCTCACACATCAGTAAAACCTGTCCAGGGAATGTTTAATTCCCCCTCAGGGTATTCTAATCCGGTCTGTGCAAGAGAAACAGCCCTGTGAACAAGTTTTCAAGGTGAGATTCTGAACCTGAGCTTTATTCAAGTTGGTAGCGTTACAAAATCAACTGAGACCAATATTTACTCTGAGTTTTCCATCCTGCACTGTGATTATGTACAAGATCATCATAAAGCAATTACAGGGGCTTTACTTGGTAGAATAATTTTAGTCCCTTTAATAATTATAACTGCTACCACATATTGCTCATTTCCTTCAGGTTAGGTCCCATTCCAAAGGATTTACATGCATCATGTTAATGGTACTGTTTATAGGAAAGAAACGCTTATGGCTCTATGGGAAAGTGAGGTTTAACTGAGTGGAAAGAAAACAATATTGGGCTGGGAGCCAAATAACTGCTGTGTGATTGTGGCGCTTTTCTCTAGGACACAACTCTCATTTTCTCTTTGATTGTTTTTCTATTTTCATGAAAAGTTTGCCCTCTTCACTTAGTTGCAGAAGAATTAGGACAATGGTATATGCATCAAAATATCAGCTGGTTTTATTGATATATCTATAGAGATATAGTATGCCTGTTCTTTGGCAGGAGTGTGTGTGTGTGCTTTAAATAAATGTTTGACTTTTGAATTGCTTTAGATTTATAGAAATATTGGAAAAATATTGCAAGAAATACCATATACCATTTCAGATTTTCACATTATTAATATCTTGCATAGTATGTTGCATTTTCCAAAATCAATGAACCAACATTCATACATTTTTATTAACTAAAGTCCGTAATTTATTCAGATGTCCATATGTTGGTCAAATAAGTTTGTAAATATGATATATAGGTTTGCTCAATTATAGTTTGCATTGGGTGTGGGGGACAGGCTGTAAGCAGGCACGGTTATTACACCTTAAGGCTTAGTTTTAAGACTAAGCCTTTCCCACCCTAAGTGACTTTGTATCAAAGACTTCCTTGTTTGTATATTAGATTAAAGGTTTTGATTTCTACACTATAAAATGGGGCAGACTGAGAGCTTGCTCTTTCTCGGTTCCTGAGATTAGCATTAGAGAGGAGAGCAGAGAAAGGCCACGTGGAGGAGAGGAGAAGCAGCCAAGATGGCAGAGTGCTGAAGGAGAAGCCAGTTAGTGCAGAGAGAAGGAGATGGGGAACAGAGGTGAATAAGACTGGTGAGGTAGAAATCTTTGATTCCAGGAAACTCGGATAAGTCAGTGGCTTTGGGAGCCCTGAATGGAAAGGGAAGTGTTTTCCCACTGTGTGTATTTCTTGCCCACTGGGTACAAGCTAGGATTAAAGGTGATGGCTCACCAATTTTTGGCTCTACTGTTTTATTACCATCTGTCCGAATCAAATGCAAATCTACAAGGGCCAGGCAGCTGTAATGGTGGCCGTGGCTACTGGCTTTACACCATAGTTTTTACCTAATGTCGTTTTTGTTCTCAGAGCTGTCAGAAAGAATGCTCCTTATTGATAATTTGATTTCAGAGTTTTAGCCTCCAGAATTATGAAATAATACATTTCTATTCTTTTAAACCACCCAGTGATTGCTCTTTTGCTGATAACTAATACATCATATTGCATCCTGCAACTATTCGGCACAGGCTAATTTGTTCTAGATTTCTTTCCCATTTTGTATGTGTGTATATGTGTGTTTTATAAAAACAGTTATGTCATCTATAAACAAAGACAATTTTATTGCTTCCTTCCACATGTTCTTTTCTTGTCTAATTACACTAACTAGGACTTCCTGTATGATACTCAATTGTTCTAGAGATTATATCCTTGGCTTTATCCCAATCTTAGAGGGTGTGTTCGATTTTCTAATTCTTAACTATGCTATTAGCTCTTGAGTTTTTGTAGATTTTTGAGGAAGTTGAGGAAGTTTCCCTTCTATTAGTTTGCTAAGAATTTTTGTTAAGAACAGGTGTTGGATTTTTCAACTGCTTTTATTGTAATTATTACTATGATTATTTGATTTGTCTCATTTAACTTATTAATATGGTGGATTACAGTATCTGAATTTCCTACATTTAACCAGTCTTACATACCTGGAATAAATCCAACTTGACCATGGTGTACAATTATTTTTTATATCATTGAATTTAACTTGCAAATATTTTATTGCAGATTTTTATAACTATATTTATGACAGATACCAGTCAATAGTCTTCCTTTCTTGTAATATTTTTATTTAATTCTTGTATCAGGGCTACATTGAATGAGTTAGAAAATATGATGATCTCAACTTCTATTTTATGGAAAAGATTGTGGAAAATCGGTATTATATCTTCATTAAATATTTGGTAGACCTCACCAGTAAATTGATCTTGGCTTGTTACTTTCTCTTTGGGGAAGTTATTAATTGTTAATTAATTAAAAAATAAATATAGGACTATTTTAGGGAGTTATGTGTACCCCCTTGTGTGAATGGTGATACTTTGTGTCTTTGGAAAACTCAGGACAATCTTTCCCTCTCAAGATCCCCATTTAACCACATTGACAAGGTATTTTTGCTATGTAAAGTAACATATTCACAGATTTCAGGCATTAAGTCACATACCTCTTAGTGGAGTCATTATTCTGCCAACCACAGTCTCTGGCCTCCAAAAATTCTTGTCAGTTCCACATGCAAAATTTATTTAATCCATTCCAATATCTCCAAAGTCAACACATTAAACTTGGTAAATGTTTCATGCAAACTTGAAATGAATGTGTATATTGCTGGTGTTAGATGGAGTAATCTGTAAATGTCAATTAGATTGAGTTGATTGATATTGTTGTTCAGATCGACTATATCCTTACTGATTTTCTGCCTGTTTGATTTATAAATAGCTGACAGGGAGGTGTTAAAGTCTTGAACTACAACAGTAGATTTGTCTATTTCACCTTTGAGTTCTATGTTTTATCCTCATTTATTTTTATTTATTTTGATGTCCATTATTTGTTATTTTATTTTCATTATATTAAGTTCATACACATTGGAGATTGTTAGGTCTTCTTGAAAAACTGACCCCTTAATCATAATAAATGCCCCTTGTTATCCCTGGTAATCCTTCTTGTTCTGAAGCCTTCTTTGGCTGAAGTTAATATTGATACTCAAGCTTCCATTTTGTTAGTGTTAACATGGCACTTATTTCTTCATCCCTTGACTTTGAACTCATCTGAGTCTTCATAGTTAAAATGTTACTTTTTTTTATAGACAACATATAACTGGATATTGTTTTCCCCCAATTTGATAACCTCAGTCTTATTTGACACACTAAATCACCCACAGTTACAGTGGTTATTGAGGCCCTGGCCAGTTTGCTCAGTAGTAGAGTGTCAGCCCAGCGTATGGGTATTCCAGGTTCAATTCCTGGTCAGGGCACACAGGAGAAGTACCCATCTGCTTCTTTATCCATCACTCTCTTGCTTCTCTCTCTCTTTCTCTCTCTCTCTCTGCCCCTCCTGCAGTTGGCCCCAGGTGCTGAGGATGGCTCCATGGCCTTTGCCTCAGGCACCAAGAAGAGCTCAATTGCTGAGAAATGGAGCAACACCCTAGATGGGCAGAGCATCACCCCCTAGTGGGTTTGCTGGGTGAATCCCAGTCAGGGCACACGTGAGAGTCTGTCTCTCCTTTCACTGAATAAATAAATAAATAAATAGTAGTAATTGATATAGTTCGATAAAAATCTACCATATTTGTAAATGTTTTCTATTTCTTACATTTTTTGGGGGGGTCTATATTTCCCCTCTTGCATCATCTGCTATTTATTGAGGATTATATAATTATAGTTTGTCTCTTCTCTTATGGTATCAATTATACTTCTTTTTTAAAAAAATTAGTAGTTACCCTAAAAGTTTAAAATATAATGTTTAAACTAATCTAAAGCAATATTCTGCTTCACATGTAATTGTGGGCCACTTACAACAGAGAATTCCCAATTCCTCTCTCTGTCCCTTGGGGATATCGTTGTCATTCATTTCTCTTATCCATATGCTATTTCCCTCAATTCATCATTACTACTATGCTTAAAATAAACTGTTGTTTGTCTCCAGATATACGGAAAAAGTTTATATACGCGGATGGGGATCCTCAAACCCCTCAGCAAGATCTTCTGAGCATGGCTTTTAAGGTACCAAGAGGCAGAAAAAGCCCAATAGAGATCAGGTGAACTACCAGCTTTTAGGAAACGCCCTTAAAGGCTCCAATGCCCCAAAGAAGTCTCATAGGAATCCATCTGGGTCCTGCTTCAATAGTGGAAAGGAAGGTCATTGAGCTAAAGCCTGCCAGGCTTACACGCCTCTGCTGTGAGGAAACAGGGACACTGGAAGGTAGGCTTCCCCCTCGCTCCTCTAAGGGAGGGTTCAGTCTCTTTCAGCCCTGCTCCAGCCACCTATGATCTAACCCTACCCAGAAAGCTAGGGTTTGCCACTGAAGGCTGAAGGTGCCTAGGGCCGACGGCCCCATCTACGACACTGTGAACGAGCCTAGGGTATTTCTTCCAAGAAGCAGGTAAACTGATCTCATTTGCACAAGGGCCATTTAACTAGGTCTTGCCTGAATAGTCAGGTTTTTTATTCTTTCCTCAAAGATCTCTGTTGTGGGTGTTGATAGTCCTATTTTATGCTGCTTTGTTTAATGTATAGTGTTTCCTTTATTCCTCCTACCTCAATGCCCCACTCATATTTCAGGCTGGGACCTACTTCTAATTTAGAGCTCTCTCTCCCCCTTTTGCCAACTTCTATTATAAATCTACCTTTGCCACCCAGCTTAGTGTATCCCAAGGTTCTCTTTACCATGCCACAGTTGCAGAGCTCCAGAGAAAAGCACCCTGTTCTCATCTCTTCAGGCAGAGGACAGAGGCTCCATCTCCACACATGCTGCAGATGGCTTTTCCAGTCTACCTGAATCATTACCAGCTAGAAGCAGCGGTCATTGAGGCTTGGACGTGAGCTGCAAAGTATAGAATTGTGACATCAATTCCAGTGCCATGCGGACTTTTTCTGGATGTGGATTTTTTTCTGGACTCCTGCTCCTTGTGATAGCTCCTAATAGACTGAACTGGGGTTGGGTTGCATTCGCAGAGATTTAGAATGGTGTTGGTGCCAACTTGGACTTGGTGAACATGTTAAGGACACTACTCTTTTATGGATTCTTGTTGTATTGGCCAAAAGTTTGCTTAAAGGCTTTAATCACTGTAAAAAAAAAAAAAATATATATATATATATATATATATATATATATATATATATATGACTGGATAAAGAAGATATGGCACATATACACTAGGGTATACTACTCAGCCATAAGAAATGATGACATTGGATCATTTACAACAGAACGGTGGGATCTTGATAACATTATATGGAGTGAAATAAGTAAATCAGAAAAAACCAAGAACTGCCTGATTCCATACATTGGTGGGACATAAAAACAAGACTAAGAGACATGGACAAGAGTGTGGTGGTTATGGGGGGGGGGAAGGAGGGAAGAGGAAAGGGGGAGGGGGAGGGACACAAAGAAAACTAGATAGAAGGTGATGGAGGACAATCTGACTTTGGGTGATGGGTATGCAACATAATTGAATGACAAGATAACCTGGACATGTTTTCTTTGAATATATGTACCCTGATTTATTGATGTTACCCCATTAACATTAATAAAAATTAAAATAAATAAATAAATAAATAAACTGCTGTTTGTCAAAATGGCTGGGCTTCCAGGTGTCAAACTGGTCAATTAAGACAAGGAGCCCAACTGACGGTAACAACAGTCCTTGAGCCAGGAGCTGCAAAGAGGTAAGCAGGAGGGTAAGCAGGAAAGAACCTGGTTCTGCCATGTTCCACCCCACCTCCCCCCACAAGATCAGGTGCATCAGCACAGGTAGCAGGGGAGCTCCAAGCAAAAGGCTCCTGCCTTTCATGGCCCCTGGTCCAGGGAGGGAGAGAAGGGGAAGGGTTGGGTAGGAGAAGTACTGATCCTGAGTCATTGTGGAGGAGAATGGGTTTAAGGCCCCAGAGAAGGAGAGCTGAAGATATTCCTCCACCAGGAGGAGGCCCCTGAGCTAGAAGCACAGCAGGGCAGAGTAGGGGCCCCCAGGGCAGCCTGATTTTCCCAGTACAGCCGGGCTGGATGGAGACCGAGGATGCCGGCGAAGGCACCGAGGATGCCAATGACTGTGCTGAGGATGCCGGCGAAGGCACTGAGGATACTGGCAAAGGCCCTGAGGATGCTGGTGAAATCGGCTTCCCCACCAGGCCCACAGGTTCCCCCTCTGTGACTGCCCACAGCCAGGCCGGGGACGTCACTCTGCAGATTATGGCCAGGAGCTGAGCTCCTCATAAGCTCTCTAGATCAACTGAAAATAAGAAAAAATAAATTATTCTAGGTAGCCTTCATCTCTTTCTTCTCTGAAGTGCTTCCTTTCTTTAGGTAAATATTAAAATTGAATGTATAACATTTTCTCTCTGCAAGAAGCTTCTCTTTTCACATTTTTTGTGAGGCAGGTCGGTTAACAATGAATTCCCCATTTTTATTTGTCTGAGAAAGTCTTCAGTTTTCTTTCAAAATGAAAGATAGCTTTTGAATACTGCATGATAAGTTGGTAAGTCTTTTTTTTTTTTTTTTGCCTTTAACACTGACTCTCACTGCATTCTTTTCTTGCTTGCATTATTTCTGATGAAAATGCTTCTGTAATTCTTCTGCTATTCTACAGGTAAAATGTATTTCTTTTTCCTTTTATGTCTTTCAAGATTTTCTCATTGTCTTCTGTTTCCTGAAGATTACAAATGTACACTTAATTGTGTGTCTGTGCATGTGTGTGTGAGTGTGTGTCAGATAACTTGTTAAATGCTGGCAAGTTAATATTCTGGGTTAGAGACATCACTCTGACCTTAGCAAGAGGAAGAAACATAGCAACCACCACAGGCCTCCAAGTATTAAGAGAAGGAGCACAGTTGACTTGACTCCCCAGAAAATCTGCCTGTGTGTGCAGGCCTTTGTGTGAAGTAACCATCCCTAACCTTCCATAGTCATGCCAATTATGATACTTGGGATTCACCTAAGAATAGAGTTTTTGTTAAAAAAAAAAAAGGAAAGAAAGAAAGAAAGATTATCCTTAGTCAAAATACTTAGAAAATGAGTGAAAAGGAGAAAGAAAACAAGCAGATTCAATTATTTTATACCACAAGGATTTTATTGTTTGATTCCCAAAAATAAGATTCCATTTTTTTCCATTTTTCACTTTCAAACACCTTTGTGAAAGCATATCAAACAAACAGAAATGAGCATCAATCCTAAATGTGCATCAATCCTAAATGTGCACCTCAATGAAACACCAGGAAGTGAGCACAACCCTGGTCAAAAATAGAATATTACCAGCAGCCCAGATGTCCTCCAACTAGATACTAGATCAGAGGTCCCCAAACTACGGCCCGCGGGCCACATGCGGCCCCCTGAGGCCATTTATCCGGCCCCCGCTGCACTTCCAGAAGGGGCACCTCTTTCATTGATGGTCAGTGAGAGGAGCATAGTTCCCATTGAAATACTGGTCAGTTTGTTGATTTAAATTTACTTGTTCTTTATTTTAAATATTGTATTTGTTCCCGTTTTGTTTTTTTACTTTAAAATAAGATATGTGCAGTGTGCATAGGGATTTGTTCATAGTTGTTTTTTTTATAATCCGGCCCTCCAATGGTCTGAGGGACAGTGAACTGGCCCCCTGTGTAAAAAGTTTGGGGACCCCTGTACTAGATACTTCAAAATATTTTTCCATGTGTTAAAAATAAAACCACTAGTTTTTAAAGGAAACAAAGTAAGCAACATGCAATACACTGACAATGTGGTCATATATATATATCTAGAGAGAACATACATGTGTATATGAATACATTCCCCCCTATAATGGCAAGAGTTCTTAATTTCTTTTCTACCACATTCTAAAATTGTAATAAATAACCAAAAATGTTATATGTGTGTGGATATGCCCTCTTTGTTGAAAAAATGCAAGTCCTTCTACTCTTTGTGATTAAAATTGTATTTTTTAGCATCTAAGTTATTGAGTAAATAAGCATAACTTTTTTTCTTAGAAAAGTATGAAAAACACATATTCAAAAATAAGTATTTTGGTGAAACATGTGAAGAGATTATGTCAGGTGACGGGAACAGAGCCAGAATTAAAACAGACCTTAAGTCCCATCTTCTGTGTTGAAAAATAAAGGCAACTCTATCGCTTGCAGACATGATCTGCTACGGTGACACCTAGTGTCCAGGACTGGAATTACAATTTCAAATCCGTGACCAAAAAAAATAAATAAATAAATAAATAAATAATCATTAAAAAGCAACAGTAAAATTTATTGTATTTTGAGAGTCACAGATGATCCTCTCATCTCCTTTCACAATGAAAATACTAATAAAAATTCTTCTGAAACTTTTTAACTTATTGCCTCTATCAGTGTAGTTTGATAGTTAATCTTTTTTTTTTAATTATAATTTTATTTTTTTAATGGGGCGACATCAATAAATCAGGTTACATATATTCAAAGATCAACAAGTCCAGGTTATATTGTCTTTCAATTATGTTGCATACCCATCACCCAAAGTCAGATTGTCCTCTGTCACCTTCTATCTAGTTTTCTTTGTGCCCCTCCCCCTCCCCCTTTCCCTCTCCCTTTCCCCCCTCCCCCCGTAACCACCACACTTTTATCAATGTCTCTTAGTTTCACTTTTATGTCCCAACTACGTATGGAATAATGCAGTTCCTGGTTTTTTCTGATTTACTTATTTCACTTCGTATAATGTTATCAAGATCCCACCATTTTGCTGTAAATGATCCGATGTCATCATTTCTTATGGCTGAGTAGTATTCCATAGTGTATATGTGCCACATCTTCTTTATCCAGTCATCTATTGACGGGCTTTTTGGTTGTTTCCATGTCCTGGCCACTGTGAACAATGCTGCAATGAACATGGGGCTGCATGTGTCTTTACGTATCAATGTTTCTGAGTTTTTGGGGTATATACCCAGTAGAGGGATTGCTGGGTCATAAGGTAGTTCTATTTTCAGTTTTTTGAGGAACCACCATACTTTCTTTCATAATGGTTGTACTACTTTACATTCCCACCAACAGTGTATGAGGGTTCCTTTTTCTCCACAGCCTCTCCAACATTTGCTGTTACCTGACTTCCTAATAACAGCTAATCGAACAGGTGTGAGGTGGTATCTCATTGCCGTTTTGATTTGCATTTCTCTAATAGCTAAAGAAGATGAGCATCTTTTCATATATCTGTTGGCCATTTGTACTTCATCCTGGGAGAAGTGTCTGTTCATGTCCTCTTCCCATTTTTTTATTGGATTGTTTGTTTGTTTGTTGTTGAGTTTTATGAGTTCTTTGTATATTTTGGATATTAGGCCCTTATCTGAGCTGTTGTTTGAAAATATCATTTCCCATTTAGTTGGCTTTCTGTTTATTTTGTTATCAGTTTCTCTTGCTGAGCAAAAACTTCTTAGTCTGATGTAGTCCCATTCATTAATTTTTGCCTTCACTTCTCTTGCCATTGGAGTCAAATTCATAAAATGCTCTTTAAAACCCAGGTCCATGAGTTGAGTACCTATGTCTTCTTCTATGTACTTTATTGTTTCAGGTCTTATGTTTAGATCTTTGATCCATTTTGAGTTAATTTTAGTACAGGGGGACAAACTGTAGTCCAGTTTCATTCTTTTGCATGTGGCTTTCCAGTTTTCCCAGCACCATTTATTGAAGAGGCTTTCTTTTCTCCATTGTATGTTCTTGGCCCCTTTATCAAAAATTATTTGACTATATATTTGTGGTTTTATTTCTGGACTTTCTATTCTGTTCCATTGGTCTGAGTGTCTATTTTTCTGCCAATACCATGCTGTTTTGATTGTCATGGCCCTATAATAGAGTTTGAAGTCAGGTATTGTAATGCCCCCAGCTTCATTCTTTTTCTTTAGGATTGCTTTGGCTATTCGGGGTTTTTTATAGTTCCATATAAATCTGATGATTTTTTGCTCTATTTCTTTAAAAAATGTCATTGGAATTTTGATGGGAATTGCATTAAATTTGTATATTGCTTTGGGTAATATAGCCATCTTGATTATATTTATTCTTCCTAACCAAGAACAAGGAATATTCTTCCATCTCATTATATCTTTCTCAATTTCTCTTAACAATGGTTTATAGTTTTCATTATATAAGTCCTTTACATTCTTTGTTATGTTTATTCCTAAGTATTTTATTTTTTTTGTTGCAATTGTGAAGGGGATTATTCTTTTGAGTTCATTCTCAATTGTTTCATTGTTGGCATATAGAAAGGCTATTGACTTCTGTATGTTAATTTTGTATCCTGCGACCTTACTGTATTGGCTTATTGTTTCTAGTAGTCTTTTTTGTGGATTCTTTGGGGTTTTCGATGTATAGGATCATGTCATCTGCAAAAAGTGATACCTTTACTTCTTCTTTTCCGATATGGATGCCTTTTATTTCTTTGTCTTGTCTGATTGCTCTGGCTAGAACCTCTAGTACCACATTAAATAAGAGTGGAGAGAGTGGACAACCCTGTCTTGTTCCTGATTTAAGGGGGAAAGCCTTCAGTTTTGTGCCATTTAATATGATGTTAGCTGATGGTTTATCATATATGGCCTTTATCATGTTGAGATATTTTCCTTCTATACCCATTTTGTTGAGAGTCTTAAACATAAAATTGTGTTGTATTTTATCGAAAGCCTTTTCTGCGTCTATTGATAAGATCATGTGGTTTTTGTTCTTTGTTTTGTTGATATGGTGTATTATGTTAACCGTTTTACGTATGTTGAACCATCCTTGAGATTCTGGGATGAATCCCACTTGATCGTGATGTATTATTTTTTTAATATGTTGTTGTATTCGATTTGCTAGTATTTTGTTTAGTATTTTAGCATCTGTATTCATTAGAGATATTGGTCTGTAGTTTTCTTTTTTTGTGCCATCCTTGCCTGGTTTTGGTATGAGGGTTATGTTGGCCTCATAAAATGTGTTTGGAAGTATTGCTTCTTCTTCAATTTTTTGGAAGACTTTGAGTAGAATAGGAACCAAGTCTTCTTTGAATGTTTGATAAAATTCTCTGGTATAGCCGTCAGGTCCTGGACTTTTATTTTTGGGGAGGTTTTTAATGGTTTTTTCTATTTCTTCTCTACTAATAGGTCTGTTTAGGCTTTCTGCTTCTTCTTGACTCAGTGTAGGAAGGTTGTATTGTTCTAGGAATTTATCCATTTCTTCTAGATTGTTGAATTTAGTGGCATAAAGTTTTTCATAGTATTCTACAATAATTCTTTGTATATCTACGGTGTCCGTGGTGATTTCTCCTCTTTCATTTTGGATTTTGTTTATATGAATTCTTTCTCTTTTTTCCTTGGTAAGTCTTGCCAAGGGTTTGTCAATTTTATTGATCTTTTCAAAGAACCATCTCTTTGTTCTATTAATTTTTTCTATACTTTTACTGTTCTCTATTTCATTTATTTCTGCTCTGATTTTTATTATCTCCTTTCTTCGGCTAGTTTTGGGTTGTTTTTGTTCTTCTTTTTCTAGTTCCTTAAGGTGGGAAGTTAAGTGGTTCACTTGGGCTCTCTCTTGTTTGTTCATATATGCCTGAAGTGATATGAACTTCCCTCTTATCACTGCTTTTGCTGCATCCCATAGATTCTGATATGTCGTATTGTCATTTTCCTTAGTCTGTATATATCTTTTGATCTCTGCACTTATTTCTTCTTTGACCCATTCATTTTTTAAAAGTATGTTGTTTAGTTTCCACATTTTTGTGGGATTTTTTCCCTCCTTTTTGCAGTTGAATTCTAGTTTCAAGGCTTTATGATCAGAAAATATTCTTGGTACAACTTCGATTTTTTTGAATTTGCTGATGTTGTTTTTGTGGCCCAACATATGGTCAATTCTTGAGAATGATCCATGTACACTGGAGAAAAATGTATACTCAGTCACTTTGGGATGAAATGTCCTGTAGATGTCTATCATATCCAGGTGCTCTAGTGTTTTGTTTAAGGCCACTATATCTTTGTTAATTCTCTGTTTGGATGACCGATCTAGAGCTGTCAGTGGTGTATTGAGGTCTCCAAGTATGATTGTATTTTTGTCAGTTTTTGTTTTAAGGTCAATAAGTAGCTGTCTTATATATTTTGGTGCTCCTTGGTTTGGTGCATATATATTAAGAATTGTTATGTCTTCTTGATTCAGTGTCCCCTTAGCCATTATGAAATGGCCATTTTTGTCTCTGAGTACTTTTTTGTCTTGTAGTCAGCATTATCAGATATGAGTATTGCTACGCCTGCTTTTTTTTGGATGTTATTTGCTTGGAGTATTGTTTTCCAGCCTTTCACTTTGAGTTTGTTTTTATCCTTGTTACTTAGATGAGTTTCCTGTAGGCAGCATACAGTTGGATTTCCTTTTTTAATCCATTCTGCTACTCTGTGTCTTTTTATTGGTGAGTTTAATCCATTTACATTTAGTGTAATTATTGACTCTTGTGAGTTTCCTATTGCCATTTTATAGATTGCTTTCTGTTAGTTTTGTGTCTTGTTTGATCCTTCTCTTTCATTTTTTTATCTTTTGTTTTTATTTGGTTGTATTCCATACATCTTTCCACTGTTGCTATCTTTTTTATCTCATGTGCTTCTGTGGTGGTTTTTTCAATGGTGGTTACCTTTAGGTAATGAAAAGGGTTCCTACCCTGTTCATTGTAGTGCACTATTTTGTGAGTACTTTTGCACTCCATCGTCCTTTGCTATTGTTAATCTCCATCCTCTCCCCCCTTTCTTTTTGTTGTTGTCACAGTTTAAATTTGGTTTTATTGTGTTCTTCTTGGAGCTTTTACTTGTGGCTTTATTTTTTTTTGTTCTTTGTATCTGATTGGAGAACCCCCTTTAGTAATTCCTGGAGTGGGGGTTTTCTGATGATAAATTCCCTCATCTTTTCTGTATCTGTGAATGTTTTTATTTCTCCTTCATATTTGAAGGATAGCTTTGATGGGTATAGTATTCATGGCTGAAAGTTCCTCTCTTTCAGGACTTTAAATATTGGGGTCCACTCTCTTCTAGCGTGTAGAGTTTCTGCTGAGAAATCTGATGATAATCTAATGGGCCTTCCTTTATATGTTGTATTCTTCTTTTCCCTGGCTGCCTTGAGAATTTTTTCTTTGCCGTTGGTTTGTGCCAATTTCATTATGATGTGCCTTGGAGTAGGTTTGTTGGGGTTAAGAAAACTCGGAGTTCTGTTTGCTTCATGAATTTGAGGCTTTAGTTCTTTCCACAGGCTTGGGAAGTTCTCATCTATTATTTGTTTGAGTATGTTCTCCATTCCATTTTCTCTCTCTTCTCCCTCTGATATACCTATTATTCTTATGTTATTCTTTTTGATGGAGTCAGATAATTCTTGTAGGGCTATCTCATTATTTTTAATTTTTGAGTCTCTTTCTTCCTCTCTCTGTTGTGCCTCAAGTTGCTTGTCTTCTATTTCACTAATCCTCTCTTCTATCTGTCCTGTTCTATTAGCCAAGCTTGCTACCTCGTTTTTCAGCTCGTGAATTGAGTTTTTCATCTCTGTTTGATTTGTTTTTATAGTTTCAATTTCCTTGGACATATATTCTTTGTGTTCACTGAGTTGTTTTCTGAGCTCCCTAAATTGCCTTTCTGTGTTTTCTTGTATATCTCTGAGTATTTTTAGGATTTCTATCTTGAATTCTCTGTCATTTAAGTCCAAGGTTTCCAATATATTAAACTTTTTCTCCATAGATTTTTCCTCTTCTATCTGTGTTACCTCTCTTTCTTTTGTATCAATGATATTCGATTTTCTCTTCCTTAATGGCATCTGAGGGTGGTTTTGTTGATAGTATTAATGAGATTTAATAAAAAATAAAAAGTTAAAAAAATAAAAAATTGAAAAAAGTTGTTTTTTTTTAAAAAATTAATAATGAAATAAAGAAAAATAAAATAAAATAAAAATTTTAAAAAAGGAAATTATTCCCCCCCTCCTTTTTTTCTCTCCTCTCCTCTCCCCTCTTTCTTGATAAAATCTTGTGGTGAACTGTGAATTATATTGTATTTAATAGAACAAACAATGCCTGTAATGGAGGGCCTGAATTGGGGAAAAGTAATAAAGGGGCAAGAAAAAAATAAATAAATAAATAAAGGGGTGGGGGTATGGACCCACAAAAAGCAAATAATGAAAAAATTTGGATCAAGAATAAAATGATTTGCGTTTAGGTGTTGGTTGACTAAGAGTTATGATGAGAGGAGTAAGAGGGAAACAGGAAAATGGGGGGACAAATTAAAAAATTACTATTGTATTTAGTGGAACAAGAGCTTGATAAAACGGAGAACCAGGGATGGGAGCACTGCTAGTGAGTTAAAAAGGTGAAGTAAAAACCCCCCAAAATGCCACAAACATAAGTTTGAGTTCCAGATAAAATAATTTGTTTGTTATTGAGGTTTGAATGAGAGGAGATGTAAAGGAAAAAGGAAGAAACTAATATAGAGGGAGAAAAGAAGAGAGAGAGAGAAAAAAACGAGGGAACCACTAAAAGAAGAAAAAAGAAAAAAGAGGAGAGAGAGAGAGAGAGAGAGAGTTAAGGGTTTTGGAGTGCAACCCTCATAGAGAGAAAGGAAGAGGAAAGAAAAGATAATGGGAGATGTAACACTTATGGGTAGTGTAGTTCAAGGAGAGGAGAGAGTAAGACCATTAGGGAGTTAAACGACCAAATTGGAGGAGGAAAAAAAAAAGAAAAAAGAAAAAAAAATCAAGGATGAAGATAAGAGAAACAAACGAACAAATATAATAAAATGGGATAGGTTATAAAGTCTGCGGATTATTCTGATTTTGAGAGGTTATCTTCTTGCTTTTTCTTTTCTCTCCCTCTTCCTGGTCGGCGACTCTGTACCCCGGGTTCTGCCCCTTTGGCATGCTCAGGTAGAGGTTTGCAGTTGATAAGTCTCTATGGCGATGTCATGTATTGTGCTTCAGTCTCGTTGGCAGTCGAGGCTCATTAGCATTTATAGGCTCCAACAATGAGAGAGTCCGTGTCCCAGGAGCCTCTCTCCTAGTCTTTCCTTCCTCAACCAGCAGCCTGAGAATCCAGCTATGGGGTTGCTGCTGCCTCTGCCTGGATAGTAAGAGGCTCAAAGAGTGGGCAACTCCCCACTCTTATTTCCACTCAGCACAGGGCTCTGGGTAAGGCTCAGTCAGTCAGAGCTGCTAGCATAATCAGCCAGGGCTTTCACCTACTCAAAGACCTCTGGCTCTGTCACTCTGTCTGGTAACACGGGCGGGTCTGTGCGCGCAGACCAGGATGTTAGACCGGAAGTCTCGCCCTCTGAGTGAAACCCCCCGCCTGCACTGAAAAGTTCCAATGTTGAAATTGGCTCTCGCTCGTCCCCGTGTGCCACTCTTTCAAGGCGCTGGGGCAGCCCGTGACTCCGCCCTCGGCCCACACAAAGGCCCCCAACTCTGCCCCTCCATGGGACAACACGGGCTCCCACTCCAGAGGTGCTGGGAGGAGTCTCCTTCCCACTCTCCATGCGCGCAGACCAGGATGTGAGGCCAGAGTCTCGCCCTCTGAGTGAAACCTCCCGCCCGCACTGAAAAGTTCCAGTGTTGGAATTAGCTCTCGCTTCCTCCCCGTGTGCGGCTCTCCCCGGGTGCTGGGGCAGCCCGGAGGCTTTCGGCCCACACAAAGGCCTCTGACTCTGCCTCTCTGTGGGGTAACACGGGCGCACCCTCCGGGGGCTTTGGAAGGAATCTCTCGCCCACTATCTGCGCGCTCCGAGATCAGGTAAAATGGCTGCCCCGCTTGTCTTTCTTTGTCTGGGTTTGGCACGAGTGTTAGCTGTATTGCCCAGGTTGTCACAGGAACAGTTTTTCCTTGGCTTAGATCTCCGTGCCACAGCCTGGTTCGGCCGTTTGTGCCGCGGCCTGGATCTATTCACCCCCTTTGCCCGCCTTAGTTTCTATATTCTCAGTTTCCAGTGAAAATCGCCCTGTTTAGGTTAGTGAGGAAGGCGGAGCATTTCTTACTCCCTATTTCCTTCGGGGTTTGGTTATATATTTAGCCAATTTTTCGCTCGATCATACCTTTGGGTGTATTGCGAAACATCTGGAGGCTCCAAGGATAGGTTTTTCTGTTTCTGGTTGAAGATCTTGTTGAGGTTTGGGGGAGATTTATCGGTATCCCTTCCTACTCTGCCATTACTCTGACGTCATCTCCCGATAGTTAATCTTAGTATTTGGCAGGGTAAGTCTCTCTGCCTCTTTCTTATACAAAACTGTCCTTGATGTTCTTGACCATTTGGTCTCTCATATAAGTTTTCTAACAGGTTTGTCCATTTTTGTCTAAGTCACATAACACATTTAGACTAGATTTCACTGAATTCATAAATCATTTTGGAAGAACTAACAACTTGATTATATTGAGTTTTCCTATTTATGCACATGGTGTATCTGTCCACTCATTTAGATTCTTTTTATGTTTTCCAAAGCATTCATTGGAGAGCTGGATAAGATTTCTTCTGTGTCCTATTCATATATGAGATATACCTGCTCCTCAGTTCACTTGAGATGGCGACCAAATGCAATGTTGTTAAGTTAGAAAGCATCTAGATGGGAAGGTAGAATTTCCCACCAGCAGACATTCTGAGAGTGCATGAGAAAAAAAGAAATAAAGCCTATGGTGTCCTCTCATTTTCTCCATTGCAATATTATGAATGATGGAAGCCATTAGAAACATAATTGTGGCTCCTTATTTTCCTACTAACGTATCTTTTCAAAGTGATAGTTTTCTTTATTGAACATATTTATTTACTTATTTCATATTTTAGCCCACTGTTAAATAAAACCCAGGATATATACCAGCATGGAAGAAGATAAAAGAATAAGGTTGTAAACCTGACATTATGCTTTATAATATAAAAGGTATCAGATTCATAATGCTAGACTTTCAAAATAGATACTTTAATGGCTTCAACAGTAGTTTTAACACTTGAATTTCTGTAAGTCTGGATATCATATATCTGGGGAATCTAGAAAGGTTTATAAACAGCCTACCACCCACAAATCTATCAAAGAATACAAAAGGAAAAAAACCCCATAAAACCAATAGGTTCAGGCCCTGGCCGGTTGGCTCAGTGGTAGAGTGTCGGCCTGGCGTGCAGAAGTCTCGGATTCGATTCCCGGCCAGGGTACACAGGAGAAGTGCCCATCTGCTTCTCCACCCCTCCCCCTCTCCTTCCTCTCTGTCTCTCTCTTCCCCTCCCGCAGCCAAGGCTCCATTGTAGCAAAGTTGGCCCGGGCACTGAGGATGGCTCCATGGCCTCTGCCTCAGGCACTAGAATGGCTCTAGTTGCAACAGAGCAACACCCCAGATGGGCAGAGCATCGCCCCCTGGTGGGCATGCCAGGTGGATCCCGGTCGGGCACATGTGGGAGTCTGACTGCTTCCCTATTTCCAACTTCAGAAAAATAAAAAATAAAAAAAAAACCCAATAGGTTCAGATTTTTAAAGGCTCCCGGAAGTCAGTCTATTTATGTCATGTTTGTATTCTTTTAACACATAAAAATTATCATCAAACTTGTAAGCACTTGCATTGTAAATTAAAACAAAGTAGTTTGATGGGGTAGTAATCTGACCCAACAAATGACAAAGAATGAAAATATAGAACATCATTTTGTTGTGGTGGTTTTGTTTTCTGGCTATAATCAGTAAAAACATGGAACTTACGCTCATGTGATCTTACTGTCATTTATATCAACATCTCAGTCAATAGTCTATTGTAGCATATTTACATATTTCCCCACATTAAAAAAAAATAACTCCTTCAACTCTTCTCATTCTTTATCGATGTTGCCACTTGTAAATGCCTTCAATGTAAAGAATCCTAGGAATATTTTAGTTCTCTATTTACATTTACATCTAGCATATATAGGTTATTTAATTGATAATCATTCATTTATATGTACATTTATATATATATATAAACTTTTTCTTAACTACAAGCAACTAATAATGGTACTGGTAAATGCATTAAAGATTCAATATTTAAAAAGTACACAGATTTTGCCCTGACTAGAGCTCAGTTGATTAAAGCATTACCCTGATACACAAAGGTTGCCAGTTCGATCCAAGGTCCAAGCACATACAAGAATAGATTGGTATTCCTGTTTCTCTCTTCCCCTTCCTCTTCATCTAGAATCAATAAATAAAAATTAAAAAAACAAAACACAGATTTCCTAACATTTTACTAATGTTCATATGTCAATTCTTATGATACTATTCTTTCTTTTGATTGTGTAATTGATGGTGTTGGGTTATGTAACCCTTAAATATTTTTAAGTTCTTCAAGAATTGTGTAAAGCTTGTCTGTGGCTCACTCATTGACCAAATGTAGACAGAGAGCTGGGCAGGCACTCTCTGGAGAAAATTCTGTCAAACTGCACATTCTTTAGCATTTTCTATATAAAATAAAAATAGCATAATCAAACTGTGTGGGAATTTAAATTTGAAAACAGGAAACATATTTAGAGTAGGAAGATTTGGTTTAAAAAGTAATTAGGTGTTTATAGTCATTTCCTGTGCTCTAAGAGCACATCCAAAAGAACATTTGTCACTTTTATTCCCGTAATGCTGAAAATAGACTGAAAAAAGGAATCAAAATCCTTAGTGAGACCATTCGTACGTATTTTTATTATGGGTTTGCATAACTTAAGGCTCGTGCTTTATGTTTGATTGTATTTGGTGCCTACTCTCTTGAAAAAAAAAAAAATCATATCCTCAGAATAAAACCATAATAACATCAGAAGAAAAACACACACATTTATCTCATTGGACTATTATGAGCCATCTGTTTATGTTCATCTATGAAAGGAAAATAAACATATTTGTCAAGAATCCCATGTGTAAGAGATTTGGTACTGATATTTCATATTATCCTTGGAATTGTTTTAAAGAGGTAAACAGTGCTGCCATTTTGTCTTCACATGGTCTAATCTGTGCTCATCCACATTCTGAAGTGATCTTCCATCTCAGAGAGACGCAGTGAGGGACAGGGGCATGTCTTCCCCAAAATTGGTGTCTCATTGCTTCCAGATACGCGGCATGCAGTTAAAGAAACCAACTGAGTATGTATAACAGAAACGGGTTTGACCTCCAGTTTTCCTTTCCAAGATTGAGCTTTGCAGTGACAGCTATGACTAAAATCATTTGCCTAGAATGACGTATGGAGCAAGACACTGTGACATCTCTTAAGATGGACCGTGAACAGTGTCCAACTGCAATTTTCCACGGTTTTGTAGACTGACAGGAAGAAGAAAAAAATTGCTGTTTAAGGGGACCTGGTGACCTTTATAGCTTAGAATTGATTTCAGTCACAGCAGCTGCTCTGTCTTTATATCATAAAAGGGGGTCACTTTGCAGGACACGTAGAAGGAAGTGGAGGGAAGGTCTACTGCTTCCTGTCTAAGACAACAAACACCATAAGGCCAGGGGGAGGCCAGGAGAGAGCAAGCCCATTTTTTTTTTTTTATCTGAAGTGAGAAGTGGGGAAGCTGTCAGACAGACTCCTGCATGTGCCTGACCGGGATCCACCCGGCATGCCCACCAGGGGCACTCAGCTCATCTGGTGTGTTGGTCTGCTGTAGTAGGAGCCATTCTAGCACCTGAGGTGGAGGCCATGGAGCCGTCCTCAACGCCCCAGCCAACTCTGCTCCAATGGAGCCTTGGCTGTGGGAGGGGAAGACGGAGATAGAGAGGAAGGAGAGGGGAAGGGTGGAGAAGCAGATGGGTGCTTCTCTTGTGTGCCCTGACTGAGAATCGAACCAGGGACTTCCACACACCGGGCTGACGCTCTACTGGACCATTCATTCTTAAACACAATTTGATATTCCTAAAGTTTTTAGTGATAAAGCACATTTCACGACTATAGCACTTTCTTCAGACATTCCTTGGTCACCGGTTAAGGAAATCCATGTATTGCCAATTAATATCATAGCAGCAAATAAAGGCAAGTAAATTAATCATCAAAATACATCAAGGACACTTGCTTCTTTCGATATGGAATCATGGATTAAAGCAACTATTTAAACAAAAGGGCAATAGTTAAACTAGCTCACATTCAGGATCAGATGAAAAAGGAGCAGGGTAGATATCACCACCATCAATATTTCCTGTGTCCCAATTAATAAAAATGATGTAAGGGCGGCTGCCTGACCAGGCGGTTGCTCAGTGGATAGAGCATTGAACTGGGACGCGGAGAACTCAGGTTCGAAACCCCGAGGTCACCAGGCTCATCTGGTTTGAGCAAGGCTCACTAGCTTGAGCTCAAGGTCACTGGCTTAAGCAAGGGGTCACTCACTCTGCTGTAACCCCTGGTAAAGGCACATATGAGAAAGCAATCAATGAACAACTAAAGAGCTACAATGAAGAATTGATGCTTCTCATCTCTCTCCCTTCCTGTCTGTCTGTCCCTCCCTATCTGTCCCTCTCTCTGTCTCTCTCTCTCTCTGTCGAAAAGAAAACCTACAGCACTATTTCATATATTACATAGTAAAGAAAACAAATGATACAGGGTATCTTATTTATGATACAGATGACACATGGTATATATGGTCATTCTGTTATCTGCTTACATAAAATTACCCCTCACTTAATAAAATATTAAATGTCCTATTCTTCCTCAAATCACTTTGACAATCCTATGCATCATTACCTCTTAAATATTCACTGCATCACGCTTTCCCTAGGCATTGGCTATAGGCTATTTCCCCTCTTGGATAATACGCACCCAGTTTAAAATGAGAGATTTCCTGACAGCTTCCAGTTGTTACTTAAGAACTTAAAGACATCAGCCTCGATCCCTGAGTGATGCACTTATCAAGATTGCACAACTATGCAATCCAAAATCAATGTGCAAATTAAACGTAGAATCATGAAACCATACCAGTCGTGTTAGCAGTGCTAACTTACCACGCCGATGGAATGCTTAAGGTGACGGTACAGCCCGGCCCTGGTAGGACATTGTGTCATGGGCCCCTGTCCTCTTACCACCTCATTCCTGGTAAGCCTACCGTGAAGCCTTCATTTCTGTGATGCAGTATCATGTTGCCTGTGTGTGGCAGGAAATGTCCAGCTAGCTCTGTTTCTCCCCAGTAATCGACCATAATTACATTAGGACTCCTGGCCGCCAATGTGATTCTCAAGGTAAACATCATCATTCATGTTCCTGGCCTCGCTTTCTCACCTTGGATCATATTTGAAATCATTTCTAGCCTGACTTCTGCCTTCTCTCTTGAGGCAGGAGAGGGAACATGCTGCCCGTCCCTGTCTTCACCATCTCTGCCCAGCCTGCCTGCTCTGCTGAGGAGCAGAGGATGCGGGCAGACACGGTGACATCTGATTAGTGAGAGAGATTTGGGTCATCGTTGCTGACTCACTCTCAGGAAGTTCAAGTGTACTGATTATTATTATTATTATTATTATTCGCTTATACTCTGTCAGAGATGCCTGCGCAATGAGCTCGTCACTGATCGTTGTCTAAGCACAGAGAGCCTTCTTTGTGCAGTCTCCCCACCTCCACGAGCAGAAGGAATAATGACTTCTCTTTTGTTTTGCTTTGTTTTAGAAATCTACCACATTGATGAATATTAGCAAAAGGCCTTTTTTTTTTTTCAAATCTAGGCTCTATTACTTACTCACTTTGCAAGGTTAGGCAGATGGCCACTTCTCTGATCAAGTATTGTGCCTTGTGAGAAGCGCATGACGGTTGCTGAAGGAATGAAAAGACACAACGTGGAAAGTGCCCAGTGCAAGGCTGGGCCGGAAGCAGAGCTCTCACTAAGGGAAGTCAGCATTCTTCTCCAACCTGTTCATCCCCTTGGTCTCTGACTTTCCTTTCCTGGTCACTCATTCTGGGCAACTCCCATTGCTTGGTAAGTACAGTCGTTTCTGGTATAATACATAGTTCTAAAATATGAAAAGTTCACGTGCCACTACTAAAAAAGGGAATAATGTCTTATATGCCAGTCGTATGAATGAAGGTATGAATTTCCCAGCACATTAATGTAACGGTCCGCCTGGTAGCCAAATCAGCAGCTGGGCACCACATTCATCAGATTATCAGACGGCATTCTGCAATGCCTCTTGACTGCACAGTGTGTGTGGGGGGTGAATATTGTACAATTCTCTTCTGTATTTGTGTTTTGTTTCCATTTCCATATGAGCCTCAGTCCTTCCTTTAGCCCCATTCTACCAAGCTATTTTCAAAGTACTTTTGAAAAACAGTTATATTTCAACATCACACATAAAAAAGTGCAGAACTGAGCATGATGAATTTTGATAGCTTGAACCTCCCCAGGTCACAAAAACCCAGACGAATAGACAGAGAGTTCTCACTGCTGGAGAAGTGCCTTCCAGTTACTTCCCTCCTCGGATTCATGGGACTCACGCTTCCAACAACAAACGTATTTCCCTTGTGATGCTTATGAGTTTTGTGGAAATGTAATCGCATAGTATGTTGCAGTCTGTGTCTGGCTTCTCTTCCAACATTATAATTCAGAGCTTCATCCATAGTGTTCATGAGTCAGTCATTCCTTGGGGCCCGGGCTGTACCGTGTTCTCTCATTTATTCTCCTTTCCGTTGTGAGCGGGCATTCTTGTACATGTTGTTGAACATTGATATATCGCTTTTCCAGGGTGAATGCTCAGGAATGGCGTCGCTGATCATGGGATGTGGATTTGTTGATGTTCAGTAGACACTGCCAAATAACTTTCCAAAATAATTACATTTCACCTGCCATGCATGTGAGATCCATGTGTCAGATCCTTCTTGATACTTTGTATCTTATATCTTTTAATTTTAGTTAAAATCAGGTTGCTTCAGTATGCATTTCCCTAATGACTAACGAAGCTGAGCAACCTTACACTTGATTGACCATCTATAGTGTCTTTTGTAAAGTAACTTTTCTAGTTTTTTGCCTATTTGAATTGTGTATTGAATAAACACAGTGTAGAAGTTTCTACATATGATGGCTGCAAATATCAGCTATATGTCTTAGAATTCTTTTGCCTATTATGTGACTACCTGACTTGCCTTTTCATTATTTTAATAAATAATGATTTTTTAAATAGTTCTATAGTGGACTGGTTATAAAGGTGCCTAGGGCTTGAAGGGTCTGTTGCAATCTCATTTTTTTTATAAGCCCAATTATCTTTTACACATACTCTTGCATAAAGAGAGACTATCAATAATGTATGTATCACAACATATTCATGGATTTCCAGGAGAAGTTGGTCATTGGTAGTACATGTACAAATTGGTTCGCAGTTTATACTTCCATGTGTTGGTTTTTAAAAATAACGATATAGTCTTTTTTTTTTTTTTTTTGCATTTTATGATAGCAAATTCCTAAGGTATTTGTTTCCATGACCTTAGAATAAAATCTTGTTTTGTCCTGCACTTCTGAAAAGGGGTAAAAAGAAACAAAACATAAATTTAGCACAGAGAGAACACAACAAGGTGTTCATGAAGTTATTAAATAAAAAATGAATTACGTTTTTGACATATTGATTATAGAATTATCAATAAAAGGAAAAAAATTTTAAAGGCTTATGCATGAAAATGAGAGGAAAACCAATTTTTATTCAATGCAAAGATAACAGAAGAGCCCGCAGCCCACGCTGCGCAGACGGGGTGCGCAGCGGAAGGGCAATGGGCGGGGCGTCGGGCACAGGTTCAATCTCACAGAAATGCATTTTAACTTTCTTTTCAGAATTGAGATTGTGTGATTCAGTCACTATAAAAAAATCCCTCGTTCTGGTCAACCAACATTTTCAGAATAATCATATGTCAGATGAATGTCTAAAGGCAAATTTATTCAGTCACTGACTTACATTTTATATTAGTGTAACATGGTGCTGGCATA